>NC_092872.1:102355449-102968574 GCF_028372415.1 Notamacropus eugenii | reverse complement strand
GCATATGAATTTTTGCTTTTCTAACCCTTATATAGTTGGCTTCCCTTCCCCCATGTTCTCCCATTAGATCACAGGATCTCAGTTTGAAAGAATCTTAGATCAAGTCCTAAGCATTTATTAAATACCTGCTGTGTGCTGGAGATATTTAAAAAAAAAGGGCAAACAACAGCCCGTGCTCACAATCCAGTGCAGGAGACAACATGTAGACAACTATATTGAAACATGATATTTACAAGGTAAACTGGGGATTGTCTCAGAAGAAAGGAAGGAGTGTCTTGTGCAGGGAGCAGAAAAGAGGCTGGGGTCACTGAATCACAGAGTACATGAAAGGGAGTAGAGTACTGTATAAAAAGATAACTCGTCTAATCTAATCTCTCTTTGAACAAAAACCACCCCCAAATTGTTCTCAGTAAATGGCCAGCCAGACTTGGGGGAGCATTGCCTCCTGAAATAGCCATTCTGCTTTAGGTAGTTCTGATCGTTACCAAGTTTTTTTCTTATTTCAAGCCTAAATCTTCTTTTTTGTGGTTTTTGCCTATCTTTTATTCTGCCCTCTGGGACCAAGAAGAGCTGATCTAGCCCCTCTTATATACAAGAGGCCATCATATACTTGAAGTCAGCTAATTGCATCAGCTAGTCAGTCAGTAAACATTTGTTAAGTACCTACTATGTGCCAGGCACTGTGCTCAACTCTAGAAAAGTTTTTTTTTTTAAATGAAAAAGACATTCCCTGACCTCAAGGAGTTTACAATGTAAAGGAAGAAGATAACACACAGGAGGAAGTGAAGACAAGTTAAGTGACTTGATCAGAGTTATGAAGCTTGTAAGAGTCTGAGGGACGGTTCAGACTTGCCTCCTAACTCCCAGTCTAAACCAGCTGCCTGCTCCAGATACCACAAAGGCTGTCGTCAGGGTGTGTGTGTGTGTGTGTGTGTGTGTGTGTGTGTGTGTGTGTGTGTGTGTGTGTGTGTGTGTGTGTGTGTGTGTGTGTATGCATGTGTGTGTGTATGCATGCGTGTGCATGCATGTGTGTGTTAGAAAGGCAGAAAGGACTGTTTATAACTACAAAATTGTCACATTTATGTGTTGAAATCAGGCAGTGACTGGGAGTACACACCTATAAAAACCATTATCATGGCTGGATGGGTTTGTAGAGATCTGCCACAACAAAAAAGAACTGAATAAGTTGAGTTGTGCTGCCTCAAAAACCACATTACTCAATTTGCCCTCTTCTCCCTTCCCCATACTCTGTCTTCCCCTCTTTCATCAATAAACACATATTGAATGTTGGTTCTTGTGCCAGCAATGGATAGGTAGGAGATACGGTAGTATAATGCATGTGCTCTGCCCGCAAGTTGCTTATTTTTCAGTCTAGTTGAGTAGATTGGAGTAAGAATCAATTAGAGAAAAAAGAAGTGCCTAAGTGCATGAAGGCAGGAAAATGTATAGGTTTGATTATAAGGGGGACCTATGCAGCCAGAGGCCATCAGGGAAAGCTTCAAGGAAGAGGTGAGAAATGAGTTGGCCATCATTACTTCCCTAAATTCTGGTAAGTGGGTATGACTTTGTAACTTCTATCTAGAAATACCTCTATATGCAGATCTATCTAGATAGATCTGTAACTGCAGCCATGTAGGGGACACCCAGATCAGCTATTTATCTGTAACTTCTACCTAGAAATACCAACTGGAGAATTCAGACTGGCAGAAATTGTGTTTAGTATGGTCCATGACCTTAGAAAGTTTCAGCTGTGAAAATCAATGGCATAAGTATGTCAAAGTGATGATACAGTAAGGACTATGGAAAATGGGGGTTCTTGATGCTGTATTGGATATCATTTGGGGCAGCTACGTGGTGCAGTGGATACAGCACCAGTGCAGGAGTCAGGAGGATCTGAGTTCAAATCTCACCTCAGACACTTGAAACTCACTAGCTGTGTGACCTTGGACAAGTCACTTAACCCCAATTGCCTCATCCTGGGTCATCTCCAGTCATCCTGATGAATATCTGGTCGCTGGATTCAGATGGCTCTGGAGCAGAAGTGAGGCTGGTGACCTGCACAGCCCTCCCTCACTCAAAACAAAGTCAAGTGCAAGTCATGTCATCATTTCTCTGATGGCATGGTCTTCTTTGGCAATGAAGGATGAACACACATTGGATATCATTTACTTCCTTCCTTCTGTAATTTGGAACATCCAGTTGTGCTTTGGCTGAAAGGACCTGGCATGCTGTGGTCCATGGGGTCATGAAGTGTCAGGCATGATTGAACAACTAAACAACAACGATTTAATTTCTTAAATTTCTAGAGAAAAAAAAAGGTGTAATTGATGTTTTCTAGTTTTCCTCTAGAGCCCAGATTCTCTTAGCAGTTAGACTCAGCTCTTTATTTTCACTCCACTAAAAACCATGGAAGTGTTTGAACAGTCACTTGGAAGGTGAATAGATTTCCTAGTGTGCCCCATTTTAATTCTTGTCTGAGTTGCATAGACACTGTGTTAGAGACATTCCAGCGTGCTTGGAGTAAAACGAGACAGGTGCAGGTTAAGTGATCTGCACAGGTCCACATTGCTGTGGAGGTCAGATTGGAACTTAGGTCTCTTAGAGTCTGAGTCTTCTTGACTCCAGGCCCAGAGCTCTATCTGCTGAACCAATTAGTTGCCTCGAGATTGTCATGAGCCCTTTAGTTCTTCACCCTATACTGGCAGCACATCAGGTGTGAAGTATTGTTCTTCATCCCTCGGATTCCTGGTAAATAAAAAGTTATGTATCTGTGGAAGGAGATTCAGCTGCTTCTCTCAGGAAACCATTCCAATGTGGAGGGCATTTTTTGATGAAGTTTTAAGGGACAGTTTTTGTTTTAGGTCTGGAATATTTATTTGATAGTGTAATTCATTATGAAGATTGAAAATAAATGTCTCAAGCTTTGTCCTGAAAGAGATATGAGAAGATACCTGATCCTACTTTTTTGCCAAGGTTGAGAACTATGGACCTTGCACACTCCCACAACGTGAGACTTTTGTGATGTATTGGTTAGTTTTGCTGGAGATTTTTTTCTCTCTCCCTTTAATCTTTGTTAAAAGGATGGTTGTTTAGAGATGGAGTGGTGATGCATCGATCAGTGTAGATGACATAAAAGCAAAATACTGATAAAAAATTATTTTTTAAGGAAAGGAAATAAATGTCTCAAGTAAGGAAGTAGAAAAGAGGAAGGAAGATAAAGGAGGAAGTAAAGATCATATTAAAATCTAACTGCTGATCAGTCTTTAGCTGGGGAATCCCTTTTTTATTTTTAAAACTTTGTGCTGCTTTGCACAGTCATTTGTTTCATAGCTATGTCTGTGGTCTCTGCAGACATTTCTTGCTGTTCAGTCATTTCAGTTGTGTCTGACTTTTTGTGACCCCATTTGGAATTTTCTTGGCAAAGATAGTGAAGCAGTTTGCCCTTTTCCTTCTCCAGTCTATTTTATAAAAGAGGAACAGAGACAAACAAGGTTAAATTACTTACCCAGGGTCGCACAGCCAGGAAGTGTCTGAGGCCAGATTTGAACTCTGGTTTTCCTGTCTCCAGGCCCAGTACTCTATCCACTGTGCCACCTACCTGACTCTGTAGACATAAAGACATATAGTTTCTTTACATTGCACAGGTGGATGGTCAACGCCATCCACCACTTAGGTGTTAGTAATGTGTATGTGTATATATGTGTGTATATATACATACATACATATATGTGCATATATATATTTATCAGAACATCTGCATGGATAAGTCTGGAGAATTATTATTCAGATTTCAAAATGTTCTTGTCATCCCCAATTGATAAATGTTCAAAGGATATGAACAGGCAGTTTTCAGAGGAAGAAATTAAAGCTCTCTATAGTCATATGAAAAACTGCTCTAAATCACTATTGATTAGAGAGATGCAAATCGAAACAACTCTGAGGTACCACATCACACCTATCAGACTGGCTAACATGACAAAACAGGAAGATGATAAATGTTGGAGAGGATGTGGGAGAGTTGTTCACTAATTCATTGTTGGTGAAGCTGTGAGCAGATCCAACCATTCTGGAGAGCAATTTGGAACTATGCCCAAAGGGCTACAAAAATGTGCATACCCTTTGACCCAGCAATATCGGTTCTAGGACTGTATCCCCAAGAGATCATAAAAATGGGAAAGGGTCCCACATGTACCAAAATATTTATAGCAGCTCTCTTTGTGGTGGCCAAGAACTGGAAATCAAGGGGATGCCCATCAATGGGGAATGGCTGAACAAGGTGTGGTATATGAATGTAATGGAATACTATTGTGCTATGAGAAATGATGAACAGGAGAACTTCAGAGAGACCTGGAAAGACTTATATGATCTGATGCTGAGTGAAAGGAGCAGAACCAGGAGAATTCTGTACACAGTAACAACCACAGTGTGTGAGGAGTTTGTCTGGTAGACTTAGCCCTTCATAGCAATGCAAGGACCTAAAACATTCCCGATAGACTCTTAAGGCAACATGCCTCCCACATCCAGAGAAAGAACTATGGAATTGGATCACAGAATGATGCAGCTCATTTTCTTTTGTATTATGTTTTGGTTTGTTTTATGATTTCTCCAATTCATTTTAATTCTTCTATGCAACATGACAATGGTGAAAATGTATTTAATAGGAATGTATGTGTAGAACCTATATAAAATTGTATACCATCTCAGGGAAGGAGGGAGGAAGGAGAAGGGAAAGAGGTGGAGGAGGAGAAAGAAATCTAAAATATATGGAAGTGATTATAGAACACTGAAAACAAAATAATAAAAAAAAAGAGAAAAGGAAAGAAAAGAAAAAGTTCTTGTCAGTCTCATAACATGGTCATTTGTAAATAACCTAAACATATCCCTGTAAGGGAATTAGAAACTAAGGCAAATGGGAGACTAGCAAAAGCTCTTAACTGATTAATTCAGGTTGCACAACAACTGGGCTGCTGGCCTAAGATTAGTATTTAAAGAGTTCAAGTGCCTCAATTTAGTCCACTGGACTGTAACAACTTTCATTTTTCAGGAGGTTTAGGGTATAGATAGACCTGTAACCTCAGTCGTGTAGGGGACACCTAGTATATAGATCAGCCACTTATTCATAACTTCTGTTCTGGGGGCACTCAAAGGTTAAGTAACTCGCCCGGTGTCACCCAGTTAGTATAACTTAGAGAAATAGCTCGAACCAAGGTCTTCCTGAATCCAGGGCCAGACCTCTACCACCTTAGAGGTGTCAAACCCCAGGTCAGTGGGCCCTGTATGGGCCTGAGCCAGATTAAAATGGCACTGGGAAATGCTAAACAAAATAGATAAAAACATAAAAAATAAAACGTTACATTTTAAAGTTCTGCCAACGCACAGCCCAGAGAAATCCTTCTGTATGGATTAGTGGCCCACATCTCTATTGGAGCTTGGTATCAAGCCCTGCGCTTTAGGAGCATCACTTTATTAGCTGTTGAGCAGAGAATGGATTGGAGTGAGGAAAACCTTAAGACAGCAAGACAGTCAGACGGCAATTTCAGTCCTGAAGTGTATTCTCATCTTCCTTTTTTGGGACGTAATGTGGGAATTTGTTTTGCTTGACTATACATATTTGCAATTGGTTTTGTTTCTCTTACCTTCTCAATGAGAAAGGGAGAATTTGAAACTGAAAATAAAATATGATACAAGAAGGGGAAAGGAAAGGGAATAGATATTTACATAGAGCTTAGTATGTGCCTGCCACCGTCCTAAGCACTTTTCACAAATACCGTCTCCTTTGGACTTCACTACAACCCTTGGAGGCAGGTGCTGTTATTCTCCCCATTTTATAGCTGAGGAGACTGAGATGAAGTCACTTGTCCTAGATCACAAACTTTTGTAAATGTCTGTGGCCAGATTTGAATTCAGTTCTGCCTGTCTCCAGGGCAGTTAGGTGGCACAGTGGATAGAGTACTGGAGTCGGAAAGACCCATGTTTGTGAGTTCAAATTCAGCTTCAGTCACTTACTAGCTGTGTGAACTTAGGCAAACTACTTAACCCTGTTTGCCTCAGTTTCTCCTCTGTAAAATGAATTGGGTGAGGGAACTGCAAACCACTCTAGTATCTTTGCCAAGAAAACCCCAAATAGGATAATGAAGAGTTGGGCATGACAAATGATGGAACTACAACAGCAACAAGTGCCTGTCTGAGGTCAAAGTGTCTGTAAACTGTGCCACCAGCTATCTCCTGAAGAAGGCTATTGTGGTAGTATAGGTGAAGAGTCTGAACTAGGGTGATTGGTGTGTGAGTGGAGAAAAGGCATGTGATAAGAATAAGATAAGAAACTGGAATGCTAATGCTTTGTTGGTGGAATTGTGAACTGATTCAGCCATTCTTGAGAGCAATTTGTAACTGTCCAAAGTGCTATAAAATGTGCATAGTCTTAGATCTAGCAATACCATTGCAAGGTCTGTATCCCAAAGACATAAAAAAGGTGAAGGGGAAGGACCTATTTGTATAAAAGTATTTATAGCAGCTCTTTTTGTGATGGCTAAGAATTGGAAATTGAGTGGACATCCATCAATTGGGGAATGATTGATTATGATGGAATGTTATCATGCTATAAGAAATGACAAACAGGATAATTTCAGAAAAACCTGGAAAGACTTACATGAACTGATACAAAGTGAAGTGAGTAGAACTAGGAGAATATTGTACATAGTAACAGCAACACTGTGCAATGATCAATTATGATTGATTTACTTCTAAACAAGGATCCAAGACAATCCCAAAGAACTCATGGTGAAGCATGTTATCAGCTTCCAGAAAAAGCATTGATATTGTATGAATACAGACTGAAGCATAGTATTTTTTCGCTTCCTTCCTTGCTTCCTTCCTTCTTTCCTTTTCTTCCTTTTCTTTCTTCCTTTCTTTTTTTGTTTCTTTCTATTTGTCTTCTTGTACAAAATTACTAATATGGAAATGCTTTACATGATTACAAAGTCATAACCTATTTTGGATTGCTTAGTTTTTCAGGGAAGGGAGGAGGGAGGGAAGGAGAGAGGGACAGAATTTGAAGCTCAAAACTTTACAAATATTTTTATCATGTAATTGGATGAAATAAAATATTATAAATTGGGGGATAAAAGAAAGTAGATAAGATTTGATGATAGATTGCATACGTGGCATGCATGTGAGTGAGTGGTTGAGGATAACACTGAGGTTTCAAGCAAGGGGTTGGGAAGAGGAGAGAGTTAGGAGGGAAAGATAAAGAGTTCTGTTTTGGACCTGTTAGTTTGAGATGCCTATAGGACATCCAGTTCAAAAATGTCCAAATGGCAGTTGGTAACAAGAGCCTGGCATGAAGGAGAAAGACTAGGGCTAGATAAATAGATTTGGGAATTATCTGCATAGGTATGAAAACTGAACCCAGAGGAACCAATGAAATCACTAAACAAGATAACATCAAGGGAAAAGAGAATGGGGCCCAAACCAGAGCCTTTGGAGACACCCATGGTTAGTGTATGTGACACTGATAGAGAACCAGTAAAAGAAAGGCTGAGGACGTGTGGTCAGAATGGTAGAATGAGAACCAGGAAAGAGTAGTGCCATGGAAACCCAGAGAGGAGGGGCAATCAGTGATGTGGCATACTGGATAGAAAAGTGCACTAGAAAGGTGATTTCTCTTCTCTCTGAGTCACTTTTTAGCTGTTTGTCCTTTGTTAAGTCCCTAAACATCTTTGAGCCCCAATTTTCTCATTTATAAAAGAGGGATGATAATCCCTATCATAAATAAGATTGTTGCAAGGATGGATCAAATGATGTAATCCTCCTGAAATGTGAAATGCTACATTGTAATAATGTGATGTGCAGTATCCATATAATTGTATCCCCTTGTCTAGAATGCGTTTCTCCTATGTGTACTCAGCTTATTTAAATCCTTTCCTTTTCAGTACATTGACTACCTCTTCTCTGAAATGTTTTCCATGGTCTTCCAAGCAATGTCTTTTTTCTCTTTGTTTCTGTCTCTATCTCTGTCTCTCTGTGTATGTGTATATCTCTTCTCTGTCTCTGTGTCTTTTTCTGTTGTCTCTCTGTGCTATCTCTCTATCTCTGTCTCTCACTCTCCTATTTCCATGTCTCTTTATGTCTCTCTCTCTCAACCCTGTCTCTCTCTCTCCCTTCCTTCCCCCTCCCTTATTTCTTTCCTTCTGTCCCCTCTATTTCCCCACTCTACTTCCTTATTTCCCTCTTTCTCTCCCTCTGAATCTCTCAATACTTTGGAATATAGTTTATTATATGCATGGGAGAGGCAGTATGTTACAGTGACAGAATGTTGAATTTCGAGTCAGAAGACCTAGATTTCAATTCTGATGCTGCTACTTACTACCTTTGGACTTTGACCTGATCAATCAGTTTCTCTGGGCCCCAATTTCCTCATTTATAAAATGAGGGAGCAGATGACATCAGAAGCACCCTGCAGTTTTATATTTATGATACTATGATCTCTCAGGTCCTTTTTCCAGGTTTAAATTTATCATCCTGTGTGTTATTTCTCCTACCAAATTGTAAGCACCTTGAGAGTAAGGTTTATGTCTTACGTTATCTTTGTTTCATCCAGGAATTCCCTATACTAGTGAAATCAGGGATCTAATTCCTATCCCCAGCACTTGGTAGATTGCCTTTTATACAATTTATAGAGGAAAAACAACAAAGGTATTTTAGGATTTGGCATGCAAATTTGCCATTCCAGTAGCTAGCTGGATGGATGGATGGATGGATGGATGGATGGATGGATAAATGGATAGATAGATGAATGAATGAGTAAAAACAAACTACAAACAATGCATTTTTTAAAAAAGGAGTTTCTTCCCTTTGAAAAGCACAAAGTTTGTCAGGGGAAACCTTGGATAATTATGGATGCTATGAATTCTCTAGGCTTGTCAAGCAAGAAACACTTCGATGCAGTAGAGTGGTTGCTGGAGTCCTGCCTGCCTTAGTGACAACAGCATCTTGAATCCAACTCACATCTCTGCTTCTGTCATTGGATAATAAAAACCAGAAGAGACTCCTTTTATTATACTGTTATCGATAATGTTGATTTATTAAATCTAAGCTTATCTTTCTGCTGAACAAGATAATAAACCATAAAAAGAAGAAGAGAAAATGAGATTCTTATCAAAGGCTTATCAAAGGCTTTTCATGGCTGGAGCGTATGATAATAACGTTTTGTTTAATTTATGGGATTTTTAATGTACTCATTTGCGAAGGCCTAGGCTAAGTAGGGCGTATAGGACTGACCTTGCAGTACTGCCCTTTGGCAGGGTTGGTGTAGTATGATAGCAAAAAAGCCCTTATTCCCAATCAATGATACTTTCTGTCACTAAGTTTTCAGTTCCTTGAGTTATCTAGTTGCTTTCAAAAATTTTAAATACCTGTAAAAGGTTAGCCATGAAGCTTCTTCCAGTAATTCACACCTTAGTATAAATTAATTCAATGAGATACTTTCCTCCCAGTATAAGACTGATATTTCCTACCCTATGGGAATGGAAATTTTAACAGAATGGAGCAGAAGGAAAGCAAGAGGGAGATTTTTGGAACAGAGAATAGGGTCCAGAGATAATAGAGCAGAATAGGACTTCAAAGTGGGGGACCCTCGCTATCCAGAGAGATTCTAGGATACAAGAAAGTAAGAAGTATCATGAAATTCCACCTCCAGTAGAATGTAAGCTCCTTGGGGGCAGAGACAATTTTTATCTTTGTATCCAAAATGTGTGCTGTGTAGTAGGAGCTTAATATATTAGCCTAGAACCAGTTCTTCGTGGAGTGCCCAGAATAGTGAAAGAGAACGTAGATGAGTGAGGTCTGTAATCTACAAGCCTGGTGTATAAATTTATATATACATACATACATGTACATAAATATGTATACACACACATTACTAATTCAGGAATGATAACAAGAGTAGAAATAAAGAGAAATGAAGACTTATCATAATATTTCAATACTACTACTCTCAAGTTTCAGGGACTTTTTTAGCATCTGATATTTTCCTTACAACATCAATAGCCATTTTTGGTGGCTGTTATTTGCCTTACAATGTAGACATAACACTTCTGTAGGTAGAACATCATCTGTCTTTTGTACGGTCCAATGGTGACAGAGGTGGTAGCTTTCTGTGACTGGGGTCAATGCCACCAGTGTGGCAAGTGGGTAAACGTAGGAGCTTCACTCTTAGAGAAGAGAGTTTAAGCTATAACAAGAGAGATACAGATGAGATAGAAATAAGAATGAATTGCCTAACAATGATAAATCTGAGCTGTCCCACCTCTAAGGAAATGTATAGATAGCAGTCTGGACTTAGAAAAAATAAATTAAGGAGTGGCAATTCCTATTAGAAAACAGTTCAGGTTTTCTTTAAGGAACACTTCTCTTAATACATTTAAATATTCATTTACAAATCATTAGGAGGCAACTAGGTGGTGCAGTGAATAGAGCACCAGTGCAGGAGTCAGGAGGACCTGAGTTCAGATCTCACCTCAGACACTTGACACTCACTAGTTGTGTAACCTTGGGCAAGTCAATTAACCCCAATTACTTCATCCTGGGTCATCTCCAGTCATCCTGATGAATATCTGGTCACTGGATTCAGATGGCTCTGGAGGAGAAATGAGACCGGTGACCTGCACAGCCCTCCCTCACTCAAAACAAAGTCAAGTGCAAGTCATGTCATTATTTCTCTGATGGCATGGTCTCCTTCAACAATGAAGGACGAATGCACACAAATCATTAACTGTGGAATGACTAAGAGGCTGATGATTCACAGAGAAACTCAACAGAAGTACCGCAATTAAAAATAAATCAGAAATGAATTTAAAAGAATTCTAAGATTATGTCAATAAAATATAATTTTAAACCAAAATTCTGTTGTATTTTTTATGAGGAGATCTATTGAACAAAGCAAGGCAAACCTTAGTATATAGAAAAGATTAATGAAGAAATTTGAGGAATGCTAGTTATTGCTGACATGTTTATAGTCCTTGACATATTATTTTCTTGAATCCTCGCAACCACTCTGTGAAGTAGGAACCACAGCAATTATTACCTCGCTTGCTCAGGTTTGGTGATTTGCCCATGGGCACACAGCTAATATGAGGCAAAGCCAGAATTCAACCCAGTTCTCTCTTGATGGTAGTGTGCTTTCCGCTTCCCAAAATGCCCTTCAGACTCGAAAATAAAATAGACTCCCATCTGTACAAAATGGCTTAAGTATGTTTCTCCTTAAAAGGATTGGAGTAGATTAAATGACCTCTCTGGTTTCCTTTGAATCTCTAATATTCTTTGATTCCATATCTCAGTATTCATCGAAGGCTCTCTCAGTTCTGACTTAACTGGCAGTGAACCAAGAATTTACAATGTCACACACAATTAAGAATGCATGCCCAGTAGTTTGATTTCATTCTTGATGGAGCTGTATCCCAGCTGCTCTTATCTGCCTAGGAAGGGGGGGAAACAGCACAACCTCTAGAACATGCTTGGCTGCCTTTGGAACCAGTGTGGTGTCAGGAGAAGGCAGTTTATTGTCATCCTTGAAACTTTTGCAATGGCTTCCATGGTAGTTTTATACCAGTTAACAAGGATGTTTACACTGTTGGATAATGATTCTTTTTCTGCACGTTAGTTGAATTTCAGGTGTCAACCTCAATCATCTTCAATTATTTGCATAAAGAAGCAAAGCAGATGTAAGCAACAGTATCCTTTGCTTTTCGTTTTAATTAACCTATTGATATTTAACTTTTTTTATCTTAAGCTCTGATAGAGTCTTGGCAACCCTCTGCTTGGCTCTAGTTTCTTATAAAGGGGGCTCACCTTTTTATGGATAATTTTCTACTGGTGATTATTTCTTCATTAAGCTGGACCGCAAAGGAAAATTTAGACTCTCTGTAAAGCTGACCTGTAAGCCCCGTGATGGATCAGACTGCTTATTTGGTAGGCAGATGTTATATAGAGAATGGGGAAATGGCCTGATGACACTTGAGTACTGGCTTTTCTTTTTATCACAGTTTTTACTTTCAGAACCCTGGGTGCTATCCATCCTTTGCTCCTGTCCCTTTCATGCCAGATAATCTACCAAAGGATACTAGAAATCTGAGCTGGAAAGAACTATAGAGATCATTTAATTCAGCCCCTTCATTTCGTAGTGAAGTCGAGAGAGAAAAAAGGTCTTCCCAAAGGTCATGCAGCTAATCAAATTAGCTCATATCATTTTTCTTATATGCTCATAGTTTAAAGATATTAAAAACTCTAGCAGGCAGGAATGCATATGCTTTGCCTACCTACTCAACTGCCCCCAAACTCATGCAATTGTGAAAACCTGAGTACTAGAATCTCTGATTAGAACCTTATATCTTTGTACCATAAGCTGTTCTGCAATTAATAAATGTGAAGAAAATTGGGAAATTCTACATACTGCCCAATGATTTAATTAGCAGCCTCGTTCTAGTATCTTATGGGTAATACATAAATAGTTCCCAACCTAGTGATAACAGTTATTTATGTTTATGTTCCATTTACATGGTACCTCATAGTTATGATAATACAAATAATAAAAATGGCATTTGTGAGACATTTAAGGTTTGCGAAGGATTTTACAGATATTGTCTTATTTGATCTCACAACAACTCTGGGAGGTAGGTGCTTAGGGAGATTAAGAGACTTCCCCAAGGTTATATAGCTAACAAGTGTCTGAAGAAGGATTTGAATTTAGGTCTTCCTGACTCCATGACCAGCATTCTATCCATAGATGTATGGTAATAAGGCTAGTAAGTGTCTGAAGAGCATTTCTTACAATGACTTATGAAGTCACACAGATAGTGTGTAGCAGAGCCAAATTCGGATCCAGGTCACCTAAGTCCAAATCCAGTTTAAAAATCTAAATCCATTTTAAAATCAGGTAGACCTTGATGGAGTCAGGAAGATCTGAGCTCAAATCTCTCCTCAGACCTTTACTCTCTGTGTGATCTCAGACAAGTCCCCTAACCTCTGTCTCAGTTCCTTCAACTGTAAAAGGAAGATAATGATAGCATCTGTCTGCCAGAGTTGTTTTGAGAATCAATGAAATAATATTTATAAGAGTGCCGAGCACAGTGGGGAATCTGCGGCCTCAAGACCACATGTGGTCCTCTAGGTCCTCAAGTGCAGCCCATTGGCAGAATCCAAACAGACTGGACTTGAGGACCTAGAGGGCCACATGTGGCCTCAAGGCTATAGGTTCCCCACCCCTGGCACAGTGCCCAGGACATAGCGGACACTATATAAGTGCAACTATATTGTTATTGTTATTACAGTCCTGCCTCTGATGCATAATAACTATGTATTTACTGGTGAATTATTTAACCTCTAAATCTCACCAGACAACTCTAAAGAAAATTTACCAGCCTACATCAATGGAATAAGTGTCCATAACAGCAGTTTTCCACACTGATAAAATCACAAATCTAAACCAAAAAATTAATTAATTAAAGGTCAGCCATAACTACCACACTGCCAATTTTCAGTTTCATCTGAACCATAGTAATCTTTGAGACTTCAAAAGAATAGCTTGGCTGGCTTCAGTTTTGGTTTGTTTCTTGCTAGTTGATACCTTCCAACTACATGACGGTGGGCAAGGTCCTTGAACCTCTCTCTGAGTCTTGATTTATTTAGTGGACCTATCTGGAGGGTTGTTCTGAGAATCAGATTAGATAATGTGTGTTAAGCATTTTCTAAAACCTTGGAGTGTTGTAAATGTCAGTTATTGCCATTATTTTTTTTAAAACTGACATTTATTTAGTTTTATAAGGTTTATCCTCACAACAACCTTGTGAAATAGGGGCTATTATTATACCCATTTGATAGATGAGGAGGTGGGCAGAAGTTAAGTGACTTTCCCATATCACACAGCTATTAAGTGTTAGAAGCAGGATTTGAACTCAGACCTTCCTGGTCCAGGTCCAGTGTTCTATCATTATCATCATGGGCCTCCTCTTCTTCATCATTGTCATTATCACCTTCATCAGTGTTGTTATTTCTGTGCCCATCAGATGCTTTATAGTCTAGTGGAAAGGGAACAAGGCTCTGCTCTGGTCCTGTTCCATAACTTAGAACAAGTCTCTTCAGTTCTCTGAGCTTGTTTTTTCCTTATCTGTACAATGATAAGAGGTGTACTAAATTATCTCTAAATTCTTTGGTCCTAAGTCCCAAACCTGAAATTAGCTAATTCAGTGGCTAGGTGAAAAACTGGATAGAGTGCTGGTCCAAGAGTGAGGAAGACTCATCTTCCTGAATTCAAATCTGACCTGAGACACTTAGTAGCTTTGTGACCCTGGGCAAATCACTCAACCTCTGTTTGCTTCAGTTTTGTCAAAAATGAGCTGGAAAAGGAAATGGCAAACCACTTCAATATCTTTGCCAAGAAAACTCAAAATGACTTAGCCCAGTGCCCGACATATGGTAGGTGCTTTATAAATGCTTATTGACTGACTACCTTCCTCACAGGATAATTGAGAAGGTGGGTTCAATGAGATGATGAAGTGCTTTGTAAACTTGAAAGCACCACATAAATGTTACTGTGGAACACAGTTGTCATACACCATAACTACAGAATGACTGTCCCAAGAACTGTTGATGGTATTGTCGATCCATTGAAAGAGATTACTTAAAGAGCTAGAGGCAGACTTTGATCTTACCTCAGGGATTGCTGGGTCCATCTTTGCCAATGTGATCCATTGCCTTTACTTCCTGGCTCCAAGGTAGTGGTAGGGAAAGTATAAGAGGGGAATAGTTGCTCCCATCTTCCCCAGTACCTTTCCATCTACTACAAACAAATCAGTGAGAGTATGAAGATACCTCCATCCCCAAAGAGTATTTGAGTTCCCATTCCTTATAAATATGTTTCCACTCCAGTTTCATCGGGTCTTTTCATGTATCCCCAAACATGCCTTCATAAAATTAACTTGATAGCATTAAAACTATTATAAAGCCTTGCTTTACTTTGCTGGTGACTGAGTTGTCTTCCAAATCCCCAACAACTCTAATGTGATTAACCATAGGATAACCATTTGATCCTGTTGAATAGTTCAAGGAATCGAAACTTTTACCTCTCAGAACCCATTGCTGTTGATAGTACCAACACTTTTAGACGCTCAATTAATATAGCATTGTAGTAAAAGAATAGCTCCCGAGTGTACAAGTTAAAAGAGGTGGAATGCTTTACTCCAGAGAAAAATTTTTTTTAAATTAACTTAATAACCATGGATTATGTGAAAGATGATTTGTTGTAGATAATGATTAGCTTTTTCTCATTCCCACCAAAGAAAGAACAAGAAATAATATGTTGTTTGAATGAAGCAAAAGTCCTCATCTTAATGAGAAAATGGTATCATGTGGATTATACACATCAGAAAAGAAAATGGTAGGATCCCTACTGTGATGCCTCTTTGTAGTTTGGAGATGACCCAGAATTCTCAAAGGCCATGATAGAGAACTGTAAGTGTTGGCTGATATATGTTTACAAAGTTGGACATCATTGTGCTAATTGTACCGAGCCCCAGGACACTATAATGTCTGCTCTTTTCAGGAGGCAAAAGTGTGAACTTGATGACCTTTTGAAGAGAGCTTCCTCACTCAAATGTATAGCAGAAAGAGTGCTGAATTTAGAGTCAAAGGACCTAAGTTCAAATCCTGACTGCCCTTCACTACCCTTGTGACCTTGGATAAATCACTTAATCTCTTTAGGGGTCAGTTTCTTCAACTGTAAAATGAAGAGGTTGAATTAAATAAGCTCTCAGGTTCTTTCCAGCTCTGTATCTCTGAGCCTGGTATGAGCATCACTCAAGCCACTGCATCCTGACGTGTATCCTGATTGGGTATCAGAAACTACAGGCATGCACAATGAAAATGAAAAAGCTGAAGACTGGAAGCAGAAGCAGCTTCTCACTCCCACCTCTCAGGACTTTTTATTTTCTCAGCCATCCGTTCCAGATCTGGGCAGAGAGAACATGTTTGGAGAAGATGTTTTCTAAAATGAGAAATGAGCTAAAGCTTTTTTTCCTGCAAAACCTCCTCCAACCATTCTCCCAGAATGTTGACTTTAGTGGTCCAGTGGTAAACTTTCAATCTGCTTATATATTTTTCATATCTGGTCCAGAATAAATGCTTCAGGCCAATTATCTTGGTCTAACTTGTTCTGAGAAATTAAAGATGGTGTGCATTCATTCATTTTCTTAGTACTCTGAACAGAGCAAACCCTGCCTCTTGAAATTTAAATACAAATATTCTTTCCTCTCCAAAGAGGAGTTATATAATACTTCAAGGTTTACAAAGTACTTTTACACACGCTATCTCATTTAAGTGTTAAAAGAGAATTGCCTACCCAAGTCAGAGATATGCAGAGCACAGAATGGTGTAGTTGCAAGAACCCTAGCCCTCGAGTGCAAAGCCCATTACATTCTTAAATATTATCTCCATTCTTCAGATGAGGAAACTGAGGTAGATAGAGGTTAGGTGACTTGTCCAGGGTCTCAGTTGCTAAGTGTCTGAGGCAGAATTTGCTCAGCTGTGATACTTAGTAGCTGTAGGATAATGGACAATGCCCGTCAGCTTCCTTATTTGTAAAAAAAAAAAAAAAAGATAATATTATGTTCATTACCCTCAGTCACCAAGCATTTATTAAGCACTTACTATGTGTCATGCATTGTGCTACATGCTAAGAGTACAAAGAAACACTCACTTTGCAGAGTTGTTGTGAAGGAAGTACTTTATAAACTACCAAGTTTATACTGTATCTGTGAACTTGTTGAAATGAACTATTATTCTGTTCTAAGTGAACTATTAACTATTATTAAAGGACCTGTTATTTCAACAGCAGGCAGAACTCCTAGTATGGAAACTCCTTCCACTAGCGCAGATTAGAAGGTGTCTATGACTTTGAAAATGAGTCATAATCAGTTTACAGAGGTGAAATGGCTTATCTAGGGCAAGTTGCAGGACAGTTAGTTTCAACTCAGCTAATAAATGTCGAATGTAAGAGCTGAACCCAGGTCTTCCTAACTCCAAGCCCAGAATTCTGTCTACTATACCACTATAGATTTGAACTATCATTGGGACTTGGCCCCATGAATATTTTAATGTATATGCATCTGTATGCATATATGTGTGTGTATATGTAGGTGTGTATTTTGTGATCAGGTTGTTTTATATTTATTAATCATCTCTGTCTTAGATATAGCTTTAGAGCTCTTTGAGGACCAAAGCCAATTATTATGATCTTTGGTAATACCCTCTAACCTAACAGAGTATTATTATGTTAGTTAAATAATTAATTTATTAAAATCACCAGTTTCATTTCTTTCAACTACCAAGGTGCACAAGAATTGAAAAGCACCCTTTCAACTTCCTCTCAGTGGCAGAATCAAATTTCAATCCGACTTTATTGGAGTCTACATCCTTAATCAGGGAAAATGATAGAAAGCCCGAGCTTTTATGATTCCGTGATTTAAAAATCGAAAGTGCGGACCTACTCTTTGTTTTTAAATATTGCTCTGAGGTCATTATATTAATATTAATAAAGTTCTCTAAAGGAGATTGTCCTTTAGTATGAAAGCTGTTAAGGTTGTCACTGGGTTTCAAAGCACCACCGATTAAATTAAATTGCCTCAGCATTTCCAGGGCTCTTCAGATTAATTGCATAAGGGCACGAGTTCCTTCATTCATCTGCAAGCCCTATGATGAAGAAACAGAGAGGAGACTGGTTATTGGAAGCGCAGACATCAAGAGTGGGCAAATACTTGGGAAGGCACCCCTGAAATTCAGCAGGTTTGGGTTGCTTCGCTTTAGGGAAGAGATAATGGCACTGAGAATAGAACACCGCCACAGGAAAATGGTCCCTCTCTGTTCCCTGAATGCCACAATGCACAACTTATCGGGAGTTAAGGTGGAGGAGAAGCTGCAGTGTTTGCTTTCCAGATGGGTAGCTTGTGTTTCTTGACATTTTATCCCTGTGACTTTTGCACTAACAAAAGTCAGTGAGTGCTATGGAAATAATCAAGCTCTCCAATAGTGTTTGGTCATGCCAAAGACCTACTGTTCTAATGTTTTGGGGAGAATGGCCCATCTGATTGGCAGGGACCAGAAAGGTTGTTCTAAAAGGGGATGGTTCTTTTAAGGTAAATCCAGTCATAGCATAAACATGGGCTTTTGTCTAACAGATATTTTCATTATTTTCCTCCTTCGGTTACTTCTTGAGTAGCCAGCTGGTAACAGTATGACCCACTATATTTTTGTCGACATTTAAGATTAAGTAAAGTAGCACAGATAAATGTTGACTGGAGTTTCAGCATATCTTACAGATTTTTTTAAAAGCAAGGTCTTTAAAATAATGCATGTCACTATTTGCAAGAATAAAAGACAGAGCCTCCTGGTTAGAATATGGAATGGAATATGAGAATGGAGTTTGCACTAATTTTTTTTTTTAGCAACTTTTAATTTTTAAACATCCCAGAAGAGGTATTCTACTAAAATCAGTAAAGCTAGTGATAGTGGAGGAAAGATATGATCAGCAAAAATCTATTAATTTCAAGGTTCATTAAATGGGAAAGAAGAAAAATATGTTTCTTTCCCTCACTGAAACTGTAAAAACTGGGCAGAGAAAATACATCATTTTTACCAATGTAAGAATGATAATGACTTAAATCTGAAGTTTGGATTTTTTAGATCCTCATTTAAGAGAGAATTCAGGTTGCTAAATTTAGATCTAATGAAATCTTATCAAATTACTAAGTTAATTTTTATGCATTCTCACATGTGTGTATAATAATAATAGCTAGAATCTATATAACTTTAAGGTTTATAAAATGTTTTACAAATATTAACTCAATTGATCTTCACAATAACCCTAGGAGAGAGTTGCTATTATGATCTCTATTTTACCAATGGGGAAACTGAGGCAGATAAGAAATAGGTGCCTTGTCCAGGATCACAGCTAGTAAGTGTTTGAAGCAGGATTTGAAAGCAAGTCTTCCTGACTCCAGGTCCACTGCTTTATGCCATGGAGCCATATGTGTATGTAAATATATTCACATGTATAAATACCCATATATATGGGGGTGGGACATTGGTCATCAAGGAAATATGATTTGGAAGACTACAACTGTCCAAAGGGAGACAGCCAGAAAGAACAGGAGCAAGAGCCCAGATAATCCCCAAATTGGAAAATCAGTTTCTGAATAACCATGTGATATACTGCCTCTGATACTTCTTACTTAGGCAAAACACTTAACTTCCTTAGACTTCAGTTTCCTCATCTTCAGAGTGAGAAAATTGGAATGGCTGGCCTAGGAGGTCTCTTCTAAATCTGTGTGGTTATTGTTGATGATACTGTGACAAATAATCCTTAATCAGTATAAGCTAATTGTGCTCCTTACTCTATGTATGCTGTTTATGTATTCATGCTATATATTCATAGATATTTATTTTATGTATTTAGGTATTATTTTGTATTTGTGCTGTATATTCATCCATATAGGAATGCAGAAGAGAAGCTGTAGTTCATTAGTAGTTCTCTGCTTAGAATAACTCATCCATAGATGTGGAATATGTATTACAATTAACTTATTTCTTATTCACGATAGGTCTGATGTTTATGACTATATGAAATTCCCTTTATTAATAATTTCATTCTTAAGTAGCATAATTCACTTATACTGATTAAGGATTATTTGTAACAATATCATCAACGATAAGAACATGGACTCTAAATCACTATTGATTAGAGAGATGCAAATCAAAACAACTCTGAGGTACCACATCACACCTATCAGATTGGCTACCATGACAAAATAGGAAGATGATAAATGTTGGAGAAGATGTGGGAGAGTTGGAACACTAATTCATTGTTGGTGGAGCTGTGAGCTGATCCAACCATTCTGGAGAACAATTTGGAACTGTGTCCAAAGGGCTACAAAAATATGCATACTTATGATCGAGCAATATTGCTTCTGGGACTCTATCCTAAAGAGATCATAGAAATGGAAAAGGGTTTCACATGTACAAATATTTATAGCAGCTTTCTTTGTGGTGGCCAAGAACTGGAAATCAAGGGGATGCCCATCAATTGGGGAATTGCTGAACAAGTTGTGGTATATGAATGTAATGGAATACCATTGTGCTGTAAGAAATGATGAACAGGAAGACATCAGAGAGGCCTGGAAAAACTTATATGAACTGATGCTGAGTGAAAGGAGCAGAACCAGGAGAACTTTGTACACAGTAACAACCACAGTGTGCAAGGAATTTTTCTGGTAGACTTAACCCTTCACAGCAATGCAAGGACTTTAAAAATTCCCAATGGAATCTTGAGGCAAAATGCCTTTCACATCCAGAGAAAGAATTGTGGAACTGGATCACAGAATGAAGCAGACCATTTTCTCTTGTATTATGTTTTGTTTTGTTTTTGGTTTTCTCATGGTTTCTCCCATTCATTTTAATTCTTCCATGCAACATGACTAAGGTGAAAATGTATTTAGTAAGAATGTATGTGTAGAACCCATATAAGATTGCACACTGTCTTGGGGAGGGAGGGGGAAAGAAGGGGGAGAGATGAGGAGAAAATCTAAGATTTATAGAAGTGATTGTAGAAAACTGAAAACAAATAAATTAATTAATAAAAAAACAATAAGAGCATGGACCCAGAAGGGACCTCCGAAGTCATCAATTCCAACTTTCTCATTCTGAAGATGAGGAAGCTGAGGCCTAAGGAAGTTGTGTTTTATCGAAGTAATATGTGTCAGAGGCAAGATACTACATGATTTTTCAGAAATTGATTTTCTAATTTTTAGATAGTCTTAGCTTCTGTTTCTTTTCTTTCTGGTTGTCTATCTTTTGACAGTTTCAGACTTCCAAGTCCCGTTTGCTGGATGATCAATTTCCCACAAAATATATTTATGGGTATATTTCACATCTCTGTCCTGAACCCTCTTCTATGTTCCTCTGTCCCCTCATCTCTATGTAGACTTCCAGATCTATATAGCCATCACTCTCTATTCGGCCAGGTGGTGTTATGCCAGGAGTCAGAAAGAGCTGAGTTCAATCCAGCCTCAGATACTTACTAGCTGTGTGACCCCCAGCAAATCACTTAACGCTGTTTGCCTTAGTTTCCTCACCTATAAAATGAGGTGGAGAAGAAAATGGTGAACCACTGTCTTTGCCAAAAAAAACTCCAAATGAAGTCATAAAGAGTGGAACACAATTGAACAACAACGAAGTCCTATATTGGACAGTTTCCTCTGAATATCACATAGGTATCTTAAATGCAACATGTCCAAAATGGGACTCAGTTTCTTTTCCCCAAAACCTGCCTACTCTCCAAATTCCCTATTTCTGTAGAAGATGCCACCATCCTTCTAGTCACCCAAATTCATGACTTTGGAGTTATCCTCATCTCTTTATTTTTCCTCATGCTCCATTTGCAATCAGGTCCCAAGTATTATCAGCTCTACCTCCAAAACAGTTTCATATACATTCTCTTCTCTCCATTCACCATTCCAATTGAGGCCCCCATCATCACTCACCTGGATCACTACAATAACCTCCTAACGGATCTCCTTGTCTCAAGTATCTCTTCTTTTCCAATCTATTTTCCATTTAGCTGCCATAGTAATATTCCTAAACACAGGTCTGACCACATCACTCCCCAGCTTAACGAGCTGCAGTAGATCACTGTTGCTTCTCAGAGAAATTACAAACTTCTCTGTTTTACATTAAAACCCTTCACCATCTGACTCTAGCCCACTTTTCCAGCTTTATTATACATCACTCCAACTGTTCCTTGTTCAGGACACTCCACTTCCCTTTGCTGTTCCCTTGGACTGGCTGCCTGGGGTATATTCCTTTATTGCCTCTTAAAACCCCTCTTTTAAAGCTCATTTTAAGTGCTACGTATTGCATGAGGCTCTTCCTCATCCTATTCCCTGCCCCCAGGTACAATTCCCCATCCCCATTTCTTCTAAAGTAATTTCATATCTACTTTATTTTTTGTTTACTTCATATTTCGTATTACAATGCATTATTACTGCAGCATGTTTTGCATTTGCTTATATGTGTATGTATCGTTTTCCCCAACCAAACATAGAGCTTCTTGAGAGCACACAGATTCATTTTTGCATCACCTGCACTGAGCTCAGTGCTAAGCACATAGTAGGCTTTGACTGAATCCTTGTTGATGACTGCCTTGATTGGCTGACAGTGGTGTCAAACTCAAAAAGAAATGGTAGCCGTTAAACATTACATAAACATCCCTGTAGGCTGCATGTTAACTTAGAAAACCTCATATTAATCTTATTTATGTTCCATTGTACTTATAGTTACTTTGTTAAATATTTTCCAATTATATTTTAATCTAATTGGGAGGTTGTGTGACCTTGTGATTGACATTTACAGGCTGTGATAAAGCAAGTTCATCAATGTTGATGCTCCTTAGCATTTCTGGGAAAGGTTTGATCATAGCTGTACCTAAAAATTTTTTTTATTTAGGGCCAATATCACTAACTATGTATAAACCACACCTTCATTTGAGGAGGCTGGGATGCACAGGACATGGTGTGATGAGGTAACTAATTACTAGAGAAGTTACTATACAGCAATTGTGGCTGAGCCTGGCATGGGAGGTGAGGAGGTCAACACAGCCTCCTATTTTAAATAGTTTTTCTAGATAACCATCTCAACCAATCAGTCAATGAACAAGCATCCATTAAGTGCCTCTTCTGCCTCAGTTCCTGCACTAGGTGCTGGGGATACAAAGACAAAGTGAAATAGTTCTTACCCTCAAGGAACTTATCTTCTACTGGGGAAGATGACATGTATGTAAATAAATACTTGCAAAATAAATACCAAATAAACTATGATGGGTTGAGGGAAATCAAGACAAACTTATTTTGGAAAGTGACCCTTAAGCAGGGCTTTGACAGAAACGAGATTGTAAGAGGCAGAGGTGAAGTGGGAGTCCATTCTAGGCTTGGTGACACAGTAAGGCGATTGTTTCTAGGTTGCTGAAGGATTGCAAGATCTATCAGTACCCACCAAATTTGGGATCCTGGGGACAAAGCCTCAGTTTCCCTACTCTTCCCCCACTAGTTACAACTGAAATTTGATGGGAGAAGAGTTGAAGTTATGGGATAATGTGAGGTTTGAGTAATATCTAAAGTTTTAGTCATCCTTGTTCTCAGGTCATTGAAGTCGGTCAATCAACATTTATTAAGCATTTACTTTATGCCATTGAAAGCTGATTTAAGATGTGTCTAACATTCCTAAAGTGAGAATATTTGGCATTTCATTGAGGCTGTGGGACATCATTTTGTGAGAGCGGTGAAAATAGATTGGTTGGCAGATACCTTTTTTAGGGATGATCTAAATATACAGTGCCCAAAGACAAGGGGATGAATGTCTATGAGAGGCTATTCAGCTCTAATATTCAATGAAAAAGTGTTCAGTAGAATTTGATGCCTAGTATTATTGATTTAAGTCTAGAAGGAACTTTTTCAGAGGTTATCTAGTCCAATTGCCTCATTTTACAAATGAGGAAACTGAGTCCCAAAGAAATTAAATTACTTGCTCCAGATTACATGTGTAATCAGTAGGAGAGGAAGGATTCCACTCTAGGTCTTTTTGGCTCTAAAGCTATTGTTCAGTCCACTGGACCACCTTGATTCCTGAGCAACCTCAGAAAGGCATCATCTTTTCCCCATTCCCACCCCCATTCCTTCTTCCTTGCTTTTCAAATATACCCTCATCTTGACAGTATTCCTATGTTCCTATGTATCTTTTTTTTTTTTTGCCCATGAGCTAATTAAGTTCCTTATATTTGGTTCATTCCCTCTTGCCTCTCATTTTGTTATATCTCTGTGTTTCCTGGGTTTTGTGCCCTCTGCTGACCTGGAAATTTTACATTCAGTAGCATTTTTAGGCCATTTGGATAACTAATGAAAAGCAGTGATCCCTGTACGGATGTGTGCAGTTTCCTACAGGTAGCCTTTTTTAGGCTTGGAATGTTTCAGGTTATCACTATGAATCTTTGCCCTTGAGAACAATTTAATTGAATATGTGCTAATTTCCCTTCTCCTCTATAATGGATGAGTCAGGCATTAGTCTCTTTGGTTAGCTGTTTCTTCATGCTACCTAAGTATTGCCTTGGGCTCCAGCCTTGCTCCCCAGGTTTCTTATTTACCAAAGCTGATTGGGACCAGTAGGGCTTTTGGCGTGTACCACGTTGAGAGAGACTCAGAGAAATACAAGTGTCAGTGATAGTTCTTTTTTATGTCATAGGCTGTGTGGCATCTGCTGATGCTGGTGGGTCTTATTGCCCCTGCCTCTGAATGAACTGAACACCGTGGTGGAAGAGAGTTCACAGCCAGGAATCGGGAGAGACGTGGAATTGAATCTGCCTCTGATGCTTACAAGCTGCCTAATCTGGGGTAAGTCAACAAAATCACTGTATAAAGGTCAGCTCCATTCATTTCCTTCTCTCTTGCCTCACTGTAATATTGAGGTTCTCAAAGAGCTAGCTTAGCCAAGATCAGAGTCCCATCTCCACATTTTGGCCACAGCCACTCCAGAAACCGGATCAGGCAATTCCAGCAGGCAAGTGGCACCATGGAGAGAGCGCTGGACTGGGAGTCACGAAGACTCGAGTTCATATTTGGCCTCAGACAAGACTATCACTTATTTTTGTTGTTGCTTCGGTCATGTCCGATTCTCTGTGACCCCATTTAGGGTTTTCTTGGCAGGGACACTGGAGTGGTTTGCCATTTCCTTCTCCAGCTCATTTTACAGGTGAGGACAGGGCAAATCACTTAACCTCTGCCTACTTTAGTTTCCTTATCTGTAAAATAGGGATGACAGTAGCACCTACTTCTCTGGTTGTTGTGAAGAACTCATGCATGTAAAGCATTTTATAAACCTTAAAGCTACATGGAAACATGGGCTATTTTATTATTATGCTAATAATCTAATAATAGAACAGTAGGGGACGGAAAAGTAGCAATCTGTGGAAGCCGAGGTAGCACTCTGATGAGGGAAATCATAGTGAAGTATCCAGGAGAATGGAAACTCCTTCAGGATAGGAATTGTTTGATTTTTTGGTCATCTTTTTTGTTTCCAGCACTTAGCATAGGGCCTAGCACACAGTAGTACTTAACAAATATTTTCTGGCATGCTGATGTTGGATAAGCAAATAGCTGATGCAATGGATAGAGTGCGCAAGCCTGGAATCAGGATTAGGAACTTCCTAAATTCAAATTCAGCCTCAGATACTTACTAGCTGTGTGACCTTGAGCAAGTTATTTAGCCTTGTTTGCCTCAGGTTCCTTATTTGTAAAATGAGCTGGAAAAGGAAATGGCAAATTTGCCAAAAAATCCTCAAATGGGGTCACAAAGAGTTGAACAACAACAGTTTTTCAGAAAAAAAGTATTTTAAGGCTCTTCTCTACAATTAATAATCATAATACTGGATTTGGCATTCGAATCTGGCTCTGCTTTTCTCCCTGTGGGATCTTAGGATCAAAAATCTTAGATTTAAAGTTAGAAGGGACTTTAGGAATCATCTAGTCCAGGGGTGGCCTTGAGGCCACATGTGGTCATGTAGGTCCTTAAGAGTGGTCCAAATTCCACAGAACAAATACTTTTATTAAGGGGATTTGTTCTGTGAAATTTGGGTTCAAAGAGCCACATAGGAAGACCTAGAGGGTCACATGTGGCCTTGAGGGTGCAGGTTCCCCACCCCTGATGGTCCAGCCTTCTTCCTTTTATAAATGAGGAAACTGAAACCTAGAGAAATTAAGTGACTTGGCCAACATCATACAGGTGGCAGAATGTGGATATCATTCCAGCTCTTTGGGCCTCATACATCTCATATATGAAAAGAGAATACTAGAATGAATGATATTTATGGACCCTCCCAACTCTGAAGTCTATGAGTCTAAGAATTTCTTCTTTGATATATGCCTACTTGCCTTGGGCACTTAATGCAGGGGAAGAAAGAAGCCATTTAAAGTGAACTCAATGCTATCTTAATTTGTGATTATTAAGCAATTTTATTATCTTTTTTGTGTAGTTATCAAAAATGTGTTTTTCCTCCTTCAAAATGTGTCTGTTCAGATCTTTTAATGCCACACTATGGAGTGTGTATTTTATTAAATGCCTTCTGTGCACCAGGCACCGTGCTAAGCACTAGGGATACAAAGAAAGGCAAAAACCATAGTTTCTGCTCTCTCAGAGAGTTCACAATTTAATCGTGGAGGCAGCATGTAAAGGCGATGGCAGAGGATGAGATGGATAGACAGAGTCATGGAAACAATGAACATGAACTGGGATAGACTTTGAGATATAGTAGAGGATAGAAGGGCCTGGCATACTATGGTCCACAGGGTACCAGAGTACAAAAATATACAAAATGCAAGATAAATTCAGAGTGGGGATTAGTCTCAAGGAGAAAGCTTTCAGATCGAGGAGTACTGGGAGAGGTTTCTTGGAGAAGGTGGAACTTTATCTGATATTTGAAGAGAGACAGAGATGTAAAGGAAGAGGGTTCCAGGAATGGGAGAAAAACAGTGAAAATCCTCATAAATAAGAGATGGAGATTTGTGTTCAAGGAACAGAAAGGAAGCTGGTCAGTGGTCAATCACAATATACATGGAGGGGAGTAAGGTGTAAGAATACTGGAAAAGTAGGAAGAGGCTAGATTATGAAGGGTATAAAAGCCCAACAGGAGATTTTATATTTGATTCTAGAGGTGATAGGGAACCACTGGAATTTATGGAATAAAGTGCATTTTAAAGAAGATCAACTGAATTGATTGGAGGTTGGATTGAAATGGGGAGAGATTTGAGAGAGGAAACCAACTAACCTGCTAATGCAATAATCTCGGTTTGAAGAGATAAGAGCCTATATCAGGGTGGTATCAGTGTCAGAGGGGGGAAAAGGGAACATATGACAAACGTTATGAAGGTAGAAGTGGCAGGACTTGAGAACTGACTGGATGTGGGGGTGAGAACAAGGAGTCTCATTAAGGTTATAAGCCAGGGTAATCAAAAGGTTAGTGATACCCACAACTATAATAGAGAAATTAGGAAAACAGGAAGATGTGGGGGGAAATATGAGTTCAGTTTTGGAAATGCTAAATTTAAGATATCCATGGAGATTTAGTTCAAGATGTCTAATAAGCAGTTAAAATATGAAAACTGAGGTCAGCAGGTAAGGGCAGAACTAGTATATCTCAGAATCATTTACATGGAGATGATAATTGAAATTCTGATAGAGCTATCAAAATTCCTTATAAAATCAAGATGGTAGAACATCTAATGTACTTATTCCAGATATTTCTTTCAATTTCTTTTTTTTTGTTTGCTTTAGAGATACTGCTTTTCCATCATTTTTTCTTATTTTAAAAATCATACCCATTTTCTCCCCATTTTTTCATTTGATTGATTAAAAAAATTCCTCCTTTCCACAATTACAAAAATGAGTAATTCCTTCTTATCATAATGTTTTCTCCTTCCTCCACCTCCTTTTCTTCTCCTCCCTCTTCTTCTCTTTCTCCTTCTCTATTTTAGTTACAAATTTGCGATTAAATTATTAGAACTTATTGCCATATATGTTTTGGAGTATCTAAACCCATTTCCCACCAAACAGCTCTCCAGTTTTTCCCAACAGTTTTTATTGAAGTTTATTCCATTCTTATATTTTTCAACTTTCTGTTTAAAGTCATAGAGGTATAGGTCTTGAGCAGAAAAGGACCTTGAGGGTAGTTCATTTCTCTCATTTTACAGATGAGGATACTTAGTCCCAAAGTTTAAGTAGCTTGTCGAGGTTACACTGATAATACATGACATACTGAGGATGTGAACTCAAGTTCAAATGTCTCCGTCACCACCTGCTATGTCAAGCAGTGATCTATTAAATGTATGGAAGTATAATGTTGAGTTCTGGGTGCCATGTTTTAGGAAGGACATTAATAATTTGGAGAGTTTCCAGAGGAAGGCAGCTTGGAGATAATATTACAGATTATTGTGTGAAGGATATTCAGGTGTTTAGCCTGGAGGAATAAAATCTTGGGGGATAATAGATGACTTAAAGTATTTTAAGGGCCATCATTTGAGAAAGAGTTTATTTTATATTGCTTTGCTCCAGAAGGCAAAATTAGCATCAAGAAGTGAAAGTTACAAAGAAGCAAATTATGATTTGACTGTAGGAAAAAATTACCCAACAATTTGGGCTATCTAAAAGTAAAATGAGCTGCCTTGGGAGGCAATGAGTTCCTCTTCACTAGAGTTCTTCAAGTTGAGGATGACGAGATGATCACTTGTTAGATTTGGATTAGGTTGAACTAGGTGGTTTCTGAGGCTCCCTAAAATTCTGAGATTCTACTTTTTGCTTTTCTTTACATCTTAGTTTCTTTCTACCTGAAGGTTTTATAGTGGAGACTCAATTCACTGTAGATATTTTGTGCTCTAATTTTGATTCTAAATGCTATTTTAACAGCATATAATAGATTTTTATATGTATCTGAATTGGCTTTATCATTTGTGTAATCTCTCTTTTCATCTCTTCTTTCATCCAAGAATTATTTAATAAATCCTTTTTTAGTTCAGTGTAGATATTCAATAATTACACATGGCTTCACATAGCTTTATTGAAAAACGATCCATAAATGAATTGTACAAAAGTCCAGCTTTTCTAATTGCTTGGTATATGACCAGTATTTTGTATGTTCTTAGTGTACTTTTTGAAAAGTATAGTCTTTACTTCTTACATTGAGTTTTCTTCATGTATCTAATAAATCTAGTTGATTTTATACCCCACTTAGTTGCACAATTTCATGTTTAATTAAAACTTTTATCTTGAAATTTTTATAATGTTTCTTTGTAATATACCATCTAATTCTTCTTTCAAGACTCTGAGCTTTAGCTGTATACATTTGACTGCAAAATTATTTGTCTATATGCAAGGGAAGTTCATATGCTCTCATTGTGACTCAAAACTTTTAATGTACTGTGTCATTGACTATAAAGCTTTGAATGCTTTCTAGCTTGAACCTAATTTTGTCAATACAATCAGTTACTTCTGTCTTTCACAAATTAGCTGTAGCATGATAAATTTTAGTCTAACTTTCAATTAAAAATGCATCAAAATCTTTTCAGATTAAATGTATTTTCTATAAACAACATCTGTTGATTTTTGCTTTTTTTAATTCATTCTATAGGCCTTATTTTCATTATGTTTGGCATTATAATTGTTAAATTTATCTTTTATTATGTCTTTTGGTTGAAATTGGAAGGAAATGCAGTCTTTCTTATTTTTCCTGTTAGTGTTTTTAACCAAAACAATGCAAATCTACCCAAGACAAAATGTCTTGCTACTAATTATCAGGTTTCCTGATCTCTGGATACCCCTTTTAAGAAAGAGGAATGTTTTTTGGAATTACAACTTCCTCCTCTGAATTCTTTTCTTTCCCACTTTGTTTATCTGAAGCAACTTCTGAAATACTTAGTAATTTCACCAATACAGTGAATACATCATCAATGCTTTGCAATTCTTACAGTACTATATAAACGCTACTATTATTACATAGAAAGTTCTTGCATTTAGATAGTAATAGTTTTAACTTAATTTTTTAAAAGAAAGTTAATTTTTTCCAATTCTTATCATTTTAACTTAAACGCTTGACTGATTTTCAAAGCCTTTCGAAGTTATGCCTTTGAGTGAATTCCTAAAAAGCCATATGATTTGCAAATGTACACCTCTTGCCTTCAGATCTGGATAGATTATTCTGAATTTGTGACTGTAATTCTGTGTATCATATTCCAATTTCCCTGGTGTCATCTCTGTCTTGCAGTTTTCCAGGATTGTTTTCTTTGACATTGTATTCTGTAGTATTGAAATTTAACTCAGTCTGTCTAAGATGGTTAAAACAAACTTAAGAGAAGGTATAGAGGGCTGCAGGTGCTGCTTTAATTTTGTCTCAAGGAATGTATTACAGTATTTACATGGAAAAGTCTATATTTATTTCATTTCAGTAGCATGGACATCTGCATGAAGACAAGATCTCTTAAGATTAAAATTTCTTAGGACTCCTCTGTTTACAAATTTCTACTTACAAATGATAATTCACAATGTTACAAATAGATGATTATTGCTTTGGTTAAAAAAATAGAGCTGAGGAAATATGAAGATTCTGATGCCACATAAGCATGCCAAGTAGAGAGCATAGCTGAAGAAAATTTACAGTATCTGTGGACAGACATATCACTAAATGGAAGATAATTCTTTTTCAGGATATTCTTGGTTTCTCGATAATATTAATAGATGTTTTAATCATAGAATCAATAGTATTGAAAACATTTGCTTGAAGATATTCCAAAGAGAATCAGCGTGGAAAGAATAAGATACATATCTAAACTCTAGTTGGGTTTTTAAACGTAATAAACTATTTGCACATTTGGGCAAGTCCACAGAAGGCTATGTAATGGAAGCCAAATTCATAAACATAGACTATACAACAAGCAAAGCAAATACGTATGTCTGAATGGATGCAGAGATTTTTTTTCTTCCCCTGTAGTAAGTCTCCTATTGGTTGCTTTTATTGATACAGAAGGATATAAAGTGAGTGTGGCATAGGGGGAAGAGAGCTAAAACTCAGGTCAGAGAGTTGGCTAACTTTACTATTTACTATTGGGGTGATTTTTGTGCTAGTGAATTTAACTACATTCATAATACCTGGCAAGTTGACTGTTGACTGACTGATTTACCTGAACCTCGCTTTCCTCATCTGTAGAATACAGGGGTTCAACTAAATGATCTCTAAGGTCCCTTCTAGCTCTAAATCCTGTATTTTCAGACTTTCAACCGTAATTTCCATGTTGGTCATATTTTATTTAGCCATGATGTCTACTTAGAACACTTACATGAATCAAAATCATTCTTCATGCTTTACCCACTCTTGCCGAGGTTTTTTCCATGGAAAATATAATCATCTATTGATGATACCATGAATTATCATTGTAAGCAGAGACATAAACAGATAAGTCCTTAAGAAATCTTAATCTTAAGCAGTCTTGTTTTCATGCAGATGTCCCTGATACTGACTCAAAATAAACAGAAAATAATATTTATGTGTAGACCTTTCCCTGAGACAATTAGAACACATAGAGTTAGGGAATAGATCCATGATTTCATTGGTATAAGGACCTTCCAAATGAAGAAACTCCCTTTACAAATGCAGGATGGCACCTTCTCTGCTATTTCTAGTCTTAGAGAGTAATTTTGTACAGAGATTAAGAGATTTGCCCAAAATCAGACAGCCGTCGTGTGTCAGAGGCAGGATGAAAACCCAGGTCTTTCTGGCTTTGAAATCAGTTTTCTTTATACTATGCCATGCTGTCTCACTGTAATAATATGATTTGATTTTTTTTTAGTAGCATCCTTTAGACTTTCTTTCCAAGATTGTCTCTTTGAGAGACAATAGAAAAGTTTCACCATCAAAATAATTTTATTTTTAAAAATAAAAAGAAATACTAAAATTCCTTGATTCCACATTGCTAAATCACTGGTGGAAGCTGTATGGAAACTATATATTAGAGATATCTCTATGTTATTATATCTAAGCATCTGACAAGTGACTGAGAGAAGTAGACTAAGGTTTGATGATTATATCTTCAGTGACAAGGCTATTATCATGTTTTTCATCATCATATGTGTATATATATATATATAGTAATATATATAGTAATACATATGGTAATATATATATAGTAATATATATAGTATGATTTTTACATTAAGCCACCAGGAATCACTACTGGCCATTTGCCTGATCCTCTTCAACAATATGCATTAGCAATCTCATGCTCATTTTAATAATTATATACTATACTGAATACTGGAGTCCCTTGAGAGCTGGCTACTTCTGTCCCTTAGCTCCACCCCTTTTGTGGCTGGTGGTTCTTGGCACCTTACTCTAGAGTTGTGTCCATGAGGATTTATCTAGGTAGTCTCTTGGCTTAGCCCCCACCCACTGGGAAAACACTTCCTCTTCCCTTTGTGCTATTTTTCCATTCAATCACAATAGCATTACATAATGGAATTGATGCCATATACTGGGCTTAACAGAATTATCCTGTAGATCTTTATTTGTCCCAAAAGAAATAAAATATATTAAAACTACCACACAGGCTAGGTATCTACAGCTCTTCCCAAATGCAGGTAACCCTTAACCAATTAAACTGGCATGCCTCAAAACCAGGAGTTCCAAGATCAAAATTTCAATTAGCAGGTCAACAAGCATTTATTATATACTTAACTATGTACTGGGGATGGTAATAAGTGCTTAAGATAGAAAGAAAAATAAAAAAATTGGTTCTGCTTTCAATAAGGGAGGGACAAAATGCAAACAACAATGTATTTGAGATATATACAGAGTACCTGGAAGATCATCTCAGAGAATGAGGGATGAGGAGGGTGTGGGTGAGTAGAGACCAAGAAACGTCTCCTGCAGAGAAGGTAGAATTTGAGCTGAGTCTTGCAGAAAGCCAGAAAAGTGGGCAGAGATGAAAACTGAGAGCATTCCAGGCAGTGAAAAAAGCATGAGAAGTGAGATGGAGTGCATAATGTGTAAGGAACCGTTAAGAAGGCAGATGTTGCTGGATCGTGAAGTGAGAAGGTATAGAGGAGGAAAGTATAAAGAAACTGGAAAGGGAGGAAGGGCCCAGATTTCAAAGGGCTATAAATGTCAAACAGAACATTTTATATTCGATCCTGGAGATAATAGGAAATGATTAGCACTTAGCAGATTAGTGATTAGTGATTAGCAGAGAGTAGCAGTCAGGCCCTCATTTAATTCCATTAATGCATCAAAATTCACTGCCTTAAATTCTCACTAGAGTCCCTGTTGAGCTATAAACCCCTAGAGGGTGGGGACTCTTTCTTATCCTTGCATCTCAAGCTTCTAACCCAGTGCCTTGCACATTGTTTTTGTTGAGTCATTTCAATCATGCCCAACTCCTTGTGCCCTTATTTGGGGCTTTCTTGGCTAAGATGCTAGAGTGGTTGGCCATTTCCTTCTCTGGCTCATTTTACAAATGAGGAAAGTGAGGCAAACAGGGTTAAGTGACTTACCCAGAGTCACACAGCTAGTAAAGGTTTGAGACCAGATTTGTACACAAGTCCTCCTATCCGTGCACCACATCTAATAAATACTCGTTGGATGGCATTGAGGTGAACAAACCTATAGCCAATGTCAAACTGTTAAGAACCCAGCCCTTCAAAGAAAGGTGGAGGTGGTTTTGTTTATGAAGGTGTGGGAGGTAGAATGAAGTACCCCTGAGAGCCCTTTACCTCTCTAGGTCTACTGAGTTTTACAAATACTGTCACTATTCAAATAATTCTCCTGTTTGCCTTTGATTGAGACTATTCCATTTTTGGACAGTGATTTCACGGCTCCTGATTGAATTGGTTCTTATATACAAGTTCTTCACCTTTTTAAGTAAATTTCTTGTTGATTAACATTGTTTGCAGTTGTCATTTTAAACAGTTACTAGTGGCTTTGAAATTCAGGAAGGAGTTTCTGTGTCGGATTCACAGTTACACTGATTTCTGGATGCCCACAATTTTCTTTGAATGCACTGTTATTTATGAAGAAAAAATTGGTAGGTTTTGCAAATTCATCTCTTCCCTTTAGATTTGTAAAGCTCTCACACAGACGATAATAATCACTTGCATTTATATAGCCCTTATTACAGTTTACAAGGCACACTTTCTCGCAACAAACCAGTGAAGTAACTTGGGCAAGCAGAAGTTTCTGCCTTGCAGATGATGCAACTAAGGTCAACGGTCAAGCAGTGTGTTCTGAGATCATCCAGCTAATAATAACTGTTAGAGTAAGGACTTGAACCCAAGTTTTCTGACTCTAAATCCAGTACTCTTCCTATGACATCATTCTCAAAGTCCATTGTGTTCATTTTTCCATGATGTTCAAATTTTTCTTTTTAGAAGGGACAAGATATCTTGATTTTATGCATATAGAACACATCAATAAGGAAAAAAATAAAGTTCTGTCCTTTCGATCAGTGATGCCAATCCTCCTGGGGGACTTAATCAATTCTATTTTGGAATGCCTACCCTTGAGTCAAGCAGTTGTTTACTCAAATCAACACCACTGTTGCTTCCAGAAAGGATCTGCTAATTGATTTATCCTTTGGCTTTATTTATCTTTCCTTTGACTTCCTAGACCAAAACACTTTTCCCTGGATGACATCCCTACCATGTGTTGTCTTCTCCTGCTAGAATGTAACTTCTTAAGGACAGAGACTATCTCACTTTTTAATATTTGTGACCCTAGTGCTTGTCATAATAAGCACTTAATCCATGCTTTTCATTTATTCCTTCTGACACACTGAATCAGATAAAGGAAAAAGAAACAACGATTCATCAATTTGAGTTATGAACACTTTTTCAGAGTCCTAAAAAAAAGGCTAATTGCCTGCCAGCTTCCCGTGTTATCTGCCATCACTAACCCCCAGGATTCAACCATTCAATTAATGAACACAGGGTGATGGAATGAAAAAGGCACCGGATCAGAGGACCTTAACTTGAATGATAATTCTGCCACCTATGTTAGTTTGGACAAGTCACTTCATCACATTTGTCCCTTTTTTCCTCATCTGTAAGAGGCAGGGGTTGGACCAGAAGGCTTCTGGAGTTGTTTTCAGCTCTATATCTATGAGTCTGAGAATCGTTTAGCAACCAAACTGTTCTGGTTTGGCATCACCACCTGGGGGACTGGTTGACCTATACAGCCTCCTATGGGGTAGCCTCTTTCAGGCTTGAAATGTTTATACTATTAGTTTCTGCTCTTGAGAACATTCTAGATGAATGTGGGGCTAATTTTCTTTCTTCTCTATTGCATTGTATGACAGATAACCTCTCAAAAATGTTTCCTCATAACAATTTATGTTAAGAGCTAATTTATCCATTTTTCCCCAATATCTTTCTGTAAAATTAGGCATATATCATGTGTTCCACATTAGTGGCAGTTAAATGGGGGAGCACCCAATTCTGAAGAAGGGAATTTTATGGTCAGTCAATCATCAGGAATGTGTTCAGTGTTTATTATGGTATTCAATTCAGTCAACATTTCTCAAACACCCTATGTGCTAGGCACTGAGGAACAGAGACAAAAACAGAACAGCTCTCACCTTCAAGGAGTTTACAGTTATCTCTTCCATTTCTTGGGGGTTCACAGTGCTCCTGCAGTCTAGAAAATCCCTGTAGAATTTTTTGACCCTCCCTTCACAGCAGGGAAGTCTGAACTTTTTTTTTCTTTTATGGGGTATTTACAGTACCTTATTGTAAAATTTGGGTTAAATATTTAGTTACAGGCTCTGTATTATCAGCTGAATTTTGTGTCATCTGTGGCTTCCAGAAAACTCCTCCCAAAAATGCCCATCTAATTTCTTATGCCAACTCATGATATATTGAAACCATGATGGGGAAAGTTGTGGTGTGGAAGAGATAACTTGTATGTTCTACTGAGGCTAACAGCAGGGGCACATATGAGAGGATAGACAATTGTAAATGTACATTGTAAGTGTAAAGTAATTGGGGAAGCAGATCAAGAAAATCTTCATGTAGGAAGTAGTGCTTGAGCTGAGTTTTGAAGGAGTTTAGGGATTATGAGAAGAAGGGAAAAGTGAGTGCACTCCAGGTATGAGATACACCCTGAGCAGAGACACAGAGACATGGAACATCTTGTTTGAGGAACAGTGGGTAGACCAGTTTGGGTAGATCAAAGAATATGTGAAAAGGAGTCATTTGCTGTAAGTTTAGAAAGGTAGGCTGGAGCCAGATGGTGACGGGCTTCAAATGCCAAACAGAAGAGTTTTTGTATTTTATCCTAGAGATAATGGGGAAGATTCTTGAGCAGGATAGTCACATGATCAGACCTGTGCTTTAGAAATATAACTTTGGCAGCTGTGTGGAGGATGAATAGGAGAAGAAAATAGCCAGGGTGCTGGAGCAGGTGGCTTTGATGTGGTTAGAGACTGGCTGTGGGAAAGTCGTAATGGTAGGATAGGCAGGATGTGTGCCTTTTAGGAGAGGCCTGGGTTGCTAGGTTTCACAAATATTCTGACAGGTGAAAGTGAGAGCAGATGAGAGCAAAGGGCTTCCAGCTTTCTGTGAGGTTCATTCCCTGCCTCTGCTTTCACTTGTACTCTTTAAACCACTCTTGAAACTGAGCAGGACAGGAAGTGGCATGACATGGTGAAAAGCATGATTGCTGGATTCCATGGCAGAGGGATGGCAGTTAACTTTCTGGTTCTGGCATTCATTGACTTCCTGTGACTTTGGACAAGTTCCTTCATTTCTCTGTAAGTTGTCTGCAAAATAAGGGCATTAAAGACCTGATATCACTAAAGACTCTTTAGATCTTTCTTATGAAGGCACACATCTTCAGTCTTCATACTCTGTCCCCTCCAAAACTGCAGATAGATGGATAGATAGATAGATAGATAGATAGATAGATAGATAGATAGACAGACAGATAGATAGATAGATGGATGGATGAATAGATAGATACCGTATTTCACTGCATAATCATTGCTACTGCATAATCATCGCTCTCTGGTTTTGTGCGTGAGTGTTTTTAGTCCAAAAAATTGGTTTATAACCTTTCACTGTATAATCATCACATGGTATAATTCTGTTCACCATCCTGCTTAAAAGTTAAACAGAGCAGCAATGTCTTCACCAGTGGCTTATAGATACACATCGCTGAGCCTAGAATTCTCAGTGCGCAGGTATTGTCACTATTCAATTTTAACGTATATTCACAAGTATTCCATGCATCCTCATCTTACACCAAAGATAGCTTAGCAATAAATTATTTTAAGTAATATGCACATTTTTAAAGCTTCACATAATGGTAGCACCTCACTTTTTTGCAAAACAAGTGGCATAAAATCTGCGACGATTGTGCAGTGAAATACAGTAGATAGATATGCAAGCAAACCCAAAACAAAGCACTTTCTCCCTTAGGCCGTTCTTAGTGTATTCTCTCTGAAACTTGTTGTTGTTCTTTCATTTCGGTCATGTCCAACTCTTCATGACCCCATTTGGGGCTTTCCTGGCAAAGATATGGGAGTGATTTGCCATTTCCTTTTCCAGCTCATTTTACAGATGAGGAAACTGAGGAAAACAGAATTGAGCAACTTGCCCAGGGTCACACATCTAGAATTGAGCAACTTGCCCAGGGTCACACATCTAGTAAATGTCTTAGGCCAGATTTGGACTCAGGAAGACGGCATCTGGCACTCTATCCACTTCATCACCTAGCTGTCCCCTCACTGAAACTACTCTCTCTTTTCCACACTACTGCCTTCGAATAGCCCTGACTGGCCTTTGATCACCTCAAAACAACCCAAATTCTTTCCTGACATGTCTGCAGACTCTCCCTGCAAGACTGCATTCATTTTCCTCCTTATAGCTACCTCCAAAATGGAGAGAGGTAGGGAAGAGAGAGTCCTATTCAGGAAGCAACAGCAGCATTGACGCTTTCTGTGGCAACGTAGCATCCCAAGTTCCTCAGGTGATCCCTTTTTCCACACTTACACACATACTCTTTTAAGCCCTCCCCTCTCTTCCTTTCTCTTTCCTCTTTTACCTGGTTCTCTCAAGAAAATCTGTCTAATCACCTTCTCTTTGTTCCGTTGTGATTTGTTGTGATTTTTTGAAAAAGAGAGTCTAATCTTGGCTGGTAATGCTAACGAATCAAAGAAAAAGTAAGCCTTAAGCTTCTGAATGGAAGTAGACATAACAAAACACCAGTGCCTTTAACCTCTAAACATTGTTAAGAAATGCCCAGAAGTCCTCTTTAAAATTCATATAGCTTCTTATCTTCTTCCAATTAAACCAACTTTTCTGGTTTTTCTTTTCCTTTTTTTGAAAAAAATAAAGACTGGGAATCCCTATCTTGCCCAGGGGCCACTCATGGATTTGATCCCACTCTAATTGGTACAAAAATCTTTAACCTGCTCTGCATCTGACCTAGACTGATTTGACCAATTGTAGGAAACCTAAAGTTCCACCCTTTACACCTAAGGACTCACCATCTTGGTACTGGTCTTAGTATAGACACTTGATTGTTTTAAAGTGCTGTGGCTCAGAACTCCTGAGCTCAAGAGATCCATCAGCCTCAGCATGTACCAATCTGCCAGGCTAAAACAGTTTTTCTAGAAGTACCAGTACTTAAGATTGGGAGGAAACCTAAAAAAAAAAAAAAAAAAAAAAATCCTATTCTTTATTAATTTTTTTGATTACCAGTGTTACAAAAATATTTTCTATTTTCAATGCAAAAACACCATTCACTTATTTCAAAGATGCATAATTTCGTCAGTATTGCTGTTACCTTTGTCATTAAAGTAAAATGCAATGGAAACAGTGCTGGATGTGGAGACATAAATTTGTTCAGTCATTTCAGTTGTGTCCGACTCTTTGTGAACGCCTTTGGGGTTTTCTTGGCAAAGATACTGAAGTGGTTTGCCATTTCCTTCTTCAACTCATTAAATAGATGAGGAAACTGAGGCAAACAGGGTTAAGTGACTTGCTTAGGGTCACCCAGCTTAGGCCAGATTTGAACTCAGGAAGAAGAGTTCTCCTGACTCCAGACTTGGCACTCTGTCCACTGCCCCACCTAGTTCAAATCCTAGTTCATGGAAGTGACATTCACATTTCTGGACCTCTAAAGTAAGGGATTTAAAGTAGATGGTCATGGTCTCTTCCAGCTCTAAATCTATTATTCTTATAAATTAACATGGGCGGGGGGGGGGGGGGTATGTTGTATTAGATGAATCCATGGTCCTTTCCATATGTATGAACCTATTAATATAGATCACAATTTCTTACATCTATAGCCAAAGCAACCTGGTGGCTAGATTATAAATTTTGCTGAAGTGGTTCTTGGGTGACAGACCTTTGGGAAAAAGCCTGGGAACTGAACTCATGTTTATAATGCATTTTCTGTGGGGAAAGGTATTTGGATTTACAAATGAACTATTGGAACAGCTCCTTTTGAAAGCTGAGTGTCATCTCTGTATAGCATAACAAAAAGCAACTCTGTCCCGTGCTGATGGTCAGACAGCTGCAGGGAGTAGGGTTAGGGGCAGGATTTAGGTGACCTCCAGGATAGCCTGGGGCTTTGGGCGCAAGGGAGAGTAGAGATGGTTCTCAAGCCAGACAACTAATGAAGAGTTAGTAACAGGAGCAAAAGATTTGTCTGTTATGTGAGCAGTACCAAGTCAGAAAAACAGTGTCCAAAGGGTGGGGACAGAGGACATGTCCAGGCCACAACAAGTGGAGGGCAGAAAAGAAGTCAGGGTTCGGATCCAAACCAATAAGTCAAAGCTAAAAGAGCCCCAGGCAATTTGCTTTCCTTAAAGAATGAAGACAGCTTAACCTACTCAATCAGTTATAGGGGGCTGGATGTTTCAGGTGTTCCAAAATCTCTCTCTCTCTCTCTCTCTCTCTCTCTCTCTCTCTCTCTCTCTCTCTCTCTCTCTCTCTCTCTCTCTCTCTCTCTGTCTCTCTCTCTCTGTCTCTCTCCTCGCTTGTGCTCTGTCTCTGCGTCTCTCTCTTTCTCTCTGTGTCTCTGTATGTCTGTCTTTCTCTTTGTCTCTGTCTCATTCTGTAACCACTTTATAGAGGCCAAAAAGCAAACACTCTTTCTCTGTGTTACTTCATACAGATTTCCATGACAATACCCAAGGGGAGAAAGTAGATACAAGACTGATGCTTTGGGATGTATAGTGCAGAATGGTCTCAGCAGTATAACTTCAGTTCTGACACTCTTTTTGTCTCATCTGACCAAGGAATCTTGTTTCCAAAAACCTGGCCCCTTCTTCTGTGGTGGCTGCCTCTGTACATGTCTACCTCACTTCTCACAGGCTTTTCCTTCACTAGCTCTTCTGCGTATCTTGTTAGGAACTGTTTTTTCTTTAAGTGTCTCTCCCAGACTCAATAAAACAACTTAAAAAAAATTTTTTTTAATTTATTTTTCGTTTTTGACATTCACTTTTATAAGATTTTGAGTTCCAAAAATTCTGCACCTCTCTTCTTTCCTCCTTCCCCAAGATGGCATGCAATCTGATATAAACTCTACATGTACAATCCTATTACACATATGAAACATGTAAAAGTAACCTAGGAGAATGGCCTATAATTCTCATCCTATGGGGTTGCTTCCTTTTGGAATCAATAGAAGGACTTAACTCCACCTCATAAAGGGATCACTGGACTTAGTTGCACTTTTATAATTATTTTAACACCTCATTATTCAGTCTGTTTTCTGTGATTAGGTGTGTGAAGGACCAGTTGCCTTACAGATGTGTTTATACACATGGATCCTTTCCCTCTTTAAAGTATATACCTTGAAAAGCAGCATGGTGAGACACCAGATGTAGAAGTATGCCTCAGTTTCATGATCTGTAAAGTGAAGAGATTTGACTTACTGGTCTCTAAGATCTCTCCCAGCTCTAAATCTATATTGCAGTTGCTGTTTGGACGTAATTCCAAATTATTCTTCAGAATTATTGGAGAATTTTTATCTGCACCAATAGTGAATTAATGTAGTTGTCCTCCCACAATCCTGCCATTTTCCAGTTGTATTTTCCCATCTCTGCCAATCTGATATATGTGAGGAGAAACCTCTCAGTCCTCAGCCAACCCTCAGACTCTTTTTTATTATTAGATAATTTATTTATTATTAGTTTCCAGCATTCACTTCCATAAAATTTAAATTTTTTCCCCATGCCTCCCCAAGACAGCATGCAATCTGGTATGGGCTCTATACATATACTCCTATTAAACATATTTTCACATTAGTCATGTTGCCTAGAAGAATTATAATGAATGGCAGAAACCATGAGAAACAAAACAGAAAAGAACATAGTACGCTTCCCTCTGCATCCTGACTCCATAGCTCTTTTTCTGGATGTGGATGGCATTTTCCATCATGAGTCCTTTGGAAATGTTTTAGGTCCTTGCGTAACCCTCACACTCTTAAGTGACAGATAAGGCACCTACCTGTATCTGTGGAAGGAGTTTCCTCATCTGAGAGTTCCCAGTAGCAATGAAATCATGATCCAGGCCCTACCCTTTGTCCTTTACGTTGTCATCTCCTCCATTAGGACACATATTTGAAGAATCCTTTCTGGGGTTCTTACACCCTCAAAAAAGAGGGGAAATAATAATAATAGCTAACATTTATGCCATTATATAGTGCTTTAAAAATATTATCCTATTGGACCTTCACAAAGACCCTATGAGCTAGGGGCTGGTATCATTCCCCTTTTAGAGATAGGGAAACTGAGCCAGAGGGAGGTGAAGTGATTAGCTCATGGTCACCAAATTAATAAGTGTGGAAAGACTTCAAACTCAGGTTTTCTTAATGCGAACTCCAACATGTTTGTATGTGTTTGGCACAGGGTGTGGATGCCATCTTGTAATTGTCTTAAATACATATTGTTTTGTAACATTCCAAGGTAGTAGTGATTCCAAAATGTAGGATCTTTAGAGCACTAACCTGGAATCAAAAAGACCCGAGTTCAAATCCAGTCTCTGACCCTTACTAGCTACCTGGTATATTGCTTAACCTCTGCCTGCTTCAGTTCTCTCAACTATAAAATGGAGATAATAATAACTCCTATCTCCCAGAATTGTTATAAGGATCCAATGAGATAATATTTGTAAAGCACATCACACAGTATCAGCACATAGTAGATGCTTAATAAATGCTTCTCTTTCCTTCCTATCTATCTGCTTTCCAAATTGGATTTGGAAAAATGAGTCAGCATTTCTTTAAGTGCAATAGAAATCTTTATGCTCCCTTGAGGCATTCCACAGCCCTGCCATTTTTTAAAGGAAGACCAACTGTCCCACTATGGAAGAGATAAGATTTCTGCTTTGCTAATGAGGTAGACTCTCCCGTGTTTTCAATTTTCCTCCAGGCAAGGCACCTGCACTCAAATGTGTATTGTCATAGAATCAGCTATGGAAGCAGATGTAAATGAGAAATGTGGACCCTGCTGTTCTGACTAAGCAGAAATGCTAAAAAAGTTACCATGGGGACTCTGTGAGCCCAGAACTCCGTCTCCCTGCCCTAACGTGTATCCTCATCCCCACATATATGCACCATTTGGTTACTAGAAAGAGGATCTGTGTCATGTTTGACATTTATGGTCTTGTTAAGGAGAAGGGTACCATGGATAACCCATCCTGCAAGTGGGTTACTTAAGTAAGCTTCTCCAGTTAGTAATTTATACTGGAAAAAATTATTACCGATATAAACTTCAACATAAGCAACGCAATTAAGTACACATGTACAACTATTTATATTTTAAATCCAACTTATAAAATGGTTACAGTAGTTTATTTTAATTCCTTCTTCCCCATTATTTGTTCTTAAACATCTCTATTTTTGGATGAATTTTCTTTTTTTTAAAAAAGTTGTCACTCTTCACACTGGTCTTAAAGATTTCACCCATTGGCAATCTTCATAGTTGTCATTTTAATGTCATTCTACAAATGTTTATTAAGCACCTACGATGCCCCCTGTGCTCTGGATGTCCTCCCCCCTCTCTCTCCTCTTCCACTTCAGAGTTTCCCTGACTTCCTTCACATCTCACTCAAATCTCATCTTTTAGAAGAGGCATTTCTTCACGTCCCTGCTGTTACTTTCCTTCCCTCTGAAATTACTGCCTTTCTAATCTTTATATATGGGCACTGGGGATATGAGAGCAAAGAATGAAATAATCTCTATTCTCAAGGAGATTCCATTGTGATTGAGGACGTAAGTGCACATACAAATATGTACAGCATGAATATAACATGAATAGATACTAATGTGTACAATATAGTAAAATCCAAAGGAGCTCATGAGGGAAGGCATTAGTAATTGGGGGATGGAGGAATCAGGAAAAGCAGCATGCGGAAGATGTTGCCTGAGCTCTGTCTTAAAGTAGTTATTCCCAGCATTTTCGGTTTCTCCAACCCCTTTCAAATAAGAACAAAAAACATGTGGTGAATCCCCAGGGTAGCTTGATATGCTTGACATAATATTCTGCAATTATTTACTGCTTAAGACACCATTAAAGAATTTTTAGCACATATCCCTTTGCCCATCATCATGAAAGCACAGGAGATTCTTGAGCCATTAAGTGGGAACCACTGTCTTAAAGGAAGAGACAAGCTCAATGCAGCTGAGATAAGGAGGGAGCGCCTTTATGCATGGAGGATGGCCAGGGCAAAGGCAAGAAGTCAGGAAATGCAATGTGTATGAGAAACAGAGATAATGCCAGTTTAGCTAGACAGTAGCATGCAAAAAAGGAGGGTGGTGGTGGAGGTAAAAGCAATATTGCTAGAAAGGTAAATTGGGGGTAAACTCTATCTAAGACTCTGAAAGCTAACCAGAATTTCTAAAAACCACATTATAATATTATACCGTACTGTGGAACAATGTAGTATACCAGTAAGTCACAATCTTTTCAGCCATTCACTTTGTCATTTAGATTGTTTGCAATTACAGTGATGCCACATATGTCTTCAAAAATACAGCAGAAGGCTTTTTTATAGTATTCTTAAGAAATATTTGAGATAATGAGGTCATTGAGTCAAAGTGCACAATATTTTGTGGCTGTTGTTATCCTTGGCCAGATAAATTCTACCACAATTTGCAATTCCACCAACAATGTATGAAAATAACGGAGAAACTGTTTGTCACTTTTAATTATTTTTTTCAGCTTTATATTTTTTAAAAAGTAGGTCTGACTATGTCACCCTCCCCACCCCCAACTGAGTAAACTCCAGTGGTTCCGGGTTTCCTCCAGGATCAAATATGAACTTCTCTGCTTAGCATTTAAAATCCTTTATTATCTGACCCTCTCTTACCTTTTTCAATCTTCTTACATTTTACTAGCCTCCACACACCCTACACGGGCGAGCTTGCACTTAATAAATGTTTATTATTAATGATTGATAAGTTGCTGTCACTTACACAGGACATTCAGTGTCTTTGTACTGACTGTCCCTCATTGTTAGAATGTTCTCCCTCCCTACTACCTCCTAGTTTTCCTGGCTTCCCTCAAATTTCAGCTGAAGTCCCATCTTTTGCAGGAGAATTTTTCTCCTCCTTCCAGCTCCTAGTGTCTTTCCAACTGAAATGACTTCCCCTCTACTCTTTCTATCTTGTCCATGCCTGGTTATTGATGTGCTGTCTCTCCCCATAAGAGTATGAGTTCCATGAGAGCAGCAACTGGTTTTGTCTTTCTTTGTATCCTTAATGCTCAGCACCTTGCATAGTACACAGTAGGTACTTAATAAGTGGGTTTTTTCCTTGAAATACTACCCAGAAATTATTTTGATTTGCATTTACATGACTCAAGTGATTTAAAAATGATATGTACTCTTTTTTGTAAATTGCATCATTTACATTGTTTGAGCATGTATCCGTAGGGCAGGAGTTTGCCCTTGACTATTTAAGTAGTTTTCTTTTACATTTCATCTTTCTTTTTATTTCAATAGTATGGTTCTTTGCTTTAAAAAGCCTTTTTATTTTTATGTAATCAAATCCATCTTGCCTTGCATCTCATCCATTCTATTTCCTGACATTTTTATAGTTCTTTTTTATGTTTAAGTCTGTGAATCAATTGGAATATATTGTAAAATATGGTATGAGGTGAGGATCTGAGCTTATTTTTTACCATATTGCTTTTTCAACATTTATTACATTTAAAAAAAAAACTTTCCCTAGCTTTTATTTTCACAACCTATTTTATTCTATTGGACTGTTTTTCTTTTCTTTTCTTTTCTTTTTTTTACTAGTTTTAGGAGTTAGTGATTATGATAATAATTGCCTTATTATACATTTTAAAGTTCTCTTTTATCAACTTCTTTCCCCTTCTTCAAATTAACTCTTACTATTCTTTCCTGGTAATAATTCCATTTACATTTCATTATGATTTTATTCAGTTCTATAAGAGAGACTATTATTTTGATTGGTGTTGCATATTGAATTTGTAAATTTATTTAGAAAGTATTCTCATTTCTTAATATATTGATTCAAATCATGCACCAGCATTGAATTTTCCTTCAGTGGTTTAAATTTTTCTTCATTTATGCCAAGGTAATTTCATGCTTATCTTTATGATGGTCACATCTATCCAGCTGAGTTAATTGGCAAATTTTTAATGGGTTTTTAAAAAATTCTTGTTATAAATGGATAATTTTTATTAAATTATGGGTTCTGGGCCTTTTTTTTGTGATGGTATGCAAGAATGCAAATGACGGTTTCTGGCTTTAGCCTCCGTTATGCACCCTTACTGCTATTGTCTTAATTTATTTTGAGCTTATGGAATTGCTTAGGTAAACAATCCTGTTTGTCATCTGCAAATAGTGATATTTTCAATTCTCCCTCTCCTACATTAATTACTCCTTTCTTGTTTACTTTGTAGAGTAATTGTTGAATCATGACTGGCTCTCCATGACCCCATTTGGGGTTTTCTTAGCAAAGAAATTGGAGTGATTTGCCATTTCCTTCTCTAACTCACTTTACAGATGAGGAACTGGGGTAACGGGGTAAAGTGACTTGGCCAGCGTCACACAACTAGTGTCTGAGACCCAATTTGAACTTAGGAAGATGAGTCTTCCTGATTCCAGGCTTGGCACTCTATCCACTGAGCCACTTGACTGTCCCTTCTCATATACTATCTTGTGGCAATTATTAGCATTTTAATACTAGGTCAAAGAAATAGTAAATGTCGACTTTTTACCATTTATGCACATAATATTATAAATGTCAGATTGGATTTCTTATCTGTGTCTTCATATCTTTTACATTCTAATCCTTGGTTTCTGCCTGATTTGGGTGATATTGCTTCTAATAATGTTTATTCTAATAATTTTTCCTATTACTAAGATTTAAAAGTCAGTAATATTTCAAGCTTTTTTAAGTAAAATTTTTAATTTTAGTCTTAGTGAAAATTTAAGCTTTTTAATTGCTTAAAATTCCACTAAGACTTTTGGGACACTCTGGATTGTTGATTTTGTGTTTCAAGAATATAATTTTTATGTTGAAAGAAGATTCCTTCCTTTATTCCTATTCTCTTTAATATTTTCTTTGTGTATGGATGCTGTATTTTATCTTCTACCTCTAATGATGTATTGCAATTTTTATACTTTGCACTTTGATGCCTTGAAGTATCATAAAGAAAGGATAACCGTGGCCAAAAGAATCATTTAGTGGGCCAACTCTCTGGCGAGGAACCTCTCCATAATTTAATCAGTACCTGAAAAGGCCTTAGCATAAAAACCAAGGTCTCCCATTGCATCCTGATGAATATCTGGTCACTGGATCCAGGTGGCTCAGGAAGAGAAAGTGAGGCTGGTGACCTGCACAGCCCTTCTTCACTCAAAACAAAGTCAAGTGCAAGTCATGTCATCATTTCTCTGATATCACGGTCTTTTTCAAAAGCAAAGAATGAACACAACAAAGCTATTCTTCAAATAACAGGCTCAATCTGTCCCTTGAACTATACTCTCTGATCACCTTGGCTCCTTGCTCATCTTAGATCACTGACATAGCTTTCAAGCGGTCAGAGACACCCACATGCCACATGAAGAGGCATTGGAAGATTTCTTGGGATGCTATGCTAATCATTTTCCAAAATTGAATCCACTCTATATTCCTGGTATAAATCATACTTGGCTATGATAAATGATTTTTTTGATGACTTACTATAGTATATTTACTTTACATATGTATTTTTTACCATTTTAGAATATTTGATAATGAAATTTTGACCTGTCATTTCCCTGTTTAGTCTTGTCTTGACTAGGTTTTAGAATCAAGACCATATTTCCTTAATAAAAAGAATTAGGTAGTTTAAAATCTTTCTCAGTATTTAGACAGTCTATTTAATATAAGAATCATTATTTGAAGGCTTAGGAAACATTCCAACTGGGGCCAAGTGTGATTTTATAGGGTCATTCATGGATAATATAATCATAGTTCTAGAGTTATAGGAGGTCTTAGAGATCCTCAAGTCCAAGCCCTCAGTTTTACAGATGAGGAAACTAAATCCTACCAAGCCCAAGTGATTTATTGAAGGTCATTTATTGAAGGTCACCTTGAAGTCTCAGATCTGGGACTGAAACTCTAGACTTATGACTCTGTTTAATGTTCCTTCTGTTGCACTGCATTGTCTCCAATGATTTATCATTTCCTTCTCTGAAATGAGTCCATTTAAGTTATTTACTTGCTGTTGTGTCCATTTTGATCATTTATATTTTTATAAATAGTCATCTATTTTCTTTAAATCCTCATGTTAGCCTATAGCCATATTATATTCTTAATGTCCTTAGGATTTGTTTCAATCTCTAATAAGGTTAAGGGTTAGAGTCAGGGTTAAATGACTTGGTACTTTCTCTCATTTTTTAAAAATTACGTTTTTAAATGATTATTAATATATTGGCCTTAAAACAGCACTTATTTTAATTTGTCAATTTTATGATTTTTCATATCCTCCTCTATCTGCTCCTGTTCTGATCTTTATCATCTTTTTCTAATTACCATTGTACTGTTAACTTGTTCTTTATTCATACTTGTTATATGCAAATCATATCTATAATTTTTAAGTCTTTTTACTGGATGTATCATATTCTGATAATGGAGTAGGACAGTGCCTTACTATCTCTTTTTATAGTTTTTAACAATTCTTTTATTAATTTATTTGATTAATTATTTGGTGCACACAAAATAAACATTTTTATTTATTCCTTATTTAATGCCCCTTTCAACATTATAGGGACAGCTAGGTGGTGCAGTAAGATAGAGGGCCTGGCCTGGAGTCAGAAGACCTGAGTTCAAATAAAGCCTCAGACACTTAATAGCTGTGTGACCCTGGTCAACTCACCTTAACTTGTTTGCCTCAGTTTCCTCATCTGTAAAATCAGATGGAGAAGGAAATGGCAAAACACTCCAGAATCTTTGAAAAAACAGAAAACACCAAATGGGGACGTGACTGAATAACGACATCAACGTTATATGATATTTGTTTCTATTTCTGTTTCCTCAATATTTTTACTGCCACTCCTGCTTTTCTCTGAACTTGCAGTTGTCTAATATATTTTAGATCAATATCATATACATCCATATATAACATATTTTTGCAACAATTTTTCCTGTAAGTAATATGTAGATATTTCAGAATTTGTTCTGTATCTCTTCTGCTTCTAGTAGGGAAGTATAGATTATTCACATTTAATATTACTTGTGTAAATCTGGGATCTCTCTGAGACCTCTGCTCCCTCCAAAGATGCAGATAAATACTCCTTGGTGCCTTCTCAACCTGTGCGAGCTCGTCTCTGTGTCCCCATAAGTCCTCAGAAAGGAGTACGCGTCCAGAAGTATTAACATTACCTGAATACCAGTAGCACAAAAGTTATCCATCTGTTATCCTTTCCCTTCATGATATCACTGTCTATTTCCTTTCCTAGTCATCTACCTATGGAATGATGTAATTTATGCCCCTTTCTGCATTCAAGTAATCCTTGATAATATACTACCGACTGTGCATACTTACCATACAACTCTCAAATTGCCCTTTGGAATGAACCACAATTTTGACTCTGAATATTTTGGTATACCATGATTCATAGCCAAATGTATATAGTATCACTGAAAAAATCTGAGTGTTAGATTTTTTTTCTTTTGTTAATGGTATGGATTTTAACTTGGATTGATAATCTGTCATTTTTATGTTTTCTGTTTTGTGTTAATATTGACTAAAAAAGAGGAAAATCTATTTTATTCTAATTTTTTTCTGTTGACGAAATTAATTATTAAACTGAACTAAAATTTTGTGTTTTTAACTACTATCTCTGTGGCCTAGCCCACCCAGATTTTTGTAAGAGAGAGGACTTCTGCTTACAGGCTAATCAGCTCCTTCTTTCTCACCTCCATTTAAAAATTTTCTTTTCTGTTTTAAACACCTTTTTATTTATATATTCAAATATATTCAAGGACTTTTCTTCTAGTCACTAATTTCTAATACACATTTTTATCTCGGATCTTAATGCTTTGATTCCTCTTACAAATGTTTTCTTTTTACAAAGAGTACTATTCAAAGTAATGCACAGTATTTAACATATAGGATTTATTGAAATGAAAAGTTATTGCAATATATTCTGAATCCTCTTCTATTCTGCTATGCATGACATTTTTTTTCTTATTTTATATCTAAGTTTAATATTTAAGTTTATACTGTTACTTTTTCTTTTCTTATTATATATTTACATTTTAATAAAGAAAAAATAATAAAAAGAACCCTAAAAAAAGAGTACTACTTTAAACTATAGATAACTACAGGCCTTTAAGTATTAAGGTTTTATGTTGAGACTCTCTTGCTCTGCTCATGAAGTCCCAACTTGAGTGTATGTAGAGTCTTGTTCATTTGTTAGGCATTTGTCTATTTGAGGGCTTGTTTCTCTTGCAACGTCCTTCTGCCAGAAAATAAATTGTATAGAGTGCAAGGTAGGCAACTTTCAAATTCAGTTCCTTATTTTTAAGACTTGAGGCTATTTTTATCCCATAGGAAAAACATACAAAGGGAGAAGCAATCGAGTAGCACCCAAGCTAGCCTCAGGTGCTCCTCATAGAGATACTAGGGCCACAGCTTATCCAGATAGCACATTGAAAGCAGGAATTCTTCATCTTCTCTGTGTCTTGGACATCTCTGAAAGTCTGCTGAAGCATATGGAACCCTTCTGGAAGAAAAAAATTAATGTGTAAAATAAAATCCATAGGATTACAAAGGAAACCAACTATATTGAAATCAGTTGCAAAAATACTTTTTAAAAAAATTTCAGATTAATGATCCCTGAGTTAAAGTGATTCTTGAATGTTAGATTTGCACTTCTACATTCTACATTCATAAGAAAGAAAAAAGGAGGCCAAGTTTTCAGCCTTTTCATCATCGTCCTTTGAGCAAATTAACAAAATCATAATTTTAGAGACCATGGCTGCATCTGTAATTTCCTTGATATAGGAAACTCCTTCAACCAATAGGGTTGGCACCTTCTTTATAAGTTTATAGTCTAGAGCAGGGAGAGGTTAAATGGCTTGCCCAACCAACAGTCAGTATGTAGCAGAAGCAGACAGATCTTCCTTACTCAAAGACTGGCATGTAATTTCCTCATTCTTTCCTCATTCTTTAAAATGTGCCGTTTGTTTTTATGAATTGGAAATGTGTCTCAGAGGTATGGATTTTTAGTTTCTTCCAAGGTTTTAGGATTCTTCCTCTTATAGAGTAATGCTTGCTTTTGACCATTGGTGAAATTTTCTCTAATGTTTTTAATCTTAGAGGCAGTATAATATAGTAGGAGAACTGGACTTGGAGTTAGAAAGACTTGAATTCAAATGCTGACCCTTAACAGCTGTGTACTGCAGTCTGCCTCAGTTTCCTCAACTATAAAATGGGGACATTAAGTCAAGACATCACGTTGTGATGTCATTTGTTCCTCTTTCAGAATGAAGGATGAACTGTCATAACAAAATTGGGGTGATAACAAGAGGACCTACCTCACGGGTGCTTGTGAAAATCAAATGAGATAATATTGGTCAAATTCTTAGCCCTCCGGTGCTCATTCATCTCACATTTCCTGATTTTATGTTTTATCCCTTGATTATCCTCTAGTATAGATTTTCCTTAATCTGTTCATTATCTCACAGTTTAAGAAGTACTGAAGGGGTTGTGAGTGGAAAAAGTTTAAGAAGCCCTGAATTCTATCAGATGTATCTTTACCCCTTCTTGTCTTTGTGGATTTTACCCCCTTTCGTTTAATACCTTAAAGGTCAGGTGACCTTGGGTGTAAAATAAGTTCTGCAGAACCTGTCTATATTTTCCTGCCCACACCACAGAGGTCAGGGTGAATAGGTAGTAATCTTTAAGCCCATAGCCTGTTGTGGGATACTGCTGTTCCCATGACTCCCCATGCACTGTTGTTGCTGGGGTCTCTATAGATCTTCCACCTCCTCACCCCCAGTCCCCACGTACTTTACCCCTATTTCTTTGCCACAGCCCACCGCTGGGTCCACTCTCCTTAGAGTCATGAGCAGTGATTGTGCCAGCTGGTCCATTCCTCATCTCTTGTAATTTTTGCTAGTTTGAGAAGGGTTTGTTTTTTATCATTTTTTTTCAGAGGGGAAGGTCAGGAGTGGGCAGCATTCTTGCAATTTTTGCCGTAAGAGGCTAAAGGAGCTCCTCAAGTTTGTGTCTAATTTGTTAGCTTCTCGTTAAGTATACTTCTAAAAAACATGCTAAAAACTGAATTTGTGTTTTAGAAATGGACTCTTGGGGCTTATCGCTTGAGCTAAATGCCACTGGAGAATAGAGTTTAAATTTACTACTCAGAATGGAGAGCAAAACAAAGGAAGCAGTGACATTAAGGATTATCTTTTCCTAAGATGGAAATAAAGTGAAATATTCCTCGTTTTCCATTTCATGAAACCCAGGATCAGCTTTAATAAAAATTTCACAGGGACTTTTCAGCATTCTTTACCCGAAATCATCATAATACAAAATGATGAAGAATTCAGTCCTGGGAGAAAAAAAGGTCACCAAGTCCTCTTTTGAAACACAATAGCTTGTGAATAATTGCCAAGAATGTACCAGAAAGAACTACTGATTGTAAAACTCTAAGAAAGGCAAACAAATTACATTAATTAAACTATTTTATTTTGTTTATTGATGTTAAACTGTAAGACAGCTCAGGGCTACAAATGAAATAGGGGTTCATAGAGTGTCAAGCCATAGTGCGTTATAACCCAAGAACAATTTTATCTACTGAAATTCAATAAGAAGGATTCAGTATTTGGTACAATTAAAAATAACAATAACGGCATGAATTCTTTCACTAAATATTTTCTTCAATCAAAAAAGTATAGAAAAAATAAAATTTTATGAAAAAATATGTTGGAAGAATAAATGGACAATAATATTTGATTTTCTCATAACTAAATGCCATTTTTGTCAGATAAACTATAACATCCTCATAGTTTGAAGTTTGCGTGTGCACACACACACACACACACACACACACACTATCCAGGGTGTGTCAGTAAAAATGTTTAAAGACTTTAGTTGTGTTTATCCTTCTTTCTTGAAGAGGACCGTGACCTCAAGATGATGACATGACTTGCAGTTGACTTTGATTTGAGTGAGGGAGGGCTGTGCAAGATCACCAACCTCACTTTCTTCTCCTGAGCCATCTGGGTCCAATGGCCTGATAGTCATCAGGATGGCTGGAGATGGCCCAGGAGGCAATGTGGGACCCTGGTCCTTTCAGGCTAAGGTCTTATCACATTCTCACTTTGAGTGAGATACACCCATTCAATGAATAGGCTTCTTTAAGTAGTTACTCAAGGAATGGACCTTTAATTAAAAAAAATCAAACTGGGAAGGGAAGACTCTCAGGGTTCCACAGTAAAAGAGAAACAGTATTTAGTATTTCCATTCACTCTTGTGTTTGTGGGCAGGGACCTATTGATAAATGTATGAGCTCAGAGTAAATTGCGTTTAAGGTTTGGTGTTTGAGCAAGAAATCTAGCCAGGAAACCCAAAGCAAAAAAGGCAGCTTGTGGCCATGGAAGTGTACCTTCTCCTGGGTAGAGCACCCAGGATGGAGAGGAGAGAGGAGGAAAGGGGAAGACAGGGAGGGGAGGAGAGGAGCTGCTACTCACTCACAGGTGGTGTTTGTCCTTCCTTCTCAAAGAGGGAGCAGCAGCAACTACTTTAGTAGCTACTATTGGAATATAGTCTCCTTAAGGGTAGGAACTGTTCTTCCATTTCTTTTTCTTTCTTTCTTCCTGTTTGTTCTACAGTGCCTGGCAATATGGTATAAACTTAAATGTTCATTGATTCATTTGTAAGAATAAAAATTATTGTGTTAGAATGTGTATAATAGTTTAAGGGGAAAAGATATTAAACTTTATTGTGAGCTGGTTTTGTGTATATGTGGCTTGATCTAAATCTCTATTTTTATGGGTAGAGGAGCTCCCAATGAGGGATTTTTTTTTGAAGAAATTAGTGTTAAGTGGCTTGCCCAGGATCACACAACTATTAAGAATCTGACATCAGATTTGAACTCCAATCCTCCTGACTCCAGGACCCATGCGCTATCCACTGGGTCACCTAGCTGCCCCTGAATACTACCTTTTCCAGCTTAGATTGGAAACTCTTCTGCAACTTATAATTTTAGATTGTTGCTTGGATCACTGAGAGCTTAAGTGACTTGCCCATGGTCGTACAGAGAGCATGAATGTTGGAACCTGAACCCACCTGGTCCTGATTCTAAGCACTCTTTATCCTCTTGCTATAATGCCTCTCCCCTCTGTGTATTTTTGCAAAGGACATGCCAACAGACTGACATCCATATGAGCTCATCTTTTTCTATTTCTTTTTTTTCCTCTCCATCTTTCAGATAAATGAATGCCCCACAACTTCAATGTCAAATGTATTGTGAAATCTTGGTAATTCATTTCAGGATCCATGTCTCTACTGTCTTTGCATAGCATTTTTCAACATTTTAAAGCCCCTTGAAATTTGGCATGATGTCACCACTGTCGATTTCTGTATTTTACTGAGGTGGTGCTTACTAGGTACCAATCTGGGGGAGGGGAACAAAGCTTTCCCCTTTCTGCCCTACCTCTTATTACCTTTTGTTCCCTGATTCAGAATTTTGAGGAATCATTGACCAAGGAGTTATGCAAATGTAGTTGAGTGAGTGATGTAATCCAACTGTTGAGACTTGAAATTATTGGTATATCTATCCTGAGAGTCAGTCATCACAGTCCTCCCATTTCCTTCCCTTCAACAGAATCACTGACTCTATGGCATCCTTGACTCTAGCTGAAGTAGACCTATCCTTAAACCATATTCAATACAATTTTAAAAAACCCATATATATTAAAGCACCTTCTGTGGGTAAAGATCCTACCTAGGCATCTATGGTCAGGTTTAAGACCACCACTACATATTCATCATTTAAATGGGTAAATGAGTCCTGGGTTGTATACAACTGACTTCTAATAGCTAATAATAATAATAGCTAGCATTTATATAGGACTTTAAGCTTTACAAGGTACTTCACATATTATCTCATTCGACCCTCCTAACCACCCTATTAAGTAGGTAATTTTATAATTACCATTTTACAGATGAAGAAACAGAGAGTAGCAAATGTCCAAGGCAGGATTTTAACTCAGATCTTCCTCATTCCAAGTTGCAGCTTATAAATGTGCATTAGTAATACAGCCTTTTGATAAACTGTAGACTATCTTGATTAATGAGTCGAATGCAAACATTATAATTTTAAGTTCTTACTCAAATGTTTTGGGACACATCTGTAATCAGTAAGAATACACTTTCTGTCAACATAGACTGCAACCTTACCCAGGTGTCACTCTTATCCTTGCCTTTCCACAAATCATTCAAGCATTTAGGACAGTTTTATTGGCCACTTGTGATGTGTAGGCCACCAAAAGAGTAGGTCAGTGAATTCTTTAAGCCCAACATAACTTTGTTAATCCTTGTAAGGACTTCTATAACATTCACTAAAACTCTTTAGCACATGCAGATATTCCTTTTTTCTTTCCTTCTCCATCCCATGACTTGTCCTTTAGTCATTTTTGTAACACTTTCTTTCTTACATGAATCATTGGCTCTTACTGTATTGATCAACTTACTTCCTTTGGTTATACATACTCTTTATGCTGCTTTCTGTACCATTCCTTGTACACAAGTCATTATGGTGCAACCTACTTATGGTTAAAACTAGAAAAAAAAAATTCAGTCATACAAGATTCAAAGCTAGAAGAGATCTTAGCAATTATCAAACCTGATCCAGTTCAAAGAAAGATGCTATCTGCATCCAGAGAAAGGACTGATAAATAGAAGTATGTATAGAATAATTTTACATGCATATGCTTATTTTTGTCTAATGATAGCCATCTCTAGGGCCTCTAGGGTGGGGGAAAGGGGGAGAAAAAAAGGAAATTTACATGATAACTTTTGTATATATTGAAAAGGAATAGCCCAGATTTGCAGTTTTGAATACAATTATCTTTTTTTTGTTAGACTATGTTATGGGAAAAAAAGAAATAGGGAACCTAAGGCCCAGAGAGGTAAACCAGTTTGTCCAGTGTCACTTAGGTTGAAAGCAATGGAGTCTGGATTTGATCCTATCTTACTATCCCCAGCCTTACTGCTGTGCTCCACTGACCTCCATTGATATCTGCTGGAGAACATGATGGTGGTATGCGGTAGAGTCTAAGAAGCAATTAGTCTCATATTGCTAGTTGCCTAAATGAATATAATCGTGATCTTAGCCTTAGTATGTTCCCAGAAAGCAAGCATTTAGAGTCATTTAGGATGGTTTAGATTTTCAAATCTTTATAGCCTGCACTCACTTCTTATCTCCACCAGGTGGCATCAGAGCAGACTGATTTAATTGAGTTGAATACTAGTAACCTGGAAAAAACCTGACAAATTAACTGAATCCAGGTGTCACCAAGGAGGGTGACAACCCCCCCCCCCCAAAAAAAAGAGATATAGTTAAACTCAGTAAGACATTTTGCCTAAACTGGCCCAATTTGCATTTTGAATTTGTCCATCGCTTTTCTGGGGAATTTCCCTATGTGCATTGGGCCCCTACTGCACTGCCTAGTAGTCACTTAATAAATAGCTGTCAAATTGAATTGGATTTCAGTAGGCCAAATGAGGGACAGGAACATTCTGATTCACCTGTGTGAGCCTAGAGACCGAGAGTGTCATGACCAGGTAAGAAAACAAGTCTGGTTGTTGCTTCCCCTGAACATTTGTGAGAACACAAGTAGCAACAGACACAATAGACGGTGCATGTCCTAAATCTCATGCTGCCCATGGAGATTATGACTAAAAGGTCTGTTGTTGTTGAACAGTCAGTCACTTCTATCTTTTCAAGACTCCATTTGGGGTCTCCTTGTCAAAGATACTACAGTAGTATCCATTTCCTTCTCTAGCTCATTTTACAGATGAGGAAACTGAGGCATACAAGGTTAAATGACTTTCCTAAGGTCACACAAATAATGAGGCTGGATTTGAACCCAAGTTCTCCTGACCCCAAGCCTTGTACTCTATCCATGAAACCACCTATATATCCATGACCTATAGTTTTATGTCTCTGAGGGATCTCCATTTCTGCCCCTTTAATGCTGAAGGGGAGATTAAATAAAGAATAAATAGACTGAGTAGAGTTAATGAAAGGGAAGATATTAGATTGAAATAGTAGATCATGCAGGAGTTTGAATTTTATCCTAGTCACCATAGGGAGCCATTGAAAATGGATACCGTCAAACTTGTTCATTAGAGAGATTGTTTCAGCAGCCATGTGGAAGGATTCAAGAAGAGACAGACTGAGGGTAGACCAATAGACATTGCTTAGCTCCTAGGGCAGCCCTCCCTCCTCTTCTAATTCTGCTGCTTTGTGCTTTTCACCACCTAACATGGTCAAAGGCAAATTAATACTGCAGAGGCCATGATCCAGCATTGCTTTGTCATCCACAGGCACTGGAGAGCTCAGTTTAGTGCAGGCAGTCATAGATGAACAGAAGAGAACTGGGGTCAGAGATCAGCAGACATTGCACAAGCTCATGAGAGAACGGAAGGATATTCAGAGTTGAGGCCAGCTCAGTGACACTAGTCTGGATTTTCAAAATTTTTGTACAGTTATTGTTCTGAAACATACTGGGAATATAGAAACCTGAGTTTGGTTTGGACTGTACCTTCACACAGGGCAGCTAGGTGGCACAGGGGATAGAGAACCAGGCCTAGAGTCAGGAAGTTTCACCTCCCTGAGTTCAAATCTGGCTTCAAACACTTCCTAGCTGTGTGATCCTGGGCAAGTCACTTAACCCTGTTTGCCTCAGTTTCCTCATTTGTAAAATGAACCAGAGAAAGAAATGGCAGATTGCTCCAGTATCTTTGCCCAGAAAATCCCAAATGGAGTCAGAAAGAGTCAAGCACAATTGAAACAACTCAACAGCAACACCAAAATGCCTTCATAGTCTCAACCAAAATACTTAGTTTTGTTTTCCTTAAAGAAAATAAAGACAATACTTGGTAAATTATCAACATCCTTCACATTTATAATTTGTCGTCAAGTTTATCAAGAATTTTCCTTATAATAATCTTGTGAGCAAGGTAGCTAGCGTAAATGATGTCCTCCATTTTACAGATGAGATAACCGGGGCTCAGAAAAGTTGTCTGTGCACAGTGATATAACTAATAAGTGTCAGCGAGAGAATTCTGAGCATAGATTATTCTTGGCAGACAAGTGGTGTGGTGGGTAGAGTGTTGAACTTGGAGTCAGGAAGGCCCAAGTTTAAAACTTATCTCAGACATTTCCTAGCAGTATGACTCCAGGCATGTCAACCTCTTGCAAGCCTCATTTGCTTCATCTATAAAATGCGGATAATAATAGCATCGACTTGTGTAGAACCCATGTAAGGTTGCATGCTATCTTGGGGAGGGAGGAGGAAAAGAAGGGGGAGAAAATTTAAAACTTATGAAAGTGATTGTTGAACATTGAAAGCAAATAAATAAATAAATATGAAAAAAATAATAGCACCTACTCCTCAGAGTTGTTGTGAAGATAAAGTAGTATTTGCAAAGTACATTACAACCCTTAAAATATGTAAATGTATTTATATTCTTAAGGTTTTAGAGATTAGAAAATAGGCTTATAATAGTTACTGATTACTTTTTTTGGTTAATAAATACCGTCCATATTTTTTATACTTTAGGAATCTCCCTTCTTTGAGGCACATTGAAAATTCTATCTTAGAGTACTTTTATCTTTTAATTAGCAAGCATTTATTTTCTGTCCCTCTTCCACGCCCAATGGTAGAAGAAAAACAAAAGAAAACCATAATGATAAATATTCTTAGTCAAGCAAAACAAATTGACCATGTCTAAAAAAATGTGTCTCAACCTCTCCGTCAGGAGGCAAAGAACCAGAGTGCTTTTCAAAGTGTCACCTTCAGCATGTGTCATCCGTATGCTCTCTGTGTTCAGTCCAGCTGCTGTGCTAGACTTCTCTTATTAAGTGTCATTTCCCTTTCCTCACATAGCACATCAGGTACTGACCCAATCAAGGCGTCCAAATAAGATTCTTTCATTCTAATCAAATACGACTATAATAAGTCTCTTTGGAAACATTGGCATATCTCTCTCATTTCGGATCTGTTTGTCAACCTCCTTTCAGTTTAATCCACAAGTGATTGGAGGATGACATGGTTTTACCTGGTGATCCTATGAAGTTTTCTGTAGGACTCTCCTCTCTTCCATTGCTTTCACTATAATGCTATTTTAAAACTTCCTTAATCTTTTAATATTTATTGTGGGGGGGAGGGGGCAATTGGGTGACTTGGGCAGGGTCATACAGCTAGTAAATGTTAAGTGTCTGAAGCTGTATTTGAACTCAGGTTCCCCTGACTCTAGAGCTGGTACTCTATACACTGCACCACCTAGCTGCCCCAAACTTCCATAATCTTTGCAGAATATTTTGTATTCCAAATGGCATGACTTTTTGCTGCCATATTTTTTGTCATGGCAAGAAGATGAAATGTCTGCTGATGGAGATGGCTTCCAGAGGGGTTTTTTTTTGTTTGTTTTAATCAATGTATTGTGAAAAATGCTTTGTATTGGTTGAATTTCTCTCAGGAATCGTGATCCATTTCCTGTTTTTCACAGTTAATTGCATGTTTAAATAAATTGACAGTTGGATAGAGCCACAATCATTGAATGAAGTTTCTTCTTTTATGTAACCCTTTTCTACCGTAGAATTCATTTGGACTTTTACTTAACGGTCCCTAACCTGAAGTCTGTGTGTTGTTTTTAAAAAATGCTTTCCTAGCTGTATTTTTTAGGACAATTGGTTTCCTTTCTAATCCTATGTATTTCATTTTATGAGTTTAAAAAACATTATTCTGCAAAGGGGTTCATAGGCTTCACCACAATGCCAGAAGGGTCCATGATGCCCAAAAAGGTTAAGAGTCTCTCCTCTAAGCAGTCTGTAATGTTACTACACAGAGCTTATTAGGAAGTTACTTTCATTTTGGTAACCATCCACTTCCTATATTGTCTGAGACTTGCTACATGATAACAAGTGATAATTATATAGTTCATTGTTGTGTTCATCCTTCATTTTCAAAGAAGACCATGACATCAGAGAAATGATGACATGATTTGCACTTGACTTTGTTTTGAGTGAGGGAGGGCTGTGCAGGTCACCAGCCTCACTTCTCCTCCAGAGCCATCTGGATCCGGTGACCAGATGTTCATCAGGATGACTGGAGATGGCCCAGGATGCAGTGGGGGACCTTGGCCTTTTCAGGTGTTTACTTAAAGGGAGGCAATGCCCACTGAGTGAATCAGCCTCTTTAAGAAGTAGTCAGGGAATGGCCCTTTTCATGAGCAAAAGAAAAAAATAGCTAAAGGAGGGAAAGAGAAACTGTTACTATTGATAATCACTAAGCCAGCCATTAAGGGGAACTTGGGCATTGAAAATGAAAAGCATTTTCACTAGAGGCCCCTCCATGGACTCTGCCTGAAACTGACGTGTAGAGTGTCCAACGAACATTGTATGTGCACCCACAAGTGTCCAAGGACAAAAAGTGACAAGTCTTCAGGGGCCTTAGAGTCCAAATCCTTTACGTGATTCGAAAGGAAAATGAGTCCTAGAAAGCTGGATAGCTCAGTGTGAGATCACTAATAAGATCCTAGGATTTAAAATGTCAAGGATTTCAAGAGCTTTTGAGCCAGACCCCCTACTGTCACCAGAGGAGAAACAGAGGCCTAAGGAGCTTCAGAGATCTGTATGTGATCAAAGACAATTTCCTAGACCTAGAGGTAAGAAGACCTTAACTCCATTTAGATTACAAACCCCCTTCCCAGGTATCTTCCTGAAAATGAGGCCTAGTGAGCCAAATGACCATTGTATGATCAGCCAGAAGGGTCCAAGGAATAAACGTGACTAGTCCTATAGAGGCCTTAGAGCCTAAGCACTTCATGTGCCTCTAAAGGAAACTGAGTCCTAGAGAGCTGGATAGACAATTGTAAGATTACTCCCAAGCTTCTAGGATGAAAAATATCAGGGCATTTAAGGGTTTTAGAGCCAGACCCCTTGCTGTGACTGTAGGGGGTGCGGAATGAGGACAAGGGAGTTTGAGGGACCTAAGTGTGATCACCTACAAGTTCCTAGGCCTAGAGCAAAGAGGACCTTAAGGGCATTTACACTAGAGGCCCCTCCATGGACTCTGCCTGAAACTGAGGCTTAGAGAGTCAAATGACCATTGTATGTGCACCCACAAGTGTCCAAGTACAAAAGGTGATAAGTCTTTCAGAGTCCTCACAATCCAAACCCTTTATGTGACTAAAGGAAACTGAGTCTTTGAAAGCTGGATAGCCCATTGTAAGATCACTAATAAGATCCTAGGATTAAAAATGTATATCGCTTTCAAAAGCTTTTTGAGACAGACCCTTGCTGTGAGTGTAGGAGAAACAGAGGCCTAGGAATCTTCAAGGACCTGTATGTGATTACCTTCAGGTTCCAAGACCTAGAGCTAACAAGGCTTTAAGATCGTTTACACTCAAGGGCTCTTATTGGACTCTGCCTGAACCTAGGGCCTAGAGAGCTGTGGGGACCATACTATGTTCCTGGCACTATGGTAAGCACTTTTATAGTTATTATCTCACTTTATCTCCACAACAACCCTGGGAGGCAGGTGCTATTATTATCCCCATTTTACAGATGAGGAAGCTGAGGCAAATAGACATTAAGTGACTTACTCAAGGTCACACAGCTACTAAGTGTCTGAGACCAGATTTGAATTCAAAATTTGAATTCCCACTCCAGGCCTTCCATTCTATTCTGTACCACCTATGTAAGCATGACATATAGTCTTGTGTCTCCAAGGGATCTTCAATTCATTGGTCTCTTTCATTTTGTTATTCTGAAACATTTTTCACCATTTCCACCTAAGTCCACCTCTCATTGAAGTAAATGTCTCCGTTCTTTGTCCCTTTTGCTGTGATATAGTGGGAATGAACCTTAGAGATCATCTAATGCACATCCTCTCTATTTTACAGATGAAAAACCTGAGATGCAAAAGAAAATAATTTCTTTAAGGTCACAGCTAGTCACAGGATGAAGGTTTGAACTCAGGCCACGAAATATTAAGCTGTACGGTGCCTTATTTTAGAGAATCTCAACCAAGTCTTTATGGTTTTTTCTCATCCTCCTGTAATGTTGGCATAGCAACTGTGAATATTTCCATGTTGGCTTCTTTGTTTTTCATCATGATGAACTCTGAAAATGACTCAGTTCCTCATAAAATCATGTCCCATGGAAATTTTTGTTTGTTTGCTTTTTTTTGATTTGTGTTTGGAACTCTCAATTTACTCCCCAAGGTGGAGGCAGCAGAGTCTTAAATAGCTATAGCGTTAGAAATACATCCCTGAACCGTTTCATAAAGGTCTTATTATCACTATATATTCACTTAATTTTAAAAGCCTGATCCCCAGTCAGTAGAAAAAGTACCAAGCATAGCACAGCACACAGCACGCACAAGCTGGGGGAGACATAGGCACAGGGCCAGCCTCTGGTTAAAAGTCACACAGCGGCATACTCACATCGGGGAAATCTCCTGGGGTTTCTGGCAGTAAGAGTTTCATGATTTCCATAAACTTACCTGAGGCTGCCGCAGCTTCTAAAGATATCCAGCGCCTATGATAGTAGCAAGTCTCTTCGTGCTGGCTGGAGGAAGGAAAATCTGCTCTTCCTATTCATTTACTTGTTTCTTCTCCTACCAAGAAGAAATACACCCCCCCCACACACACACACACAATGATGGTGAGATGCAGCCCAGTTGAGGACTCAACCCTCCTTTGCAGTTACTAACATAATTGACAGTTCTTAATGGCCTCATTATAGGGAAGCTAGGCGTCAGTGGATACAGTTCAAAGCTTGGAGTCAGGAAGACATCTTCCTGAGTTCAAATCTGGTGTCAGGCACTAGCTGTGTGGCCCTGGGCAAATGATTTAACCCTGTTTGCCTCAGTTTCTTCATGTGTAAAATGAGCTGGAAAAGGAAATGGAAAACCACCCCAGTATCTTTGCCAAGAGAACCCCAAATGGAGTCATGAAGAATTGGAAATGTCTGAACAATGGCCTCATTTCCTCTGTCCAGAGTGCTGACAGAAGCACCCATTTAAACTAACTCTACCATCTGCTTTATTCACTGATGGAGGAATTTTTTTCCATGTAGTACAATTTTTTTAGGTTTTCTGGGTTTCGTTATAATGAGAATATAAACAAGGACATGGTTCAGTTCTTCCAGTAATGTATTCGTTTGCTCATTGAGCAAAGCTCTTAACTTAAAACAGCTTAAATTAAAAATGTTAATGTTATCTGGACTAAAAGCCAGGTGATTCTGTGAAGAATGTGTGATCTACATCAGTGCAGGTACACCTTGACAATGATGAATCAATCCATCCATCCATCAGTAAGTATTAAGCAGTTATAAGTATATTAGGCAAACACATACCAGAAAGAAACAATCCCTACTTCCAAGGGCTTTACATTGTATTGGGGGTAGACTATAAGTACACACATACACACACACACACACACACACACACACACACAGAGCATAATTATATAATCAATAAATGCAAATATATATAAAGTAGTTAAATACAGGTTAGAGGGGGAGAGGGGCCTCTAGCAGTTGTTGTGTACAAAGAATTATGGTTGAAATGTTTCATAAAGGAAGAGAAGGACCCTTTGTTTCAGAGTAATGGGATGAATACACTCTAGGCATATAAGACCACCAAGGCAAATTGTGGAGATGGGAGATGGAGTGTCCTGTATGCAGAACTAAGAGAAGGCTAGTTCAACTGGTTTACAGAATGTGGGAAGGGGAGTAACATCCAATGATGCTGGAAAGATAGGTAGGCATAGAGTGTGTTGGACTTTAAACATTAAATACAGGAGTTTAGCTATAACCACAGTAGTCATAGGAAGCTGCAGCAGTTGATTGACTAGGGGACACCACAGATCTTTAAAGTATTGAAAATGAAGAGACATGAAGCACAAAAAAAATTGAAAGAAGGAAAAATCATTTCCGCCTGGAGGGAGCAGTGAAGACTTTATGGAATATGGCATTTAATGCAGGCCAAAAGACAGAAATGGGAGGGTATTCCATGTATGGCCAATGATATCAACACATGCATGGAGATGTCTATTATGTGTAGGGGAACTGTATAAGACTATAGATGTAGAGAGTGGCCAGGCCTAGACAATACTTGATATTAAGGTAATGTTTTACAGTTGATTCATTACATTATCTCCTTTGAGTCTCACACTATCCTTCAGAGGTAGGTAGAGAAAAATATTATTATTCACATTTTCTAGTTGAAGAAAATGGAGTTTAGAAATGAAAGGTAGTTTCCCCAAAATCACATAGCTAGTAATTAGAAGAACTGTGATTGAAACTTTCCTATGTCCAATACTTTATCCACTAGACTACACTGCCTGTCATCTTGTAATGGCAAGTGAAATAGGATCTTTTACTGTTTTTGCTTTAGTATAATCAAGAAGTATAATACCTCTTACTACACATGTATAACCTATAGTCAATTGCTTCCCTTCTCAGTGGGGTTGGGTGGGGAAGGAGGAAGGGAGAGTAATTGGAACTCAGAGTTTTAAAAGCTAATGTTAAAAATTGTTTTTACATGCAGCTGGAAAATAAAACATACAAGTAATGGGATATAGAAATTTATCTTGCCCTACAAGAAAATAAAGTGGAAGAGAATAAGAGAAAGGAGCGGTATGATAGAAGGGAGAGTAGATTGGGGGAAATGGTAATCAGAAAGCAAACTCTCTTGGGGTGGGAGGAGGGGAGAGATAGGGAGAAAATTTGGAACTCAAAATCTTGTGAAAGTGAAGATTGAAAACTAAAAATAAATAGATATGTATTTTTAGAAAGTATGATGCCTCTATTTGAAAATGACTGAGGTGGGTCTTTCCAACCCGTTGTCAGGCCTGGGAAGATTTGTAAGAAGGTCCACATCTTTTGTTAATGAGGCCTTGGTTCTCAAGGGATATGATGCCCTCTGGCTCTAAAAAGTGTATAAAGACTCTAAGGTGCAGGTTTTATTTTGGAGCTCACTGAATGGAAGTGTTTGTTTGGAAGTGTTCCAGAGGACTCTGGAAAGCCACTAAGTAGCCTCCCTGCTTTGAGGACCCAGATGTCGTACTTCCCTCTCTGGTAACTATGGCAGGCAGTTGGACCTTGCCTGTTGAATTCAGGTAGACGAAGGCATGTCTGTTGACTTTTAATTTCTCTGCATTTTCCTTGAGGCTCAGGGTGTTGACTCCCCTGAACCAGGTGAATGATATATGTGCTTGACTAAAGGATTGATACATAAGCTTGATTAAAGTGATTGTTAACCCTTCAAAAGTTGCCTTTCCTTTTATGAATGCAGATCTAAGAACCTGTGATAGTAGCCCCCCCGTGCATGTTGGGGTGCTTACTGATACACATCTGAATTTGGATAATAAACTACATTATATTGTCTAAATAATTCATACCTAGTACAGAAGTTTAACCTTTTTATAAACCTTATAGATTAACTAAGATAAAGTGGATGATTAATTCTATAGGTCAATTCATTTTAGCAAACATTTAATCAGTCATCTATTATATATGTAAGGAACAGTTGATAATGATAACAGTGATTAAAAAGTGAGTGTTGGACCAAAAAACATATATGATACCTTTAATGTCAAATCTCTTCTGTAGTTTGGAGTCTGGAGACCTAGAAAAGTCTCCATCCAAATAATAGATTTTGTTTTGTTTACAAAGCAGATCAGAGATTTAAAAAGCAAATTTTCTCATGCAATTGTAAAATATAAAACTCTCAGAAAAGTCAAGTGTTGTTAAGGCAGAAGTCCTCCAGATTGAACTCTATTATTTTGATGAACACATTTTTCACCTAAAAGAACAACTGTGAAGGTCATCTCACTCCTCAAGAGCCCTTTTTCCAAACCCTCTTATTTTTTTTCATTGAAAATACCGTTGCCATCTGAAATTAAGTTTTGAAAAAGATGCCACATTTTCTGTCATTATGATCATTATCATATAAATAAAGATGTTTACTGAAAGCTAATTGTGTGTTTACATGCCACTAGACTAGGCACTGTGTGGGTCTATAGAAAGCACAGGCTTTTCCCTCAGGGCATTTAAAATCTAAAGGAGAATCCTAGACAGACAAGATGAATAGGATTTTAATTGGCAGAGATGAGCAGATATTCAGTACTGCTGGAAGAAATTCCCTGATTTCCTTCCTATGATCATTAAACCAATGCACTTAGCTGAATTTGGTTGGTCAACAAGTATTTATTAAGTGTCTGCTTTGTGCCAGGCACTGGGTCAAATGTTGGAAGCAATGTGATGTTGTGGATAGGACTGGACTTAGAGTCGCTAAGGAGACTAACAATGGACTAGAGAAGGGTGTAGGAGAGATGCCCAGTCTCTAGACTCTACTAGTATCTTCTTGATGACAACACACGACAACAGAAAACAAGAGTTGCCCCAGTTGGGTAGATCTAGGTGAGTTTTAGCTTCTCTTGTTCAAGAGAATGATGAGACGAATGATCCATCTGAATGGTTGAGTCAAGAACCATCACTTCTTTACACAGAACCCAAGAATAATGGGATAGATTACTTTGTGTGTTTGACCAAGTTAGTGCTTGAAAATTTTTGTTGGTGCCTTTTGTTTTCATGTCATTTTCATTTTTAAATATAGCCATTCTCCCTACCTAGAGGACTCGCCCCTCATAACAAATAATAAAACAAAGAAGAATATATCCAACATTTCAATCAAGTTTTACAGTGCATACAATGTTACTCACCCATAGATACCCCTCCTCTACAAGAAGAAAAGGAGGCAAGTGTATTATCTTACCACTTCATTGGAAACAAGTTTGATCAAACTAATTTTGTCCTAAAAACATCCTTCCTTTACCCTACAAATTGCCATTTTCCTTCCTTTGTAATTCCTAGAGTTCCTTTTCTTGGACGTGTGTGTGAGTGTAATTGCTTCAGTGTGTGAATATGAAACCCCAAATCACCATGCTGGAGAGAATTGAGCCTGGCAGAGAATCAGAGCACAGCAGGGAGAAGAGGGAAGAGATACCATCAGAACTGGAATCTCTGAAGTGCAGTCAGTTAGGCTCCCTCCAATTAGCAGCAGCCATTTAGCACCCAAGATTCCTCCACAGTACTGACACAGTTCTGTTTCAAGTCAGTTGGGTGCTGTTCTTAGAAATTAAGGGACCCTAACTAATTGGACAGTAAAGGAAGAATCTGATCTAGATGACAGTGTTTAATAGCACTTTCAAGAGATCTTAATGCCCCTTCTGGTTCTGAAGCTAATACTGTGTGAGACACAGCAAATGTCATGTAACTTTATTTTCTTTATTTCTTCTCATAAAATGAAAGCTTCCTCTACCCCCTCACCCCTAGTAATGAACTAATAATTATTTGAAAATTCTTTTTCATTGTTTCAAACTACCAAAATGAAGTACCATATAAAATTTTGACATTCTATCATTCAGGAAAGACTCTACCATCCCTTCTTTTAAGGGTAGGAGGCAGGGAATCATACCTGTGACTCCATTAACCTAGAATAGTGGTCTCCCAAGTGAGGTGTACATACCCCAGGGGATGGGTGAGATGACATCAATAGGTGCACTTTGTGGAACAAACCAATCTGAAGGTGAATTGTATCCTACCCTCACAACTCAAATACAACCCCACTACTCCCTTCAGGTTTGCCATGATGGTCACAAGATTAACAGGGATAGGGGTGTGGGGTGAGTGCCTGTGCAATAGGATTGAGAGGGGAATTTTCCCAATGGTGCCAGTGTGTGCCCAGGTCTCAGTTATAGGTACTCCAGTAACTGAAGGACTTCTCTCAAGCAGTAATACCTACTGATAGCTGAATCTACCTTCCTAATCCCAAGTTGAAGGATGAGATAACCCTGCTTCTCAGTGTCTCTGCAGCTTCAGGGTTGAAGCCATGGAGAAAGAAGGACTCATACAGCTGCCAGCAGCCTTTGAGGGGTTACTTCTCTCCATTTTAATACTAATAGCTATTGTTGTTATTAACTATCTAAGCTATCATTTGTAAAGGGTTTTAAAGTTTGGAATTTTGTTTTATTCTCATAATACTGGAACCCCATTTACAAGTGAAGAAAATGGAGAGGCTAGAAGTTAAATGACTTTCCCAGGGTCTCATGGCTCATAAGTGTATGAGATTAGGTACTAGTCTCTCTGACTCCAGGTCCAGCACTCCATCTTAATGTTGTTGAATTATTTTGGTCATGTCTGACTCTCCACGAACCCATTTGGGGATTTCTTGGCAAAGATACGAGAATGCTTTGCATTTCCTTCTCCAGCTCATTTTAGTGATGAGGAACTGAAGCAAATAGGGTTAAGTGACTTGCCCAGGGTCATATAGCTAGTAAGTGTCTGAGATTAGATTTGAACTCAGGTCCTCCTGACTCCAGGGTTGGAAATCTATCCACTGTGCCACCTGGCTGTACTTTTTAGACCATCTAACTATTTTTCCTGGCTTTTCATGTTTCCCAGGTTCATTGTATTCTTCCAGCTCAGGGGTGGGGAACTTGTGGTCTTGAGGCCATGTGTGACTCTTTAGATCCTCAAGTGTGGCCCTTTCACTGAATCCAAACTTCACAGAACAGATCCCCTTAGTAAAAGGATTCATTCTGTAAAACTTGTACTCAATTAAAAGGCAGAAACCCAAGGACCCAGAAGGCTCAGGTTTCCTACCCCTGTGCCATCTCATCAGCACCTTCCTCCTGTTGCCTACTCACCTCTGGGTCACTGATGCCAGCATGGAAGCTTCCAGAATGGCAGTGGTGACAAGCAGGGATGGTACCGATAGATAAAGAAGGTTGTGGAGTGAAGCAAGTAGCAGCTGTGACTCAGATGGGAAAGAGAAATTCCGTATTCATTCCATTCAGTTCAGTGCAAATGCTTATCATAATGAATTGGTCAATGCCCCACCTCCCTCAATTTCCTTGAGTCATTAGCCAGTGCAACAGAATGGGGAAAATTAATAATAAAAATAACAGTAATAATGTGTATGTATGAAATAATGAGAGATGGTGAGAATGTGTGTGTGGGGGGGTGTGGGTGTGGGTGTGTGTATGTATGTGTGTGTGGGTGGGTGGGTGTGGGTGTGTGTGTGTGTCTGGCTATGAAAACCCTACGACAAATACAACAGAAACAGAAGCATCTGACCTCTTGGTGAATAGTATGTAGCTTCTGCTCAAGATTCACATCTCAAGTTTCTCAGGAATAAAAGAATGTAATTATGTAATTCCTCTACCTTTAAAAGAATTTATTTAAAAAAGAGAAAAAATAGCTCTTTAAGTAGCTATTTATACCTTTAACTAGTTGTCTTTCTGTACATTGTACATCTAAGAGAAGTGATGGAAATAGTAAAAGAACCATCCACTTTTTAGGCAGGTTTTTCCCACTGAATCTCAATTCTCTGGGCAATGAATTTAGATCCTGACCTCTGAACCACTGTAGCGTAAAAGTGCTAAGGCAAGATTTCAAAAAATAGTAAAGTATAGTGAATTAAGTTGTAGTTATTAAAATTTTTGTGTGTATGACAAAGTTTTTGATACTAATAATAAGATTTTTAAATTGTTCCATATTTAATTCAGCATTTAATTTCAATTTTGTATTATGTATTACATTGTATATAATCTATCAGGACAGAAATATATGTATATAATTTTTAAGTAAATACATATCTGTTGGGGGAAGCATGTGTACAAATGTTTTACTGATAGAAATACAGGATCAAAAAACTTTGTAAAGAATTCCAAATGAGGAAATTCCCTCTGCCACTGGAGATCTGCACCTGCTCTGTAACATGTATTCTTAGAGTTCTTCTAGCATAGAAATGGTTTCCTTCTTTGTATTTATTTCCCAATGCCAACAAAGTGCCTGGCATGTGATATGTGTCTAACAAATTCTTGATGATTGCCTTGCTTGGGGTCGCATGGCCAGTATATATTAGGGATGAGATTTGCATTTAGTCCTCTTAGTGACAAGGCCTTCTCTCTGTCCACTATGCCATGTTTCCTCTCCTATGACTCTGTGTCTGTAATAATTATACCATGACCACCACTACTGTTCTATCTTCTCCATGTAACCATCCATACCTTTCACTCCCCCTAGCCAAGTGAAAAAAAAAATCTCCTCTCCCCAGATTTCTTATAACACTTTGCCTGGACCTTTTCTTTTCACTTAACCTATTTTTGCTTCCTTCATAATTATCTGAGTATCTGTCTTTTCCATTTATTGGAAACTCTGTGATGGCAGGACATAAATACTTGCATATAGAAAGCATTTAAAACTACTTGCTGATTTTGAATTTTAGTTGAAGCCAAGAAAAAATTAAAATATACATATTTATGAACTATGAAACCCTCACTACACCTACTGGCCATACTGGCCAAACTCTTTGAAAAACTTGTTTAGGGGGGCGAAGCCAAGATGGCGGAGTAGAAAGACACACATATGCTAGCTGTCCCCCCACAGGTCATAAAATACCTGTAAAGAAAGACTCTCAACAAATTCTAGAGCAGCAAAAGTGGAGAACAACAGAGTGGAAGAGATTTCCAGCCCAGGGTGACCTGAAAGGAGGACGAGAAACATCTGTTGCACCAGATGCAGGAGCTGAGCCCAGTCCAGCCTTGGCCTCACCATGTGGCTGAGCTCTTGGAGGATGATACGAATAGGGCTTGAGGGTGGAATCTCCAGTCACAGTAGCAACAGTTTGCAGATCCCTCAACTCACAGGTGCCAAAGGTCAGTGAGAGGGTTTTTTCAGCTGGCTGAGAAGGGAAAAGGGCAAAGGGCCTTCCCATAGTTCTGGCCTCAGGCAGTGGCCACAGAGGCCACATCGGGCAGGTGGCAGCAGTTCCCACAGCAGCCTGCATCCACTGTTAGATCATAAAAGCCCTGGGGGCCCTGAGCAGCTGATTCTTACCTCAGCCCTGTGTAGAGGCCCTGAGGGAAATGATCTTTATCTCACACTGAATGGTGGCCCTGCCCATGCAGCTTATCTGATTCTCAACCCCCAGTGCTGGCTTGGCAGAACTGGAGGTGAGGTGGCTGTGAAGAGGAAACTCTGCTAAGATTCTGGGCACAAAAACCTCTTCCTGCTCCCAGACCAGTGTACAAGCTTGATTGTGCCATCTTGGAGGAACTATGATCTTACAGAACCCCAGAGTATAACCTACTCTTGACAAAGGATCCAAAAGTCAAGTAACTGGTTGGGAAAATGCCCAAAAAAGGGGAAAAAATAAGACTATAGGAGGTTACTTTCTTGGTGAACAGATATCTTCTCCCATCCTTTCAGATGAGGAAGAACAATGCTTACCATCGGGGAAAGACATAGAAGTCAAGGCTTCTATATCCCAAACATCCAAAATAAAGATTCAATGGTCTCAGGCCATGGAAGAGCTCAAAAAGGATTTTGAAAATCAACTTAGAGAGGTGGAGGAAAAATTGGGAAGACAAATGAGAGAGATGCAAGAAAAGCATGAAAAGCAAGTCAACAGCTTGCTAAAGGAGACCCAAAAAAATGCTGAAGAAAATAACACCTTGAAAAATAGGCTAACTCAATTGGCAAAAGAGGTTCAAAAAGCCAATGAGGACAAGAATGCTTTCAAAAGCAGAATTAGCCAAATGGAAAAGGAGGTTCAAAAGCTCACTGAAGAAAATAGTTCTTTAAAAATTAGAATAGAACAGATAGAGGCTAATGACTTTATGAGAAACCAAGAAATCACAAAGCAAAACCAAAAGAATGAAAAAATGGAAGATAATGTGAAATATCTCATTGGAAAAACAACTGACCTGGAAAATAGATCCAGGAGAGACAATTTAAAAATTATGGGACTACCTGAAAGCCAGGATCAAAAAAAGAGCCTAGACATCATCTTTCATGAAATTATCAAGGAAAACTTCCCTGATATTCTAAAACCAGAGGGCAAAATAAGTATTCAAGGAATCCACAGAACACCGCCTGAAAGAGATCCAAAAAGAGAAACTCCTAGAAACATTGTGGCCAAATTCCAGAGTTCCCAGGTCAAGGAGAAAATATTGCAAGCAGCTAGAAAGAAACAATTCATGTATTGTGAAAATACAGTCAGGGTAACACAAGATCTAGCAGCTTCTACATTAAGGGATCGAAGGGCATGGAATATGATATTCCAGAAGTCAAAGGAACTCAGACTAAAACCAAGAATCATCTACCCAGAAAAACTAAGTATAATACTTTAGGGGAAAAAATGGTCATTCAATGAAATAGAGGACTTTCAAGCATTCTTGATGAAAAGACCAGAGCTGAAAAGAAAATGTGACTTTCAAACACAAGAATCAAGAGAAGCATGAAAAGGCAAACCATCAAGGAGCGCATTTACTAAAGTTGAACTGTTTACATTCCTACATGGAAAGACAATATTTGTAACTCTTGAAACTTTTTCAGTATCTGGGTAGTTGGTGGGATTACACACACACACACACACACACACACACACACACACACACACATGCACACACATGCACACACAGAGAGAGAGAGACAGAGAGCACAGGCTGAGTCGAATAGGATGGGATCATATCTTTAAAAAAATGAAATTAAGGAGTGAGAGAAATATATTGGGAGGAGAAAGGGTGAAATGAAATGGGGCAAATTATCTCTCATAAAAGAGACAAGTAAAAGACTTTTCAATGGAAGGAAAAAGGGAGGAGGTGAGAGAAAAAACATGACGATTACTCTCATCATATTTGACTCAAGGAAGGAATAAAATGCACACCCATTTTGGTATGAAAACCAATACAGGAAAGGGGGGAGAAGGGGATAAGTGGGGAGGGGGGGGTTGATGGAAGGGAGGGTAATGGGAGGAGGGAGCAATTAGAAGTCAACATTCTTGGGGAGGGACAGGGTCAAAAGAGAGAGTAGAAGAAATGGGGGGCAGGATAGGATGGAGGGAAATATAGTTAGTCTTACACAACATGACTGTTATGGAAGTCATTTGCAAAACTACACAGATATGGCCTGTATTGAATTGCTTGCCTTCTCATTGGGGATGGGTGGGAAGGGAGGGAAGAAGAGAAGTTGGAACTCAAAGTTTTAGGAACAACTGTTGAGTATTGTTCTTGCATACAACTAGGAAATGAGAAATACAGGTAATGGGGTTTAGAAATTTATCTTGCCCTACAGGACAAAAGAGAAGATGGGGATAAGGGAAGGTAGGGATGTTAGAAGGGAGGGCAGATTGATGATAGGGGTAATTAGAATGTTCGGCATTTTGGGGTGGAGGGAGGGGAGAGATGGGAAGAAAATTTGGAACTCAAAATTTTGTGAAAATGAATGTTGAAAACTTAAATAAAAAAATACTTTTGTAAAGAAAAAAAAAGCTTGTTTATACTTGCTTTCACTTCCTCTCTTCTAATTCTTTCCTAAACCCTCTACAGTCTGACTTTCAAACTCTTCCCTCAACTGAAATTGTCCTTTCCAGAGTCAGTAGTTTTCTCTTAATTGTCATATCTGACAATCATCATCCTTTTTTAAAAAACCTCTCAGGGGTATTCTACACATTTGACCACCATCTTCTCCTGGATGTTCTCTCATTCCTAGGTTTTTATAGCTCTTCCTTAATTCTTCTTTTACCTATCTGTTCATTCCTTTCTCAGTCTCCTTTCCTGGATCATCATTCACAATACATGCCCTAAATGTAGCTGTCTCCCAAACCTCCATCCTGGGCTCTCTTTTTTTCTCTTGGTGACCTCTGCTCACATGGATTTAATTAGCATTTCTATGGCAGATGATTCTCAGAACTCTGCTTTCAACTCTTGTCTCTACAGAGCTCCAGTCCTGTATCACCAATTGCCAAATGGACTTATTGAAGTGGATGTCCTAAAGATGTCTCAAACTCATTATGTCCAAAACTAATCTCATTCCAAACATATCCATCTTCCAAAATTCACTGTTTCTGTCAAGAGCAGCATCATCATTCCTGTCACTCTGGTTTGCATCCTCAGCCTCTCACTACCAGTCAATCCCACATCAATCAATCAATAAACAGTTTTTAAGAACCTACATTGTAACAGGCACTGTGTTAAGTTGTCAAATCTGCTGTTTCTGCCATCACAGCATCTCTAATATCCATCCCTTTCTTCCCATTCAGACACTTATTCATCACCTTTCACTTCAATTATTGCAGCAGTTTCCTAATTAGTTTCTCTAATCCATCATTCATGCAGCTGCCAAACTGATTTTCCTACAACACAACTGTAGAAGCATATTAAAAATCTCCTCTTTTAGTTTCACCAGAAATATTTTTCTCTAAAGTTTTCTCCAGACTCTTGAGAAAAATTGCTTGGAAATGTGGGATAGGTCAGGACTAAAGGAAAAGGGGCCTTTCTTTAGGTAAAAAGAAAACAGGGACAACCAGAAACTTACCGGAGTACCTCTTGTGTGGATAAGAACACTGCCTTTCCACTCCCCAGTATGTGACCATGATATTGACCTGTCTGTGGGCAATCTTTTCCCTCTATTCCCCGAAGAGATCAGACTGGGATCTACTCCTTGAGAAATACCCTCTTCCATTCAGCTGTGGAGACTCAAACTGCCACCTATTGAAGAAAGTGCTCCAGAAAGAAAGGAATACTGATATGTTTGCTCAGTTCTGAGATGATAACTCAGGCTATATTTTAAGATATTTTTCCCTTTTTTAAGATTCCTATAAATGTTACCTTAAACTGTCTAGGGGCAAAAACACACGTCAAAAGGTATGAGGAAACTGCCACTTTGGATGTCTTTAAAAAAATGAAAATTGTTTTTGGTAGGTTGGTGTCTGAATACGGAATAAAAAATTAGTTTTTTCCTAGACCCAAATTTTGCCATGTTACTCACCTGATGAAGACATTTTATCTAGGATAAAATACAAACTCCTCAGTTTGGCAGTAAAACCCTTTATCACTTGATCCCAACCAACCTTTACAGCTTTATTTTGCATTACTCTCCTTCATTCACTCTTGTTGTCTAATCTAACTGTCCTTTCTATTCCTTATATGTAGCCCTTCATCTCCCACCTCCATAACTCTGTACTAGCTATCATTCAGTATACTTTGTACTAGCCTTTTACCACTTGATCCCAACCAACCTTTACAGCTTTATTTTGAATTATTCTCCTTCATTCACTCTGTGGTCCAATCTAAATGTCCTTTCTATTCCTTATATGTAACCCTCCATCTCCCACCTTCATACCTTTGTTCTAGCTGTATTTCATGCAAGTGTAACCTTCTACATGGGTCTTTTCTTGACCCCTTCCCCAGCTATTATATCCTCCCCAAATTGCTTTATACATATGTGTGTGTATTCACACACACACACATATACTCATATATACCTATAGATACCTAGTTGAGGAAGACAAAATATATGTATCTATGTCTGTGAGTATACACACACACACACACATATCTTGTCTACCCAACTAGAGTGTTAGCTTCTTTTTTTGATACGTTTTTTATTCAGTGTTCTACAGTCACTTCTATATATCTTAGATTTTCCCCTTCCCTCCCTCTTCTTCCTCCTTACATCCCCACTCCCTCCTTGAGACAGTATACAATTTTATATAGGTTCTACACATACATTCCTATTAGATACATTTTCACCTTACTCATGTTGCTTAGAAGAATTAAAATGAATGGGAGAAATCATTAAACAAACCAAAATATAATACAAAAAAAATGGTCTGCTTCATTCTACAATTGAATTCCATAGTTCTTTCTCTGAATGTGGAAGGCAGACCATTGGGAATTTTTTAAGTCCTTGCATTGCAATGAAGTACTATGTCTACCAGAAAAATTCCTTGCACACTGTGGTTGTTTCTGTACAAAGTTCTTTGGTTCTGCCCCTTTCACTCAGCATCAGTTCATATAATAAGTCTTAGTATTCCATTACATTAATATACCACAATTTATTCAGCCATTCCTCAATTAATCGGCATCCCCTCAATTTCCAGTTTTTGGCCATCACAAAGAGAGCTGCTATAAATATTTTTGTACATGTGGGACCCTTTCCCATTTTTATGATCTCTAGGGAATACAGTCCTAGAAGCAGGATTGCTGGGTCAAAGGGTATGCACATTTTTATAGCCCTTTGGGCATAGTTCCAAATTGCTCTCCAGAATGGTTGAATCAGCTCACAGCTCCACCTACCATGAATTAGTGTTCCAACTCTCCCACATCTTCTCCAACATTCATCATCTTCCTGTTTTGTCATGTTAGTCAATCTGATAGGTGTGATGTGGTATCTCAGAGTTGTTTTGATTTGCATCTCTCTAATCAATAATGATTTAGAGCATTTTTTTTATAAGACTATAGTTTTGATTTCTTCCTCTGAAAACTGCCTGTTCATATCCTTTGACCATTTATCAATTGGGGAATGACTTATATTCTTGTACATTTGACTCAGTTCTCTATATATTTTAGAAATGAGGCCTTTATCACAGACACTAATTGCAAAAACTCTTTCCCAGTTTTCTGCTTCCCTCCTAATCTTGGTTGCATTGGGTTTGTTTGTGCAAAAACTTTTAAATTTAATGTAATCAAAATTATCCATTTTGTACTTCATAATATTTTGTATCTCTTGTTTAGTCAAAAATTCTTCCCTTCTCCATAAATCTGATAAATACACTATTCCTTGCTCCACTAATTTGTTTGTAGTATCAATTTTTATAACTAGATCATGTACCTATTTGGACCTTATTCTTGTGTAGGGTGTCAGGCATTGGTCTATGCCTAGTTTCCACCACACTGTTATCCAGTTTTCCCAGCAGTTTTTGTCAAACAGCGAGTTCTTATCCCAGAAGCTGAGGTCCTTGTGTTTTTCAAACAGTAGATTGCCACTATATTCATTGACTACTGTGTCTTGAGTACATAACCTATTCCACTGGTCTACCCCTCTGTTTCTTAGCCAGTACCAAGTGGTTTTGATAATTGCTGCTTTATAATACAGTTTGAGATCTGGTAGAGCTAGGCCACCTTCCCTAGCATTTCTTTTCATTAGTTCCCTTGATATTCTGGACTTTTTGTTCTTCCAGATGAATTTTGATATAATTTTTTCTAGCTCTGGAAAATAATTATCTGATAGTTTGATTGGTATGGCACTGAATAAGTAAATTAATTTAGGTAGAATTGTCATTGTTATTATATTGGTTTGGCCTACCCACAAGTAACTGAAGTTTTTCCACTTACTTAGATCCGATTTTATTTTGAATTCATATAGTCCCTGGGTTTGTTTTGGCAGGTAGACTACCAAATATTTTATAGTGTCTACAATAGTTTTAAATGGGATTTCTCCTTCTATCTCTTACTGTTGGGCTTTGTTAGTAATATATAGAAATGCGGATGATTTGTTTGGGTTTATTTTGTAACCTGCAACTTTGCCAAAGTCAAGTGGTTTTTTCTTGACTCTTTGGGATTCTCTAAGTATCATGATATCATCTGCAAAGAGTGATAACTTAGTTTCTCCTTTGCCTATTCTAATTCCTTCAATTTCTTTTTCTTCTGTTATTGCTACAGTTAACATTTCTAGTACCATATTGAATAATAGTGGTGATAATGGACATCCTTGTTTCACCCCTGATCTTACTGGAAATGCATCTAGCTTTTCCCCATTGCACATAATGGTTTTAGGTAGATACTGCTTATTAATTTATGGAAAGTTCCATTTATTCCTATGCTCTCCAGTGTTTTCAATAGGAATCGGTGTTGTATTTTGTCCAAAGCTTTTTCTGCATCTGTTGAGATAATCATATGGTTTCTGTTAGTTTTGTTGTTGATATGATCAATATTGCTAATAGTTTTCCTAATATTGAACCAGTCTTGCATTCGTGGTATAAATCCACCTGATCATAATGTATTATTCTTGTGTTAAGTTGCTGTATTCTTTTTGCTACAATCTTATTTAAAATTTTTGCATCTATATTCATTAGAGAAATTGGTCTATAATATTTTTCTCTGTTTGGCTCTTCCTGGTTTAGGTATCAAAACCATATTTGTATCATAAAAAGAATTTGAGAGGACTCCTTCTTCCCCAATTTTCCCAAATACTATATTTTCTATATAGTATTGAAATAAACTGTTCTTTAAATGCTTGATAGAATTCACTTTTAAATCCATCTGGCCCTTCAGATTTTTTCCTAGGGAGTTCATTGATGGCTTGTTCAATTTTTTTTCTGAGATGGGGTTATTTAAGTATTCAACTTCCTCTCCTATTAATTGGAGCAATTTATATTTTTAAAAAATAATTATCCATCTCATTTAGATTGTTAAATTTATGGGCATACAGTTGAGCAAAATAATTTCTAATTGCTGTTTTAATTTCCTCCTCACTGGAGGTGAGTTGACCCTTTTCATTTTTTATATTGGTAATTTGATTTTCTTCTTTCTTTTTTTTAATTAAATTGACCAAAGATTTATCAATTTTATTGGTTTTTTCATAAAATCAACTCAATTTTATTTATTAATTCAATAGTTTTCTTAATTTCAATTTTATTAATCTCTCCTTTGGTTTTCAGTATTTCTAACTTGGTATTTACTTGAGGATTTTCAGTTTGTTCCTTTTCTAGCTTTTTCAGCTGCATGCCCAATTCATTGATCTCCTCTTTCTCTATTTTATTCATGTAGACATTCAAATATATAAAACTTCCCCTAAAAACTGCTTTTGAAGTATCCCATAAGATTGGTAGGTTATCTCATTATTGTCATTCTCTTGAATGAAGTTGTTGATTGTTTCTATGATTTGTTGTTTAGCCCACGCATTCTTTAGGACTAGATTATTTAGCTTCCAATTAATTTTTGGTCTATCTTTTCATGGCCTTTTATTACATATAATTTTTATTACATTATGATCTGAGAAGGATACATTCACTATCTCTGCCTTTCTGCACTGGATTGTGAGGTTTTTATGCCCTTAGTACATGGTCAATTTTTGTATATGTGTCATGTACCACTGAGAAAAAGGTATATTCCTTTCTATCCCCATTCAATTTTCTCCTGAGATCTATCATATGTACCTTATCCATAGTTTTATTCACCTCCTTAACCTCATTTATTTTGAGGTTAGATTTGTCAAGTTCAGAGAGGGGGAGGTTGAGGTCCCCCACTAGTATAGTTTTGCTGTCTATTTCTTCCTGTAACTCTCTTAACTTCTCCTCTAAGAATGTGGATGCTATACCACTTGGAGCATACATGTTTAGTAATGATATTGCTTCATTGTCTATGGTGCCTTTTAGCAGGATATAGTTTCCTTACTTATTTCTTTTGATTAGATCTATTTCTGCTTTTGCTTTGTCTGAGATTAGGATTGCTACCCCTGCTTTTTTTATATCAGCTGAAGTACAAAATATTCTGCTCCAACCTTTTACCTTTACCCCGTGTGTATCCCCCTGTTTCAAATGTATTTCTTGTAAACAACATACTGTTGGATTATGGTTTAATCCATTCTACTATCTGTCTCTGTTTTATGGGTGAGCTCATCCCATTCACATTCATAGTTACGATTCCTATGTGTCTTTCCCTCCATCCTCTTTCCCACCTTTTGTGCTTTTATTTCTCCCTTCTCCCTTCCCCTCCACAATAGAGTTTTAATTTTTTACCACCACCTCCCGAAGTCATCCTGTTCTTTCTTTCAGCCCTCCTCCCTTTCACTCCCCTTTACCCTTAGTACTTCTTTCCTCCCTTTTAGCCTCCCCTCCCTTTTCTTTCTCCCTTCCCCTCCTACTGCCTATAGAGCTAATTAGATTTATATACTTAATTAAGTTTGTTGTTCACTCCTTGAAACAAATCAAATGAGAGTAAATATCAAGCAATGCTCATCTCCCTCCCCTCTTTCCCTCTACTGTAATATAATTTTGTGCCTCTTCCTGTTATGTAATTTACCATTTTCTGCGTCCTCCTTTTCCCATCTCCTATTACAATCGCTTAGCACCCTTAAATCACATTTTCATTATCACATCATTTACTTTATAGCTGTTGCCTCTATCTGTGTATATCCCCTTTGTATTTCATAATAAATATACAGTTCTCAAGATTAATAAGTATCATCTTCCCTTATAGAGATGTAAACAGTTGCCCATATTGAGCAATAAATATTTTTTCCCCTGCTTACTTTTTTATGCCTCTCTTGAGACCTGTGTTTGAAGATGGAATTTTCCATTGAGTTCTGGCCTTCATCAGGAAGGTCTGGAAATCCCTTATTTCATTGAATGTCCATCTCCTTGTCTGACATGTTATGCTCAACTTTGCTGGGAAATTGATCCTTGGTTGTAGTCCCAGCTCCTTTACCTTATGGAACATCATATTCCAATTCCTTCAGTCATTTAATGTAGAAGCTGCAAGGTCCTGTGTGATCCTGCCTGTAGCTCCTTGATATTTGAATGGTTTATTTCTGGCTGCCTGTAGTATCTTCTCCTTCACTTGATAGTTCTGGAATTTGGCAATGATATTCCTTGGTGTTTTTAGTTTGGGATTTCTTTCAAGAGGTGAATGGTGAATTCTTTTGATGACTATTTCCCCCTCTGAATCTAGGACTTCTGAGAAGTTTTCCTTGACAATTTCTCAGAAGATATTGTCCAGGCTCTTTCTTATCATGGCTTTCTGGTAGACCAATAATTCTTAGATTTTCTCTCCTGGATATATTTTCCAGGTCAGTTGTTTTTTCAATTAGATATTTGACATTTTCTTCTATCTTTTCATTCTTTAGATTTTGTTTGACTGATTCTTGATGTCTCATAGAGTCATTAGCTTCTACTTCCCCAATTCTAATTTTTATCAAATTGTTTTCCTCAGTTAACTTTTGCATCTCATTTTCCATCTGTCCAATTATTCCCTTTAAGGAGTGATTTTTCTCCATTTAGTTTTTGTACTTCCTTTTCCATTTGTCCAGTTTTCCCAGTTAGGTTTTGTTCTTCCTCTTCCATTTGTCCAGTTTTCCTTTTTTAGGAGCTCTCTTCAGTGAATTCTTTGTTCATACTTTTAAAATCATTGACCAGGTTTTCTTCTATTTCTTTAATTTAGCTTTTAGAATTCTTCTTCAGCTCTTCCAAGAGTGTTGTTTGTACTTGTGACCAGTTCATAGTCCCTTCTTAAGTTTCAGATGGGAGTATATTCTCAATGCTGATCTCTTTGGTATTTGTGTTTTGGTCCCTGTCCCCATAGAAAGATTCTAAAGTCTTTTTTTCTGCTTTGCTTCTTACTCATGATGATCACCCTTTTCCTGGCTTTTATAGTAGATCTCTGCTTCTTTTTGTTTGTTTGTTTGTTTTTTATTTAACTTTTAACATTGATTTTCACAAAATTTTGGGTTCCAAATTTTCTCCCCATTTTTCCCCTCCCCCCACCCCAAAACACCAAGCATTCTAATTGCCCCTATCACCAATCTGCCCTCTCTTCTATCATCCCTCTCTGCCCTTGTCTCCATCTTCTCTTTTGTCCTGTAGGGCCAAATAACTTTCTATACCCCTTTACTTGTATTTCTTGTTTCCTAGTAGCAAGAACAGTGCTCAACAGTTGTTCCTAAAACTTTGAGTTCCAACTTCTCTTCCTCCCTCCCTCCCCACCCCTTCCCTTTGGAAGGCAAGCAATTCAATATAGGCCATATCTGTGTAGTTTCGCAAATGACTTCCATAATAGTTGTGTTGTATAAGACTAACTACATTTCCCTCCATCCTATCCTGTCCCCCATTACTTCTATTCTCTCTTTTGATCCTGTCCCTCCCCAAGAGTGTTGACTTCAAATTGCTCCCTCCTCCCATTGCCCTCCCTTCCATCATCCCCCCCACCCTGCTTATCCCCTTCTCCCCCACTTTCCTGTATTGTAAGATAGGTTTTCATACCAAAATGAGTGTGCATTTTATTCCTTCCTTTAGTGGAATGTGATGAGAGTAAACTTCATGTTTTTCTCTCACCTCCCCTCTTTTTCCCTCCACTAAAAAGTCTTTTGCTTGCCTCTTTTATGAGACATAATTTGCCCCATTCCATTTCTCCCTTTCTCCTCCCAATATATTTCTCTCTCACTGCTTGATTTCATTTTTTTAAGATACGATCCCATCCTCTTCAATTCACTCTGTGCACTCTGTCTCTATGTGTGTGTGCGTGTGCGTGTGAGTGTGTGTGTATGTGTAATCCCACCCAGTACCCAGATACTGAAAAGTTTCAAGAGTTACAAATATTGTCTTTCCATGTAGGAATGTAAACAGTTCAACTTTAGTAAGTCCCTTGTGACTTCTCTTTGCTGTTTACCTTTTCATACTTCTCTTCATTCTTGTGTTTGAAAGTCAAATTTTCTTTTCAGCTCTGGTCTTTTCATCAAGAATGCTTGAAAGTCCTCTATTTCATTGAAAGACCAATTTTTCCACTGAAGTATTATACTCAATTTTGCTGGGTAGGTGATTCTTGGTTTTAGTCCTAGTTCCTTTGACTTCTGGAATATCCTATTCCACGCCCTTTGATCCCTTAATGTAGAAGCTGCTAGATGTTGTATTATCCTGATTGTATTTCCACAATACTTGAATTGTTTCTTTCTAGCTGCTTGCAATATTTTCTCCTTGACCTGGGAACTCTGGAATTTGGCCACAATGTTTCTAGGAGTTTCTCTTTTTGGATCTCCTTCAGGCAGTGATCTGTGGATTTTTTGAATGCTTATTTTGCCCTCTTGTTCTAGAATCTCAGGGCAGTTTTCCTTGATAATTTCATGAAAGATGATGTCTAGGCTCTTTTTTTGATCCTGGCTTTCAGGTAGGCCCATAATTTTTAAATTATCTCTCCTGGATCTATTTTCCAGGTCAGTTGTTTTTCCAATGAGATATTTCACATTATCTTCCATTTTTTCATTCTTTTGGTTTTGTTTTGTGATTTCTTGGTTTCTCATAAAGTCATTGGCCTCCATCTGTTCCATTCTAATTTTGAAAGAACTATTTTCTTCAGTGAGCTTTTGAACCTCCTTTTCCATTTGGCTAATTCTGCTTTTGGAAGCATTCTTGTCCTCATTGGCTTTTTGAACCTCTTTTGCCAATTGAGTTAGCCTATTTTTCAAGGTGTTATCTTCTTCAGCATTTTTTTGGGTCTCCTTTAGCAAGGTGTTGATCTGCTGTTCATGCTTTTCTTGCATCTCTCTCATTTGTCTTCCCAATTTTTCCTCCACCTCTCTAACTTGATTTTCAAAATCCTTTTTGAGCTCTTCCATGGCCTGAGCCCATTGGGTGGGCTGGGATACAGAAGCCTTGACTTCTGTGTCTTTCCCTGATGGTAAGCATTGTTCTTCCTCATCTGAAAGGAAGGGAGGAAATACCTGTTCACCAAGAAAGTAACCTTCTATAGTCTTATTTCTTTTCCTTTTTCTGGACATTTTCCCAGCCAGTGACTTGCCTTCTGAGCATCCTCTTCACACCCACTTGGCCTCCAGATCTGCACAGCCAGCACTTGGGGTCTGAGATTCAAATGCTGCTTCCCAGCCTCAGGGCTTTGGGCAGGGGCGGGGCTGCTATTCAGTGTGAGATTAAATTCAGGTGCTCAGGTAGGGCAGGGCCACCTCATGGGCTCAGTTCCCTCAGGGGGTTTATGCAGAGACCTTCAACAATGGATCCGAGCTCCTGCCTGCTTGGGGAGCCCTGGTCTGCTCCCGCCTCTGCTGCTGCCTCCTGAGGAGACCTGAGTTATGGGGGCACCCCACTCCCCTCTCGGCAAGCTGAGAAGACCCTCTCACCAACCTTTGGGGCCCATGGGTGGAGGGACCCATGTGGCCACTGGAGAGTCCATCCCTGAAGCCTGCTAGGATCCGCTCCTCTTGGTGCCTGCTCTTCTCCGTGCCACTCAGCCAAGGCAGGGCTGGACTCGGCTCTGGGTCCGGGGCGTGATGGACTTTTCGCGTCAGGTTTTCAGGTTTCTCTGGAACAGAAATCTCCTCTGCTCCGTTGTTCTGTGGCTTCTGCTGCTCCAGAATTTGTTGGGAGTTCTTTTTAACAGATATTTTATGGGCTGTGGGTTCAGAGCTAGCAGTATGTGTGTCTTTCTACTCCGTCATTTTGGCTCCACCCTAGATCTCTGCTTCTAAGGCACAAGGGGCTCTGTCCCACAGTTCTTGTACCTTGAACTTGAAGCTTTGTGTGTTGTGGCCTCTGGTTCTTTCAGCTAGATGCTAAAATGCTGCAGTTTACCTGGTCCTGAGGTGGCTGGTGTGAGAAAGCAGAGACCAGGTGAAGTCTTTTTGTGTTTCCCTGGATCTACCCTGGAGCTAGCTTGTTAAGTGTGGGGGAGGGGTGGTCTGGCAACAGGAAGTCTCCTCTGCTGAGCATAGGCAAGCTCAATGATTGGTGATCCAGGCTGCCCTAGTGTCTTCCCAATTCCTTTGCAGTGCTGAGGCACACCTGGGGTCCTGGTGTTGGTGGTTGCAGGGCTCTACTTCCCTGGGACTCCAGATCTCCTCCCAGTTTGCTGAGATGGGTCTGTCTGGGACAGCTCCAGTCTTGCACTTGTCCCTCCCCATCCGCCATAGCAAAGAGGGACCCTCCTTAGCTATTTTCCTAGCCTCAGATGCTAAGAGATTGTTTGCCCCTTCAGCTGATCCCACTATTCCAGGATTTTTCTGGGGAAATATTTTATGGATCTTTAAAAGTCAGCAATGTAGATATTTACTAAATACTTGTTGATTACTTGGTTTGTTGATAAGAATTCCAGGACATGGGTAGTAGATGCAGTGGGTTTTGGAGGCACAAAGGGAATTTGCTGTAATAGATTTAACACTTTGTCATCTAATCCAACCCCAATCCTCCCCTTCCCAATTTTACCCAATTTGATATATCAGAACAAGTACTAGACTGGAAATAAGGAGACCTAATCCTAATCTTGCTACCAAATAACTTGGATCTCATTCAATTCAATTTATTTCCCAGTTGTAGACTGCCCTTCAGTTTGCTTTCCTCTTCTATAAAATGAGAGGTTTGGATTAGGGGATCTCTAAGGCCCTTTCTACCTCTAAAATTATATAATTCTATGGCATCACATATAACTTGATTCCATTTCATTTTAAAAGAATTTCAATGTCTGTGGTGTTCAAGGTACTGTGTTAGGCCCTGAGGATATAAGGTGGAAAAATGTTATAGTCTCTGAGGAGAGGAGCTTATCATTGTCATGTTCTTCATCTTAGATAAGAGGAAGTATGATACACAAAGGTTTAATACATGTCAAAATATGCTTAAGTGCAAAAGAGTTAAGATAGTCACATGAGAAATTTAAAGAAGGTGGGAATCACTGCTACTTAGGAAGAAGGGAGAAGGGAAAAGGTATCTATCACCTAAGCTAAGCCTTGAAGGGAAAGGAGTATTATAACTGGTGCTTCTTTATCTGAGGAGTCTGCTACAAGCATAGAAAGTGGCCTGAATGAATACACAGAGGTGGGAGAGGTCAACATAGGACTTAGAAACAGTGACTAGTCCAGTCTGGCATAGAGAGCATGAAGGAGAAGAGCTGGAAATAATACTGGAAGGATGGTTAGAAATCAGACTATGGGGTGCCTAGAAAGCTAGATTAAGGAATTAAGAAATTTCTACATTATTTGATAAGCAATGATGACTTTCAAGAACAAAAGTGACTTGATCAGACCTTTGCATGGAGAAGGTTGCAACTGAATGAAGGAAAAATTAAAAAGGAGAGAGACTGGAAGCAAGGATGCCAATTAAGCTATCATGATAACTGGGGGCTGAGGTTATAAGTTCCTGAATTTTGGTAGAAAGACTGGGAGTCAAAAAGGAAGTAAGGGCAGCTATTCTGCAGAAAGATAATAGAGGATAAGAATAAGTACATGAATGGATGGATGGATGGATGGATGAAAGAGGATTTATTCTGTGCTAAGCTCTAGAGATATCAAAACAGAAATTAAGATAGTCTGTATCTTCTAAGAGTATACTCCAGTGGGGGGGGGGGGAGGGGGGTGGTGAAAGATAGCCAAGAGTAGGGAATTTCCAGCCTCAAGGCCACATGTGGTCCTCTAGGTCCACAAGTGCAGTCCTTTGATGGAATCCAAATTTCACAAACAAATCTCCTTAGTAAAAAGATTTGTTCTGTAAAACTTGGACTCAGTTAAAAGGCCACACCCAAGGATATTGAAGGCTACACGTGGCCTCAAGGCCACTGATTGCCCACCTGTAGATACAGACAGAGGAGTGGTGGTAACCAGTGAAGAATATTTTGTTTTAGAAAATTCCTAGGCTGGTAAATGGAGTAGATTGGCACTCCCTTTCCAGTAGCAAGGACAGCATTTATTTCATGATGGCTCCAGAACTGGAAAAGTCCAAGTGGCAGACAGGAGAGAGTAACATGGCAGCAGCTGAGATAGCTGAGGAGTGAATTCAAGCCTGGCTGGCTATGAGCCTAGATGTAGTAGGCAACTGAACAGCTATCGATCATCAAACACTCTCCAGGGCTTAGTTTGTGATCTGGACTGCTTGATGGTTGGTGATATTGCTGAGAAGGAAAGAATGAAGAGGCCCCTGGATTGGTCAATTAGGAGGCTATTGGTAACTTTGGAGAAAATAAAAGTAGTAGATTGTTGGGGATGGAAATGAGATTGTAGGAGGCTGAAGAGTGAATGAAGGGTAAAGAAGTAGAGGCCAGGAATGTAGACTGCTCTTTCTACAAGTGTGGCAATAAAGGGTAGAAATTAGCTCATGTTTAGAAACTTAGCTAAGCTAAGGTGTTTGGGTTTTGTTGTATTTTTAGGACAGGGAGATCTGAGTGTATTTGTAGGCAGAGAGGAAGGAGAAATAGAAAAGAAGAGAATGAAGATGAAGGCAGAGGTGAAGATAAAATTAGTAATGAAGCAAAGTCCCATGGGAGATATGAAGAAATGTGGCCAAAGGTAGAATTAGTGATGAAATAAGGTCCCATGGAAGATAGGAAGGAAAGGGGCCAAAGGCACAGGTAAAGGGACCACTTCACCCTCAGAGAGGAAAAAAAGGAAAGCAGAGAGGTTTTGACTGTGACTCAGGGAGCATGAAAGAACATGTGTCTGATGGCCTCAGTCTTCTCAGGAAAGGAGAGGAGAGTTTCTGTTGAGAGAGAATAGATGGAAAGCAGAGATAGAATTAAGGGCTTAAGGAGAGAAGGGAAGGTTTGGTGTAGCAGCTGAAGATTTAAGAAAAGGAGCTTCATAATGAGATGGGTTCATTTACATCAAAGGAAAATTATGTTCGTGATATAAACAAAAAACATCTCTCCTATAGATGCAGAAAAGGATTAAAGGGAATAGATCATTCTAACACCTCAATGCCAAATTACAAAGGTGTCTTCTAAAGCATTCTCTTCTTTAATTAGACTTTGAAATTGGGAACGAGAGAGAGAGAGAATTGCTTAAAATATCATTAGTGCAGCATGTTGAAATCATCTTAATGTGACCTTTTCTTAAGGTCTACTAAATCTGGGTTGTTTTATGGCTTTATGACTAGGTAAATGATCAAGTGACATAATCACTAAATCGATGAAGAGCTAAGAAATTACCAATAGATGTCATGATGAAAAGTCTACTAGAACGGGAGTCAGAAACTTGAGTTTTAGTCAGAATGTGTCACTAAACTAGATTTACCTCTCTGGGACTCAAATTTCTGAAAAGGAAGAAAATTGGATAAGGTCCCATTTGTTTGTTTTAAAAACTTAAGTGTTTTTTTCAATCAATGAAAATGCACCTTCTTTCCCTCCCAGTGCCTCCCACTCCCCACTGAGTGGGGAGATAGAAAGAAAAATTGAGAAAGAAATAAAAACAAAATCCCTATTATGAACATGTATAGTCAAGCAAAAAAATTCCTGTGTTGGTCAAAAAAATATGCATTTCAATCTGCAGGTCCCATTCCATTCGGAGATGCTATAATTCTGTGAACTGGTGAAAGATGCTGCAACCATCAACATCTTAGAGGGTAAAAAGTGGCAACGTCTAGCTCACTGCTCTCCATTACTGGAAAATTCCCAACTAGACTTTCTGGACTGGTTCAATAATGGGAAAAGGTCACAAATGATGTTACCAATACAAAAAAAATTGTCAGTGAGATTTTAGCAATTAATGACCCATATCCTTCCTTTCTTATCTGTTTAAAATCTTTTTAAAAATGTTCCTTGTACTGTTGTTGTTCAGTTGTTTCAGTCATGTCCAACTCTTTGTGACGCCATTTGGGGTTTTCTTGGCAAAGAGACTGCAGTGGTTTGTCATTACCTTCTCCAACTCATTTCACAGATGAGGAAACTGAGGCAAACAGAGTTAAGTGACTTGCCCAGAATCACACAGCTTGTAAATGTCTGAAGCTGGATTTGAACTCAAGAAGAGGAGTCTTCTTAACTCTATTTGCTCTACAACCTGACTGCCCATTAGAGCCATTCCTTTATGCAAGCAGTAGTTGTTCAGTTGTGTTTGACTCTTTGTGATCCCATTTGAAGTTTTCTTCTTCTTGGTAAAGACACTGGAATGATTTGCCATTTCCTTCTCCAGGTCATTATACAGGATTAAGTGACTTACTCGGGATCACACAACTAGTAAATGTATGAGTCTAGATTTGAACTTAGGTGTTCCTGACTCCAGGGCCTGCATTCTATCCACTGATACTGTACTACTAATTAGGCTCATAGAATTAGAACTGAAAGGGACCCTAGCAGCTGTCAAGTCTGACTCCCTCATTTATTTCTTTGCCCACACATCTATTAAATGTCTGAAACAGAATTTGCACCCAGATCATTCAGACTCCATTCTTAATGCCCTATCCACAATACCATATCTTTATTAACTATCTCACTGGAGGAAAAACATTTTTGTAGTCCCTGAAGCACAGTGTGTATATGAATGCTGGAGATAATAGTGACTTACTCATCACAAGCATCTTTGATGGAAACATGATGAGGAAGCAAGCAGGTTTTTTGCAGTCAGTAATCCAATAGGAGACATCTTTACAGGTATACAGCTCATTGAGAAGTGGAGAAGGAATAAATTTCCCAGTGTTGCTTATTAACTTTAAGAAAGTGTTTGAAAGACCTCATTTCTAAAATAAATAGAGAACTGAGTCAAACGTACAAGAATACAAGCCATTCCCCAATTGATAAATAGTCAAAGGATATGAACAGGCAGTTTTCAGAGGAAGAAATTAAAGCTGTCTATAGGGAGGCAAATCAAAACAACTCTGAGGTACCACATCACACGTATCAGATTGGCTAACATGACAAAACAGGAAAATGATACATGCTGGAGAAGATGTGGGAGAGTTGGAACACTAATTCATTGTTGGTGGAGCTGTGAGCTGATCCAACCATTCTGGAGAGCAATTTGGAACTATGCCCAAAGGGCTATAAAAATGTGCATACCCTTTGACCCAGCAATATTGCTTCTAGGACTGTATCCCCAAGAGATCATAAAAATGGGAAAGGGCCCCATGTATACCAAAATATTTATAGCAGCTCTCTTTGTGGTGGCCAAAAACTGGAAATTGAGGAGATATCCATCAATTGGGGAATGGCTGAAACAGTTATGGTACATGAGTGTAATGGAATACTATTGTGCTATAAAAAACAATGAACAGGAAGACTTCAGAGAGGCCTGGAAGGACTTACATGAACTGATGTTGAGTGAAAGGAGCAGAACCAGGAGAACTTTGTACACAGTAACAGCCACAGTGTGTGAGGACTGTTTCTGATAGACTTAGCTCTTCACAGCAGTGCAAGAACTAAAAACATTACCAAAGGATGCTTGAGGCAAAATACCATCCACATCCAGAGAAAGAACTATGGGATTGAATGCAGAATGAAGCAGAATGTTTTCTCTTGTGTCTTGTTTTGGTTTGGTTTTTCTCATGGTTCCTCCCATTTGTTTTGAATCTTCTGTGCAACATGACTAAGGTGAAAATATGGTTAATAGTAATGTATATGTAGAACCCATATAAGACTTCTTGCCATCTTGGGGAAAGGAGAGGGAGGAGGAGAAAATCTAAGACTTATAGAAATGATTGTAGAAAACTGAAAACAAATAAATTTATTTTAAAAAACCCAAAAAACAACTACAAAAAAAAGAAAGTGAGAGAATATCACCATGGTAGTCACAGGATCACAGAATTTCAGAGTTGGAAGAGAAAGGAATATGCATTTATGAAGCACTTACTATGAGCTATGCAGGCACTGGGCCAAATACTTCACAAATTTTTTTTTTGAAAGTTTAATATGTAATTTATTAATTTTTCAGTTCTTTCACTTCCACAAGAATTTGAATTCAAAATTTTCTCCCCCTCTTCCCATGCCCACCCCAGGATAGCATGCACCCCATTCCACCCTTTCCTCCAGTCAGTCCTCCCTTCTATTAACCCACCCTTCTTCCATCCCCCTTCCCCACTATTTTCCTGTAAAGCAAAATAGCTTCCTATATTTTACTTGACCTTCACAGCAACGCTACGTTGTTGTTGTTCAGTCATTTTAATCATGTTTGACACTTTATGACCTCATTTTGGAGTTTTCTTGGCAAAGATATGGGAGTATTTTACCATTGCCTTCTCCAGTTCATTTTATAAATGAGGAAACTGAGGCAAATGGTTAAATGACTTGCCCAGGTCACACAGCGAATAAGTGTCTGAGGCCAGATTTGAACTCATGAAGAGGAGTCTTCCTGACTCTAGGCCCAGTGCTCTATCCACTTTGCCATCTAGCTGCCCGTTACCCTATGAGGCAGGTACTATTTCGATCCCTGTTTTTCAGTTGAGAAAACTGAGGCAAAGATAGCTTAAATGATAGTTATTAAGTATATAGGGCAAAATTTGAACTGTTCTTGACTCCAGGGCTAGCACTCTATCCATTGTGCCACCTAGCTGCCTGAATGAGGCAAAGAATCTCAGTGTCCACCCAGTCCAACCCATACCCACAAAAGAATCCCTGCTGTACCATATCATCCCCTCCTTTGTTCTGTTGCATGTCCACTGTCCAAGGATAAGCCTTGCTAAATGTAGAGAGAGGCTCACACCAAGTTGGCCACAAGGTGACAAATTTTACAATTACAAGAACCCTCACGAACCATCTGCTAGATGATAAAGTGATTGAGATTTATGTGAGTGGTAAAGCCCACACTAACAAAATCTCAGATTCTTAAAGTGTTGATATTTCTGACTATAGAGCAAAATTCAGCCTTAAAATATCTCCTCAAACTAGGCATCTCTCATAAATATTGTACAAGACTCAATGACAGATGCGATTACAAAAATTGTTTTTGCTTAGTGATTCACTGATTATTGGCATCAAGCAAGGTGTTAAACCAGGAGATGTCTATTAACCAATTATTAACCAAAGATGTCCTGGGCAAGATCCAACCACAAGCAGGATTGTGTTCTCCAAATGCAACAGACATCATGCTAATTGTATCCAGGCCAAGAACACTAGAAAGTCCTCAGTGAAAATTGCGACCATGCCAAAGAAAACCATTTGTACATTTACAATGGAAAAACAATTTTAAAAAAAACAGCTTGTAATGTGAAGAATTATAAAATCCTAGAGCTGGAAGGGACCCCAAAGGTTTTCTAGCCTAATCCGTACCTGACTTCTACAATATTCCTGGCAAGTGGTTGTCCAGTCTATTTTCCTGAAGATGTATCATGGAAGAAATCCATAAAAAGCAAAGAATGAGACTATAAGTACAACTAACTGCCTAGAAGAGAGAATGGACCTACTGCATGAGCCTCCAAAGTGACTTAGAAACTCAATAAGAAATTCAAAGGGACAGCTAGGTGGCACAGTGGACCTGGAGTGAGGAAGACCTGAGTTCAAATCCAACCTCCAGCACTTACTAGCTGTGTGACCTTGGGCAAGTCATTTAACCCTGTATGCCTCAGTTCCCTCTTCTATAAAATTAGCCGAAAAAGAAAATGGCAAACCACGCCAGTATCTTTGTCAAGAAAACCCCAAATATGATCATGAAGAGTCAGACATGACTGAACAACAAAGAAATACAAAGAAAAATCTGATACCTGTAAGCATTTAAATAGATCATTGAAAGAATTTAAGATGTTAAATAGAAGAATCAGTAGTTTAGATAAGGCAGTAGAAAATCTGAATAAAATGAGACCACATTACCCATCAGGGGAACCCCATCCGCCTGATTCCTGACCCTCACTTTTCTGCAGCCTGGTACCTCATACTTGGAACCAGCAACCCAAGCTCCCTTTCCCCTTTTTCCCCTAGGACCAGCTGCCTACATTACCATCAGCCTCCTGCCTTTGGTGCCATGAGCTCTACCTCCAACTTCTTCCCCAAGACCAAGGCCATCAGCCATCTGGCCAATTTATATCTGTAGGATTCTTACTTCTACCTTTTGCTGAGTTTCTGTTCTTGCCTGAATGTTGTCCCCCTCCCCAAGATTTCACACTTTTCCCTTGAGTTGGTAAAGCAAAATAGTAAGGGCACTCACTGAGTACCATCTGCAATTCTAGAAACAATGGGGCAGCACATGTAGTCAGTGTCGAAGGCAACAGAGAGGTCAAAAAAGATGAGAATTGAGAAAAGGTCATTAGACTTGACAATTAACAGATTGCTTTGGAAAGAGTGTTTTCAGTTGACTGATGAGTTCAGATGACCATAGAGTTAAGAAGAGAGTGAGAGGAAAGGAAGTGCCACAAAAGAGGGAGAGATATAAAATCATAGTGAGAATGGATGAATTAAGTGAGGTTCTTGTGACATGAGAAGGTGGGGAATTTGATGAGAGGAGATTTGATGGGGAAGACATGTTTTTAGGCAATAGGGAAGCAGCCAATAGACAGGGAGAGACTGGGGGTGAGCAAGAAAATGGTCTTAAGTAAGCCACTTAAGCTTCTTTGCCTTTGCTTTCTTCATCTGTAAAAATGAAACCTTTGGACTGAATCAGGGACTTTCAGTATGGACTTCTGGCAGTCTGAAGAAGCCAATGGACCCTTAGGGGCAGTTAGATGGAGCCATGTAGAGAGGGCTGGATCAGGAGTCAGGAAGACCAGAGTCAAATCCAGCCTCAAACCTTTTACTAGGCATGGGACCTGGGCAAGTCTTCGGTTTCCTCAACTGTAATATGGAGATAATCGTATCAGCTACCTCGTAGGGTTGTTGTGAGAATCAAGTGAAATGACATTTGCTAAGTGCTGAGCACAGTTCCTGTCAGTAAAGCAGGTGCTACGTAAAATAAATATTTATTCCCTTCTCAGAGTAACATTTTTAAAGCATAAAATAAAACACATAGGATTGCAAACCAATTATATTGAAATACAGATGTCACATTTTTCCCATCTCAGTTCATCAACCCCCCTGAGATCTCCCACAGTCTTGGGTCTGTGGACCCTAAATGAAGACCCCCAGGTCTAGGTGATCTGGCTGAGGCTTCCTAAATGAGCTCAAGTGTAGACAGCTCCAGATGCCGCTGGTGTTTTCTGAATGAGAAAATAGCTTCAGAAAGCAAACTCTTCATGTTCTCTTCCCTTTCCTTGTGGATTATAGATTTCTTTCTTTCTTTTTTATGGAAAATCATTGTTCTAACGACCTCTAGAACTTTGGGGGGGATTTTTGGTCAGATAGTCCAGTGAAGACATAGTCCTGTTTGGGTAATGATAGTCATTTATTCTTGTGTTTAATAACAGGATCATAGACCTTTCGCTCTGTGGCAGTGATGGAATTTAATCACAGTTGGATGTGTGGATGGGTTGGGGGCAGTTTGAGGTCCTAAGAAATGTGATTCTAGAACCACTGTCCTACAGATGCAGCTATGTAACTTGAGTGGGAGGAAATAAGATTCTGAGAGGAACCCCCCCCCTTGCATTTTGTTTTGAGGCATAATCCTCCTTTTAACATGCTTCCTTAACTAACTGGTGCATTAAAAGAAGTATTTACTGGAAATCCTTACTAGCATCTGCTTGAGAAAAGATTAAGCCAAGCAATTGATGTTTGAGGTGACATGTGAGAAGAGGCCAGGTCTTAAGTATGTTGGGACAGCTAGGTGGTACAGTGGTTAGAATATTGGGCCTGGAGTTAGGAAGACTCATCTGCCTGAGTTTAAGTCTGGCCCTCAACACTAGCTATATGACTCTGGGCAAGTCAATTAACTCTATGTGCCTCAGTTTCCTCATCTGTATAATGATCAGAAGAAGGAAATGGAAAACCACTCCAGTATCTTTGCCAAGAAAGCCCCAAATGGTATCACAGGGAGTGAGACATGACTGAAATGACTGAACAGTAACTCAAATATATAGTGCAAGGACAATTTAAAATGCGCTTGTTGGAGGAATCAGGGAAACTGAGCAATAGCTCATGATGTGTGAAGAGACTTGAATCCATTTTGATATCTCCATGTAGATGGCTTCCTAATCTACATATCAGCCCTTGCCTCTCTCCTGAGCTCTAATCCAGAGTTATATCCCTTCCCTCATATTCCATAGTCATCTCAAATTCAACCTGTCTAAAACAGGATTAATCATCTCCCCCAACTCCCTCCCCACAAAATAAGCCATATGCTTCCTACCATCTCTATTTCTGTCAGAGGTCCTATGAGCCTTCCAGTAACCCAGATTCACAGTCTCAGTGTCACCCTTTCTTCTTAACTCTCACTCAATCTCCCCCCCAACAATAAGTTGTCCCAAAAGTCTTAGTATAGTTTTAAAGTTTAATGTAAAGCTTTGAATATAAGCATTAGTATAGAAGCTTCAATAGCCTTGCTTTTGTTTAAACAAAACTGCCCTGAGACTTTTGGGATGCACTCTATAGACAGTTGCTAATTCTTATTGATTTTTTCTCCACAACATCTTTCACAAACATCCCAGACCTTCTCTTTACTCATACAGCCATTGACCTATTCAGGCCCTCATCACGTAGTAGCCAGACTACCAAAGCATCCTTCTAATTGGGCTGCCTGCTTCAAATATCTCCTCTCCACAATCCATCCTCCACACAGCTGCCAAATTATATTTCTGAGTCATAGGTCTGGCTGTGTCAGTCCCTTAATGAAAAAAGCTTCTAGGATGAAATACAAACTCCTCTGTTTGGCATTTAAAGACCTTCACAACTGTGCCCCAGCCAGTCTTTCCAGATTTATTTCCCATCCTGTACCTTTTATTTCTACCAAACTGACCAACTTGCTGTTCTCTGCAAATGCATTCCATCTCCTGCCTTTGCATGGGCCATCCCCCATGTCTGGAATGTTCTCCCTTTTTACTTCAGCCTGTTGGAACACCAGCTCCATTCAAGGTTTGACTCAAGTGACCCTTCCTACACAAATCCTGTCCTGATCCTCTCAGCTGTTAGCGTTCCCTGAAGCCTGAAATATTTTTGTTTGCTGTCTTTACAGGTATTTGAAAGCATGTAAATTGAGGAATTAGGGCAACTCAGTGGTGAAGTACATTGTGTTGGGCCTGGAATCAAGAGGACCTGAGTTTAAATCCTCATTTTCATTTTTTATTAAAACAACCTAATTTACCAATATAATTCTGTGTTTCTTATAGACTTAATGAAAACCCAAAGAATATTGTTGGATTATGTGTTAGGTCTCTTTTTTAGTTGACCTCTCTTTTATCAGTATGCCAAGGAGAGAGGTTGTCATTTCACAGCTGAGGTTCATATTATTGAAGGAAACTATTTGGGAAGGGTAGAGGAGGAGGAGAGTTAGCTGTGGACGTTGATGAAAAAGCCAGAGGAGGCCCAGGCCTTTGTGGGAAGGAAGAAGACAGTGGTAGTAGAGGGAATGTTATCTATAATTCCACATTCAATCCAGTACAGTCCTGTTCAATTCAACAAAATTCCTTTAAACAACTATTGGTTTTTTCAGTGAAAAGTAAAATTGCCTTTTATTCCTTTAAATTACTTTTTGTTATTGTGAATTTGACAAAGACAAAGATTTTTGTATTGCAAGAACAGGAAAAAGACTTGTTTATGAAATTATATAATCTTTCTATACAGTTTATTTTTCATTGAATAAAAAAGTAATTAAAATTGATTAAATTTTAACAAATAAAATTAATAAATATCAATTTTAAATAAAAAACAAATAATTAAATTAATAATTTAATAAATTAATAAAAATTAATTTTTATGTTAATTTTTTTTTAAAAATCCAGCCTCAGACACTTACTAACTGTGTGACCCTAGAAAAGTCACTTCACCCTATTTGCCTTGGTTTCCTCATCTGTAAAATGAGCTAGAGAAGGAAATGGCAACCACTTTCAGCAAGAAAACCCCAAATGGGGTCATGAAGGGTCAGACATGACTGAAAAAATAATTGAATGACAAATTGAGGATCTGGAGCTACATTATTTATTTTCCAATTTTTTAATGTTGATTTTTCTGGGTATATCATTTTTATTCTTAGTAGAATGTGAACTCTTTGAAGGCCCAGAACTTTTTTCATTTTCTGTTTTGTATCCCCAGCGCCTGGCACCATGCCTGGCACAGAGTGGATGCATAATAAATGCTTGTTTAATTGAATTGTCTTGTTACATCACAAGAGTCCTCTGGCCCTCATTAGTGACTCTCACCAATCCTCCATCACCAAGTCTGGTATCTCTGCCAAAATACCAGTTCACTACCTCCCCATTTTTTGATACTCCCTGTGGAAATGTCCTTGTAGTTAAATGCTCCCCTTATCAGTTGCCCCCACAGCTGGGAGAGTTTATGCAAACAGCAACATTTGGGCTCCTCTTCACATTCCTAACCCTAGCAAGTCCCCCACCCTGATACCTAATATCACCAGGAAAACTCACTTTCTACACCATACATTCCTGAGGTCCCTCCACCTCCACAATTACCCTTTATAGGAAAGGGTCCATCTTGGTTCAAATGTACCTACCTGAGAATACAGATAAAAGACTTCCATGTGCCTTTGTTAGTGAACTTTGAATAACCAGTAAGGGAAATGAGCACTCCAACCCTATACCCCTCATCCCTTTTAAGCAACAGTGTTCAGAGATGTCAAAATATATATATGGGAGGCTCAGTAAGAGATAACACCTCAGCAAGGCTGCCCTTGTATCCCAGGGAACTGGAAAACTAAGGGAGCATCCTTTACATAACTCCTTTTCAGCAGGAAAGCAGTCTAGCTATTTTTTTTGGAGGGGGGAAGGCAAGGCAATTGGGGTTAAGTGACTTGCCCAGGGTTACACAGCTAGTATCAAGTGTCTGAGGCTGGATTTGAAATCACCTTGAACCAACCAATTTGAACCAACTTGACTACAACCAAGAACATGAATATGACTAGTTTCCTAGACCTGCCTATTTAACTGGAATGATCTTTTTTTTGGCTGAGACTTTCAGTATGCATCACCTAGCTGCCCCCTTGCTTTTTCTATAGGTAGCCCCAGGGCACAACACAGTGTGCAGCACATACTAAGCACTTTATAAAAGCTTCCCCCGACACACACACACATTCATTCATTCAAGCCAACATTTTTGCTGGCTTCCCATTTGCCCTGCTCTGACATAGCCTTGAAGACTTGTTGCATTTCCCTTTCATAGCACTTAGGAGGCCCTTGGAAGCCGTAAATAGACTTCAGTAATTCTCTTCTGGGTATGTAAATTTAACGCTTGGGTTCTCCTCTTTCTTTCTTAGCATAAATTCTACCAGGAAATCTTTCCTTTAGTGAAGCATTTTCCTCTAAATAGAGAAATGAAAATGGATAAGGAGAAATGGAATAAATTCTCCTTTTTCATTTTAAGAAAAACAAATCCTCCAGATTCAGATAGTACTAATTCAATAGTTCCAGAAAATTTACAAATGGCACATGGTCAATTTAAAATAAACTTTGAGTTTTTAAGTGAAAATGGAATGAACTGAAACACAAAAAATTAGCTTATATAAGTAAAGGGGCAAATGAAAAGTGTTACACAGAATCTTCCAAGGTAAGCAGTTGCATTCATTGCTGTTCCCAATGATAAAACACTTCTTAGTAACGAATAATCATGACCTTCTCCAAAGTTAAGTTAGCAATAGTATGAATCAGAATAGTGTTGCGTTCAAAATATAAGGTTTTTTCTTTTTTTTCTTCATTTCCCCAATTTTTAAACATTTTTATTTAAAGTTCTGAGTTACAATTTCTATCACTCCTTCCCCTCCCCCCTTCCCTGAGAGGAAGCAATCAAACATAGGTTATACATATTCGATTATATAAAACATTTCCATATTAGTCATTTTGTACAAGAAGACTCGAATAAAATAAAAAAATGAAAGAAAGTGAAAAATAGCCTGTTTCAGTCTGTTGTTCAATCATTATCAGTTCTTTCTTTGGAGGCAGACAGTGTGTATCACCATTAGTCCTTCAGGATTTTCTTGGATCATTGTAGTGTTAAGCATAGCTAAATCAATTCACAGTTCTTCATTCAACAACATTGCTGTTACTGTGTGCAACATTTTCCTTCTTCTGTTCACTTCACTGTGCATCAGTTCATGTGAGTCTTTCTAGGGTTTTTCTGAAATCAACCTGCTTGTCCTTTCTTATAGCAGAATAATATTCCATTACAATTACATACAAACAGTGTTTAGCCATTCCCTAATTAATGGACCAATCGATTTCCAATTCTTAGCCATCACAAAAAGAACTGCTGTACATATGGGTAGTATTTGTCAGAATCAGGACTCAAATCCAGATCTTCCTGTTTTGGCTCAGTCACTACTATATCAAACGACCTCTAAAATAAATACCTAATTAGTAAATTATTATGCTGTCAGTATCACAAGCCAAACTTTATCCTTGAAATGATGGTTTTAAATGACTCACACTGAATACATAAATACAGTTGTGGTTGAAAAATGGCCTTGTTAAGTATAAAACTTTTTGTAGATCCACATTATTTCCACCAGCATTAGCATAGTCCTTCATAATTTATTCCATCACTGTTTTTCCATGTCATCCTTGTATGGAAATCCTTAATCCCTTTGAATCAATCCTGGTCTTATGAGAAGCCTCAGAAACCACCCTCTCCATCCTTGACTGTTCCTGCCCCTACTCCAATCCTGAACTATGTTCACCGGATCCCATGGAGTGGGGGAAGGGGGCTTCCTCAACAATGCAACCTAAAGACCCCTGGGCCTTGCCACAGGCTCTGCTGATGAACCCCAAGTTGTCAGAACCTTTCCATCTACCCTGCTGCTGAACTCTTCCCTATGTGTTCTCTCCCTCAATTGGACTGCTCTTTGAAAACTGGGGATGTCTCACTGTTCTGTTTGCATTCCTAATACTTAGCACAATTCTTGGCATGCAGTAAGTACTTAATAAATCTTTGTCATTCCATTCCATGCTCAGAAAAAGAGAGCCCAAAAGAGGCAGAAAAAAAACATGTTTTAAGCATATGTCCCTTGGCTTCATCAAACCAAAAGAAAAGTCCATTTGTGATAAAGGGGCTGCTTCTGCTTAGTTTTGTATCTGGTTGTATTAGATTGCTGGTCTCTGATTTATTTTTTGGATTTCTGCAGCTGGCTGCACTTTGCTAAGACCTGCCTCAGGGTACAGGTACATAGAAAATTGCAGTGTATTTCACCCCCACTGAATGCTTTCTCCATGTTCATCAGAATTAGATTTGGACATAAGGGCTAGTCTTGCTTTAATGAAATTTTCCTCTTTTGGTTTTTATCTTTGTTTTCCTAAGAATTACTCTAGAGGCAGAGGATAGTTGAGTATTATGGAAATATTAAGTAGGCTTTTTACTAAAGTAGCTTTTTGAATTGTTTTCTTGTTTTGTGTATATGTTTTTAATCTAGTGAGGAAGGCCATTTAACCTTCAGGGACAATATGTCTGAACTAATAGTCAACATTTATGACTCAGTCTGTTCCAGAAGCTCACCCACCCATTAAGGTTGGAGCGCAGAATTAGGAATGCTTCAGTGGGCCCTTCCTTTACGTGCCTGGTATCAGCACAGCTGTTCTTCTCAGGAGTTAAGATGAGAATGCCATTGTTTAGTCAAAGATCTTTTTTAGTTACTGGAACCTTTCTCTTACCTGAGGAAAGAAAAAAATGAGATTGTTCATCCAAGGTGAGTCATGTACATTTTTCATCTGGGCATTGGCCCAGGGTTGTTCATTATGATATTGGGTAAGAAGACGATACTTACCTTTAGTGGAAAGACTTGGCTGGTTAGAGTTAGGAATAACTTTCTTTACTGATAGGTATATCAGAGGGAATGAAGCTGTGGCATTCATCATTCAGCAGAATGAAATTTATTTGGATATTAGAATCATTAAAGCAAGGGATCTTAACCTGGGGTCCATGAATTTGTAATTAAGAATATTTTTATAACTTTATTTCAGTATAGTTGATATCCTTCGTAAAATTGGGGAAAATAATAGCACTTAGTTCCTAAGATTGTGGTAAGAATCAAAGGAGATAATATTTATTAAAGTTTTTAGTACAGTACCTGTTACATAGTAGGTGTTATATAAATGTGAGCTATTATTATTACTATTATGGATCCTATATATTTTAATTTGTGCATTTAAAAATATTATTCTGAGAAGGGGTGCATAGGCTTTACCAGACTAACGGGGCAGGTTCCATGACATAAAGAAACCCTTTTACAAAGCAAGGAAACAACTCCTGAAGGAAATTTCATCTGATGATAAATCCATGAATCTTCCTTGATCATATCAAGTGTTTTGCTGAGCGAATTTACAAGAAATTATATTGTCTCCATTTTCTTTTACTACTAAAATGGCCTATCCTAGAAAAGCAATTATTAATGCAAAGTGATAACTGTCAGTATTGAACAATTCTCACTAATGTTCTGAGATCAAAAGACATACCTGTATTTGCTTATACACACACACACAAAACTGATGAACAATAATAGTTCAATAATAATAACTGATAATTATAATTAATAATAATATAATAATAATATTAATATTAATAATAATAACAATAACTGATGAACAAACATTTATATAAAATGCTTATTATGTGCCAGCACTGTGCTAAGCATTTTACAGTTATTATTTCATTTGATTAGATTGACTTGCGCTGTAGGTACACTGTAGGTTTTCAGAGGGTACTTCCTACCAGTGTTCCTTGTTATAGGGGATGCAAATCAGAGTAGGGAATTTTAGCTTAGTTAGCATCTCTGGCACAGGCTTTGTGGGGTGAGGCAAGAAGAGAGATGGAGCCTTGTGTATTTGTTACCATGGTGCCCCAGCCCTAGTGACATAGAATCATGGAATGCCAGGTAAAGAACTTGTTGATAAGTTATGTTTTAGTTTATGTTTTAGTCAATTCCTTCATAGAATGTACATTTGTAACGACATCAATTCCCTCATAATACTTCAAAGTTAACATTCTTACTTTTCAAAGGAATTGTTTTTAAATGCTTTTCTTAGTTTTCATTGCAGAGGCTTACAATTTTTACACATTTTACAAAACTATTTTTACTTTTTTCTATTTTTTATGACAGCAATTTACTCATAAGTATTTCAATGTTAGATTTTTACCAGTGAAGGAATCATATTTAAGTGGTTTGGGATCTTAGTTTAAATTAGAGAAATTTGTACGTTAGTAGAGAGGAATTGTACTTCAAGTGGGCCATTTAAGCTAACAATCTTTTTTTGTTATGTGAGTAACCTGACAAAACTGTAGTACCATTTTGAGGCATTATATTTTTCAAATAAATTTGTTCTGCTGAAATCATAGTTTTTTTAAACAACCAAAATCTAAAACAGAAGTTAGCTATATGATGAAATGAAGCAAGTATTATTTTCTTTTAAAAGTGAAATATGCACCTCTTGGGAATAAGGAATTTCCTACAGGCCAGCTATCAACAACGGGTAGAGAAATCTCTAGGGAGTAAGCCCTCTCCCCTCCAGGAAACCGAGACTTTCAGTTTTCCAGTCCTACTTAATGACAAAGGCTTACTGGATCCCTCTCCTTGAATGTCACTTTCATTAAAATCTTCAGCGTCTCAGCAGCAAGCATTTTATCTAAGGAGAATTTATATTGCCCCACCAAACGTAAACAACTTAAACAATGTGTCTTAAGTCAATTGATTGTTGTTCTGAAAGGCTATTATTAAAATTAAGAAGTACTAAACAAATGGGTAATTTAAGCTAGCAGTGGCTTTTATGCATGTGTTAGTAAAGGAACTTGGAAAAATAAGTATTCTGTATTTGACTTGATACAATACCCAGTCTATGCTACTCCCCAGCTGCATAGCAACAAGGGTTGGGTTTGGAGCTACAGCTACTTGGTTTGTATCCCAGTTGTGCAACTTAGTGCCCGTGTGATCCTGGGAAAGTCACTCGACGTTAGTTTAGCTGCAGGATTTGAAGCTAGGACTTTCGACTCTAGACATAATCTCCACTATATGGTAACATTGTTACTCACCCAAAGTCCTACTACTAATCATCTAAGCAACTGAGATTCAGATCTAGTTACTCCGAATCCAAGTTTTAAGACTGAAATTCAGTGATTTGTCAGGTTTTTGTTTTTAATCACACTACGCTGGTGTCAGTTGTCGTAACGATGCCCGGTACCTGACCTCTTTCAAATATGAGCTTAAAGATAAAAACCACAGAGGACACGAGATGCTGATCTTGTACAACAGCTTTTATTAAGGAATTCACCTCTCACCTTTTCTTTCCTTGGCCTGGTGTTTCTCCTCTCATGGAAAGTGGTGATATCTTCACTTGCTCCAGAGTGAGCAAGAGGTCATAAGAAATTCTGAACTACAGAAAAACCTCAGGAAGGAAGATGCCGAGGTGGAGGCGGAGGGGTTGGATGTGATCTTTTTTCTAAGCATTTATTTCAGATATATCTAGTCAGGAACTGGTTCTGCACAATCAGCTGAGCCCAGGTAAAGGAAGAAATGGTACAGTAAGTACTTAAAAAAAGAAAAGCTAACCCGTCGATGGGTCCTGGTTAAAGAACGTACCAACAATTCAATTTATTTTCACCAACATTTATTTGGTTCAGGGTACATACTACGTCCCAAGCACTGGGGGAAATGGCTCACAAATGCATCTCCCCCCCCCGCCGCCCCCCCCCAACATTCCAAGCTGTTTTTGCTGTTTTGTGGTTCTCCTGGTGCTTGGCTCTTGACTTCGACTTTATACAGTTTTTCTCTCCCCCCCCTCCCTCTCTTCCAGATACAGCCAGGAGGATGAGGGCGGAGTAAGCGGGCCGACATCCCCTTCCCGAGCTCGCCCTCCTCCCCACCATGAGCCACGTGGAGGGATCGCCAGATGTGGAGGTGATCGATGAGCCAGGGAGCGGAGAATCGGGAGAAGTGAATGAATCGGTGGAGGCCGACCTGGAGCACCCCGACGGGCAGGCGCAGCATGCAGCCCCCTACCCCGTCCGGGGGCCGGAGGAGGACGACCGAGGGGGCTCCCTGGCCCGCTCGGCCAGCACGGAGAGCGGCTTCCACAACCACACGGACACGGCCGAAGGGGACGTGATCGCCGCGGCGGCCGAGGACGGCTACGACCCCGAGCGGGGCCAGGAGAACGAGGACGAGAGCGCCTACGCCGTGCAGTACCGGCCCGAGGCCGAGGAGTACACGGAGAGCGCCGAGGCCGAGCACGCCGAGGCCGCCCACCGCCGGAGCCTGCCCAACCACCTGCACTTCCACTCGCTGGAGCACGAGGAGGCCATGAACGCCGCCTACTCGGGCTACGTCTACACGCACCGGCTCTTCCACCGCGGCGAGGACGAGCCCTACGCCGAGCCCTACGCGGACTACGCGGGGCTGCAGGAGCATGTGTACGAGGAGATCGGGGACACGGCCGAGCTGGACGGCCGCGACGGGCTGCGGCTGTACGAGCGGGAGCGCGAGGAGGCCGACAGCTACCGCCAAGAGGCCCTGGGCGCGCGGCTGCACCACTACGACGAGCGCTCCGACGGCGAGTCGGACAGCCCCGAGAAGGAGGCCGAGTTCGCCCCCTACCCGCGCATGGACAGCTACGAGCAGGAGGAGGACATCGACCAGATCGTGGCCGAGGTCAAGCAGAGCATGAGCTCTCAGAGCCTCGACCGGGCCGCCGAGGACATGCCCGAGGCGGAGCAGAACCTGGAGCGGGCGCCCAGCCCGGACGGCGGGGACGACGCGGGGGAGCGGGGGAGCCCTCCTGGGCAGCCCGCCCCCGTGGGACCCCGGCCCGCCGTGCACGCCGGGGAAGCGGGGCAGCAGCGCTACAGCAAGGAGAAGAGGGATGCCATCTCACTGGCCATCAAGGACATTAAGGAGGCCATCGAGGAGGTGAAAACCAGGACCATCCGTTCGCCTTACACCCCGGATGAGCCAAAAGAGCCCATCTGGGTCATGCGGCAGGACATCAGCCCGACCAGGGACTGTGATGACCAGAGGCCAGCAGACGGAGATGTGAGTATGCCTTGTCTGCATTGCTGGGAGGGCCCGGAGGGATCTGGCCAGCCCTTGGGGAAGGGAGAGAAGGAGAGGGCTGGACCAAGATGCCCCATCCTCCCAGGCCACCTCCTTCTCATTTATGCTTAAGTTAGTGAGCACGAACCCTTCTAGAAGGCTGAGTAATGTTGCTGGGATCCCCCAAATGTGTTGCATTTTATCCTTTCCTGAGTTTCCTCCCCCTAACCTTTTTAGTTCAGTTTGAACAAAACCAAGTAGTTGTAATTGGATCAATCAGATAATGACTGTCATTAACCTTGAGTGTCGTTGGAGGGAGGGAGGGGCCAAGACCAAGATGCCCCACCTCTCCAGTTGCCTATTCTAATTCATGCTTAAATTGGTGATCTTTAGCCTTCTTCTGGGTGAAGCTATCTTTCCAGCATCCCAAAATGTGTTGTCTTTTTGTGTTTTGGTGAGATTCCTTTCTCCTTCCCCATCCCCCAGTCTCTTTAAGTCTGTGCGTAAATGCACTTTGAAGAAGACCTAATGGTTGGGGAGTTACACTTGGACTAATCAGGTAATTACCGTCATTAACTTTGAGTGTCATTGAAGGGAGGGGGGACTCGGTGAGTGCCCTCCTGAGACACCAAAAGAGACCTTTTAAAGTGTGCTTTTCTGATTGAGATGTCATCAGTTCTTTGCCCACCCCGTCTCTTTAACTGTCTTATTTAGCACTTAGTGGCAAGTAACTTTTTCACTCACTGTGTCAATTTACTGAAAGTAATCCCTGCACATGTCAACATTTTATTTTCCATTTCAGGAAAACCAAAATATTTAATAGGACAAGCAAACTGATGGTCCCAGTGTGTTCAGGATGATTTAGAAGGGCTAAGCTTTGCCCTTTACGGCTAGTGGTAAAAGTACTGATTATGGCTGTTCAATTTCCTATTTTCTTTAGAACTGGACTTTTTTTTTAAAGCAATTTAATTTAAAATTGCATCTTGTAGTAAAAGAGAGGTTAAAAGTTGAAATTCAATTTCGTTTATATCTACATGTTGTGAGTGCAACAGAGTTTGTTTCCTGGTGACTATCTTCTGGTGAGAAAGGCCCTTATTGCAAACCAGCTGCAGATTTGCAATATAGTTTTTATTTATCTTTTAAGAGTTACTTAAGCCAGAAAGGCACCATTTGCCCCTCTTTAAGTAACAGTCCAACTGCTATTTGCACATAAAAATTTCCATGCTTGAGTGGCCAGATAAGAAATAGTATTTACTTGTACACACACAGTGTACCTGAACAGGAACCGCACACTTAAAGCGGGGTGCAGCCTATTCAAAGATGGATGCTGTCATTTTTTACATTACGAGTGCCTCTGGTATTCTCCTACTGTAAACAAGGCCCTGAATTATTATTGCAAAGATGTGGCAGGTGAATCAGGAGTGTTACTACAGGGGACAGATGATGCCACTGTATCTCCTTTAGACTGGGGAGTGAGTTGGAGGAGAGATAGAAGGAATGAAGCATTCTTTAAAGAAAAGAAATAGAATAAGCTCTTCAAGGAGGAAGCACAACTTATCCAAAAAAAAAAAGTCAATTTTCATTCTTCCCTGAAACTTGGAAAAACCATCAGAAAGGAAGCACATAAGCTTGCACCTTTTGGATTCTTATACTTCTCTGTTTTTAGAATTTCTAGAATGTACCAGCCTAAAGTGTTAGACTTGTAGTGACCAGCACAACCAAACACATTAAGCTCTTTTGGTTTTCTGAATACAGAGCCTGCTATGAAAATGTGTTATGGTTTGCTCTTATGAAGAATGTATTCAAATAACAATATTGTAAAACAGCCTTAAAAGACTTAGGACCTCTGATCCAGTGACCAACCACAAAAGTGGCCAACAGTGGCCAACCACAGTTTCAGAGGACTCAGGATTAAAATACGCTACCCTCCTCCAGACAGATAAATATTGGACTCCGAATGCAGATTGATTTTTGTTTGGTTTTTGGATGTGACCAATTAGGGGTTTTGCTTTGGTTATCAGATTTTTTTCTCGCTTTCTCAGAAGGGGACTGAGGTCTGGAAGGAGAGAGGGAGAGACTATGAACTTGAAAATAAAATTAAATAGAATTTAAAAAAAAAACTTAAAAGCTTGAATTCAGAGAATTTTAAAGTTGAGAGAGAGACCTTAGAGATCATCTAGTTTAATCCTTTTATTTTACAGGTGATGAGACTTTGACTCAGAGAGGTTGAAGGGAATTGCCAAGTTGGCAACAAGTGGTGGCCTAACTCCCAGACTAGGACACTTAAAAAAAAAAAATTATTTTTTTTTCAGTCAACAAAAATCTCCTTTCTCTCCCTCCTCCCTGTACCCCCCATTCCCCAATTAAGAAACAAAGAAAAATAAAATCCCTGAGCAAGGACACTTATTATTAACATAGTAAACTCTTTAAGTCAGGGGTTCTTAACCTTCTCTTGGGCTGTGGATAGCCTTTGGCAGTGTGGGGAAGCCTAATGACCCCATCCCAGAACGATGTTTTTAAATGCATAAAATAAAACACAAAGGATTTCAGAGGAAAACAGTTATATTAGGATAATTGTTAAAAATACACACAAGCATCTCTCTGTGTGTATACAAATACGCACACATATATACACACTCACCTAAGGTTAAGAACCCCTTATTTAATGGTTTAACATTAAATTCCTTTCAGAAAGTATGGTGGATTTGTAGAGCACATGATGTCTTAAGAAGTGTAGCTTGAATAATTGTTTCTGGGAACCAAGGTGATGGAGTAAGGAGTAAATCGCCATAACTCTTCCATATTTACCTCCAAACAACTATAAAAGAGCACCCCAAAACAAATCCTGGAATAACAGAACCAGCAAAAAGTTGTGGTGAAACAATCTTTGAGTCCAGAAAACTTGGAAGATTGGCAGCAAAGGTCTCTCTTATTCAAGTAAAAGGGGAGCCCAGTCTAGGACAGGAAGCATCCTAGCATGCCAGCAGTAAGTCCCATGTCAGAAAACTAGTGGTAGGTCATGAGCCCCATTGCAGTGGAGTAGGCACATGTTAACACCAGGACCCTCTACTAGTTTCAGCATAGCTAGAAGAATGGCCAGATTCCAGCTCTGAGAACTGTCAAGTTCTTCAGCATAGCCTTGGGCAAACAGGCAGCCCCCAGCATCCAGACCACCTCCTGCCCTAGGGAAATGCAGAAACACCCCACTGGCTTCAGCACACACCAAATACCACTACTAGGACCCCAGCTTAGCCCCAGATAAGCTGCCAGACCCCTAAGTTTTCCAGTAATACCAGCCACCTTATCACCATCACCATATCCTCTTACTGCAGCACCAGACAGGAGGGTTCTGAGTGGTCCTCAGGACTACATCAGGGCAGCACCAGGTAAATATAGTCAGGACCTGCAGCACCTGGCACAAGAAGCCTGAGACTGTCCCTGTCACCTCAGGGGCAGAGCTCAAAATTGAAAAGAAAGGGATGAAAAATAAAAACCCCAATAACAAAAAAATAATCTGACCATAGAAAGTTATGGTGACAGGGAAGATCAAGACAGAAACTCAGAAGAGGATAATAATACCAAAACACTTATTGAAAAACCCCAAAGAAAAACATGGTGGTTTTAAGGCCAGAAAGAACTCATAGAAGAGTTCAAAAAGGAGCTTAAAAATCACGTAAGAAAGGTAGAAGAAAAATTGAGAAAAGAAATGAGAGTTATGTAAGAGAATTATGAAAAAAAGAGTCAAAAGCTTGGAAAAAGAAAACAACTGCTTTAAATGTAGAACTGGTTAAATGGAAAAGAAGTTACAAAAAAATCCACTGAAGAAAACAACTTCTTAAAAAGTACAATGGACAAAATGGAAAAGGAAGTACAAAAGCCAATTGAGGAAAACAACACCTTAAAAGTTAGAACTGGGCAAGCAGAAGCTAATGGCTCTATGAGATGTCAAGAATCAATCAAACAAATTCAAAAGATTGAAAAAAATGGAAGAAAATGTAAAATACCTTATTGGAAAAACAACTGATCTGGAAACTAGATTGCAGAGAGACAACATCTGAATCATTGGACTACCTAAAAGCCATGATCAAAAGGAGGACCTGGACAGCATCTTTCAAAAAATTATCCAGGAAAACTGCCCTGATGTCCCGGAGTCAGAGGGCAATATAGTCATTGAAAGAATCCACTGATCACCTCAGAAAAGAGATCCCAAAATAAGAACTCCAAGGAACATTGCAGCCAAATTTCAGGTCAAAGAAAATATGTGACCAGACAGACAAGTGAACAGAAAGAAACTCAAATATCGGGGAACTGTAATCAGGATTACACAGAAGTTGCTGGGTGCAACATTAAAACATTGGAGGTCATGGAACATGATTAAAATCTGGAAAGCAAATGAGTTAGGACTATGACCAAGAATCACTTACCCGGCAAAATTAAGCATAATACATTAAGGGAAAAAAATGAAATAGAAGGATTTCAAGCTTTCATAAGGAGAACAAAATTAAACCAAATATTTAATCTCCAATTTCAAGGCCCGAGAGAAGCATAAACAGATAAAAAGGGTAAAGAAAAAACAAGGGATTCAATAGAGCTAAACTGTTTAAATCCCTAATGGGAAGATGATTCTTATAATTACTACAGTTATTAAGTTAAATTATTTAAAGTATTAAAAATTGTATCACTAATAATATAGCTAGATACATAGACAGAGGGTACGGGTATAAGATGCATTTGAGGGAATGATATAAAAAATTAAGGGAAAGAGGAATACAATGGATGCAGAAGGAAGGGAAAGGTAGAATGGGGTAAATAATCTCCCATGAAGAGGTGAGAACTATTACAATGGAGGTGAAGATGGGGGGGGGGGGAGTGGCAATGAGCATCACTTGAACCTTACTCTCATGAGTATTGACTTACATAGAAAATAACATACACAGTTGGTTGACTATAGAAATCTATCTTACCTGAAAGGGAAATAGGAGGGGGAGGAGATTAAGTAAATGGGTAAGTAAGATAGGTACTGAAAAGGGAGGGCAGACTAAGGAAGGTGGTAGACAGAAGCAAAACACTGGTGAGGAGGGAAAGGGTGAAAGGAAAGAGATGACAGGAGGGAGAATAGAATGGAGGTAAACACAGTAATCATAATTGTGAATGTGAATGGGATGAACTTTCCCATTAAATGGAATTGGAATGCAGAGTAGATCAAAAACCAAAATCCTACAAGAAACACTTGAAGCAGAGAGGCACATACAGAGTAAAAGTGCGGAACTAGAGCAGAACCTATTACATACACCAGCTGAAATAAAAAAAAAGCAGTGGTAGTAATTCTGACCTCAAAGTTAAAGCAAAAATAGATCAAATTAAAAGAGATAAGGAAGGAAATTGTATCTTGCTAAAAGGTACCATAGACAATGAAACAATAGCAATACTAACCATATGTACACCAAGTGGTATAACATCAAGATTCTTTTTTTCTTCAGTTTTTTTTATCTTTTCCCAAATTTATTAATTTATTTGTTTTCAGTTTTCAACAATCACTTTCGTAAATTCTAAATTTTATTCCCCACCTTTCCTCCCCAAGATGGCATGCAGTCTTATATAACATCCCAATTCTTAAAAGAGAAGTTAAGTGAGCAACAGGAAGAAATAGATAACAAAACTTCACTAGTAAGGGAACTCACTATTTGACAAAATCTTCTGGCAAAACTGGAAAACAATAGGACACAAACTAGGTATGGACAAACATCTCATACCATATGCCAAAATGATTGCGTGATTTAGACATAAAGGGTGACACCATAAACAAATTAGAAGAGCAAGGAATAATCTACCTGTCAGATATATGGGGAAGGGAAGAATTCTTGACCAAACTAGAGATAGAGAGGATTACAAAAGATTAAATAGATCATTTTGATTATATTAAATTAAAAAGGTTTTGTACGAACAAAACCAACACAACCAAGGTTTTGTCAGATTACTCTATGATCCGGCAATACCACTACTAGGTCTGTATCCCAAAGAGATCATAAAAAAAGGTGAAAGGACCAACATGTGCAAAAATAGTTAAAGCAGACTTTTTGTGGTGGCAAAATGTTGGAAATTAGGGGGATGAGCATCAGTTAGGAAATGGCTGAACAAGCTGTGATATGTGAATGTAATTGAATGCAAGTGCAATAAGAAATGATGAATAGGCAGATTTCAGAAAAACCTGAAAAGACTTGTAGGAACTGATGCAAAGTGAAATTGAGCAGAATCAGGATACATTGTATACAGCATCTGCAATATTGTATGATGATCAACTATGAATGACTCAGCTTTTCTCAGCAACACAATGATCCAAGACAAGTACAAAGGACTCAGAAAGGAAAATGCTTTCAACATTCGTAGTCTGAATACAGATCGAAGCATATTTTTTCACTTTACTCTTTTTTGTGCTTTTTTTCCCATTTGATCTGTTTCTTTCTTTCACAGCTGTGACTAATAGGGAAATATGTTTTACACGGTAGCTTGTGATTTTCAGAAGAGGGAGGGAAATGAAAGATGGAGAAAAATTCGGAACTCAAGATACTGTAAAAAATGAATGCTAAAATTTTTCTTGACATGTAATTAGGAAAAAAATAATATAAAAAAAATGTAGCTTGAGAACAAGAACTGAAGGAATGAATGAAACAGCATTTTAAATACTTATTATGGACCAGTAATTGTTCAGAGCCTCAGAGATAGTTATAAAAATCTAAAAAAAGTGCCTACCTTCAAGGACCTTGTATTCTAACTGGGGAAGACCACGCTTATGTTGATGAGTGATGGCCTAAGAAGGATGTTTTGATATGGAAAGTTGCCAGGATAATGTTGGAGACAAAAGGCAGTTCTTTGATAAATCCTTTCTCTGAAGGGTGCTGTATTTCCCAGAGTTAGAGGTGGAAAGTTGGGGGTGGGGGAGACCAGGAAGATGGACTAAGGCATTCTCCTTGGCAGAAAGATGTCCAGAGCGGTGAGACTGGGTTCAACTAGATCTGATGACCTCTCACCAATTAGAAGCACAGGATTTATGGCCAGATATTGCCCGCTGGCTATGTTCTGAATACTTAAAAAAAGAAAAATAAGTGTACTTGAAACTATTTCAATACTAATTTTTAAACCGTTGAATTTGAAACACTGTTTCATCTCCCCATTTTTGGTTCAAAGAATCTTGGCTATATAGGACTTGGGCTTCAATCTTAGCTTGCTATAAGCGTAACCACTACATTTATTCAGGCAGATAGGTCGTGCAGTGGGTGGAATGCTGGGCTTGAAGTCAGGAAGACCCAAGTTCAGATGCAGCCTCAGACACTTACTAGCTGGGCAAATCACCTAATCCTATTTGCCTCAGTTTCTTCATCTGGAAAATGATCTGGAAAAGGAAATGGCAAACCACTCCAGTGTCTTTGCCAAGAAAACCTCAAATAGGGTTACAGAGGGTCAGACGTAACTGAAAAATGACTTGACAGTAATAGATTCTATCCCAAGGTCCTCATAGCCAGTGTTCTTCCTACACCACACTCCACTCATTCTCATTGAAGATTTCCTGAATTCCTTCTGTGGATTGAATATTATGCCTAGCTATTCTGAATGAAAGGTAAAAGTTAAAAAATATAGATTCTCTAAAATTTTTGCTGTTAGCAGATCTTGGTGGGGAGAAGCCCCTTTTTCTTTGGGTTTGTCCTATTTAAAATCAATCTTTCAGTACTCTGCTCCTATCTCTGGCTGCACTCGTTCCCTTCCTAGGCAGGTTTTCTCTAAGTCTCCAACCATGGTTTCTGCTGGCTTCCAGATCCTGGGCATCATCCTTTCAGTGCTGGGCTGGATTTCAGGCCTTGTGTCCTGTGCCATGCCCATGTGGAAAGTCATAGCCTTCATTGTCAATAAGTAGTGGCCCAGGTGGTGTGGGAAGGGCTCTGGATGGTTTGTGTGGTCCAGAGAACTGGCCAGATGCAGTGCAAGGTGCACAATTCCATGCTGGCTCCGCCTCGTGATTTCCAAGTATCTAGAGCCCTCATGGTCATCACTCTGCTTCTGGGCCTGGTGGGCCTGCTGATCTACCTTGCTGGGGGCCAAGGGTACCATGTGTATAGAAGATGAGGAACCAAAAGCTCGTCTAGTACTGACTTCAGGGGTCATTTTCCTCGTCTCAGCAGTCTCGGTCCTGATCTCTGTGTGCTGGACTGCTCACGTGATCATCATCATCTGCAATGCCCTGGTGGCTGATGCTTAGAAAAGGGAGTTGGGGCATAGCCTACGTTAGCTGGGCATCTTTTTATACTAGGTGGGGGGCATTATTGTGTTGCACTTGTCCTCAGGCAGCTGAAGGGGAATGAGCCATTACTTAGCCTGACACTCTGCTTCTGCTCCTCCCCCAGGGGGCTCCAGAGGTCCTTCTGAATACTCAACCAACACGATTATGTGTGAATCCAGAAAAGGGGGAGGGAGGGAGGCAGGCCACAAATGACTCCCTAGGGGGAGGGAGGGTCTCTTTTCCCTCCTCTCTCCAGGTGAAGTTACCCGTAAGTCATGAAAGTCTTAGTTTTCTTATTTTCTTTAACCTCTTGGATGACTGAGCCAAGAAGATGACCCCACATCTGACCCCGCATCCCATCCTGGTCTTTTTCTGCTGCTACTGATGCAAAGTCTTCCAGACATCTTGGATAAGGAATTACAGTGATGCTGCCCAAGAGCTCCAACATCTTTTCCTGGATACTACAAAGATCTATGCTATTTCTCTGGAAATGCTAGAATCCTCTTTGGTTGTGGGACTGAATTCTAACTCTGTCAGGTGCAAAGTTCTTCAGTGTGCTCTGTCCTTGCCATCCCCAACTTCCAAGAAAAGAGGACCACCAAGATTCCACTAGCCTTTCTTGGTTTCCATGGGAGCTGTGATAGCTACTGTGATTTTCCTGGACTCCCAGAAGGCAGGAAGTGATCTGTTGGCTCTTGTATGCTGCTTTCAACATGCTCTTTCTAATCCAGAATCCAGCAAACACCTTCCCCACCCTCCTACCATGCTGCTGCCTTCCCTCCCTTTCTCTTTTTGCGGAGTTTCCATGGTTGGAGATTTTTAGAAAATAAAATATGTCTTGCTAAAAAAAAAAAATCAATCTTTCCTCTTTCTTTCCTCAAACATGAAAGAAAGAGGATTAAAAAAATATATTCAGAGTTGCCTTGTTAACCAGATTAATGACTGCATTTGAAATATTGCCAAGAACACTTCCATATTCACTCAGCAGAAGAATGTGAGTAGATGTAGAGCCATGGCATAGTCAGAGACATTGGTCATCGCTCTCTCACATACTAATTAGGGTGTTCTTTTTTGAGCACTATTTTAAATTCTTGTGCAGTTTGGAAAGGAAAATAGTTTGAAAGAATTTTTCTACATAAATGATGATAATAATAGTTCACATTTTCATAGTATTAGAAGGTTTACTAAGCACTTTCTTTACACCAAACCTTCTTGAGACAGAAGGTAAATGACTTAGCACCATTTTGCAGATTTCAAAACGGAGGTACAGAGATCCTTAGTGACTTGACTTGGGTTTTATATTAGAGATAGGAATTAAACTCAGCCCTCCTGAGTCTTAACTCCTAACTCTCTCTACACTGGTTTCTTTTCTGTGGATTTGCTTTTTAGACTAAACATAGATGATAACTGTTTTGTATTATTCATGTTACTTTAGTGTTAATGAATTAATGAACGAAGAAAAGATTTGAAAAGTGTTTACTTGAGTGGTAGGCATTGTGCTAAGGGCCATGGATGCAAATACAAGACAACACATATTGGCAAATTCAGTTAAAAGGGAGGTGAGAGTGGGCAGTGTGGAAGAGGTTGGGAAATGGGTTGGTGTGTCTGGGACCAGGCAAAATAAAGTAAAAAGTCACCAACCTGAGCCCATACTTATATGGTAAGATAGAACTTGTACAGTGGTTTTTATTCTCTGATTTGAAGAAGCTTCTTGGAAGTAGACCTCATCCTAAAGAAAGTACAGATGGATTGAATTTGGGGAATATGGCATACTGGTTCCAGTGGAGCTTGGTTCAGTGAGAGCTGGGCTCAAATCATCCTTCAGACACTTACTTGTTTTTTGACCCTGGACAAGTTGCTTAACCTCTCTGTGCCCCGGTTTCCCCATCTGTAAAAATGGGGCTAATTAAAGCACCTGCATCATAGAGTAGTGTTGAAGAGAGACATGGGAGAGCTGGTTCAAATGTGAAATAATTCACTTAGACCTTCTCTGTAGCCAGAGGGAGCTTTATTAAAACAAAACACATGGACCAGAGATTTAGCAAGGAGCTAAAGAAAGCAGTGATATAGGAAATATACAGGAAAAAGACCAGACTTACATACATAGCCTGTAGTATATTTTTAGGATTTGTAATGGGGGTTGGAGATTTAGGGACAGGATGAGGTAGATGGATGACACGAGATAAGGGAGACCAGGAAATCCGATTTGCCAGGGTGGGGGAGGGACAAGGAATTTTATGGTGCAGGATAAGGGGAAGTTTTGTGGTAAGGGGAGACTTTAAGGTGCCTTCAGGTTAGAAAATAAGCCAGGGGCTTCACAAAGTCAGTCCTTAATATTATTTTTAACTCTTAGGGCATTGTTTGTATCTGCATCAATAGGAATGACAATAAAGTAAGAAAATTAAGTAAAGCCCATCCTATCATATCTGTGTCAGCTGTTGTTTTGGCTTTGGCAGCTTTGGTTAATAAAAGGGATCAGATCCTTCATAAAACCTGAAAGATTTGAAAGCTGTGAGGGATAGAGAAGAGTTTATTTAGGGGGCATTGAATTTGTCCATCATTCAGTCAAGAAGTGCTTAGTAAGCTACTAATGTATATGCTGTGCTGGGTGCTAAGAAAAAAGACAAGAATGGAATAGTCCCAACCCTCAAGGAACTCAGCTTCTATAGGTGGAGCAACATGCATATCAATAAATATATACCAGATCAATACAAGGTCATGTTCTGCACAAGGTACTAGCAGGTGGGACAATCCAGGGAAGGCCTGATGTAAATGGTGGAACTTGAGCTGAACTTGGAAGAATATTTGAGGTGATGGAGGGAGGGAGGGAGGAAGGGACGGACAGACAGCCTGTACAAAGGCCAAAATCAGTCAGGGCCAGCAAGTATGATTGGACCAAAGAGTACACAAATAATGTATAATGTATATGTATATGTAATGTACAATAAGTATGGGAACGTAGGGTGCAGCCTGGCTGTAGAGGGCTTTAAATACCAAACATGGAAGTTTGATCTTAGGTATAATAGGAAACCACTAGAGTTTATTGGGCATGGTCAGATCTGTTCTTTAGGAAAGGTTTTTTGGTTGCTGTGTGGAAGGATGGATTAGAAAGGGGAGAGACTTGTGACAGACCAATTAGGAGGCTGTTGCAATGGTTCAGGTGAGAAGTGATGAGAGCCTAAAAGAATAGGGCTTTTATGTGGGTGGGAAAAAGGGAGTGGGTTCCAGAGATAATGTGGAAGAAAGGCTTTTTTGGGGGTGGAGAGGTAACTCTTGGATCAAGGCATAGGTAGATATATTGAGGCTTAGGAGGTAGACCACATAGAGTGATAGAGAGCTAGCCTTAATGCCAGCAAGATCTTGGTTGAAGACCTGCTTCGAATGCATTCTGTCCTAGGCAATTCTAAGATTGTCACCTTAAGGCTCACTTTCTCTTGCCCAGTCCCAAACTCACCAAGCCACTTCCTAGCCATTTCCAAGCTCCTCTCTCTTGCCTCCTTTCCAACTTAACACCCAATGTGTGTTAGGTTTGTCTTAGCATCCTCAGCCCTTAGGGATGTAGAAGGAGTCCTTGGGTGAGGACTTTTGACTAATCTTTTTACTAAAGGAATTTACTAAAGGAATTTGTTCTGTGAAGTTTTGATTCAGTCAAAGAGCTACACTTAAGGATCTACAGGGCCACATGTGTCCTTGAGGCCACAAGTTCCCCACCCTGATCTACCAATGAAATCCTGGGTCTAGTCCCTATCCCTCGGATCACGTAATTATTTAGGTCTTCCTTTGATTTGAAAAATAAATATTACAAAGCCTTTCTTTAACCAAAGTGCAATCTGATACTTACGTCATGGCAGTTTAGAACAGTTAGCTACAATGCTACTAGCATCTTTAAGCAAATCGCTTAACCCATGAAAAGACAACTTGGCAAGTCTCATTGAAATACTGTCACCGTGATTTTAAGGTCAGTATTGAGTGCTTACTGATAGCAACATGAAAAGAAATTTTTAATATTACGTTAGAGGGTAAATAGTTCATTCTCCCAGTGGAGAGAGGGAAGGAAGGAATGTCTTTGCTTTTGATTTGCCAGCCTGTATTTAGAAAATAGTTCTTTTTAACCACTTTATCTTGCCTTTAAAATTTCAACCCATCAGTCAAGCTTGAGATGTGCTTGCCTGACATCAACCCATCCGTCCTCCATTCACAGGAGCAAAACATGCCTGATGATCCATTCTACAAAGGTCACATTCTCCAATTACATTGTACACCATGGGGGGAAGGGGGAGAGAGAATGTAATGGGAAAGATCAATTTTATTTTTTTAACCATCAGGCTTTAGATAACCCTTTTCCCAAGAGAAATTTTTCACAAGTTTTCCATATATTGTCTTACCAAGTACACACGACTGATATCTGGAAATGATGTGATAGGTGACAAGAAGAGGAAAAAGGCAGTTTGGCCAAAGAGTCATCACTTTTAGTTAGAAGTGGTAGTACATGAGGCTAACGCTGCAGTGTCTGATGTTTTCCATTATTAAGTTTGGGAACAGAAAAATATCCCAGAAATACTTAGAGAAGTTATACCTTCTATCATTAATGCTAATTCTTTATTATCTAGAGTAAATGGATTGAAAGATGAATGAGAAAAGGAATAAAGACATGGATATTTTAGATACTTTAATTTTATAGATTTTCCTAAAGCCAGTGATTTCCATCCTCTCTCATCCAGTCTAAAAAAAATAGCACTTCTACTATTTTTACCTGCCCTGCCCCTGTTCACCTTCTACATATGAATAGTGAAACAATCCGGGAGGCAGAAAGAGTATACATGGCTTTCATTAACCCATATACAGAGAGTGCTGAGTCTGGGAAAGAAAAATCAGAATTGGATTTGAAGTCACATTTTGTGGGTCAGCTTTTATTAGCAGAAAGGTGAGTCACCTCTGCCATATCCCTCCTAACTCTCTCTCCCCCCTGCAAGATCACATATATCCCCATCCTGGAAAGTTTTACAAGGAGAAGATAGTCTCCCTATAATTGGCCATATCATACCTCATCCAGGGAATTTTGTTCAACTCTAAGTATCATAGTTTAAGGACATAGAAAAGCTGGATTATTCACAGATCAGCGAGGCTGGTAGAGTCCGTGTCACGTTAGGAGTGGTTGAAAGAATTCTCAGTTAGCAGCCATTTATCAAGCCCTTCCTGTGTACCAGGCTTGGTGCTGAGTGCCAGCAGGTACACATACAATATCTTAAATATACAAATAACAAGCCGAAAGAAAGTCCTTGTCTGAAGATGGCACATAACAGGAAACTGAAAAGGGAGGAGAGGGTGGCACCTGGAAATGATAGAGAAATCCAGTTTTCAGCCTAGTGAGAAATGAAAAGGCTGCTGGCCTGGGCACCCCCCTTTAAAGGAGGATTAAATGGAAGTAAAGATGTTTAGCCTGGAGGAGTATAGGTTGGACTAGATGGCTGTTGAGGTGCATCCTAACTGAATGATTCATAGCTTCAGAATTGTAAAGGAGCCTCAGAGGTCACATAGTCCCACACCTTAATTTGACAGATGAGGACAGCCAGACAATGGAGATTAAGGTCACATTTGCATTGATTGACGATGCTGGAATGTGAAGATTGTTCCAGTTTTTGGAACCACATTCTCCAAGCCCCTCAATATATCAGAAAAAAGGCATCCAAATCTTAACTGTGCCATTTTTGAAAGGTTGCTAAGGCCACTCTACAGAGCTAGTAGAGGATGGAATGAGTTTAGTTAGTCAAGGTTGCCCTTATCTTAGCCACGCATTTCTTAGGGATAAATCTCCCCCAGTTTAATTGCAGGGAAGGTCGGCCTGATAGGGACTTGATTAAAAGATCAAGTCTGCTCTCCCATATGGGCAATTCCAGACCATCAGTGCACTGACTCACCTTACATATCTGGCCTTATCTCCTATTGTGTCCTAACGTAATTACAGCCTACTTTTATAGTACTCTGTAGCATTATCTCACCGTCTAGTGGGTATTGGTGTTGTAGGATAAGCTTATTTGAGGTGGATACGATATTCATCTCTTGTATCTCTAAATGCCTTTATAGTGCTGGGCTCATGGTTGATTTGATGTGACATATAAAACAAGCTGACCTATGTCAGTAAATCAGAGGAGCTCTCCTGTGCCTCTTTCTCAGGCTGATTCTTTACTTTTTAGAGAAGTTCTGAAAGGTAGGTAGGTATATTCCCATGGTTAAGAGGCAGCTAGGTGGCACATTTGAGACAGGGCTGTACCTGGAGTCAGAAAACCTCAAATTTGACCTCAGATACTTAGCTGTGTAGCTCTGGGTAAGTCACAACCTCTGTCAGCCAGAGTTTTCATCTGTAAAATGGGGATAATAATAATTCTTACATCCCAAAGTTGTTGTGAGGATCAAATAAGACATTGGTAAAATGCTTTGCAAACCTTTATTTCCACATAGATTTGGGGTGCCATCTTGGTTTGGGAGGCACTGAAGAAAGAATAAAAAGTTTAGCAGGGGCAGACATGGGGCAATTTTGTCACTACCTTGTAATTTAGTAAATTTAATATTTTTTTAAAGAAGAGAAACTATACATAACAAATTCATGGTTTCATGTACAATTCTTATTTTCCTCATATGTTGAAATATTTGTGTTTGTTGATGATTATTACATGCATAAGGAAAAGGAAAACAGCTTTTAAAAATGAGTAAGACTCAGCAGCTGATTCTGAATTTTTGCTTTACCCCCTAACCTGCCCAAAATCCTTACACTTAGTCCCTTAATCTTCTTTCTGCCTCAGTCTCCTCATCTGTTTGGTGGGATAAGCCAATTAAGCTTCTGAAGGTGGCTTATGAGAAAAATGGCCCCCATGTCCTCCAAGTGCTTTTTAGAAAAGTTGAATAAGAATCAGAAGCTCATTGTATTGTCTGATGAAAAACCAAAACTGTCACCTAGGGAAAATTAGTCAAGTCGTGCCAAATCAACCAGCATTTACTAAGTGTTTATTATATTAATAGTAAGTATGTATATAACATACATATTGCTAAGTACTAGGAATGTACATGCCATCAGAAAGAGATAATTCCTGTTTTCAAAGAGCTTACTCTCTACTGGACAGAAACAACACGGAAGGAAACTGAAGGGGAAGGTATTGTGAGAGGAGAAGAAGGCACTTGGGTGAAGGTATAGTGGAAAAGGTCCAAAGACCCAAGAGTAGATCTAGAGAGAAATGCAGATATGGCTGGCCTGGGTGCTTTCCTAAAAATGGAGGTTCTTGGAGGAATCAGCCATCAGGGGAAAGAGATACAGGGAAGGATTATAGTTTTGGTGGGAGAGGTCCAAGGATAGAATGACCTTAATGGGTGAGGAGGCTCCTGATAAAGGAAGTTCAGAGCATCAGGAGTGAACCCCAGAAAGGAAGGAAGGAGCATTAGGCACAGTTTGTCCAAGTGTCTCCCTCTGTGCCTCCTTTACCGCTTTCTAGGAACCCCAAGTGCCCTCTTGTTGCCCACCTTCCTCCTCTGTGAATTGCAGCTGAAATACTCCAGGTAGCATTCCTTAAATCATAGCACATAGCTGGCAGTTTTAAGGAAGCATTGGCCAGATGCTGGATCAAGCAGGCTAGGTAATGCTGAAGGTTGAGATTTTCTTGCTTGGTTGCTGTTTATTCAAGTCGATCTCCTCTGAAACACATGGACTCAGAGAACTGGTAGAGACTTTACAGAACAATAGACTCCATAGCAGGGGTGGGGAACCTGCGGCCTGGAGGCCACATGCTGCCTTCTAGGTCCTCCTAGATTTCCTGCCTCTGCTCCAGAGCTTCATTCAAGGCTTAGCTCAAGCTCCATCTCCTACGTTAGTCCTACTGTAGCCCTACTCTGGTACCTACCCCCTTCCCTACTGGTACCATACTCTACAGAAATTACTTCATGTACATTTTATAATAACCTCTCTGTACTTGTATTGCTTCCTGCCTATAGAATATAAGACCCTTAAGGGCAGGAACAGTTTCGTTTAGTATTTGTCTCTTCGGTGCCTAGAACAATGCCTGGCACTCCTTCTTTCTTTTTCTTTCCCTCTCTCTCTCTTTATTTCTTTCTTTCCTTCCTTCTTTTTTCTTTCTTTCCTTCTTTCTTTTTTTTCCTCAGTGATTTCTTTGGCTTAAGAAACCCCTTCTACCAGGGCATATTGGCAACTGTTTTGCAACTTATAGTCTTAGAGATCTACTGGGGCGCTGAGGGGGTTAAGTGACTTCTCCTGAATCACACAGCCAACATATACATTACAGGCATAAACTGAACCCAGTCTTCCTTATTCCAAGGCTCACTCTTTATCCAGGATCTACTTTTCACACATAGTAGGTATTTAATAAATGTTTATTGAATTAATTAATTGTGACTGCCTCTAATTCAGTGCTTTCTCCACTACAATATGATGCCTTTTCTTTTTTTACCTAAGACAGGCAAGCCTAGGGATCCTTAGTTTCTCTGATACCCTTTCCCAATGACTCCCCCGTCCCTATCCTCAACGTATTCCATCAGGCTGATTATAAATCTGCATTCTTACAAAATGCATGGATTTTTCTTTGTCTGTTGCTAGGAGACCACTAACCAAGGTCAAGTGTCCACTCTAATTCATTAAGACTTGTTAGCAGTATCTGATATTATTGACCTTGAGGTAGAGCTGTCATAGGAGCAAGTGTGAGTGAAGAGAGCTGCTAACTTGTCCCTGGCTCCATCTTTGCGAAGGCTCTAGGAAAGCTGTTGGGGTATTTCAAACCGTGGAGCTATCAGCATGTTGATGACAGGTCTCCAGAGAGGTCTGGGCAATCATTACTTTTCTTGCATCTAGTCAGCAAAGAGACAAGAATAAAAAAAGATAGCCAGGTGGAAATTGCTAATGGCAAATGTCTCTTCTCCTGATGCCCCATTTTTCAAAGCGGATTGACTGCCAGATTGGTCCTTCCTTGATAGAGTTTAAGAGGATGATAAGAGTCCAAGATGTCTGACCTCTTTTCTACTTCATCTGTAGTCTGAGGGGGGCTCTGTCATATTTTGAGCAGTTTGGGAAGTTCTATCCCCAAGATGAGTCTTAAAGCTTTTAGATTAAATTAGATTAAATTAAATTTAGATTAAATTTAGATTAAATTAAACCTGCCATAAAGAAGTTCACATTCTGAAGTTGACCCTAGAACTGTCCTAGACCTCTAAAATATTAGCCAATAGGGAGTTCTTATAGATTCTTGAGTAGGGAGGGACATGGCCATAAAATGGTATCCAGGGGAGATTTATTCAAGCAGTAATATGTAGGATATATAAATGTGGAGAAAAACTAGAGGCAGGAAGATGAACTGCAAGACTTAGTGTTAATGGTGTTGGCATATAACATAGATTATAGAAACAAAAATAATGACAGAGCTTATAGACTCACTGATCTAGGAAGTAAACATTTATCAAGTGCTTACTTTGTACTAGACATTGTGCTAAGCTCTAAAGTTTATAATCTAATGGGGACCATCTAGAGACAAAAGAGATCTGAAAGACTAGTCTAGGCCATTCGTTTAATAGATGAGGAAATGAAGGCTTAGGGAGGTTAAAGGTCACAGAGTGAACATCAGAGAGAAGATTTGAATCCAGAACATCTGACCCACTACTCTTACTGGCTCCTGGTACACTAGATATTGCACTGAAAAAATAAATAAGATTTGTTAAGGAATTGGTTTGGGTGGGTTGAAGGATATGATACTTAATCTTAATACTTAATAAATAGCATATGTGTATACACACATATACATACACACATACTTAATAAAGGAGGGGGCTGTCTTGGAGGAAATGACCACTGGGTCTAATGGTCCAGTAGTTAAGTGGATTGACTTTGAAATTCCTCTCTTAAAAAAGAAAGAAAGAAAGATTCAGAGACATCAAAGGCTACCACCCTTCTAAGTAGAAGTTCTCTGTTTTACCCTTAGATATTTGCTTCCCACATTTTCCTTTTTATGCAGCATCATAGTGTAATGGAAAGAACATGGGATATAATCAATGGAGTACTGGACCTGTCATTTGATCCCAGTGTGGGATGTCATATAACTTCTTTGTGCCTCAGTTTCTTAATCTGTGAAAGGAGGGGTCTATAAATCTCTAAGGGTCCCTTCCAACTCAATTTTATAATCTCCTTTTTGCCTTCATTTAAGTGCCTATTCCAACGTTCTATGGAAACATGAACACACTCTCCAAGTTTCAAGTTTTCCTTCCCAGGTTTCATCTATTATTGATAAGAGAATGGAGAAGACTGTTTTCAATAATTAAGCAGGTTTCAGGTTCTGTAGGAACTTTAAAAGAGAAGGAGAAAGTAAAGACACCTGAATTCTGGCCTGTCAGTGTGGGCTTTTTTCCAGAAGATTTAGAACTTTTATTTGCCATGCATCTGAGAGGTTTAAGTCTTTAATGAGAGTAACACTGGGGTCTTTTCAAAGAGCTGCAACGAAACTGTTAACATGGAAGATAATTGCTTGAGCAGTCATTTCCTGGGTGGCCTGTGAATCCAAATAAAGCTATTTACCAAGACTGATAAGAAGAGGGGGAAAAAAGAAATGGTCTCCACTAACAGCTTAGGAAATTTCAATTGGTAAGGAGCATAGAGTTCAGACATTTATGAAGTCACATCAAAAGGTTTATTCTCTTTTGTAAATAATTAATGGAAGAAAGAGAACCATTTTGAAAGATGCTCCATGCTGACAGCCAGCCAAGAAAACCACCTGCTTATCATAGATTTAGAGCGTAAAGGCCTTCTAGTCCAAACCCTTCATTTTACAGATGAGGAAACTGAGGACTCAGGGTAAGTGACAGTCAATAATCCCATAAGCATTGAAGGCAGGAGTTGAATTCGGGGGTCTTCCCAACTCCAGGTCCAGCACTTCATCTATTAGGCTACCCTGTCTGGAAGATTCATTCCTCTGAAAAATCTTCTAAAATGGAGCATGACAACAGCAGTAAGGACTTCAGGCTTATTTGAATTACAGCAGATGACATTTTATACAATATTAAAATAACTGAGGAAAGGGAGAATTCTGTTCAATTCAATTAACATTTATTAAGTGACTGCTCTGTGCCAGGCAGGACAGCTAGATGGTATAGTGGATAGACTGCCAAGCCTGGAGTCAGGAAGACTCATCTTCCTGAGTTCAAATCCAGCCTCAGACACTTACTAACTGTGTGAACCTAGGCAAGTCACTTCACCCTGTTTGCCTCAGTTTCCTCATCTGTAAAGTGAATTGGAGAAGGAAATGGCAAGCCACTCCAGTATCTTTGCCAAGAAAAACTCTAAATGGAATCATGGAGAGCTGGACACAACTGAAAAATGACCTAACAATAGCACCACGTGCCAGGCACTGTGCAAAGTGCTAAGGATACAAAAGATAGTCTTTGGCCGCAAGATTGCTGTTGCTCAGAAAATCTCTCTGCTACCATCTCCTCCCACCCTGAGCTCTAGCCATTTTTTTTACAGCATAATGACCAGATTATTCAGGAAGAGATTTCATGGCTCCTTTGCTTCAAGGTTGCCGCTTCTCCATCTCCCCTTATATACCCTCTGGCAGTTCTCTGCTCATTAACTCCACATTGACACTAGTTACACATGGAATAGACAGATCATGAGATCATAGGTCTTTAACCAGAAGGGGCCTCTGAGATCATCTCGTCCAAGTTTCTGATTTTACTCTGAGGTTCTTCCCCTCCCAGACTGATTTTTTTCTGAAGGTAAACTATGCCATCTTTTGCCTCAGTTCTTACCTAGACTTTAATCACTGTATAGGTGTGACTTCAAACTGGGAGCTGGGAAAGACCTTAGCTTTAAAAGTTCAAGGTTTCCCATTGCATCTTGACTTCTGTTTTGTCACTAGACTGATGACTCTGGAGGAGAAAGGGAGGCTGATGACTTTGCCCAGCTCTGCCTCCCTTAAATCAGGTTTACTCCCAAGTCAAGACATCATTGGTCCTCTTTGAGGAGGAAGGATGAGTAATGACAGCAGTCTCATTTTACAGATGAGGAAACTGAGATCCAAGGAAGTTAAGTGACATGTCCCAGGTCTATAGGTAGTAATCACTTAATCAGTCATCAAGGCTGTATTAACTTTTGTGGGGGCAGCTAGGTGGTGCAGTGGATAGAGCACCAGTGCAGGAGTCAGGAGGACCTGAGTTCAAATCTCACCTCAGACACTTCACAACGCACGAGCTGTGTGACCTTGGGCAAGTCACTTAACCCCAATTGCCTCATCCTGGGTCATCTCCAGTCATCCTAATGAATATCTAGTCACTGGATTCAGATGGCTCTGGAGGAGAAGTGAGGCTGGTGACCTGCACAGCCCTCCCTCACTCAAAACAAAGTCAAGTGCAAGTCATGTCATCATTTGTCTGATGGTATGGTCTTCTTCGGCAACGAAGGGCGAACACACATTAACTTTTGTGCCAGGCACTGGGCTAGGACTTGGGGGTTCAAGGATAAAGAATCCTTGCTTTCAGTACGTTGTATGTTCTAATGGAAGTAGCAGCAAGTACTTATAAAAATATATAACATAAATATTATTTATCTAATATAACATAAGTATATATATAATGTGTATTATATGTGTATACACACATGCACATGGAGTAGTTAATTACAAAGTAGAGTCCTGGCAATTGGGGGATGCAGAAAGCCTTCATTCAGAAGGTGGTGCCTGAGTTATATCTCATAGGAAGAAGGAGCTTCTCTGGGGCATAAGTAAGGAAGGAGGGCATTCCAAGCAGGAGGAGCACCATTGCAAAGTCATGAAGATGGTTGACTGTAGACTACCAAAAGGCAAGCAGTGTCCATTGATCCTGGAAAGGTAGGTTAGAGCCAGGATGTATAGAGATTTTTAAAGATAAAGAGAGGATGCACTTGGTTGAGTGGGGGAGACAAATGGTTAGATCTGCGCATAAGGAAAATTACTTTAATGTCAAAGGCAAGATTTGAACACCCTTCCTCCCCCTACTCTGGACCTAGTGCCCTTCTCATTATATCATTCTCCCTCTTAGCTGCTTGGTAAAACTTTTGGTAAAAGGTGTGTTGCATGGGAAAACCCAAAGCCATTTACTGATAAAAGAAGGCTTTTGTATTATCTGTGTATTTTAGTTATCTGTACCATTTCTAGGCCCCTGACCATTGAGTTCCTACTCATCTTTCAGAGACTAACTTTTACAGCACTTCCTATGTGAAACCTTTCCTGATGTTCTTTCCTAGTAACGACCTCTCCTCCCACCCCAAACAGCCTCAAAAATGACTTTGCTTTCTTATACCTGGATGTATGTACACACTGTGTGTGTACATATGTGTGTGTGTATACACACACACATACATATATATAATATTCATGCTATTTTATATTATAGGTATTCGTGTTTGTGATGTGTTCCCCTACTAGTTTGCAAGCTCCATGAGGGCAGGGACCACCTTTTTACCTAAACTTTACATCTCTTCCAGAACCTGGCACACACAGGAAGCAGTTAATAAATACTTATTAAACAATCACGGTTTGGCTTTACATCATTATGGCTGGCGTGGCATACATTTTCCTTTCCACCACCCACCATGGCTTTCCATTTTTCAAAATCTTCCCCAAATTCCAGCTTTTCCACAGGCTCTTTCTAATTCAGTTCAAGAAATAGTGTGACCCTCCCTCAGTCACAACTTTAGGTGATACCGAGACGTTCCAGCACAGCACAGGAAATGTTGAGACAGCCTGCTTCTTTTTGTAATAGTCATCCAGGGGGCACTTACCTCTCTCTCCTTTCATATCTCGATCATCTCGGTCACTTCAGTAAGACTGTTATCTTGGCCTATCTTTTATGGCCTTTTCAGAGCTTCGTGCACTGTCAGCACGCCGAATATGCTGAGGACCATGTTAATATGCTGAGTGTTAGTCAGAGGAGTAGTTTCTAACCTGTTTTGTAAGCAGCAGCCAGTGCTTCTGGCATGTCATGGGCTCTCAACTTTCCCTTTTAAAATTATTTTGTTTTTTCATCCCCTTAAATTCCAAATCTATCCTTCATCTCTCCCTTGCCTCTTACCTAGAAAGCCATCTCTTTTAACAGAGAATAAAAAAGAAGAAAAAACAGGGGAGCAAAGTCAACCAACCTTATCTACTATCTGTATCTGAAGTGCTTTGTAAGCATTGGCCCGTCCACTCTGTAAAGGGAGGGAGATGCCTTTTTTTCGTCTTTTTTCTGGGTCATATCTTGGTAATATTATTCTGTTATAAAGTGACAGTAATAATAACTAACATTTATAGAGAGTTTTCAGGCTTGCAAAGTGCTTTATACATATCAGTTTGGATCCTCACAGTGAGATAAACTTTATTTTTATCCAGATGTTATAGACAAGAAAACATGAAGACAGTATTCAATTTGTTGGGGCTTTTTTGGTTCTTACCATTACACTATGGTAGATGTCATGTATACTGCTTCCCTGCTTTGCATTTTTACTCTGCATCAGCTCACTGAAATTTTCCCTGCATTCTTCACATTCATCATTGATTAAAGCACACTAATAATCAATCATCAAGCAACAAGCGTTAAGTACTAGGAATTTTTGGTGACCAAAAAATGAAACTCTCTGAATATTTGATCTGTAAATTTTCATTGGGCATGCAGCCCCTAATACTGGTCGAAAATGACTCTCTGCCCCCTAGCTCCTTCTCCCTCTTGCCCCACTCCTTTTAATTTCCAAGCCTCTTTTTCACAAGTTCTGTAAGCCTCGCAGAGCTTTTGGCATGTGTGAAGGTTTGTGATCACACCTCCAAGTTGAGTGTACTGTCCCCAGAAATAACATCCTTACATCCTCCTGGGAACGAGCAAGACAATGGTTTTCTTTAAAAGTAGGAGCTGCAGAAGATGATGATGCTAAGAGTCTTGATGCACAGCTTAATAGGAAATTCATTTGCACAGGAAGTTAATATGGATGTGTCAGGCACTATGTGAGGTCATCCTAGCTCTGATTACAAGTTGCATTATTGAATTCAGGCATATAACACCACTGGGTGGAGGGAGGGGGAGTTGAACAAAACCTCACGCAAGCACTGAGATAAAAGTTTATTCTCAGACTCTAAAGTCAAACAGACACGCTTAAGCCAGGACTGCTTCATAAATAACACTGGGGAAGATGGAGAATTTTTGGATGTACCAGCTGGAGTATCATGAAAGAAAGGTAGGTGGATCCTCAGGCTTCAGAATTGATGTGACTGCTTTCATTTGAACGCCTTTCTCCTCATCTTTCTTTTGAAATGAGAGTGTTCTTTGTTACAAAAATGAATTTCCAGGAGCTTTGATGAGGCTTCCCAGTTTTTCAGCAGTATTTGATGGCAGTAAATGTACAGGTTCAGGGAGTGGGAGAAATACCATCTCCTCCTTTGGGAAGGAGAATTTTAAGTCTACTCAGGTTATCTCTTCCTGTGGGCCGCATGTTCTTGCTTCTTCTGTTCTAGCAAATTGGCTAATTTCAACTTTGTAGCCCCAAATCCCATGCTGCTTGGTTCCTTTTGCTTAGCTATACTAATTAAAATAAATGCAAATGAGGATCCCCCTGAACCTGCCCTCTTGCCTGCACAGGGAATTGTTCCCTCAACATTCCAGTATTAGGTGTCACAGGAATTTATGATTTCTTAACTATCTCTCTCACTTTAAAAAAAAGTGATCTTAGTGTTTTTTTCCACATAGCTATTAGAGCAAATCATAAAATAACTGTCCAAAGAGTTCTTGTGTGCTTACCCTTAACGAAGAAATCACTAACGTACTACTTAGAACAGTTCATTGTAAGACTTCCCCACATCTGACATTTTTGAACAAAAATAATACAGTAACAGTATTTCAAAGGAAAAAAATGCTGTGGGACTACTGATTTTGTCCAGTAGTGAATGTCCTCTCTCATGGAACTGAAATACCCATTTATGATCAAATTATTTGTTTTAAATTGAGATTGTAGATTCCAAAGCTTAGAACTCATTCAAGAAGCTAGAAAAGAGTTTTAAGCCTTGCAGTGAAAATGCCTCTCATCATCTACCTTGGGAAATGGTGGATAGGTGTGTGTGTACCCAGGGTGCTTTCTGTGTGTTTTCTTGGTCTCCTTTCCTACTCTTAAAGTGAGTTCCATAGCTTTTCTGATTTGAGGATATACAGGAGTACATTTCTCTTTGAGGGAGAGAAATGAGGGAATGATTAAAATATTTTCACAGATGACTATCACAGAGTGTTCAAATTGTGTTAAATAACATTTAATGTTACTTTATAATTTAATAGTAAGTTCACTTCATTGTAAAGATGTATATGTAAAAACATTATATCTAGCCTATCATTTTAATGATATAATGCACACAGAGCCTTTGATAACTTTCCTACTTTATCATATTAAGGAAAATAGAAGTAAATTAATGAAATAAACATTTTAAATTGAGGTAGTGTGTAATGTAGTTAATTAAGCTGTTTTTTCATTTCAGAAGCACAGACATGACCCAGGGGCAAAAAATAACTAATTATATGTTGCATTATTATCAAGTTGTTTGTTTTTTTAAAAAACTTTGATAAATGAGAAGAAAAAAATCTTTCGTTGACTTGAAAGGAGAGGGGGATTCAGATATTATATACCAGAAGCCTAATGAGCAAACTCTTGAGAACCCAGAAAATTGATATTCTTACATACAGTCTCTGAAGAAATTCAATTTAATAAACAATTCATAAGTATTTACTTTGAACATGGTTCTATGCTAAATGCTGAGGGTTTACATAAGAATGCCTGCCCTCAAAGAGTTTACAGTCTGTAAGATAAAAATAACTACATTTCAAGAATTAATGAAGACTTCAAGGAACTATCCGAATTGAGTCTTGAAGGAAAAGAAGTGTTTTCACAGGTACAGGTATGGAGGGAAGACATTTCAGACATGCAGAACAGCCTAAATATATGCACAGAGGCAGGATGGATGATTAGTAGCCTAGTTTGAATGGAATGTTCAGTGTAGGAAAAGAAATAGTATGAAATGAAGCTGGAAAATTAGTTTGGAATTAAGATATTTTTAGGGTAAGCTATAGGCAGTGAAGATCTTGGAGCAGGTAAGTGACATAATCAGACCTGCCCAATGAGAAATAATGAAGACTCAGGTGATAGTGCAAGTATAAAGCAGAATCATATAATAATTTTGGAGTCAGAAGATCTGGGTTCAGGTTCCAGCTCTGCCACTTTTGTTACTATAGGCAAGTGCCTTAATTTCTCTAATCATCTGTTTGTTCATCAGTTCAATAAGAGTAATGTTTGCTCTGTTTGATGAGGTTTGTGTGAAGAAAATGCTTTAGTAGAACATTAAGGCCATTAAGAGTAGGACCGTTTTTGTGTTTGCCATCATTCAATTGACTGTAGAGTCCAGGCACTTGGGTTCAGATCCACCTCTGATGTTTACCTCTGAACCTGTGTGGTCCTGGAAAAGTAACTTAACGTGCTTCGGTTACCTGATCTGATCTGTAAAATGAAGGGGATGGACTCAGTGGCCTCTCAGCTCCCTCCTAGGTAGTGCCTATTAAGTTAAATTTAACTGAACTGTAACAGTGTGCAAATGTGAGCTAATGTCATTAATAATAATTAAAGAGAGGAGATGGATAAGAGAGATGTTGTGGATGTGGAATTGACAGGATTTTGCAACTGATTATATGTAGGGAGGGAGGGGGGAGGAAATAGTCAAGGATGACTCCCAAGATCTCCAACCAGGATGGTGATGCCATCAATACACATAAAGAAGTTAGGAGGTAGGGAAGATTTAGGGGAATATATTGAGTTCAATTTTGAACAGTTTGAGATTGTGATGCCAGTGGGATATCCAGTGGAGAGTTACAAATACAAGGCTGTAGAAATTGAGTTCCATTTTGTGGGCAAAAATAGAGATTTGTGAGTCAGTGTGTTGAGAGGTGTTTTGGAGACATGGGAGTAGATGGAGTATCATGGAAGAGGGTATAGAGAGAGAAGAAAAGAGGGTCAAGGACAAAGACTTGGGATATGAGCAATACCTGCATTTAGGGACTCAAGATTAAACATCAAAGATACCGAGAAGAAGGTCAGTCAACCAGCATTTATTGTCTTCTCCATGTGCCAGGCGTTAGAGACACAAATAGAAGGAATGAAAGAATCCTTAATTTTAAGGAATTTAGTGTTTAGTGAGTTATACAAACAGGAGAATCAGAAGAGAATGGTTTCACACCAAAGAATAATACACTGGTCAGAAGGGAGGGCAGATTGGTAATGCCAAATGCCACAAAAGCATCAAGGAAGATGAAGACTGCAAAAAGCTCTTTGGAATTGGAAGGTAGGAAGCCTTTAGTAAACTCAGAAAGACAGTGTAGAGAGGGTCAGAAGCCAAAGTGCAGGGGGTCGAGCAGTCCCAAGAGACTGGAGGCAGTGAGCTTAGACTGATTTTTTTCCCTAGAAGTTTGGCAGTGATAAGGATAGAGATGAGGTTACATCTTGAAGCAGGAGAAAGGTCAGGGAAAGTTTTGTAGAATTGGGGAAAAAGAAGGAAAAAAGTGAATGGTTTACAAACAGATGGAAATGAACCACTTAAGGAGAAATTGGAGATGATATAAAAGATGACCAGTGGTGGTCCAGCCAAACAGAAATCAGGAGTGTCAAGCACAGGGAGCAGAGGGAAGCAATAAGATAGGTGGAAAGACAAGAACATTGTGGTAAGAAAAAAGATTTCAGAGTTCTGGACCTCAGTGGTAGAACAGTTTCAGATAATGGTATGATTTGTCCTCCTTGGCACTAATGAGGGTGAGTGAGAGACCAGAATGTTAGAAGGATCATTCATGTGGATCAAGCTTTGGGAGTTATGTTATCAAGTGATATTTACATGTACACATCTCTGTAGCTGTGAACAAGTCACTTCTTTTGTTTACTCAATTTAGTCATTTATAATAAATGTTAATTTAGTTTCAATTCAGTTATTTCAGTCATGTCTGAGTTTTCATAATCCCATTTGGGGTTTTCTTGACAAAGTTCCAAATTCTAAGCTTCCCTCCTCCCTTCCCTCCCCAAACAGTAAGCAATCTAGCATAGGCTATACCTCTTACATTCATTTGTGGGAGAGGTTTTGTTTTGTTGTTGTTTGTTTGTTTTGTTTTTAGTTTGGTTTGGTTGGCCCAGACTGTGATTTCATCTTTGCAAGGAGTACTGGGTGGTGAAGATCTGTAATATTATAACATAGGGTTCTTTTAAAATTCAACTTTGCTTTCAGTTCCACATTTTCTTCCTCCCTCACCCGTTGAGAAGTTGAGAAATATAAAACCCATTGCAACAATGAAGTCATACAAAAGAAATTTCTGTGTCAGCCATGTTCCAGCAACAACCAAAAAAGCCAAGAGCAAAAGGAAGAAAGAAAGGAAGGAAGGAAGGAAGGAAGGAAAAGAAAGAGAAAGAAGTTGGTTGGTTGTTGTCTTTCGTTCTCGAAGAGGACCAAAATGACATCCCCATGATAAACTCACGTTTCAGTGCGTCTGACCATGGCTGATCAGACCAACAGGAGCTCAGAGTGCTCTACAACAGACTGGGCATAGATAGTCTGTGTGAACAGTTGGGGTGGTTACTCCAAATTTGTGCATCCTACATTTACTTTGTTCTGTCTCAGTTCTGCTTTGCTCATAGAGCATAGCACCCTTTCTGATGTGGGTACACCATGCTGAGCGGTTATGTGCCAATGACTCCCATGTCCCATAATCAGATCCAAAGTTCTTGAGAGAGACTTTCTTCTGGCCACCATGTGATCACCTGCCCCATGTGAGTTCTCCATAAAATAGTCTTTTTGGCAAGTGTACATTTTACATGCGAACAATGTGGCCAGCCCATCGGAGTTGCACTCTCTGAAGCATAGTTTGAATGCTTGGCAGTTCAGCTCAAGCAAGGACTTCAGTGTCTGGTGCCTTATCCTGCCAGGTGATCCTCAGAATCTTCCTAAAACAGTTCAAATGGAAGCGATTCAGTTTCCTGGCATGGTGCTGGTAGGCTGTCCATGTTTCACAGGCATAGATTTTACCATTTTACTATTTACCAACCATCCAGTATTAAGGAATTGCCTAGAGACATGGAGAGATTGGGTGTCTTGCCTCTGATCACAGGCAAAAATTGTATATGTTGGAGGCGGGATTTTCACCTAGATTTGAGTCTCATCCTTCCTGACTCCAAGGCCATCTTTATCTACTCTAGCCATGTTACCCAGAGAAATAATGACTATAAAAAACTTTTTAAACGTTTGCACAATTATGTTCTGCCTTTCTTAGAGCTCTCTGCCCATCCCCAAAACCAAGAGGTTCACTGAATCACTCAGGTTTTCCTGATTTTGTTTCCTTACCATGTCCAGTCTCCATCTCCTGATTCTTCCTCTCCCCGCGGTGCTGAATCGTCGAGCAGACAGCATCACCAAGATGACCTGGCAGAATCCTCCAGTAACAAAGAGGTAGAGTGTAGCCATTGTCAATATCACTGGTCCTTCTCTTTCTAATTCCAGTTCATTTTCATAATTCTTTTGCCCTTTTTCTCCTTCCTTTCTTACAGATTACAGAACCAATTCAAAGTAGGGGAAAAAAATTTGGCTTTTAAATGTGTTCTCTAATGTATTCCTTTTTTTGTTGTGTTGGTCTGTTCTTGTGATTTCATTGGTGTTGTGAACTCCCCCGAGAGGAAACCTCCTTCATCAAAGTTGGTAGTCAACTTTGCCAAATGGTAAAGTCTAATTTAGAGGGTTGTCTGGGGTGGGAGATAGATTTAAAAAACAAAAGCAAAAAACCCAACCCTCTTGCCTCTCTGATAACCTGTCTTGACATCTGATATTAGTAAATTGTGGTCCTTCCCCATTATATATTTACTTCCATTTTAAGGGAAACATGATGATGATGATGATGGTGATGATGATGGGTGCTGACTCAGCTTTTTAAAAGGGGCTAAAGGGAGACAGTATGTCATAATGGATAGTGGGCCAAAATTGGAGTCAAGAAGACATGTTGCCTCTACCATTAGCCTGTGGACTTTAGGCAAGTCACTTAGATAAACACTTGGATGCAGACAAACTCTTTACAACTCTAAGTACAGGTTTGGTACAGAATGTTTCTTTCCCAGGGAATTCCCTACTTGATTGGAATCTTAGGTCTTTACTTCCCCTTAGAGAGTTCTAGAACAGTCTAGAAAAATTGGGGCTTAGGTACTTGACTTGTAATTTCATTGGTGTAAGGAACTCCTAGAAGAAGAGATCCTGGGACCCATGCTGGTCAGCACCCACTATTTTTCCAAGACTCCTGCAGAGAGGCCTCTGATCTCATTGGTATGTGACCTTCCTCTAATTCTGAAACAAAATACCTTTCGCTGAAGGAAAACTGTAGTCCTCTCTTTGACCTCTTTTATACTCTTAACAAATAAATGCTAGCACTAATTGCCACTTGTACCTATTAATAACCTGATACTGAACTCTGATATCATCTGTGTGGGAGCTCAGTCGCTTCTCAGTATTGCAGTTTATTGCAGTTGTCTAATTAACACAGAAAGTATTTGTTTAAAAATTTAAAATACAAAATGAATGATTGTGTTGTGTTATTTTTTTCCTTTTGCTAAAAACAAGATAGATACAGATAACTTACGTTTATTTACCTTCAGTAAAATAATCTGTTACTCATGAGGGGAAGCATAGCCAGGTAAATAGAGATCGGGGTTTGAGACCTTTTTGTGACACTGGGGAAGGTTACAGCCTCTTATGTTGTTCAGTCATTTCAGTCATGTCCATCTCTTTGTGGCCTCATTTGGGGTTTTCTTGGCAAAGATTCTGGAGAGGTTTGCCATTTCCTTCTCCAGCTTATTTTACAGATGAGGAATTGAGGCAAACAGGGTTGGTTAAGTGACTTGCCCAAGGTCACACAACTAGTAAGCTTCTAAGGCAAGATTTAAATTGCGGGATGTGAGTCTTCCTAGCTTCAGGCCAGCTGCTCCATCCACTGTGACACCTACCTGCCTAAAGTTGCAGAGCACTTTGAGAATCTGCAGCGGTACAGGGATTTTCTTTTTTTGTTGCTGTTGTTAGATAATTTTTTATTTATTTTTGTTTGCTTGTAGCATCATCGTTTCTCCCACTGTTCCTCTTCCTTCCCTCCTAGGGAGCCATCCCACATAAGAAATGGTAATTTATAAGGATTAAAAAAACAAAGAAGAAAAACTCAGCATAATTGATCAAAAATACGTGCAATACTTGTGAACCTCCCCCCTCTGCAGAATGATTGGATGGGTGTGTCTTCTCGTTTCCCTTCTTCTGAGACATGCTTGTTTATTATAATTTTGCAACATTCACTTTTGGGTTTGTGTGTGTTCTAGTTCTTTATGTTTACGTTGCTAGAGTCCTGTATATTATTTTCTAGGCAGTGCTTACTTCACTGTATCAGTTCATATGGATCATCTCCAGATTCATCATGTTCATTATTTCTTAGACAATAATAACATTTCATTATATTCATGTGCCACAATTTGTTTAGCCATCCCCCAGCTGATGAGCATCTATTTTGTTTACACGTCTTTGCTATCACTAAAAGTTCTGCTATGAATGTTTTAGTGTATGTAGGAACTTCTTTCGTTGTCTTTCTTGGCCTATAAGCTCAGTAATGGCATATCTGGGTCAAAAGATTGTGGGTATTTTAGTCACTGTATTTGCATAAATCCCAAATATATCTTGAACACCAAGACCTCACCAGAGAACTATGATACAAAGATTTTTTCCCCATTCATCTCTTACCTTTTTATCCGAGGTACATTTATTTTGTCTATGCTGAAACTTCGCAGTTTCATGCAAAGTTATCTAGGTACAGGGAATTTCTTACCTGGAGCCCCCCACATTAATGAAATGAAAATAAAAAACAACTATCTGTAGGGAGGTTACCCACTTTTTACTGAACACCAGTCAAGGAGGAATGTTGTTTTTTTAAAATCAATCAGAATTAAACTTAACAAACAAACATTTCAAATGTAGTACATCCCATTGTGCTTTATAATCTGCAAAATGCTTCACTCTACAACAGGACTTACTAAACTATGACCAAGTGGATGGCTCGGCCCTCTCACCAGCCTACTTGCTCAATTTTCCCATTTTCTGCCTCACACTTAATTTATAATGTATGACTGAGTGAGAAGGAAATGGAGAGAAGAGTCAAGAACGGCAGCCCCACAGGCAATAGCAATCAAATCAAAACTTGATAATTGCTTGAAAGGCCTGCAAGTGTTTGTGGTAAGTGTTGATTAGATGCAAATATGTAGATGAGTGTGTGCCCTCCTAGGCCTCCTAGCAACTCCATTCATCTGTAGGTGGCCTTCAGGAAAATCCCTAGGAAGATTGCTGCTCCGTAGCCTTTGGCTTTCTCTGATCTAGGAGTTTAGTGCCTTTATTAAATTTGCACTTGACTACTAAGGGTTAGGTGACCCCATTAGACTCTTTCTGCCCACCTAGTAGAAAACAAAATGCTAATCAGACGTCTTAATGTCCAACTCTGGATAACGTCCATACAAGCAAATGTTAGTTTTTCAGTTTTAGTAAGGATTGGCCCTTCTTTCTGCATGGTCTTTAAAAAGAGATGATTTTTAAAAACCTTCCATGCTTGCAGTAGGTAGCCATTCTGTAGATTTAGGAAAATAATTTTCCCATTAAAAACATACATGGATGAAGCATACTACCTACTGCCTGCCAGAGAGGTGATAGTCTCCGGATACAAAATGAGACTTTTTTTTTTTTGATATGACTAATTTCTTACCATGTTTTTGTTTTTCTTTCTCTTTTTTTAAAGTGGGGGGGGAGTAGATACTTCTTCATTAAGAAATTTTTTGGAAACTGCTTCAGAATCTAGAAAATATAGTCATCATCGTCATAACAGCTAATTACAACATGCTAGGCCCTGTGTTAAGTGCTTTACAGCTATCTTATTTGAACCTTACAACAGCTCTTGGAGGTAGGGACTACTGTGATTCCCATTTTATATATGAAGAAACTAAGGCAAACGGGTTAAATGACTTGCCTAAGGTCACACAAGTGTCTGTTTTGCTCTAGCCACTGCACCACCTAGCTGCCCCAGTCATGGACTAGTGATGAATTTATAGATATGAAGAAACAGGGGGAAAAGCAGTGCCATCCTGTGTTTCTAAAAGGGTAGGATTTTTTGTTTGTTTGTTGAGCTGTAGAATGATTCTTTTTGTATTCCGGTCTGTAACCAGGAGGCTCTCCTTGAGTTTAGCATTCAATAAAGTATTCATTTACCCAGTTAAGATACAAACAGATCTGGGTTGGGTAATTGGATATAGCCAGGGGCTGAGTCACTCTGGCTGAGCAAAATGGACATCTCAGGCAGATAGCCACCTAGCTCAGGGGCACAAATTGCATTTAAAAGTCTCTAGCCTTGCCAAAAAGGACTGTCTTTCCTTTGGAGCTATTTAACTGACTGTCAAGTCAATCAGAATTACATTGGCTCTGCTGCTGTGCTCTCCACAAAGTCAGATAACATATTTGCTGTCCTGCTTCTGTTGTCTGTGGATTAAGTGAAAGTCAGATTGGTGGAACAGACTTGTAGATATTTATTTGATGGCCCTCTTTTCTATAGGCTTCCATTTTTGGTTTCCCTTTAATGCATTTCTTTCTATAGCTGCATTGTCAGCGGATAGCCATTATCCCAAGTTTCTTGTCCCCTTGGGTTTATCCCTTAGGTTGAAACACAGTTTACCCTTCTTCAAACTGGAAAGACGTTTGAGGAATATCCCGACTCTACTTTTGGAATAATGAGCCATTTCATTACATTGGACACTCTCCATGAAAAGTTACCTCTAATGAGTTGCCAGATGTTACACATTTCAAGATTAACTTGAAGGTCTTTTACTCTTCTAAATTATGTTAGATTACATGTCATTAGCTTAGACCTGAGTAGTTTAGATAACATTCAACATTTTCATTTCTAAAGTTCTCTGCGGATGTTAGCTAATTAATCCTCTCTTTTGCCCTTGTGAGGCAAATACTGCTTTTTCCATGTTTCATGTGAGGGACTCTACCTGGAAAATGAATGAGTACCTTTGGCATCCTCACCCTCTCCTTCCTACCACCCCTCCTACATCAAGAAAGTGTTTAGACCCAGACCAGAGATTCGGGCCTTGACGTTCATTCCCAGAACACAGAATTCTGCTGTCTCTCACAAGAAGAATACTTTGTAATAAACATTTAGGATCTGGTACAGTCCCGGTGTAGAAAAGTTAAAGGTTTAATTAATTAATCGGTAAACATTTTTAAAGCACCTACTGGGTGCCAGCCACTACACTAAGCCCTGGGAATACAAAATGACACAAAAAATAATCCCTGCCCTCAAAGAGTTTAAAACCTAAAAATACCACTTTCACAATTCCATTCATTTCAACAGACTTTTTTTTTTTTTAAAGGCACATACTATGTGCAAGTCAGTTAATCACTCTATGCTGTAGACAACCCTCTAAAACCAAAAGTCACAGAGAAGATACTGCTCCCAACCTATATTAGGAGAGGGAGTTCCCTCACCTAGCAGTTCTCAGTACTAATGGAATCACAGGACTAGATCCTATCCCTAAAGACAAATTCTCTATTTCTGCAACATGCTGATTTACTCTTGAGACAGTTGGGTTTTTTGTTTTTGTTTTTAAGAACCAAATGGTAAGTATTGCTGCCGTGAGCACAGCTTGGCATATATGGTGATCTGGAATTTCTGATGGTTTTCCAAATCCTTGTACCCATTGTCCTGTGAGCCCCCTAAGTTAGAGTATTCATCCGGGCTCCTATCTAGTGGTGCCTGGTTTAGGAAGATTTAAGCGTTCATTCCTTATTCCTTTGTTGTATTCTCATTTTGTAATAGTAAGCTGGAGTGATTTAAAGAATGGATGATTTCCAGATAAAGTAAATTAATAAATGAACAAGGAAGAGAATAAGGAACCCCAAAAAACATCTGGGGGGAGGTTAATCTGGTCTTTAAACAACTGCTTCCCTGTGGAAATTCTTAATTTCTGTAGTTGTGGTCATGCCCACACTCAATCATTTATTAATGGAAATTCCAATTTTTCAGAATATAAATTACCTTGTGTTTTTGCTACTGGCCAGATCTCAAAATTAGAACCATTCCTGACATTCAAAAAATGATTTTCTTTTTCAACTCACAGAACATAGAAATTGAAAAACTTCCAAAGGTTGCTGAACATGGATTCTAAGACTTCCTACTTGTCTAAAATGCTAGTGACTTAGACAGCACTTAATGATAACCTCTAATGATAAGTACCTATGTTTATATGCATTTCAACTTTATCTAAAAGATAATGGTTGATTCCCCCCCTTAATAACTGCTATTTGGTGGTGTTTTTATTTTTCATGTTGCATAGATGGGTTATTAATGCATATATGAGCATGCTTTCCCCTGTTTGAAATCTTTTTTGTCTTAATTACAGTCAAGGAAAAGCTTGGCTTCATTCCCAACATACGTTGAAGGTAAGATGGGAGAAAAAAATAAATCAAGCACTGAGTGATTTATAAATCTTTTAGAACTCAGCTGAATGTAATGCTGTACTTTAAGAGAATATATCATCCAGGAGGAAGGAAGGTTACAAGGTGACATTTTAACAATCTTCACTGATTTAGAATGATAAAATCATAGCATTTTAAAGCTGGAAATAACCTTATTTTGATTTATGTAGAGTCGACTAACCTTTTCGTTTTGTATTTGAGGAAACTGAGGCATAGAGTGAAGTGACATACCCAAGGTCCCACAACTAGTCAGTGAGAAAATTGTGACTAGAACTTGGGTCTCCTGGTTCCCATTCCAATGGACCTCAGTTTTAAAACATCTCCAAATGGAAATGGAGGGACTTAGATTAGCTGCAAGGAATGATTTACCAATATGCCTAGGTTGGTCATTTAAAACTCTAATAAGCTACTTAGAGAGACCAGTCTATTTTAAAGATAAAATATGCTCCAGTTTTCCTGAGGAAACTCAAATATGATTTAAAGGACCAGATGTCTTTTTGAGGTGTTCTCCAACTTTATAATTCTATAGGTATAAACTGAGGGAAAACTGAAGTTGTTCATCTGCACCATTGAAACCCAGAGTAGTAACAGTAGCTACCACCTGGGTGGTTGGGTTTGGTTTTTTGTTTTTAAGTTGATTTCCTGCATTCTGGTTTAAAATAAAAACAGCAGGAACAAATCAAGAAAGCAAAGGGTAATCTGTAATTATTAGAAATCTTGTCTGAGCTAATAAAATCTCATGCTAATGTCTTAGTTTTTTCTAATGAGACATTTTAATCAATCAGTAAGCATTTTTAAAACCTTAAATTCATATCAGCAACAGTGTATTCAATGTCTAGGGGTTGTCAAGTACCTAACAATAGCATGATCGTATATTTGTTCTATGGTATGTGTATATTTGTCCACCTCCACATCAAACTAAATACAGTGAATTACACATAGAGGTAAAATTGCTAACAGAAATTGCTAGAGCATGTCGCATCTAAATCTGACCTTTCAAAAAAAGTGATCGTTCCAATATCTAATTTGGTTTTTAATTCGTACGGTTAGAGTAAATACTAAACTCTGAGGTGAATCCAGGCTTTCTGTTAGAACGCATTACAGTGGAATTGATTGCATACAGTTTCACTGAAGGTTAAATGAAGTGAAAGCATATATCAAACCTATTATTTATTTAAGACCAATATTTTGGTCCCCCAGATGCTTGGTATTTATCCAGTCATTTCAGTATTATCTGAATTACTTTGAAGTGCATGTACACACCCACACTATTTCAGAAGGAAAGGAAATATTTTCAAAGGATACTTAGTTCTGGGTTGTGGACGGCCATGTAATATGCACCGGCAATTAAGACTTACTGGAAAGAGTTCATTTCTGTTTTCTTTTTTGGGCTTATGACCTTTTGCATTCTTTGTAGCCTTTTTCTTTTATCCCTATGAGCATCATGTTGTCATAAACAACGGTATTTGAGCTGCAAAATAATTCCATCAGTAGGATAGGGATAGTCGCTGTACATCAATATTACATAGCTTAAAAATGTCTTTTGATATTGTAGACAGGTATACACTTCCCTGGTGTATGGTTAAGGCTTTTGCTTGTGTATTATGGGTATTACCTTGAATTCTTATCACATCCATAAAGGCTAAAAGAGAAAAAAAAAAGCTTTTCATCCCCAGTAACTCATTATGGAATGTTGAGTATGGATCTCCTGTGATTGAGGAGAGGGATATGCATTTCTTATAGTGTTTGCTGCAGAAATCATTCTTGTTAAAAACACCAAATAAGCCATATAACAGATTCCCTTATTTAATTAGTAGCTAGTGCTTTGTTAAAGATTTTTTGGGGAGACTGCTTGACTCTCTATTGCAACTACTGTACTTGTAGTTTGAGGAAAATGAATGGATTATTTTTTCTCCTGCCTTGGTAAGCAGCTTATTATCTGGAACAGCTGTTTGAGCTCAAGACGAGTTTGGCATTTTCAGGTAAAAATTAAATTCATTGGAGAATTACTCTGCAAGAGGAGACATGATCAACTTCACACAATCAAGGATTGTGTCCATGGCCAATGGACCAGGAGCAGCATCCAACTTAAATCAGCAGACTTTTATTAAGCACCCACTATGTGTTGGTTGCCATGGTAGGCAAAACAAAGTCCGTTCTCTTTGATTGCTAAATTGAAATTCAGTTGGAGGAGCTAGGGATGTTTGTCTTGGAGAAGAGGATATCTTTTCCAGTAATATTTCTTATCTTTAATTATTTGAAAGGCTGTCAAAAGGAAGTAGAATGCAAGGATTTGAAAGAGTTCTCCCCATGGCCCTCCCACAAGCAAAACTAAGATAGCCATAGGAGCCACAGGATTTACAAGCAGGCAGACAAGGCAAGGAAGGACTGGGTTCCCATCCTACCTCAGACACTTATCTGTGACCCTGGGCAGGTCAGTCAGTCAGTTAACATTTATTAAACACTTACTGTGTGCCAGCCACTGCACTAAGCCCTGAGAATACAAAGCAAAGTGAAAAACACAGTCCTTGCTCTGAAGGTGCTCCTATTCTGATGAGGGAGACATATGTAAATAATTATACATATGAAATATATACACTGTGAATGAAAGGTCATTTCAGAGGGAGGGCACCTGCTTGGGAAGGAGGATACAGAGGGAAAGGCCTCCTCCAGAGGATGGGATTTAAGTTGATTCTTGCAATGAAGGAGGAAGCAAGCCAAGAGATTTGTCGTACTCTGTTCTGCACCTCAGTTTTCTCACCTGTAAGATGAGGGAGTCATCAAGGGATGTTGAAGATAGGGATTTATGCTTCAGATAGGACCCAGAACGAGGGAACTGTTAAGATTCCTTGTACCTTTACAGAGCCTGTGATTATATGGTTATTTAGTGCAGCAGAACTGAATTCTCTTAAGAGTCAGGAAAAGATTGGTTCATTATGAAGTAGGGGAAAAAAATTGGAGGTCTGCTTGGGTTATATTCACGGTGTTACCCCTAATTAGCTGTGGACCTCAGTTTCCTCATCTATGAAATGCGGAAATTGGACCCTTAGAGGTTCCTTCTGGCTCTACTATTCTGTGATTTCTATGGGGCAAGATATAAAAACCTTAGGGAAAGAAGACAATTTTTAAATCTAAAAGTGATATACTAAAAGGAAGTTCTACCAAATAAATTTTAGTTTAAAATGGGGCTTAATTGTAAATCATGGTTAGTAGACTCTGCAGTCTTCTTTTAAGAGCCTATACCCCTATGAAAAAAAAATGTAATGCCAGTGGCTTACTAAGTACATTATAGAGGAGAATTTGGTGTAGAGTTAGTCTTTATGGCTCCATCCTGGGAACGTTGCTTTGTACAACTATCATGGTGGGCAGTGTGAAATTAACTGATAGAATCAGGGCAGAGTGCCATTAAGAAGATACTGTAACCTTTGGAATTCACATGCCCCTTTTGGGATATTTGGTCTCCCAAACTCTAAAGACAGTTGTGTAAGGATGTGATAGGGAATAGGGAATGATGTTTTACATTCACCCAGCAAACATAATCACCATGCTTTATGTCTCATCTAAATACTTTTTCATATCATTTCTCTACATAAATTGTAAGGGAGTAGGGAAATTGCTATAAAGGGAAAAAAAATGTCTTCACTTTTGTTTGAAAACAACCCATTAGTGAGGATAAAGAAAAAAATAGATTACCTTTTCACCAGTTTGTCAGAGTACACTGCTGGATAGGCAGATTGAGTGAGAAGCCTAGATATGCTATTAACTTGTCTGAATGTGTTAGTGATAGTGAAAAGGAACGTAAAGTTGAGTAGTTTGTGTTCTGCCTGTCTCCAGCAGAATGTGGCTTTGCTCACAGCTGTGGTTTTCTGTATTACAGTTCCAGGCCCCTGTGATCCTGAAGATTTGATCGATGGCATCATTTTTGCAGCCAATTACCTTGGCTCCACCCAGCTGCTTTCTGACAAAACCCCGTCCAAGAATGTCCGAATGATGCAGGCACAGGAAGCAGTAAGCAGAATCAAGGTAAGCGTCTGTGATGTGTTGTTATGTTGTTTGTAGGAGGGATTTAAAACTATCAGAGTGGTTGAAGGTGGAAGCCCATCTCTTCCTTGAGGAGTTTGTATTCAATAATATGAGTACCTCTTATAGTGAAAATCAAGGGTCTGACCCAGTTATGACCCCATACTCCCTTAGATCATGTCCTCACTACTGAATCTGGAAGAATCTGAAAGAGAAGTGGATTGAATATTGTAACTAGAACTCAAAGATTTTATTTTCATTGATTTCTTATGCATTCTGGTTATACAAGAGAGTATCAGACTCAGGTACTGAGTAGCAAAGTGATTTACACAGAGTAGGTTTGATTCTTCATATTTATTTATTATGGACTTTGTTTTCATTTAAGCCTTAGATACAATTCGTAGATAGCCCTATGCATTTAACCAGGAGCACTGAAAACCCAGTTCATTAAGGAAAGCATCCCTGAGAGGAACAGTCATTTATTTCTACCTTTGTAACTACTAAGAGTTTAAGCTCTGATTTTAATAAAGCATTAGGCTTGAATCCTTCAGTAGGTAAATTGAAGCTTTCTCTTCTTGGAGGTGCATTTTTAAGCCACAAGTACCTTTGAGGAAACTTGGCTACCCACCTCCTACTCTTTACCTGTCTCTTCCTCGGACACATTCCTAGGGTCCGCCATGGTGCTTGCCTGATAACTCTGGAAGGAGAAAGATGGGGAGACAGAAGGCAGTAGCCTAGGAGTTAGAGACAGTGCTGAATTCATCACTGAACAAATGTCCTTAGACTACTTAATGTGCAAGGCACCCTACCAAGAAGTTATAACAGGTTCCTGTTCCCACAGAACTTATGTTCTGGAAGAGGAGACAAGAAACTCAAAGGTAACTGGAATTATGCAAGATAATATGTGATAAGGGCTAAATGATTCCAGACAAAGAAAAGATAGTTCAGCTTAGTCTTAGTGGAAAAGACTTCTTGAATGGAAATTCCCTGAATGGGACCATTAACTGGTCAGAGAGCTGTTCAGTAAGAAAGGTGAGTATACACATCAAAGGACTTAATAAGTGATTGTTCATTTTAAAAAGGTATAACTGGCATCTTCCATGATGATTTTAGCATTCTTAGCTCTCTTTCCAGGGCTCACCTACTCCGTAGCCTTTATTTTATGTAGAAAATGAGACCCAGAGCATCAAATGTGGGGATGGGGGAGGCAGAGGGAGGGCAGGGGAATAAGCATTTATTTAGCACCTACTGTGTGCCAAACACTTTACAAATTTTGTCTCATTTGAACCAGCCCTGCAGGTAGGTACTATTATCATCTCCATTCTATAGTTGAGGAAATTGAGGCAAGCAGAAGTTAAATAACTTACCTAGGGTTACACAAGTACTAAGTAGCATAGCTGAGATTGGAACCCAGTCCTCTAATTTCCAATCCAGCCCTCTTTCCATATTTAATTTCCAAGATCCAGAAGACATCACTTTGCCACTGCCCTTAGTTTAGAACACTCCTATAAGTCTTCAGCTAGCTCAAATGTTTAAGTGTTTGAAATAAAACACCTTCTGACTTTTATCTAGGAAAACACATGTTAAATCTAATTTGAATCTTTCACATATTGGCCTGTGGTGGTATCAGAAGATAGATCTCATGCACAATATATTTTTTTAATCCTCTTTCCTCAGTGGTCTTCAATAGGGTGTTAATTTTTCCTTTTTAAAATACATTCAGCTACCAGACACAGATCGGAAAATTTGCTTTGCATTTTTGCAGGGTTGACATCCCAAAGTTTCATGGTCCACATGAACATGAAGTAGAAAGCTCTGTCAGTCAGAAACACAACGTTGAAGAACATCTAGTTACAAAGATATTTTCATTCTACCTAGGATTCAGATTTGGAGGGGAGAGGTAGGAATTGAATACAGCTAGGACTTGATTTGTGCAAAACATGAACTCCACCCCGTAGTGGTCACACCTATTCCAACCCACACTATTCAGAGAAATAATTATGTAAAATGTGGTCATTAATTCCACCCTAACGGAAATATCTTGTGTGAATTTGAATGATGCAACCACTTCAGAGGATTCACACTTATTAGGACCTAGCTGTGTTTGCTTAGAGCAGTTTTCTGTAGCTAATTAATTTGTGATAGAATGGCAAATTTATTTCATTAATGACTCAGAAATATCATTTTAGAGAGTGCTTATATAAAAGCATTGCCTTCCATTAAATATTTTCTACCTCATTCCTTTTACATCCATTTAAATTCTTTTTTTTTTAGATTAAAAGAGCTTACACCCAGCCTCCAGTTTTTAAACTTGAAGAACTAATATGTCCAAAAATTTGATTTTGTTGGATTGTTGGAATTAGAGAGAATATCAGCACATGGAAACACATACATTTGGGCCTTGAGATGTTTAGAAACCTAAGTTGGATTGTGTTGCTATGTATCCAGAGGAACATCTGCCCTGACATACATAGAGCTGCACCTCCCAGGCACCAATCATGAAGGAAGGTGTCATACTTTTCAATACCTGCCTGACATTTCAGAAATGAGTGGGTAAGTGCCCTTTGCACTGCTTAGCTAGAAGCATCAAGAGGAGGAAGCATTTGAGCATCTGTGCCTTAGGTCTTAAAGGGCAGCACTCATATAAGGAGAGGAGAAGAGCAGTATGGACTTTAAAAAAAAAAATCCATTCATCAGAGTCCTTAATAAGTGGCTGAACTGATGATAAAAATCTCTGAAGAACAAAGAAACAAACCTCAGGACATTTTCCCTTCTTTGTTTGCTCTCCCATCAGACCAACCACTCCCTGTTGCCCCTGATTTACAGGATGCTGTTTATTCTGCGGTTCATTGCAATTACCTGCTTAAACTTTGTGTGATACAGGAGCTTCCTGCTGTGACCTGGATATCCATGGTCCATCAGCTAGACACTATCCCATTGGAGATTTTTGACTTTGAAACTGACTTTCATCCTTTTTATTACCAGCATTGCCACGTTACACTCATGTAGCACTAACTAGACTGAATTAGCAACTCCCAGTGGAGTCATAATTACAGTCTGTATACTTACTGTTACTGAGAAAATTATTTTTTTACAAATCCATTAATGAATAGAAGTCTGAGGACTATTAATAATCTACAGTATCCTAAAATATTATTATTGCTAATAATACTGAGAGGTAGTATGGTGTAGTGGGTCAGCATCGAAGCCAAGAAGACCTGGGTTTAAGTCCTACAGAGCAAGACACTCAAAGCTCTAGGCAACTTTAAGAATATAAGTTTCAGAGAAGGAAGGAAACAAGCGTTTGAAATACGTGCCTGTCATTTGCAAATATTTTTTTCTCATGTAATCCTCACAGCAGCAGGGTAATAGAGGCAAGTACTGTTAGCATTCTCATTTTACAGTAGGGGAAACTGAGACCATGGTTAAGTGACTTAGCCAGGAGGTGTTTGAGGCTGAATGAGCTCAGGACTTCATGACTCAAAGTCCACTGTACTACTTGGCTATCTTGCAGGTTCTGACCTAAATTGGCAAGGAGTTTCCTCACCCTACACCAATGAAATGAAATAATTTCATTTAGCATTATTTCTGCTGACAGTTTGCTCTAATATGGCACGTTAAGGTTTACAAAGTGCTTGCCTTAAAAGTAGGTAGAGTAAATATAATTTCCTTCATTTTCTAGATGGGGAGACTGAGACTGAGCTTAAATGACTTGCCCAAGCTCATACAGCTTGGTTATGGTTACACAAGGTAGAGCCTGGTTTCACGGTCTCCAGGGGACTTGCCCCTGCATCATTTGACCTGAACAGTGAAGAAAAAGAAGGAATCTGTGAAGCTGATTTCTTCCCCCAGTATAGCCATTTTAGAGAGATGGATGAGTAGTATCATAGCTGCATGTGAATGACCCTCCAGGGTTAGAATTTCTGGGTGTTATTGACCTTTTCTGCCATAGGTATTCCTTTTGGCTTTTGTTTAAGAGCACCAGTGCATGAGTCAGGAGGACCCAAGTTCAAATCTCACCTCAGACATTTGACACTCACTAGCTGTGTGACCTTGGGCAAGTCACTTACCCCCAATTTCCTCATCCTGAGTCATCTCTACTCATCCTGATGAATATCTGGTCACTGCATTCAGATGACTCTGGAGGAGAAGTGAGGCTGGTGACCTGCACAGCCCTCCCTCACTCAGAACAAAGTCAAGCGCAAGTCATGTCCTCATTTCTTTGACGGCATGGTCTTCTTTAGCAACAAAGGATGAACACACAAGAAGTGATTATTTTCTTCGAGAATCCCCTAGATGTTTCCAGGAGGAATCCCTTGGCCTCTTTTCTTAGATTGGGGAAAAGAGGAATCAACAGCAGTGTTCATTGTGAAGTAATTGATCTCAAGTGAGTTTCTCTACACAGTATGCCATTTTTTCAACTCAATGGATATTTCTCCATTCTTTCTAATATTGTGAGGTATAAATTAGTTATGCCCTGGGCCAAGATCATGGATTGTATCTTGGCTTTCTTTGGTCTACACATTTTAGAACGCATCCTTGTCACAGCTGCATGGTTAGTCACTCATATATTTTTTATACACTTGCCTTTCATCATTTACTTATAAAAGATATTTTCCATCCTTAAGTGGGTGACTTAAGTTTAAAATAAAAAACAATTTCCCCCAAGAGTTTCAATTTATTTGCAGAATGGAAGCTGTTGGTGTGGCTATGGTTAAATATGCAATTTTCCATTTTACTTAGGTCACTCAAGAGCCAGCTGGGTAGTAAGCCCTAATTAATCACATGAAACATGAGGATTTAAATGGATGCTGCTTTTTCTTGCTTTATAATGCATGTTCTCATTATGCTTTCTATGGACCACTTTTCTCTAGTCTAGTTTATAATTCAGGCTTTAGGCCAACTTATCTTTTTCAGCATTCTATCCAAATCATAAATGTAAGTTTGTTCCAAATCACTAGGATTTCAGACTTGATCTGGTATTATTCCAGCTGCATAAAATGAAATAGACTCAGTATAAATTATTTGAAAGGACCTTTTGCTCAAGTCATTTGTACATTGGATCTGCTTCCCTTCTGACCTGTTCTGAGGGGAACTTTGCCCTCAGTTTTTTTGGACATCTCTGCTGTGATTGGCATATCTCACTTCATGGGACCTGGCCAGCATCTGCTTCTTCAGGACATCAACTAGGTTTTTTTGTCAAAGGATACTGATGATTTGTTTGGTAGGACATTCAGTCCTGGATTATCACGGTCATTGCAGGGTTAAAAAGATGAAAGCTCCCTCCAGAATTCCAGAAACGGTTATTTAACGTGAGAATCTCGGCAAACACAGGGTGAGTCTTTCCCTGGCAGCTGTCTTAGGGTCACCAAGTTGTCATGTTGTACACAACCTGAGGAAAATTACTTTTTAGATGCTAAAATGATTACACCATAATTAGATCATATTTAGGGGGTAACCCTGCAGCTGCTGCCTTCCGACTTCTTCAGAGTCAAACATTCATCATGAACTTAAAAACATCCATGAAAACTATTTAGTGAGTGCAGGCTATGGGGTCTGCTAGTTTTTCAGGCCTTCCAGTGCCTAGGAAGTGATATTTGATGCCTGACTCATCCCGTTTCTCCACAATAAGGCAGCCCAGCAAATCATTAATTAATTAATGAAGCAGAGATTCCTGCTGGAACTAAAATGAGCTCTCCTACCAGGTGAGTACCAAACCAAGATGGCGGTCCCATCACTTTGAGGCAGCAGGGTCTTCAGATTTTTCATTAATTTGATAATCATTTATGCAGGACTGGTGTATACAGAGTTATAAAATATCAGGAAGAACCCTTAGTAACGCTTTTCTTGTAAGGAAGAAAAAATCTTAACTAGTTCTGGACACATTATGGCTAGTGACAGCAGGGTTTGCTACTGAATCCATTCTTAGAAAACTGAATCTCTTCAGAGTGAAATGTTTCAAGGTCATCCTTCTCTCCCCCAAATCCAAGTAGACAGGATAGTAGACCAAGCCCTTGGGGTCAGTTTGTAAATCCCCCTCCCCTCTTTGACTTGGAGTCTCTGCGAATCCTTCTCTAACCATTCTCCTGTCTCTGTTTATTCCATGCTAAGCAGATGGCCCAGAAATTAGCCAAAAGCAAGAAGAAGGTGCAGTACTACAAACTCATCAGCTTGGTGTTATGCCTGTCCTTTTCTTTTATTTAATTTCGCTTTTCCTCCTCTTTTGTGTTTTTTTGTTTTTGTTTTCTGCATCCAGCAAGTTTCTGTTCAGATTTACTTTTGAGTCTCCATATAAAACCAGCATTTCTACCAAAAAAAAATCAATTGCCGTTAAACTGGCCATTTTTAGTTGCTTGTCATTTGCCATTTCATGTTAGAGCCAAGAATGAATGACAGGGCAAAGATTGGAAATACTCCTTGGGTCAGGCAGTAGTAGCCCCCGTCTTTTCTACCCATTAAACAGGATTGATACGAAAGGGACTTGGATTCCACTGTAGCTTAACTCAAAAAAAGTTTCCCTTCACATTTCAGCATATGAGAGTTTCGTTCGATTTGTGGATATGTCAAATTGCTGGATGCAAAAAAAAAAAAAATTGACAGTACCGATAGATACCCACACATAGACACAACATTCACAATTCAACCCAGAGATAATCCTAACTGAGGAGTTCTGTGTATGAAGCTTCTAGGTGCCTATGAACTATTAATCTCAACAGCACAGGCATTTTGGTCTGTATCTTTATAAATTGTATAACTTCTGGAGTGGATTGTTGCTAGAATGATTCTTGTTGCCCTTGTGTGATCCTGAAGACCTTCTTACCAGAACTGCATTGAAAGATCTTGATTTGCACCTCCCCTCCACATTTTCCTCAGCAGCCCAGGCTTGGGACCAACCCTAAGTGCCCCTGGGCTGTTGGTATCAAGATACCCTGGCTGAAAGTGCCCTTCTCATTCAAATGAGGATTGGAATCATTTCTTTTTTCTGTAGAGAATGCTTGTACAACTCATTCTTGCTACAGTGGGTTACACTGTTCCATTGGGGGAAAAACAAAGGGAATTAACTTTAAAAACAAAGCCATGTAATACAATGATTCTAACTCACTTTCATGCCTACAGCCCCAGCTTCCATAGTTTTGTCTCCCCTTCAGCTTTTGCAAGCTCTAATATATTTTCTGCATTGCTGTTCTGGTGACTGTGTCTTGGTTCCCCTGTTTGTGACTTAACCTATTTCTTAAGGATGCATGGTTACACAGGGGTGTTAATATGCCTCATGGTGCTTCTTTCAGGCTCCTGAAGGAGAATCTCAGCCCATGACAGAAGTGGATCTCTTCATCTCTACCCAGAGAATAAAAGTCTTGAATGCAGATACACAGGTATAGATAGGGGACAGCCTTTCCTGGGGTTGAAACTTGGCAGGATAGAAATTTCTTGCCAGCATCCTAGATGGAAACCCTCCAATCTACTGGAGTTAAATTATTTTCTTTTTGTACTATCATACAGAAAAATTCCTTAACTCTATTGTACGAGCTATGGAAATATAAAAAATAGAGAGAATATGTCAGATATTTATTTGAAAACTTAAAGTAACTTCAAATAATTTTTTGATGGCTCTGTTTCAATATAATTGATTCTCTTTGTAATCTTTTGTATATTTATACATTTAAGAACATTATTCTGAGAAGAATAATATAGCTGCCAAAAGAGAGGTCATGACACAGAAATGTTTAAGAACCCCTCGACTTAAAATATCTAAATTCAGATCCATAAATTCAGCCAGGTCAGCCTGGTAAGAAGTTTTTTTGTTATTTTAAAGTATAGCCATCCCCACAAATGTTTTACAGCATCTCTCACAAATATTACACTGGTTGTAAAAATGAATTAAATTAGTTTTTCTTTTCACCTACCATAAATTGATTCCCCACTACTGGGGAGTAGCTGAGGGAGTATTGAGAAGGCAAGGATAAGGCGTCCATAAATCTGGAAACTAGGTCTTTATGTTCAACACAGCTGTCCCTGTACTGAGGGTTATTTTAAGGCTGTTTTTCACAAGCCCTCTTGAGTGAGGTGTGGAAAAAGCACAAATCTGAGATAAGTGTGGTTAGATGTCACCGCCTGTTCTGGTCCCTGACCGTAGCATTCCTCTTCTCTCCCTGCAACCCTTCTAGGAAACAATGATGGATCACCCTCTGAGGACCATTTCCTACATTGCAGACATTGGGAATATTGTCGTGCTGATGGCCCGCAGGCGAATGCCCCGTTCCAATTCCCAAGATAATGTGGAAGCCTCTCATCCATCCCAGGATGGGAAGAGGCAGTACAAAATGATCTGCCATGTCTTTGAGTCTGAAGATGTAAGGACTGATTTCCAGGGGGTTGGTGGTGTAGTTGGGCAAAGGATTTCTCTCCTCTTCTGTGATGTTGAGCTGAGATGAAAGGAAGGAGAATTCAGGGATGTGCTGGTAAATGTTTAAGAACTGACCCCTTCCTTCCCCCACCCCAGAAAAGTACATATGACATATTAATATGACATAGTACATATTAAGTTTAATTTGCATTATTAACATTTTCTCCATCCCTTCCTTTAAGTCCAGATAATCAATGAAACAATAGATCCAGCCCTGATTTGTGGCATTTGCTGATTTCTGAGATGTAAGTCGTCATAAGGAAAGCTTAACAATCAACTTTTAAGAGCCTATTTGAGCTGGTTCCAGCACACCCCTGATTTATTTTCATAGAGCCACAGAATTTCACAAAAGTAAAAGGCTTTAAAAAAAGTCATGTAGACTCTATAGGCCCTTCATTTTATAGATGAGAAAACTTAGGCTCTGTGAGTTGAGTGTCTTGCCCAAGGGTTCACAGAGGTAGTCAGTGGCAAATCTTGGAATGGTGCTAACAAAGTCAGGAATCACCCAGTTCCTAGATCAAATGCTCTCCCCATTGAACATGCTACCTCTCCCTCCTATCGATGGGCTAGTTTTCTTTCCCTTCACAAAAATGTATATTCCCTGCCTCCGGATAAAATCCTAGACTCTCCATACTTTTTAGGAAATAGAGAAAATTAGTTTGTATTGAGACAGTGTGGCTTAGTGGATAAAAATCTGGCCTCAAAGTCAAGAAGACCTGCGTTTGAGTCCTTCTTCTGAAACATTCTGACTGCATGACCTTGACTTCTCAGTGCTCCATGGCAGAGGGGTCATACACACCCAGAAACGTAACTGGGAGATATTTGACAAAATAAATAAAAATACAGTAGAACATAGAAAAGATGAATATGTCGTTTTATAAGTCAACATGCAGCTTACTGGAATCCTTACGTATGGTTCAGTGGCCCCTGTTTTCTCTTTGAGTTTGACACCATTGTTGTAGATAAGGTGTAGAGGAAAGATGCATTGGTAGAAGAAAACAACACTAAACCCTGGCAGGTGGTTCTCTATCTCACTGGAAGGATTCCAGGAGGTGACTGATTCCCAGCTCCTACGAGCAGTTTGAGTGAATCACGTCTCCCTTCTAAAGGGATCTGGGCAGCCTGGGCTTGGGGGAGGAGAAGAGAAGGAAGTTCAGGAGGAATGACACCCATTGCTCTATTTGCTGGTTGTTCTACCTATAAATTGGTCTGACGAGAAATGTCTGGCTTGTGACAGAACTTTTGGTGGGGTCGCCTGTCATTCATCACTTTTTTTGTGTGTCTTTGGACACCCACCCCGGAATCTAGCACGGTGCCTTGCACAGACGAGGTGCTTCATCAGTGCTTGTTCAGTTGAAGTGCACCATGCATTGGGCAGTGTTGGAGCAGCAGGGGCCATTTCCAAATCCTTGGTGGCACTGAAGCAGGTCTCATGTCTCTGGTTTTATCCTTCAGATGAGGCCATCATATCCATGTAATTAATAGACTTGGGTTCTTCAGCTCTCTGACAAATAAGAAAATGTTATGTCGGTACTGTTGATGATGAAAAATGTTATTTTTTTTTAAGTTTGCATTCTGCAGTGAATAAACCATGTTCTCCGTAGGGGGTTACAGTGGAAAATTAACTTTGGTGGCCTAGTTACTTGACTCCCTGAAAAAAGAAATGGGTTTCTTTTCCAATAAATGTTCCTCTGGTGGGGAAATAAATTGCTTCTTTCCAAGTGCTTAGTAGTCCTGACTAGAAAAGGTTATTTTAGAAAGGGGGACCATAATTTACTTACCTGAAATTTTGCTAGGACCGAATCTGTTAGCATCTTTGTAATCTTGACCATTCATACAGTCATTAAAACTGGAAAAGACCTCGGATGACCATTAGGTTCCCCTACCACCACCCTGCCTTCATTTTTAGAGAAAAGGAAACTGAGGCTCAGAGAAATTAAAGTGAATTGCCCAGGGTCACACAGCTGATAATTGCCTCAGGCAGGATTTGAACTCAGTTCTTTCCAAGTCCGGTGAGCTATCCAATAGGCATTGCTTCCTCCCTCCCTTTTCTTTTTATCTAAAATGATGCCAATAAGTAGGCATCAGGTAAAATTCCTCTCCTTGCCCCTGAATCATTTGTAAGAAAAATATGCTAGGAGAAAAAATTCCTGATGGAATAGGAGGAGACACAAATATTTCAAATTTATATCCTCAAGTTCCTCAGTTTAAGTCTAAATGTTGGCTTAATGACTGCATTCGTCGTTGAATTTCTATGAAAGTAATCCTTTGCCTGCAAGTCTGGATTTTATGTTTCCTGTCTTTTGTTCATTTAAAATCTGCTTACCTTTGCCTTGCTTGAGGCTTATTTTTCTTTTTAAAAAAAAGTTTCATTTTTTTCCTGTTTTCTTATGAGAAGGGAGCAAGAAAAATTAAGAAAACAGAACGTGATAGAGCACATATCCCCCTGTAATTTCAGGAGGCCCGGGGGGCAAGCTGACTGACTGTGTCCATTCGTGTCTGTCAGGAAAGCTCCACCATGGGGAGCATATTTTTGCTCCAAGGCCCATTTCTTTAGTCAATTTAACAAAACCTTATAATGTCCGTCTCTGAACTCCTTATGTAATCAAGGACGATTGTTCATCATGTCCTGTATGCAAACCCTGACATGTGAACAGTCACTTCTTCAAGTGAGAGGCAAGTGTTTCTCCTCCTGCCTGGTACACAGCGTCCACTAGCTCGCATAACTAGAGGTCAAAGGGTAGTAGGGAAGGAAAGGATGAGAAGCCATCTTGTCCAGCACCTTCATTTTACAGAGGCCCAGGATGAAGTGATTGTCACATAGATATGAAGAATCAGGTCTTCTGACTCCAGAACCAGTGCTTTTTCCTTATACTATGCTGCCTCCTCATTATTTTAAGCATGCAGCAGTACCAGCTCTGGGACCAGAGAACCTATGGTCAGACATCATCTGGAATAACTGCTGTCTGTATGACTTAAGGGCTTCAGGTTCCTTATCTGTAAATGGAAGGGTTGAAGTAGGTAGCCTCTGAGGCCCCTTCTAACTCTAGGTTTATAGCAACCTGTGATCCATACCACCCCCCAAAATGAAAAACAAGTGGAAAAATATCTAAAATTTGAACTTTGAGAATTCATTGCTATGGGGAGAAATTCCAGAAGCTCTCTAACCCATTATCTAAGAGGCCGGTCAGTGCATTGGCAAACACTTGACCTTTTCCTCTCTTTCTTTGGCTACTCCTAGGCCCAGCTGATTGCACAGTCCATTGGTCAAGCCTTTAGTGTGGCCTACCAGGAATTCCTCAGGGCAAATGGAATCAACCCGGAAGATCTGAGCCAGAAGGAATACAGTGACCTACTCAACACCCAGGACATGTACAATGATGACCTGATCCACTTCTCCAAGTCTGAAAATTGCAAAGATGTAGGCACCACTCAAACTTCCAGGCTGAGTACCATGAATACAGGACAGAAAATGGAGGACAATATGGAGTACCCCCTGCTGGGAGGTAGAGAGTGGAGGGGGAGGAGTGTCCGCAGGAAGAATAGATACACAGAACAGGGCATATCTTTTTTTAGCCTGGGATCCAACATTATTTACCAAACACCTGTAAAGCTCTAAGCTAGGTTCAGAGGAGGAATATTAATGACTGCGTTAATATTAAGCAAGAACTTATCTTGAGGGAGCTTAAAATCTAATTGAGGAGATAAAAGAGGTATGAACAGCTAGATAATAATACAAGATTAAAGTACAGGGTGGCCTAAAAGTTTTTTTTAAATTGTCCCGATTTTTGAGATGTCTTGTAAGAGTGGAAAACAACTCTCATAAAAGTACTAGAGAAAAGTTAAATCACTTTGAGGTGGAAAATCATTATGGTCTTGGTAAGAGTTGAGCTAGGTCTTCAAGGATGAGGAGAATGTAGAAAGGTGAAGACTGAGTGGGGTTGGTATATCAGGTAGATAAACCATGTGAGTGAAAAGCCTGGAGGTAGTGTTAGAAATAACCAGGAATTCTCTCTGGCCATGGGTGAATTTAGACTAAAAAGAGTTTAATTTTACATCTAAAAAAACAGGGGATTTGGCCTCCAAGCAGAGGTTGGCCCAAGCCCCTCTAATGCTAGTTACATAAATCTTTTATGATTCATCCAGATTCGCATTTCATGCCTTGAACCCCATTGGTCAGCATTCTAGGGTTCAGTAAACCCCAGCCCACGATTACATCTTCATTTCCTTTTTTCTTTATATTTTTAGTCTATTTGTGTCTGTCAGATAGCAGACAAATAGAGAGGAATTTTCAGTTGCTAAGGGAATTGACAAGAGTTGGGAGTTTGAAGATAGATCAGTGACAAAGGTGGGTTTATGGCCCTTATCCCCATCCTTTGTGAATTAGATCTGGCCTGGAAGTTGTCTTTGACTTACAGGAAGAGACCTTTTAGATATGTTGATTTTCAAGCAGCCAGCCTCCCCCACTGCTCTCTCTATAAGCAGGTTGGCTTTTTTTTTTTTATCTCTGAGATTAGCCATCAGTATGAATTATCATTTTATATAATTTCTGTGAAAACAAAATTCAATCATACTTGCAGTAGAAAAACATTGTGTTTGAGGAAAATAAAACCATTTTGCCTAGAGCAAAGTTGATGTATGAGAGTGGAGACCAGGAAATTAGGTTGAGTCCAAATTTGGAAAAGCTTTTATTTTATCAAGATTTCTTGTTAGGCCCCACCTTGACATTAGGCTTAAAGTACCCAAAGCTGACTGCCATCTCCTTTTTCCTGACACCAGCAAAGGCATTATGATGTATCCTTTCCCCTTCTCTCCCATGATTCCCCCATATTTTGATTATGGTTTTCCTATTAGACATCCCTGTTCTAGATTACAAAGCAATGATTCCCAGCCTTTTTTGGAATCCGATAATTTTTTTGTTGTTTGGAGGGGAGGGGAGTGGGAAGAAGACAAAATGCAAATGAGGAACCTCCCTGTAACAACGTAGATCTATACCTGGTCTTGTTATCTGAGAAGTTAATTGATTTGCCCAAGGTCACCCAGCTAATATAGTGGGAGGGAGGGGTTAGGGCTTGAATCCAGGTCTTATCAACTCAGAGGCCAGCTCTTTAATCACCACAGTTCATTGCCTCTCTATGGGAACGTCATCCCTACAAAGACTGAAGTAGATTAAAAATTTACTGAAAAATTTAGGAACTTCAGGAATAGTTGGGAGTTGATATTTTTTAAACATTTAGCACAGTGTTATGCACACAATGGACATTTAATAAATCAGCAGCAACTCACATTTGTGTGGTCTGTTTAAGGCTTGCAGAGCATTTTTCTCACAATACTGTGATGACACACAATAATAGCTATCAATTATAAGGTGCGTTGAGGTTTGCAGAGCACTTTGCTTACAAATATTCTCTCATTTGAACCTCACAACAACCCTGTTATCCCCACTTTATAGATGAGGAGACTGAGGCCAAGGGAGTCTAAGTGACTTGCCACAGGTCACACAACTAGTGCACGTCTGAGGCCACATTCAGGTCTTCCTGACTCTGAGGCCAGTGCTCTAACCAGTGCACGTATTTCATTTTGTGGTCCATACCTATGATTCCATTGTCAAGGAAATGTTCTAAGCCAATGCAAAAATAGGAACCGTTGTGCAGATCACAGTCTTTCTGTAGAGTGCCCCAGAGTCCTTACAAGCTAAGCGACTCCCCCAGGGTCACCCAGAAGCAGAGCTTCCACCTGGGTCTTGATGACGGAGTAGATGCCTCTCTAGCCATTATACTCCACTCCCTTTCCCTTTGTGCATGAGAAAACAGACACTGCTAAGAAATGTAAGAGCCAGAATTCAAACTCGGGTCTCTCCTAATGGCACGTCTAGCATTCTTTCTACCAGCTCATGTTGCCGTTCCTAACTGTTTATTGAATGTCAGATGAAAAACTTAGAAAAGTGTCTAGCATTTACTAGGTGCTGGAGGTAGAGGGTGGGTGGGGACAGGTACCAGAGTTTCTTATATTCTTTCTGAGAAAATGCTATGTAAGTTAACCCAGAAAGAAATATTGTTATTTTAATAATTACACATAAAAACAATTTTCAGCGTTCTTTTTTTAAATTGAGTTACAAATTCTCACTCTTCCTCCTCTTCCCCTCCTAAGACAGTAAGCCATCTGACATAGGTTATACATGTGCGACATGTAAAACATTCACATATTAGTCATAGAAAGGAATATGATTAAGTGACTAATCACTTGGAACAAACTCAGTCTGTAGGACATCAGAAAAGGCAGAGAGCAATATGGGAAATAGGCTATTTCAGAAAAGTGAAGAAGGGAAAGACCTTATTGTCTCCTGCTGTCCTAAGATAGTGTCTGATTCAGGCTTTCTGTGTTTCTTCTTTTTTAGGTTTTTATAGAGAAGCAGAAGGGTGAAATCCTGGGTGTGGTGATTGTGGAGTCTGGCTGGGGCTCCATTTTGCCAACAGTGATCATAGCCAACATGATGCATGGAGGGCCAGCAGAGAAATCCGGAAAACTCAATATCGGGGACCAAATCATGTCCATCAATGGCACCAGCCTTGTTGGCCTCCCTCTTTCCACTTGTCAGAGCATTATTAAGGTATCTTAATCATACCTGGGGGGATTAGGGAATGTGGGGTTTGTGTATCCTACCTCAAAGACCTAAAAACAGGACTGAGTAGTGATAGCTTTGAAGGCTCTCAAGAGATCCGGCTGAAAATTGTCATTCAGAAGCTAAAAACAGGTTCAAAGAAGCATTGTTAGATATTTATAGTACTTGAAATAATGGAATACATTTGTTCTGCAAGGTGATCATGACTGCAGGCAAGGAAGAGGCACACTCTGCTATGGCATACTTAGTATGGCTCAAGTGGTGCCCTGGGGCAGTCTTATGTAGTCTCTTAACATCCAAGCATAATGACTTGTTTGAAAACTGAACTTTTGTAAACTGAAAAATGTGATGGAAAACTGAATGTGAATATTTTTAGGAAATCAGTCGGTCAGCAAGCATTTATTAAGTTCTTAATATATGTCAAGCTCTGGTTAGGGCTTTGGGTTAGGGTTAGGGTTAGGATTAGTATAGGTAGTCTCAGCCCTCAGAAAGCTTCCATTTTAATTTAATTAATAACAGCATATAAAAGAAGACTCAAAGTCATTTTACAATAATGCCTCAGAGCAGTTAGGTGGTGCAGTGGATAAAGGACTGACCCTGGACTCAGGAGGGCCTGGATTCAAATTTGGCCTCAAACACTTACTAGCTCGGTGACTTTGGCGAAGTCACTTAACCCTGATTGCCTCAGGGCAAAAAATAATAATGCTTCTTAGGTACTTTTTTGGAAGGTCTATGGCATGTCAGGTGTAGATCCCAGCTGATCAAAAATATTCTGCTGTACCTGAAAGCAGACTGTCTATACCTGAAGTTCTTCACCTTTGGCATGTCCTGAACCCCTTTGGCAGTCTGATGAAGGGCTGGGCACCCTTCCCAAAATCATAAAATAGAATGCATAGGATTACAAAGGAAACCAAGCCCATTGAAATACTATTGTCAAAATATTCAAAAAATGAGTTTACAGACTCCAGGTTAAAGACCCCTGTTCTTAGTCATTGAAATGTTTATGCTTGCTGAACCTGAATCCCCAAGTATTACTTAGGTAAGATACTTGGCTCTTTCTAATCAAAGATCCAAAATCTTTAAATGAGAGAAGTAGAAATCAACAAGGGAAAACAAGTCACATAACTTATAAGTATTGGAGGCTGAATTTGAATTTAGGCCTAGTTATTCATTGCACCACCTTGCTGCCTCTGAATTTGCCTGGAAGTTGCAAAGAGGCTGATTTAGACTTGATAGAAGGAAAAATTTTATCACATTTTAATTACATGTAATTACAATTATATTTTAATGTGGTCTGAGCAGCGCTCAGGAATGTGAGCCCACTGACCCAATGTGTGACTCTTTTACGCCCAAGAGTGTTTGAAGGGTCCTGGTTAGAAAAGAGATTTATTTACTCGGACTGAGTGTCAGACATTGTTCACTTTATTTAGTATTTTATTTTTCCCCAATTACATGTAAACATAGTTTTTAACAGTCATTTTCAAAACTTTGAGTTCCAAACTTTCTTCCTTTTTCCCTCCTCACTTGCCTTATTAAAAAGGCAAGCAGTTTGATATAGATTATACATATGTAGTCATGTAAAACATATTTTTATATTAGTCATGTTGTGAAAGGAAACATATGCCGAAAGAAACCCAAAGAAATTTAAAAAAAAAAAAAGTCTGCTTCAATCTATATTCAGACACCATCATCTTTGTCTGAGGATGGATAGCATTTGTCCTCCTAAGTCCTTCAGAATTGTCTCAGATTTTTGTATTACTGAGAGTAGCTAAGCTATTTATAGCTGTTCATCCTACAATATTGCCATTGCTTTGTACACAATACATTTCACTTTGTATCAGCTCATGGAAGTCTTTCCAGGTTTCTCTGAGAACATCCTGCTCATCAGTATTCCATCAAAATTACATAGCACAGTTTGTTCATACGTTCCCCCACGGATGGGCATCCTCCCAATTTCCAACTCCCAGCCACCGGAAAAGAGCAGCTATAAATATTTCCATACATAAAAGCCCCTTTTCCTTTTGTTTTTTATCTCTTTGGATATATGCACAATTTTGTAGCCCTTTGGCTATAGTTCCAAATTGCTGTAAAGAATGGTTGAATCCGTTTACAACTCCACCAACAGTGCATTAATGTCTCATTTTTCCCACATCCCCTCCAACATTTGTTATTCTTGTTTTCTGTCCTATTAGCCAATCTAATAGATATAAGGTAGTACCTCAGAATTTTTAAAATTTGTGTTCTTCAATTAATAGTGATTTCGAGCACCTTCTCATGTGTCTATAGATAGCTTTGATTACTTCATCTGAAAACTGTTCATATCTCCTAACCATTTATCAATTGGTAAATGGCTTCTATTTTTTATAAATTTGATTCAGTTTTCTGTATATTTAAGAAATGAGGCCTTTATACAGAGAAACTTGTTTCAAATTTTTTTTCACAGTTATGAATGTTAAATGTATTTCCCTCCATCCTATTTCTCCCTACCCCATTTATTCTATCTTCTTTCACTCTGTCCCTCCTCAAAAGTGTTCTGCTTCTGACTACTACCTCGCCAAATCTGCCCTCCTTCTATCACCCCCCTTCTCTTTTCCTCTTCCCTTCCTACTTCCTGTAAGGTAAGATAGATTTCTATACCCACCCAATTGAGTATGTATGTTATTCCCTCTTTGAGCCAATTCTACTGACAGGGAGATTTGCTCACTCCCCCACAGCTTCCCCATCTTTTTGCCTTTTTTATGTGAGATAATTTACCCCATTTTACTCCTCCCTTTCTTTTTCTCTCAGTGCATTCCTTTCTCCCACCTTAATTTTATTTTTTTAGATATCATCTCTTCATATTCCACTCACACCTGTGCCCTCTGTCTTTATATGTTCCTAGCTGCCCTAATAATGGGAAAGTTTTTATGAGTTGCAAGTATCATCTTCCCATGTAGGAATGTAAATAGTTTAACCCTAGTAAGTCCCTTATGATTTCCTTTTCCTATTTACCTTTTTATGCTTCTCTTGAGTCTTGTATTTGAAAGTCAAATTTTCTGTTCGACTCTATTCTTTTCATCAGGAATGCTTAAAAGTCTTCCACGTCATTAAATATCTATTTTTCTTCCCTGAAGGGTTATAGTCATTTTTGCTGTGTAGGTGATTCTTGGTTGTAATCCTAACTCCTTTGCCCTCTGGAATATCATACTCCAAGCCCTTTGATCCCTTAATGTAGAAGCTGCTAAATCTTGTGTTATCCCTGACTGTGGTTCCACAATACTTGAATTGTTTCTTTCTGACTACTTGCAATATTCTCTCCTTGACCTGGAAGCTGTGAAATTTGGCTGTAATATTCCTGAGGGTTTTCATTTGGGGATCTCTTTTGGGAGGTGATCAGTGGATTCTTTCAGTTTCTATTTTACCCTCTGGTTTCAGAATTAAGATGATGTCTAGGCTTTCAGGTAATCCAATAATTTTAAAATTATCTCTCCTTTCCAGATGAGTTGTTTTTTCCAATGAGATATTTCACATCATCTTCTCTTTTTTCATTCTTTTGGTTTTGTCTAATTGTTTCTTGATTTCTTATAAAGTCATTAGCTTGCATTTGCTCAATTCTAATTTTTAAGGAATTATTCTCCTCGCTGAGTTTTTGTACCTCCTTTTCCATTTGGCCAATTCTACTTTTCAAGGCATTCTCCTTCTCATTGGTTTTTGTCCCTCTTTACCATTTGACCTAGTCTATTTTTTAAGGTGTTATTTTTTTCAAACTTTTTTGTGCCTCCTTGACCAAGCTGTTAACTCTTTTTTCATGATTTTTTTTGCATCATTTCTCTTCCCAATTTTTCTTCTACCTTTCTTACTTGATTTTCACAATCCTTTCTGAGCTGTTCTGTGGCCTGAGACCAATTCATAGTGTTCTTGGAGGCTTTGGATGTTGGAGCTTTGACTTTGTTTTCTTCTGAGTGTGTGTTTTGATCTTCTTTGTCACTATGGTAACTTTCTTTGGTCAGAATTTTTTCTGTTGCTCATTTTTCCAGTTTTTCTCTTGACTTTTATTTAACTCTTTATTAAGGTGGGGCTCTATTTCCAGGGTAGAGGGCACACTGTCCCAAGAGTCAGGGGTTTTGCACAGGTCCTTACGTCTAGGGACCTATAAGTTTTCAGTTCTTCCAAGGTGGTATGACCTAAGAAGAGGTGCGTTTACTACTCCTGGCCTGTGCTCTGTTCTGTCAGTGATCATAAGCATTCTTTTCCGCCCCTCACTGCACTGAGGCTGCAAGCTGTGCTATGCTAGTTATCCTCCTCACCCTAGGACTGCCACCCAAGACTGGCACCCAGATGTGAGTATGGGCAAAGCAATAGAGTCCTGCCTCAGTGCTAGCAGAGACACCCTGTAATCTCCTTCTGATAAGTTGTTCAACCCCCTTATTGTCTGTGGGCCGAGAGCTCCAAACAGCTGATGATGAATGAGTGATGCCCAAGGCCTGTCCTGGTTTGCTGTGTCCCAATCTGTGCTGGCCTGGCCTGCCCTGGACTATGCTTCATTCTCACCCAGGTGTGACAGACCTTTCCAGCAGACCTTATAAGTTGTCTTTGACTAAAAAATTATTTTACCCCAGTCTTTTAAGGGTTCTACCACTTTAGGGATTGTGTTATGACATTATTTGAAGGTGTTCAGAGAGGGTTAGGGGAGAGCTCAGGCAAGTCTGCCTTTTCTCCACCATCTTGGCTCCTGGTCGCTCACTTTTTAAATAAGATTTCTTGTATGAAAATTCATGATTTAACTAGAGGGTGAATTTTCTGTTTTCCATACCCCAGTGTTTGTTGGTTTATTTTTTAATGTGAGAATAGGTGTTCTTAAAGCTCCTTGTAAATGCGATTTATTAAGGTTTATAATGCACTATCTACATACCAATCCTGTGAGTATTGTATATCCTGAGCATACATCCTGAGGTAGTAGTATAGATAGGACAATAGTGAGAGGCAGTGTGGAGCAGTGGATGGAGAGCCTTTCCTGCCTTGGAGGAAAGAAGACCTTAGTTCAGGTCCCATCTCTGACACCTATTGCCTGTGTGATTCTGAGCAGGTCCTTAACGTCACAACTGTTATTGCTACTGATCTGTGTCTAATTCTTCCCGACTCTGTGGACCATGCTGTCCATACAGTTTTCTTACCTAAGGTACTGGAGTGGTTTGCCCTTCTCCACTCGATTCAAGCAAACAGAAGTTAAATGACTTGCCCAGGGTCACACAGCTATTAAGTGCATGAGGCTGGATTTGAACTCAGATCTTTTGACTCCAGGCCCACTAAGACACCTTGGTTCCTCCCCAGTGCCCACAAGCAACTCTCTAAAGCTCTAAATAGCTGACAAGGAGCTAATCTGCATTGGTAGAGGGGCATTCCTTCCCAGGAATTCCCCACACTGATCTCAAATAAAAATAAAGAAACTGAGACTGAGAGGGGGAGTCACTTGTCCATAGTGTCACAGCTGAATGATATTGGAGCTCGGCTGTGGCATATTGTCTGTAGCACCCCTAACATGTTTTACTTGTGGAGTTTGAGGCTATGTTGCCAGTGTACCCTTGTCAACCAAAACAGAATACTCTAGGGGTTACCGTGGAGTGCTTATGATGAACGTTGGCATTTTAAATTACTGTTGAAAAGTTTAGTGATTTGCTGTTTACTGATTTATGTCCACTCCTCCCTCCCTCTGCAGTCTCCCTTATCCACTTCCTGTGCAGTCCTTCCAAAGAGTCTTTTTGGGGGGTATGGGAAAGGGAAGTCCAGAGCTCAGCTTCCCCTTCTCTACGGGATCTTCCTTTCCCTGCTGTTGCTATAGAGACCATTATGGCACCTGCACTTCCATCCCCTTCCCACTGTCTTTTTTATTTTATTGTAACAGTCCAGAGTTGTCATGGGGACTGCAGACCATTTATTTAGCTGGCATCTTGAATTAAAAAAAAAAAGACGTCAGCCCCCACATCTAAGTTAATGGAGGAAACTTTTGTGTTGGTTAGGAACGGCAGGCCAAATAAAGCCATTTTTTCTTGAAAAGATAATAACAGTGATGTTAATAATAATAGCAGCTGGCATTTCAGATATTACCTCATTCGATCCTCGACGACAAGCTTGGGAGGTAAAGACTATTACCATCTTCATTTTATAGATCAGGAAACTGAGACACAGAGAAATTAAGCGACTTGTCCTGGGGTCACCTTGTAATAAATATCTAAAGTCAAACTTATACTCAGGTCTGTGAGGTGGCTCACTGGATAGACCAGTGCCCAGGAGAGTCTGAAGGCAGAAAGACCAGAGCTCATGCCAGCTGTGTCCTTCTGGGCACATCCCTCGGCCTCTGTTTGCCTCCATATCCTCAGCTGTCAAGGGAGGACAGTAATAGCACCTGACTCCAGGGCTGTCTTGAGAATCCAGTGAGGCAATAATGGTAAAGCTCTTAGCACAGACCTGGGCACATGGTAAGCACCAAGGAAATACTATTCTCTGACTCTAGAGCCAATCCTCTATCCCCTGCCCCTCCTAGCTGCATTGAAAAACCAGATTTCTCTACCCTGTGCTCCTTCTCACAGCAAATTTAACAAAGACAGAAATTATTCTAGCACTCTGTGAGTCACACCTGATTTTTGGCATGATAGAATGTAATAGAAATTCCTCAGGTATGAGGAAAAGCCTGTCATTAGAATGAGAATTGTTCCAAAGGAGAAGTATAAGAAGGCACTTTATTCTCTCTTTTGCAGATGGGGGGTGGGGTGGGGGGGTATTTCACTTCAGCCTTTTTTTTTAATATGTTGATTAGTTTGCAGAACTTGAGTGGCTTTAAATTGCACTGAGACTTTTGGGACACTATAAATGTAAGGTATTATTATTGAAATAAGAGTTGTTCAGTTGTTTTAATCCTTTCTGACCCTATTTGGGGTTTTCTTGGCAAAGATACCAGAGTAGTTTGCTGTTTCCTTCTCCAACTCATTTTACAGATGAGGAAATTGAGCAGACAGAGTTAGGTGCCTTGCCTAGTCACCAGCTAGTAAGTGTCTGAGGCCAGATTTGAACTCAGGAAGATGAATCTTCCTGACTTCAGGCCCAGAACATAGAAATAAGAAATAGCTAGCTTGGTATAATGGATAGAGAGCTGGACTCAAAGTCAAGAAGGCATGGGTTCAAATCCCACCACTGTCATCTACTGTGTACCAACAAAATATCAGATCCAGTCCCTATCCCATTATTGAAATGGTGGTTAAAAGGCAGTGTTTGTTTGTCCTTCCTGAGGAAGGAGTGAGTTAGTTTGGGTCCCATGACCAGCTGAGAGCATTCCAGGAATGGAGCCAGTCCAGAGAGGTATGTCATCCCTGTCAAGGAGGATGAAAGGATTCACTGTTCTGCATTATGTCTCGAACTTCTGATGACTGACATTTACCCAGACAGACCTCATCCCATTCTATTGCTAAGAAGCATCGTATCATTTGCCCACACAGAAGTTTTTACAGGGAGCCTTGGGAGAGGCTGGGAGACACTCAGCAGTGTCTGCACGAAATTAAGTAAACCGGAGACCATTAACTAAATTCCAGTGATTAGAAGGCTTAAATCTCTTAAGAAAACACAGTAGCCTCAAATAGCAAAGAAACAGACAGGGATGTTGACGGTGGTGGAATTAAAATTAAACAGAATCAAAGCTCCCATACGGAGAGAACTAACTCAGGTTAAACTTTTTTAAAGCAGTAAAGACATCCATGAATGAAATTTTAGAACAAAGAATCCTGAAGATCTCTTAGCATATAAAGAACCCTGAAGATCTCTTAGCATATATACATATATCAATCCAGTCATCTTGTGCTAGTTTTCGCCTGACTGGGTCCTGAGAATGGCTGAGGAAACCTTATCCAGGAGTTAACTCTGGAAATATCAGCCTCATGGAAAGAACAACTAGTCCTAGCCCTACCACTTAGTAACTGTGACCTTGGGCGGTCACTTAAATTCCTTAGGTTTCAATTCTTTTCCTCTATAAAATGATGGGAGTTGGACAAGTTTAGGGGTTCTTAACTTGAGATCTGTGGACTTCTAAAAAACTTTTAATAACTGTATTTCAATATAATAAGTTTCCTTTGTAAAATCTTATGTGTTTTATTTTATGCATTTTTAAACATTCTGAGAAGAGAGTTTCTGTAGGCTTCACTAGATGGCCAAAGAGATGCATGACCCAAAACATGCTGAGAACTCCTATATTAGACAATCTTTAAGGCCTTTCCAGTGCCACGTCCTATTACAGGAGCATAGATTTAGGGTTGGAAAAGACCTCCAATATTATCTCCTTTAATTCCTTTGTATTGTTGTCATACGGTCATTTCAGTTGTGTCCAATTTTTCGTGACCCCATCTTGGGTTTTCTTGATCTTTTAAAGATATTACAGTGGTTTGCCATTTCCTTCTCCAACTCATTTTACAAATAAGGAAACTGAGGCAAACATTGTTAATGTCTTGCCCAGGGTCACACATCTAGTACATGTTTGAGGCCAGATTTGAACTCAGGAAGAAGAATCTTCCTGACTTATTACATGAGTCACGAGGTCAGCTCAAATTGAGGTCCCAAGAGTTTGAGTGACTTGCCCAAGGTCACACAGCTCGTAATTAGCAGAACCAAGATTTTAAAACAGGTCTTCTGATCCAGAATTCCTTTCACTCAAGCATGCAACCCTTTAGACAGGAAGTTAATGGTACTGGTCTCCTCACAATAGGGTCTGAGTTTCTAGCTAACTTTTTATAGTAGTAGGGATAGACTTATTCTATGCATCTATCCTCTTTCCTAGTCCCTTTATGACCAAGAACAAACATTTGTGAAATGAATGACTGAGAATGGATTATGCTCATCACAGAGAAAAGCCATCCGACTCACCTGGGTTACCAACAACTTTGACCTTCTTAACTCCCTGGTCTAACTAACCATTTGAGTGGTTAACTAACCAATTCATCTGAGTGAATTGGAAGCTTGGAAATGAGCACTCATGGTAAACTGACCTAGCCTGGACTAAAGCATTCCACAAATTACTTATTCCACTACTTATTGAGTATCTTCACCCTGGATCCACATAAGGCAGAGAACAGAGAGCCTGAATATTCCCTGCTGAATTAACCCGTCCCTGCCCACCGCTTCAAAGTAAACATGGTTTCATTTGCTTAGGAGAAAATTGCTGGTCTTCCTTGGCGCAGCGAGGAAAATTAGGAGGGGGGAGGAAGAACACTTCTGAAGCAAAATTTTCATTCAGTATTATCCTTGCATGAGACTGCCTAGACTAATCTTTCCAGCAAGCATATTTTAATAAACAGGAAATAGAGGAAAGTTTGGCAAAAAGAGAAGGAATGTGGCAGTGATACATTATCGGTTTAGAGCTAGGAGGGATTTTAGAGTTTAGCTTATCTAACTGCCTCATTTTACAGAAGAGAAAACTAAATGACTAAGGATTGTAGAGCATTGCTGTCTGGGGTCCGTGAACTTTTATTTTAAAATGTCAGTAATTGAATCTTAAAATGGTTTTTGTTGAGTCATTTTTCAGCCATGTCCAATTCTTCCTGACTCCTTTTGGGGTTTTTCTTGGCAAAATAACGGAGTGGTTTGCTGTTTCCTTCTCCACCTCATTTTACAAACGAGGAAACAGACAAATAGGGTTAAGTGACATGCCCAAGGTCACATAGCTACTGTCTGAGGGTGGCTTTGCACTCGAGTCTTCCTTGACTCCTTGCCTGGCTTTCTATCCACTGAACTTCCTAGCTGCCCAATAGTAAATGCTTTTTTTTTTTTGCTTTTTGGAGGGGGTAAGACAAGGCAATTGGGGTTAAGTGACTTCTCCAAGGTCACACAGCTAGTAAAAAATGCTTTTACATTCATCACATTCTACCTCATTCATCATATAACTGGTAAGTAGCAGAATCCGGTTCTTGGGATTCCAGTTCTTTCCCCAATATACCAGTTTGCTTCAATATTTGGATTCTGTTCAGTGGATTTGGCTCCATACTAGATTGCTATCACCTTTCTAGGTCTCTGGTTTTTAGCGTGTCTGTAAAAATGCAGAAAATAGCAGTCATCTTTCTCAGTTATATGGGGCCAGAGTATGGTGATTGTTAACAGCTGTTTCAGAAATGCAAATGACTGTATCCATGTGGGAGGGCTTCCCCTACCCAGACAGTATCTCACACTGAATCTGATTTGTCGGCTCTCACATGAGGCTTTTCCCTATTCCATCTATGGCCTCTACAGATTTGGCCTATTTATAAGTTAAATCAGTTCCATTCACCAAAATCCATTCCATTCCTCTTTTTCTCTCACTCTGCATCTCTTGGTCCCTGGAAAGAAAGATGTGACTTCTTGAGAACAGCTTCTCTTCTGTGCCTGGGGCTCTGGTTGGAAATAGGGACATTAATAAACTGGGGTTTTCCCTAAAGTAATCTGCCTCATCAGGGTAGGGATTTAGATAATCCCAGCCCTAATGGCCTAGCTTAAGGAAGCTCTGTGAAACTCATGAAGAAGGGTTGTGTGTGGTGGGCTGTTGGGAGAGGGCTCCGACAATGATGTCAACTCCTTCAAGAATAATTGTCTTATCTGGGTGTCTCTGTGGTTGGAGAGAAGGACTCAACAACAGGAAGTTTTAGGAGTGGGTATATGACAACTGAAATTTAAGGGGCATATAGAGTACCGGAGGAAATGAGCATGCTCTGAGACAGCAAAAATAAGGTCATTGGATAATAGATTTAAAACTGGAAGCGGTACATACATATACACACATGTATGTGTGTGTATACACGCACATACATGTAGACACATAAATATACATATCCAGATTTAGACTAGAAACAATACATCTATACATACATAGACACATACATATATACACATAAACATACACATGTATAAAGCATCTTTTTACAGCATAAATAGAATCATTATTAGGTAGTATATTTGGAACTGTAAGTAACATATGTGTATGATATATATGTATATAGGTGTGTGTGTGTGCATGCAAATAGGCTATTGATTTGCATCAATGCAAAGAGTTTCCACACTGGGAATTCATTACACCGATAAAATCACATGAGCATGCAGTGTACATATGTATGTACACACATGTATATATGAGATATATGCATGTGTTACCTCTCTATCAGAGGAACTGAACATCCTCTCACACAGAATAGGGTTCATGGATAATAGATTTATAGCTAGAACCAACATATATATATGTATATCTGATGACCATATTCATGTTATTTGAAATGTTATGTATGCTGTATGTACATATACATATATACATCATGTGTGTATGATATGTGTGTGTGTGTATCACACACCTCCCTTTCAGCTCCTTTTTATGTGCTGTGTCCCTCATCTGACTATGAGCCCCTTGAGGGCAGGGCCTACCTCTCAACTTTCTGTGGGTCCCCATTGTTCAGCAAAGTGCCTGACACATAGCAGGTGCTTACCAAACGTTTATCAACTATTGACAACAAAACCATAAATAACGCTTTGATTTGTAACAGTTGCCGGTTTCTGAGGAGTGAATGCTCACCCTGAATGTTTAATGACAGGCTCCACTGCACACCACTGCAAGTAACTCAGATCTTTTCTCAAAGATGAGAGTCACTTTCAGACTTACAGATCTCCTTATGCCCTGTTAAAGACTGGTTCTAACGTCAGTCATGAGAAAACCAAACTGTTTGCACTTGTATGATCGGAGAAAACTCTGTTTGGATGGATTGTACATATCTCCCACTCACTTCCAAAACAGAACTCGTTCTATTCCCCACAAAATATTATCATTGATATTTAAATATAATTTGGAGTATTTTCCCCTAAATCTGTTAAGGCTGTCAGTTTTCTCTCCATTCACACAATCTTATAATGTCTTCCTTCATTCTTTCCCCATCAGCTTTGGATAGAGCACCAGTGCAGGAGTCAGGAGGACCTGAGTTCAAATCTCACCTCAGACACTTGACACTCACTAGCTATGTGACTTTGGGCAAGTCACTTAACCCTAATTACCTCATCCTGGGTCATCTCCAGCCATCCTGATGAATATCTGGTCACTGGATTCAGATGGCTCTGGAGGAGAAGTGAGGCTGGTGACCTGCACAGCCCTCACTCACTCAAAACAAAGTCAAGTGCAAGTCATGTCATTATTTCTCTGATGGCATGGTCTTCTTTGGCAACAAAGGATGAACACACACACACATCAGCTTAGGATTTCACTACCTGGAAGATGCTGGTGTCATGAGTTCAAATCCAGCCTCAGACACTAGCTGTATAACCTCTGCCTGCATCAGTTTCTTTACTTTAAAATATTGGGATAAAAGTATCACTTTTTTCCCAGAGTTATTGTGAGGATCAAAGGAGAGAATGTTGGTAAAGTGCTTAGCACAATGACTAGCACACTGTAGGGGCTTAATAAACATTTATTCCTTTCCACGACCTATCCCAGAACATTTGTGAAAATGTTAAACAAGATTGGTTCTAACATCAGTCGTATACTTAGATCTGGAAGAGATATCAGATTCCATCTGTTCTCTACCTTCATTTTACAGATGAGGAAACTAAGCCTCAGAGAGGTCAATTAACTTTCTCAGGCACGTGGCCACTCGATGTCAGAGGCAGTGTTTGAATCCCATCTTTTTGATGTCTTCATCCAGCACTTGAACCATTACAATTTGCTTTCTCTCTAGGTGATACATCGCTAAGAAACCATACCGTGTGTGGATTTGTCTGATCAGAGGAGACCCCAGTTATCCCTGCTCTGTATTCTCCTGGCTAAACTAATACCATATCCATGAGTAACAGTATACCCAGTCCCAGTTGTTAACACTCAGTTTGGAAATGGCCGTTGCTATTTAATTTGCTGTTGGAACAATGACCTCCAGCAGTAAAGTTACGGATTTTTTTTTCTGTTTCAGAGATTAAAATTTACCTCTTTCATGCTTTAAATATATTCCCCTTGGTTCTCTTACGCTCTCCAATAGTAACAGTAAATCCAGCTTTGGGACTTTCCTAAAAGAAATAAAAAACTATGTGGTGATGGATAGATTCTTCAATAGAATGTTTTGTTCCAGCTACATGAGGCAGGAAGGGGGAGGAAGAAGAGTACTCAAGCTAGAACAAGGGTAGAGAGATTGTTTTAACCAGGCCCTGAAAGGGGACTATTAATCCTTTTTTTAAGAGAAAAATTTAATAAGGTTGGGAGAGGAAAGGATTGGGCAGGAATACTGTGGACAGTTGAAATCTATGGGTCATCTCCAGATTTCAGTTCACACATTCATCTCAACAACATCCTGCCTCACCATGAAACCTAGTACTTTCTGCAAGGGGTAGAATTCGCTAAATTGAGTTTCCTCATCCATCCCTGTTTTGTCCCCATTCCCTCTTGTTGGTGCCTGTAAGCAATGAAACTCCAAAAGAGCACCCAGCATTTGGAAGGTGTGGATGCCAGGGGTTCTGAATTATGTACAGATGGTAACCAGAAGTTGGCCATGCCAATCTGATGCACCTGTGCTTTGCAAAAGAGGAAAATGTGAAGTTTGTATTTTCACCAAAAAGAGGCATTTCCCCCTCTTCCACATCCCCCACACTAACTTCAGGAAGACTTGACCTGTTCTTAGTCAGTACTTTTTCTAGCAGAAGAGTCCATGTGACAGTTATCTACAGAACTACAGGAAGCTGCAGTGTTTTCATGGTTTGCTAGAAAACAGCCCATTTTTCCAAATAAGTTTCTTACAGCTTCACATATATATTTGATATTATATACTTGCCTTTGAATAGGCGGGGTAGGAGCGGGCAGAAGGACGAAAATTAGGAACTCAAAATGTTAAAAATTGGTTATTTTTAAATGCTTTATGTGTAACTTACATGTAATGTTTAACAAAATAAATAATTTTTTTTATTTTAAAAAAGAAATTACCCAAAAGAAGCAGATCTCTTGGCAGCCAAAATGGCTGCATTTAAAGCATCCAGGTTTTGGACCTTTTTTGGGGGGGAGGGGGGTTTAAGCAATAATAGTGGTTGATGTTGAATCAGAGACGAATTTCCAGGACTACAAGCTATCATTATTAATTATTATTATTAATGAAAAATCAACTCAATTTACAGGCATTTACTAAACACCTTCCATGTAACTGGCGCAGTGCTGGGTAGGAGGCTGGCACACAGACATACCTACCCTCATGGAGTTTATAGTCCACTAGGATGGGGGGGGGAGGTATAACAGAAACAAATCTTAGGTAAGCTGCAAGCTTCTATCAAGTACTTACCTTGCATTTTGCTGTTGTCACGGCCTACAGAGAATGAGACTCCTTAAGGAGTTTGCTTTCTATCCAGGGACACGGCTCATGCATATAAGTATTTGCAGAATAAATAGATGGTAGTTAAGGAGCTTTCCCTTTCCTTTGCCCCAGTGTGGGCTTTGGAAAGGACTAATGTAGAAAAGGTGATGCTTGAGGGAAGAGGGGATTCATGCTGGTGGTGGTGAGGAGAGAGGATGTTCTGAGCATTCAGAGGTGCTGAGATGGGAGAGAGATGGTGGGAGATAGGATGTTGTATAAGAGAAACAGGTCAATTGGGCAGGATCTCAGAGGAGGAAGGGGAACGTTGTTTAAAAAAAAATGTCTGTTGGGAATTTGAGTTTTTCTTTGTTATTGACTGTCCTGCTGCTTAGCTCTTGCCCTCACCATATCTGTGGGTTCCTTTTAGGGTTTAAAGAATCAGTCTCGAGTGAAGCTGAACATTGTGAGATGCCCCCCAGTCACCACTGTGTTGATCAGAAGACCAGACCTCCGATACCAGCTGGGTTTTAGTGTCCAGAATGGAATTGTAAGTACCATCCACTGAATACTTGACAGAAGCCCCAGCAGAAATGTAGTGTTACAGCTGTGTTTTTTTTAAGTCTCTTGTGTCTCCAAAGAAACAAGGAAAATCGGCACACTTACACTCACTCACCTTTCCTTCCCCCATAGAGTTCATCTTGGCTGAGATAAGCTGGAGCCGATACAGGCTGACCACTTTTACTTAAAAATATAAAAGGTACCCCAGTGGTCAGACAAGCATTCTCTCCAGATCAGGCTGAGAGGCTCGGAGGAAGCGGTGCATTTCCAGTTCTGCCTCTCATACTCACTAGCAGTGTCTGAATTCTTAGTTCTTCCATCCTCCCCCACCCCTTCTTCTTTATATGAGTGTACCTTTTGGCTTGGTTCTAAGTACCATTTTCTTATTTCCTAGAGATCTTATCTGCTCCAGTGGGTTCAAGTATCATCTCTATGCAGATGACTCCCAAAACTAAACAGGGTTTAATTAAATAGCTTTAATGAAATAAAGCTATTAAGCTTTACTAGCTTAAGTTAAGAAAGAGGACACTTAGACTTTTGGGACACCCTGTGGATCCATCCCTCACCTCTTTCTGTTGCAAGTTCCCACTATTAGAAACACACTTAACACTGCAAAGTATCAAGGAAAATTTACTAAAGTAGAGTTCAGAGGAATTGAACTTTGGGCAAAGCTGACTACCCCTCTTTGGGAGGAAGGAGTACCTTCTACCTTATTCCCTCTGAATGAATGGGTAGCTCCCAAGTAAGGCTAGAGGGAGACTACAGTTTGTTTAGACCAATGCAGACTTTGCATCACACCATCCATTGGCCATGTGACTTCATGTTCTCCTTTCTGATAGGCTTTCCCTCAAACCTGCGCACAAGTTTCTGACCTTTAATCTGACCGTGCTAAATCACAACTCTGATCACTTAAAACTGGGAATTTTAATGTGGAAACAGACCTTCTTCCTTGTTTCCCACACCACCTACAATTACCTGTGTTTGCTGGACTTCTTTCATCCATTCTCTTTGTTTTCTGTGGCTAAGTTATGGGCTTATCTATGACGAAAAGTTACAACCAGTTCTTTAAAATTCAAATTTGTAATAGCCTTTGCTATAGAGAACCCTGTCAAAGGCATTGTGAAAGCCAAGTTTAATTAAGTTAAATTCATTATCTCTCAGGAGGTAGCCAAGGTGTAGTAGGTAGAGCAAGCCTTAATTAAAGCTAAAAAGATCTGGATTCAAGTTTTACCTACATACACTAGCTTAGGTAGTCAGTTGACTTCCCAGTGCCCAAGGCAACTCTCTAAGATTATATAAATTGTAGGAATACCAACTTGTATTGATAAAGGTAGTTTCCTTACCTGGAAGTCCCCTTCTTTCAGTGAAATCGCAGATCTAGTCTCCATCTCTAGTTCTCACTTTATCGACACACTTATTTACTCTTCTTAAAACATCCTGGTATATTAGATAGGTTTCATTTCCCCTCAGAATTTTTTTTTAAATTTTTCTCCAAAAATGCAGTTACTCTATATATTCTAGTGACAGGCTATACTGCTGTATTCTGGCATGTTCTTTACTCATTAGCAAAACCTGTCAGCATAGTATTGCTAGTCTGGAGGAATGCTTGCCCCTGCAATTTAGTTTTGAAAGGAGCAAGTAAATCAGCAAAAATAAAAAGCTACACGGCATGAGTCATTTTTTTTAATCCATATATTATTTCCCCCTTTCTTTTAATTGTTTTTTTCTAGAACATTAAAAAAAATTCACATTTCCTTCTAGTACCAGAAAATGTTTAGAGCTAAGTTGAGTCAGTCAGGCAGATCTGGGAGAGACCCAAGGCATCTACCTGCCCTGAGGACTGTTTTTGACCAAGAGTCAATGCAAACAGGAAAATGTTCTCCCTTTCTCAAAGAAGCATTAAGTATTTTGTTAGATGATCTCATTAAATGCTTATGCATTGTTTCCAGTAAAGGACCATATTTGGAAATGCGGAGAAGGTCAAGGGAAGATCAACTGTTCCTTTCATTTTAAAAATGACTTTGACTTTGTGTACTTTTTGCATTCTCTTAAATTCTAGGCCATTACATAGACTCCTGGACAGTCATTACTGACATTAAGCCATCGCACCAATGCAGATCCCTCCCAAATGCAGATTTTTAGCCCAGATCCCTCTTCCAAACTGTAGGCCTAGATGGAGCATCAAACTCTGCCTGTCTGTCACCTCACGCACTCATTCTCCCCCTTCTCCTGATTTCACTATTTCTAACAGCAATACCTAACTGGACTCAGTGTCCTTTATTCTAAACCATCCAATTATATTTTTTATACTTGAATCTCCTTCATTTCTTACCTTTCATTCAGCTACCAAGGCTATCAGTTCTTTCTTTGAAATGCTTAACAAAATAAATATATATTTTTTTAATTTTAAAAAAGAAATTACCCCAAAGAAGCAGATCTCTTGGCAGCCAGAATGACTGCATTTAAAGCATTCATCTTTTGGGGGTGGGGGTGGGTGGGAGGGTAGTTAAAGCAATAGTAGTGTTTGGTACTGATTCAGGGACTAGTTTCCAGGACTAGAAGCTGTCTGACTTGTCTGTGCTAGAGACTTTGGAATCACAGTCCATAGAGCAGTAGGTAGGTGACGTTTTAGATAGAGTGCTAAAATTCAGAGTCTGGAAGACCTGAATTCAAATACTAGCCACTAGCTAGTTGTGTGACCCTGGGCAAGTCACTTTAAAAAAATCACTTAAAATCTCTCAACATCAGTGTCTTCATCTATAAAATGGGAGTAAAGATAGCACCCATCTCACAGGGTTATTTTGAGTCTTAAGATACTCTAAAGCTTATTATTTTAATACTAGCTATTATTATTATTAATGAAAAGTCAACCACTCAATTCACAAGCATTTACTAGTCTCAAATGATGAAGAGGCATTTATTTAGTACCCACTTTATACCAGGCAAGATGCAGAATGGTGTAGGTAAAGAGGCAATCTCAGATTCAGGAATACCTAGAGTCATCTCATCTCACACCTGCTAGCTAGTTTTGGAGTGGGGAGAGGGGGATTTCCTCCCTTCTTTGTGTTCCCAGGGGCTTAGCACAATGCCTGGCACATAGTAGATGCTTAATAAATGCTTGTGGAATGACTGATTATCCCAGGCATGAAACAGTCTTCATTAGTAGAGTCATTTCCTCATTCTTGTGCTCCTAGAGTGAAAGAGAACCCCTCCCCCTCATGACCAACAAAATTACAATTGTAGTAAAAAACAAAACAAAACTTGGTCAGCTCTGTACTAGGTGCTGGGAATACAAAAGACAAACAAGAGACCCTCTCCTTAAGGAGCTTTCTCTATCACGTTTTCTCTGTATTGTCATTACCGGTACTTTAATAGCAATCCCAAATACTTCTATTAAGTCTCTTCTTGTCCACTCGGATTGGCTCCCTGCTCCAAAGGTTTTGTGTGTTTGTGTGACTGTTTGTCTGTCTGTCTGTCTGTCATGGACCCTTTGGCAGTACTGATGTCACAAGGCAGTCGTGTTTTCATCCATCAAATCTTAGTCAGGATATTGGATTTCAGGATTTGTGACCTTTAGAAAAATAGTCTGTTATAGAGAATTAAGAGTTGAAAGAATGAGTAATTAAGTGGCCAGAGGTGTCCAGAGGTTTATTCCAAGACCTGACTGAGCTGTGATCTTCAGTAAATTGAGATGTGTATTAGATTCTGTGATTCAGTGTCCTAGGGGAGACTTAGCTAACTCTGCCATGTTTTTAGTGGAAGGGTGACCATTGGGAGATTTAAACCCCTTTTTCTTCCTTGCAGACTCCACCTACTTGCTCAGAGATCAGCTGTGGTACTGTGGTGATTCCGGGCTCAGCAGGGATTAATTTGATCTTTTTTCTTGCTAGATCTGCAGCCTCATGCGAGGAGGGATAGCGGAACGGGGCGGAGTTCGAGTGGGACATCGAATCATTGAAATCAATGGACAGAGTGTTGTAGCTACACCCCACGAGAAGATTGTTCACATTCTCTCCAATGCTGTTGGGGAGGTAGGAGCTGAAATCCGTAGGGTTAGAAAAGGAGTCTGTACAGATCATTTGCCCAGCCCCTGGGCGTCCCAGCCCCTGGGCATCCTAGCCCCTGGGCATCCCAGCCAGAGGATTGTCTGAGATATCTGAGGAAAGGTGGGGCTCCATAGGCTTCCTTGATTTTCCATCCCAGTATTATCCCTGCATAATCAGAGAAGTTTCTCCTCACACCTAAATTACCTCTCTGTTGTTAGAATTTAAATCCATTTCCTTTGATTCTATCAAGGTACTTCTATGACATAGAGGGCTAGACTTGGAGTCAAAAGGACCTGAGTTCAAATTCCACTTAATTAAGTGCTAGCTGTATAACCCTGGGCAAGTCACTTAACTTCTGAGCTCTCAGTGACCTCGTCTGTAAAATGGAGACAAAAATCATACCTGTTTCACAGGGGTGTCTGTGAGGACCAGATGTGATAATCAGTGTGCTTTGAGGACAGACAGAATAACTAGTATTGGAGCTTCTCTGTTCAGTAAAGTTAAATCACTTTTTGGCCTTCTTTTCACCCAGACTTTTTTTAGCTTCTCACTTCCTAACCTGTTTTCCATCTCTTTTGTTATTTTTCTGCTTCTTTATAGTCTTTTCAGTTCTTCCTGTCGCCCCGCATGTGGGCCTCCACATTAAGCTTAACAGTTTTAATTATTTTGTTAAGGTTAAAACAATGGAAAATCACCTAAAGTTTCCTATACATGCATATCATAAATATGTATACGTGTTTATGAGGGCTGTATATATGCACATATATATAGGGATGTACATGTATATATTTTATATACATATGTAAATGCGCTATGTATTGAGTGGGTCAGATTATCAGCTTGAAACATACTTTGGCCAATGAGGGGTCCCAGTTGCCACCCTAGCCCCAGTTAATTGTCAGGGCCTCCAACCACTGATTAATTGATAATTGTCCTAATAAGGATATCCTACAAGGACAGGATGAATCAACAACCAGTAAACTGCCATTTTGAAAGGACTAGTTGAGTATTGCCAAGGCCTCTAAGGGAACTAAAGTCTCAGGTAGTAGATTCAGCTGGCTGTCAATGTCAGGTGGGATAATTGACCTTGAGTTATGACCCATCCAATGCTGACTGTGTGGCGAAGGGCAGGAAATGAGGAGGCTGTGATAACAATACGGGAATTATTCAACTGAAAGTCGTCTTAGAAAAGAAGAGAGAGTGTTAAACCTAGGTGTAAGACCATGGGGCTCACTACACCACATGAGCTGTAGCCTTCAAACATGTTTTCAATATGTTTAACTCCCCAGCACCACGTGGGTGGTGTGATTATTGTTTACATAAGCCCATCCTTATATATCTTTTTTTGAATCGCTAATAAATGTTTTTAGATTATTTTATTTATATTAATATTAATTTATTTTTAAAATAAATAAATAAAATATTTATTTAATTATTTAGACTTATCAAAGATAAGTCCACGAGTCACTTTTGCTTTTTAAGAAACCAAAATCAGAGTTAGCTAAGGGAGACTCAGTAGTCTCTTGCTTCCCACAGCCTTTTAAAATGAACATTTTATTAATACCTTTTGTTTTTATATTGTAACAGTTCCAGATATTATATTTTCATCAACTCCTGACCCCCAGTGAGTTTTCCCTTGTATCAAAGAAAAAACTTAAAACCAAATGATATCGCAACCACAACTGCAGCCACAAAGCTCCCCAAAGCCTTTCCCTTTTGTCCATGGACACAGCTGTATTATCGATTCATGTTCTTAGTCATGTCTTCTGGGACAAAGGGGAGAGTCTGGAACAACAGTCACACAGTATTTTTTATCTTTTCCTTTCTATTTTTATCTCTCTTTAAAACCCTGGAGAGAAATAAGGTGAAGTATTCAAACCCAGGTCTTCTGTCTACTTCTAGTGTTTCTGCCCTTAGACCTTCTTTTGTATTAAATGGTCATTTTATTTTATATTTGTAACACCAGCATACGAAGAGGCAGCATGGCTTAGTGTTTGGAGCCAGTGGACTGCAGCGGGAATCCTAGCTCTCTTGAATGCTACCTGTGTGAACTGGGGCAAGTCTTAATCTTTTAGACTTCATTTCTGTAAACCTCAGTCTTCTTGTCTGTAAAATGAGGATGTTAGATTAGATGGCCTCTACAGATCCCAATCCCTCTAGCTCTAGAGCTGTGACTGTCCTCTTTTTCACTGGCTAGTTATTAGTAGTGTGGGCAGGGAGGTGGCACAGTGGATAGAGTGTACCACCTGAAGTCAGGAAGAGACTCATCTTCTTGAGTTCAAATCCAGCCTAAGACACTTACTAGCTGGACGTAGCACTTAATTCTGTTTGCCTCAGTTCCTTGTCTGTGAAATGAGCTGGAGAAGGAAATAGCAAGCTACTCCAGTATCTCTGCCAAAAAAATAGAATCTGACATGTTTGAAAAAATTTTCAGTTGTAGTAGTAGTAGTGGTGGTAATGGTAGTAGTGGTAGTGGTAACATAGTAGCCACAGAAAGCATAACATAGAATGGGAGGCTCTAGAGGCAGCAGTAACTTATAATAGGAACTTGGAGAGACTCTATTTAAAATCCTTAATCTTCAACAAGTAATTGAAACTTCCTGAGTTATCTCATCTGTTGGCTGGTGATTAGATGTGTAGTCCTTAGGTAATATCAAATGACATAATGAATGAAAAGTACTTTGTAAAACTTATCAATAAAAATAGCTGGCATTTATATGCATACCACTTAAAACAAATATTATCTCATTTTATCTTCACCACAATTGTGGGAGGTAGATACTTTTGTTATCCTGCTTTTACAGATGAGAAAATTAAGACTGAGCAAGATTTAAGTGACTTGCCCAAGGCTGCACAGCTAGCAAGTGGCAGAGGCTGGATTTGAACTCAGATTTTTCTGTCTTCAGGCCCAGTGCTCTATCTGTAAAAAGTGGATAATAATATCCTTACTACTACCTCATAGGGTTGTAATAGGTATCAAAGAAGGTTTTTGCTTTAGAGAAGAACTGTGATTTCATTGATAGAGGGAGCTCCCTCTCTGAAAATATCTGGCAGTAAGCATTTATGAAGCACCAACTGTTTACCAGGTACAAAGAATGAAACAATCCTTTTATTCCTAAGGAGTTTATAAGTACAAGTATAGATAACATAAACCTTTTTTTGACATTTAAAAAAAATTAAATTTCATTTTTGCTAGTTTTTACAATCAAGAAAAAGGACATCACATTTATGTAAAAAAACACAATAAAAAAGTATCATTACTGAAAATATTACACAACGTCAGCTGTTTCTTCTCAGATTTGCTTTATGTAATTGAGTGTATTTGAATTAATAAATAAAAAATTTGAACAAGAGATATGGCTAACAATTTAAATGGACCTGATACTAGAATTTCCTTTAAACTTTTCCCAAATTTATTTTCATGTCTTTCCGTTATGGATTAATAGGGGAGGGGGAATTAATCATGTGGAGACCTTCCATTCAAATGACAAACATTTTAAAAAAGTATTTATGATATATTTCATTCCTCTAGAATCTAAGCACAGAGGCTCCTCCAAGTCTGTGTGTTTCACAGTATAAAAAGTTAGGTAAATACAAATATACACAAAATAATTAAACACAAAGTAAATGTTGGGGCAGCTAGGTGGTACAGCGGATGGAGTACCAGGTCTGGAGTCAGGAAGATTCATCTTCCTGAGTTCATATCTGGCCTCAGATACTTACTAGTTGGGTGACCCTGATAAGTCACTTAACCCCATTTGCCTCGGGTTCCTCGTCTATAAAATGAGCAAAACTCTCCAGTATCTTTGCCAAGAAAATCCCAAGTTGGGTGCCACAGAGTCAGACATGACTGAAATGACTAAACGACAAGGTTTTGCAGTAGCACTGAGGGATTTGGCACCTACTTTGTAACTTATATAGCCTTAGAGAGTAGCGTAGGGTCATGGAGGTTAGTTGATTTGCCTAGGGTTTGATAGCCAGTAAATGTCAGAGGTAGGACTTAAACCCAACTTTTCTTCACTCTGTGGCCAGCTCTCTTTCTACTAGGCTGCTCTATGCTTATCAAAGATGACAGTGTTTTTATGTACAAGTGATGGTGTTTTTTATATAATGTACATAAATACAGAATTTTATTTTCCTGGTTTACCAATTAGGAATTCCCTGTGTTAACTTGGCAGGATCCCCTCATTTCCTGTGCTTTTCCAGGAAGGAAATTCCTGATTGGCCCTGCTTTATAGCTGTAAAGCTTTGTGGGTTATACTGTTTGACTGACTGGCTGTGTCTCTTTTCTCCCCACCTAGATTCACATGAAAACGATGCCAGCCGCCATGTACAGATTGTTGACGGCACAAGAACAGCCTGTTTACATCTGAGACCCATGTTCCTCACCTTCATAACATGCATGAGGGCGCCTCCTCACTACTGGCTCTGTTTCTCGTGATGCTATTTGTGACCATGGAATCATTTTGTTTGCACTCTCTCTCACACACAACGTTTTGTCGTGCACCAGAAGAGAAGTATCCATGAGGACCCCTTTTTTCTCCCTTGCTCCATCTTTCACCCACCCCAGTCCCCATCCCCAAATACAAGTGATGTTTTAATGTGTGTAGTTCCTTGCAGAAGGGAGAGCTGCCCAGATCTTCCCAGCAAACTTACCTGCAAATGAATCTTGTGGAAAATTTATGCTTGGCATTTGGGGTATACCTGGCATCCTGGGAGGGGTAGAGAATAGAAGGGAGGACTAGCTCTCCTGTGGAGTCCATACCTCACAAAAAGGGTTATCCAGTGGGGGTGATGGTGCAGTGGCTAGAAGTTCTTTGGTGCTCTTGTCCTTTCCTTGGTGTACGTGTGTTGGGATAGGATGAGGTACAGGGAGCCAAACAAGATTTTGATTGACCAAAGTAGACTGAGGGCTTAACTCTCTTTACTATTTCCTCACAGAATTCCTGAGCAGGTTTCAAACATATTCCATGTTTGGTCTTTAATTTGCAATATGTTTATTTACTTTAAGTATAGATATTAGAAGGCCACTGGCATTTAAATAAAGAGGGAGGGAAGTGACCATTGACATTCTGAAAGCAGTTATAATGGCCTTGCAGATAGCTTAAAGTTGACGTAAGCTCCTCCCATGTCACTAGCCAGTGAATACCAAAAGGGGTCATATGTGGCCTTTCTGTTGCACTCCTTTTCATCTATCCCATTCCACCAGGGTTCTAAGCTTAAACTCTAGGTCCCCAAGCACCATCTGTCAAGGGTCCACACCTCTCCTAGAATGTCTTTATCATGTAACCCCATCTTTTCCTGGTCCCAACAGGGCCTGCTTGGGTTGAAATTCCAACTGCCCTCTGTCCTTTGGGCATTTTGCTTCATTTTAACTGAGGTACTTCCTAGTGTTCACATTCCCAAGTAACATTTCCCTAGCATTTTGACAGAGCTCTCCAAGATTCAGTGAATGAAAGCTACTCCCTTAGCTAGCTTGGAGACAGGCATCTAGAAACTAACTCTTTGGTTACCAGGAGACCATTAATCTGTTCTTTTCCTAAATTTTAAGTTCCTCTGGTCCATGGGCTGAAACGAGCTTCTCTGCTGCTTGGGACCAGCAAGACGTACATGTTCCCTGCACGGCAGAAGTGATCGTGGAGGGTATCCCTATGGCCCTGGCTGATAATTTCTAAGCTTCATCTCCTAGCCTTGTGGATCTGAGAGAGAATGGACCTGGTGTTGAATGTCTTTCATATTATTCAGGTGCCTCATTTTTATGGACTCTTAGTTCAGCAAAGGCGTCTCAGTAATACTGTTACTCTGAGCCAATTTTTACATATTCTTGGTCCAAAGAATATTTTTGATTTTGTGTGGGGTGTAGATTTGGTTCTTTTGTTGTATTTTTGTCTTTTGGGGTTTTTTGTCTTACTTTGTGACCTCAGTGAAATCAGGGGAAGAAAAACGAATATATTTTTTAATCTTAATATAAAACTCCCCGTCCTCTGCTTTTAAGATATTTATTCATTATGTCTGCTGACGTAGGAATTCAGTGAGCAAACTGTGGGTAGTGGGTATTTATTACCATGGAGAGAGAAGGGAAGGGAGTGAAAATAATAAAGAACCAAAAACCAGGCCCACATCTCCACCAGGAGGAGAAGTTAACTTCAGAAGGTCTAATCTACTTTTCTTTGGGGCTCTAGCAATTCAGTTTCTTTCTAAAAAACAAAAAATAGGGGAGTTCCATATCTTGAAATTATCAAAAGCTGAGTCTTCAGTTTTTGAGCACATACTTGATGGGGAAATGAAGCCAGACAGATCCAGATAATACGCCTGAGGAAGAGATATGCCCTTCCTCAACATTATGCTTAAGTAAGCTGTAGGAGCCCTGAAGTCACCTTCTAGAATTTAGACTGAAGGCCAGCCTTAGGCTGAATTATGAAGAATCACAAGTTGATCTTCATTGCTTTTCATAGGCGTGTCATTCCTTCTCTTGCTAACACAGCTGTCCTGTGAGGAAAGATTTCATGCTATGGTGTTAAGCTCAGGCATCAGCATGCAATAGAATCTAAGCTTGGAGTCAGGAAAGAACAAGGGATGTTACAGTCCCCCAGACAGCTCTCTAAGACAATGTCCAGAGGAGTTGTTCATCTATATCAGGGATGAGTTTTCCATGCTGGGAGTGTCTTCCTCTGATAACCCTCCTCACTGTTCCTCCAAAAGGGGGTTAGGGATTTAATATGTTAGCTTTGGGGAGTAATTAAAATTTAAATGAGAAAAATGCCTTAATTTAAAAGGAATGAATGGATAATGATAGTATCCAAAGGTGGTGAGTTTTTGTGGGGGAAAGACCTTTCCTGAATTTCACTGCAAGTACACCATGGTAGGTAATCCCCTCTTTGTGTGAGGGCTATCTTAGCTATGCTGGTAAAATTCTCCTTATTTGTTGCTACTAGAGAGAATTCTGGCTTTGGCTTTGGATGGTGCTTAAAGATTCTCCTGCCACCTCACACACCTCCTCCTCACCCCAACTCCTAGAATAACACTTTACCCAGGATTGGCGCTCAGTGAATGATACAAGGGAGGCAGGGGAGAGTCCAAGGAAGGGGTGAAAAACAATGTATTTTGTGCTTTTACCACTGATAAAATTTTGGACAAGTTTAAGAAAAGAAACAGAAATGGCAAACTTAGAAAGTGAGTAGACCCGATACATATTTTAGCACAAGATTAAAATTAACCCACCATTCACATTAACTAAAAGTAGTCCCTTGCTGCAGGATTTTGAATGCAACAACACTAGCACTGATGATCATATGGGAAGTATTTAACGGCCCCCACAGGGGCAGAAGCTATTGGGATTCAGGAGTAGGAGTTTTCTTTATATTAGCATCTTAATTTATAAGATCATGTTTTTAAAAAAAAAATGTTTTTCTTAACATCCCTATATATAGTAATATATGTAAATATGATAAATACCATGTATAATTGAGAACACTATGTACAGAGCAGCCTTTCCATAAGTTGCCTGAGTGAAAAACCACTCCACATGGAGTTCAAGCACGCTGGTAACTCATTTCAGGCATCAACCCCCATTTTTCTTTACCTCTTTTTCATTCTGTGGAGATAACAAGAGTCCAGCTCTATTTCTGAAATGTGAGGGTTGCAGGGAGCCCCTGGGATTTTGGGACAGTGAAGACCACCCTCTGCCTAAATTACCCGGGAGCCAGAGCTCACTTCTCCAATAATAATTGCCACTGCCCACCAGGATAGACTTAGCTGGAAGAAACTGGATACACAAAAGGGCTGGCTGCCATTTAACAGAAATAAGGAACAACAAAACAGACGGTAAGTCACATTTTCCATAAGCGCAGGTCCCCCAAAGGCCCTGGAATAAATTGCTATCTCCCCTTTCTTCCTTCTCCCATTCTGTATACTCATACACATATGCACACACTCAATACACGAACACACACACATTTCCCATAATTTGTCAGATTAAAAAACCCACCTATCTATCCTCTCATGGCAGGGTTTGACCCAGTCGCATAACTCTTGTCAGTGTTTACACGTAAGGGACCACCTCGACTCTGCCTCTGTTTCCTTCACAGGTTTGAAAAAAAAATCCATTCATTGGTTTGAACTGTATCCATTGTCAGATCTTTGATTCGGGTTTCCTTGAGTGCAGGACTCTTTCGTTTATGCTTTCCTGAATCTCGGCAGTGTCTGAAGATGACGGTGTGGGTGTGAGGTTGCTTGCACATATCTAGCACAGTACCTAGACTATGCCGTTGTAGTCTCGTTCTGTAAAGAAGGTGAGATCGAACTTGCTGTAAAGCGTGGGGAGAAGTACAGTATTGTATTTGTAACTATCGTTTTCTTTGTATACACTAAACTTAATGATCTCTCTATGTAAAATATAAATATATATAAATATATACAGATATAAATCTATATAAAACATGTGTGTGAGCCTGGAATGTTGATGATATTGCACATGTATTGAATGTAATTCCTCTGACACTTTTGGTCACAGGTCTCTGGACCCCTCTCTGTGCACACAGCAGCAGTGGTTTGATTTTGGGGTTGTGTGATGTATTTACTGTGCTACCTTCCCTTATTTAAATGAGCGCTGATGTCTGTAAGATTTGCAATGACAATAAAAAAAAAACTACCCCTTGTATCTTGGTCATGGCTGACTATTTGACACTTTTGATGGGTTGTCCTGGCATGGCCAGGGCAAAAGTTTCTCGGTCGCTGTGGAAGAAGCTTTCTGCTTTGGATTGAATTCAGTTCAAGCATTTGGGAAACACCCTGTCATGTGACTGATATGGTAGGAACTGAGCTTACAAAGTCAAAAAGGGAAACCATCCCTGCCCTCAAGAGATTACATTTTACTGGGGAAAACTGTGTACGCAAATAAGTAAATGCATAATGAACGCAGAGTATTGGTGACCCAGAATAACAATTGTAATTCGACCCATTTCCTAGCCCCTCTCCTGTTATGGTTAAAGGCCATGATGTGGTGACACAGCTAGACTATATCCTTAACCAGCCGGCTGGAAGATGGGAGCTCACTAAGGAATACCCTCCCCCAGACACACACACACACACACACACACACACACGCACACACGCACACACGCACACACAACCATCTCTGGGGGTGATGTAGAGAGAATGTTGCCCCTCTTACCACAGGGGATCTTAGAATTCAAATGGAGGGAGACTTGAAGGAATTCAGTGACTTGCATAGAATTTAATTTTCCCATCCCACATCACCAAAAGGTGGCAGGGCCTTTTTTAAACAGGATAAATCCCAAGAGATCATAGATCATTATAGTTCTTGTGAAAGAAGCTGTGAGTTCAACTTCAGCTGGGTCTCTGAGCAGTGATTTGATTTAACTACGGTTTGCTCCACATGTAGAATGGAGATCATCATAGCACCTGTCTTTTCCGGTAGTTGTGAGGATCCAATGAGATCATTGTGAGGCACTTAGCACAATGCCTAGCACAGAGTAAATGCTATATAAATACTAGCTATTATTTTTATTAGCTACGTATTATATTACACAAAGGACTTAGAGGTGTTAGGGAATTTCTCCCTTCCCTGGCTAGTTGCTCCCACCCAGATTTTCTGTCCGATGCTACAGCAGAGGGCCAGTTTGGGGGTTTTTTGTTTTGCAAGCATTCAGTTCACAAGGCTCAAAGAATGAACCAGTTTGGGGAGGCGGCGTTGTTTTTCTTGTTGCAGGTCAATGAACATAAATAAAGCTCACAACAAAACTGATGGAGACTTCTGACCCTAGCCTAGGAGAAACTGTCCAGAGAACTAGACTAGACTGATTTTGCAATTCTACCTCCTACCCTCCGAACACAATAAACACCTGCCATAGTTCTGGAGGGACAGAGGCCCTCAATTCCACCACCTCTGAGTTAGCCCTTTGACTCTAAATTCATAGGGTGGATTCATTCAAACTTACAGTCAGTTCTGCTATAATACCTGTTTCAAAACCTCAAAATTAGGGAACATTTTGAGCACAATGAGAATTTCAAAATGTTGAGGAACGTTAAGAGAATTCAAAACGCCTGACAAAACTCACAGGCAGCAGCTCTCAGAAGGCCACCTCAGGAGAAAACTACCTGGCTTTGTCAAGGTAAAGTGCCCTATTTATTATTTATCTTCTGGTGTGGTGAGAGCCATAGGTAGAGGACCATCTCCTCCCAGCCCCATCCTCTGCTGTGGCCTCTGGTTGTACAAGGCAGCCCAGGGCAGAAGCTGCAGCCCAAGACTGGACTCAGCCACTATTCATTGTATGTTTGTGTCGTCCTTAACCATTTAGCATGTATAAAAACATGCTACTGGAGTTTTTGTGTTTCTCTTGCTTAATTTTGCATAGTTTGTTGTTCTGGGGGAATGCATGTATCTCATTTTTTTTGTTTTTTTTTTAGTAGAACTGCTCATACGTGCTGCTGCCATCCAGAATAGGGGCATTAACTAGGGGGAGTGGAAACCGAGCACTCCCCCAGCATAACTGCCCATCAGGAAAAGGAAAAAATGGGCAATTCCTATTATGCTATCATGGAGCTGAAAGGAAGCTCCCTCATTCCACAGATAAGATAAGTGAGACTCCCCAAAAGTAATAAATCTAAAGTCACACAGCTAGTTAATGGCACAGTTGAAATTCCAACCCCAGGTCACCTGGGTAGCTTTTTTGTTATTTCTATATAATAGAATATAGGAAGATTTCATGCTTCCAAAAGCTCATTAGGGAATTCCCCCAAATTACCTGTACTCTTGTTTAAGCAAAGCATGCCCTCCCCCTAGTTCTTAAGACTCATGTGCCCACCAATGTCCTTCCCAAAGTTAAAATGAGAAGAAATCTTATGACCATTCACAAACATGAAGAAAGCAGTGGTCTTCAGTAGATCCCACTAAAAGTTTGAATGGCCACAGAGATCCTTTGGTATACTGGATACAGTGTTGACTAGACATTGGTAAGACTTGAATTTTAATTCTGTTGCTGTCTCTAATTAGCTGCGAGACCATGGAGAAGTCACTTTAATAACACCTATAGCAGCTGGCACACAAGGTTGTTATGAGACACTAATGAGATGATGGAGGCAAGGCATTTTTAGAAAAAAGCAACTTTCTTCCTCAAGAAAATGTTCCTCATGCATACATGAGAATTGTGGCTTCTGAGCAACCCATAAGCCTTTGGCTTCTTTCATTTCCAGATACATTTTTGCTATTCTCTCATGTCCACTTTTGTACTGAAGTCACTAAACTATATATTGATTTGGTTCAGTAGATCTTGTTAAGTTATTCATAGAATAAATTTCTCCATTTTTCTTTCTCTGGAACATGTTACTGCATAAATAACTTCAGATGGTAGGGGGTTTTGTCTACTTGTTTTCATTGTGATCACTTGGGACGAGGTGTCCCAAGAAATGACACTCTTACTTCTAGGCATACCAGGAAACCAAATCTCCAAACTCCTTTGCCTTTCCAAGGAAAACTAGTTAAGTCAGTCCTTTAGTTAGCTGCAAAATCCTACACAGTCCTTTTGTCTTCAAATTATGTTTATCCCAAGAATGAGAAGTCAAATCACAAAACACTAAGCTCCCATTCTGTCAGGCACTGTACTAAAAAAGCACTGGGGATGCAAAGGCAAAAAGCAAACGAACCAAAAAGCCAAGAGTTCATTTTCTAATGGGAGGAGGCAATGTGAAAACAACTATTAACTACTAACTCAACAAGATATTGATTACATATTAACTACTAACTAAACAAGATATGGACACGGTTGATTGTGTCAACTCGTCATGGACCCATCAGGGGTTTTCTTGGCAAAGATACTGGAGTGGTCTACCATTTCCTTCTCCAATTCAATGGGGAAACTGAAGCAAACAGGGTTAAGTGACTTGCCCAGGGTCACACAGCTAGTTTCTGAGGTCCCATTTGAACTCAGGTCTTCCTGATTCCAGGCCCAATGCTCTATCCACTGCACCACCTACCTGCCCTGACAAGTAAGAGGAAACAAGAAAGATTTTTGCAGCAAGTTAAGTCTGAAGGAAGTTAAAGAAGTCATGAGATGGAGAGGGAGAGCGTTCCAGGCATTGGTGGATAGCCAATGAAAAAGGCCAGAATGGAGAGATGGAGTGGTTTGTGAGAGGAACATCAAGGAGACATGTCAATGGATACAGAGCACATGGAAGGACTGAGGTATAAAAAAGACGAAAGGGAGGAAGGAGTCAGGTTATATAGAGCTTTAAAAGCCAAACAGAGGATTTTGTATTTGATTCCAAAGGCTATAATTGGGAGACACTGGAGTTTATTGAATGACCAGATCGGCACTTGAGGAAGATCAATTTGACAGTTGAGGCAAGGCTGAACTAAAGTGGGGAGAAGCTTGAGGCAGGGAGATCAAGTCCTTTTCCAGTAGTCAATTCATTTATCTTTGCCAAAGTTCTCACATTTAGAATATCTGTAAGTAGCCAGCCACCAGATGATAAGTGGTCAAAAGGTACGAACAGGCAATTTTCAAAGGAAGAAATCTAAGCACTCAAGAGCCATAAGAAAAATAATGTTCCACACCACTATAACTAGAGAAATGCAAATAAAGCATCACCTCATACTTATCAGCTTGACAAAGTTGACAGTACAGGAAAATGACAAAATTGAAAGGACTAAGGGAAAACAGGCACTTGAATGCACTTTTGTAGGAGCTTTGAATTGGTCTCAAAAGCGATTTGGATCTATAGCCTGAAAGTTACTAAACATTGCATAACCTTTAACCTAACAATTATCACTAGTAGGCCTTTATCCCAAAAAGATTAAAAAAAAATAAGAAAAAGACCCATATTTACAAAAAGGCAGGTTTTTGGGGGGGAGTGGCAAATAATTGAAAACTAAGAAGGTATGCATCAGTGGGAAGATTGGTAAGCAAATTATGATATGTGAATGTAATGGGAAATCATTGTATTGTAGAAATGATGAGAGGGATTTCTGAGAAACCTGGGTAAACTTGTGTGAATTGATTCAGAATGAAGTAAGCAGCATCAGGAGAAAAAAACCTGTGCAATAACAACAGCATTGTAAAGGTAAAAAAAGTTTGAAAGACTTAAGAGCTCTAATTAAGGCAATGACCAATCAGGATTCCAAAGGACTGATAATGAAGTGTGCTACCAACCTATTGACAGAGGTGTAGTACAGTGCTGGGCTTGGAATCAGGAAGACCTCATCCACTTATTAGCTTTATGAACTTAAGCAAATCACCTCATTTCTCTCTGCCTCAGTTTCTCATCTATACTAGGTGGCTTGTGAAGTCTCTTCTAGCTCCAAATCTGTGATTCTAGGACTGTGGTCCAACGCCTATTGTCATGAGCATCCACTAGTAGAGAAAGAAGCAAATGGAGTGAGAAAAAGAGAGAGAGAGACAGAGACACAGAGAGAGAGAGAGAGAGAGAGAAAGAGAGAGAGAGAGAGCTGAGAGACCTCCAAGCAGTCCTTCCCTCTCTTCCTACTTAATTTTTCCATTCACCTCCTGTTATTGGAGAATAAGAGAGAATCGGTCCTTATCCAAAAAAGTTTAGTAAAATGAGCCTGGCACATAGAATAAGAAAACAAAATTTGCTTTGAGCCTTGGCTCTATCACTTTCTTACTACCTATGTGGCCCCAAGCATGTTACCTTATTTGCCTATTACTTGCCTATTGAGATAGACGTTTGTCTATTAAAATAATAGTGGATTTGAAAATGGCAAATGGAATAAGAATTGGAAATGACAAATGGATTGGACTAAGTGAGCTCCGAGGGCTCTTTGATAGCTAACAATCTGTGGTTCTGTGATCAATATGTGGGCTACAGGTCAAATAACATCTAACTGTTCAGTCAGTTGTGTCCAACTCTTTGTGACCCTATTTGGGGTTTTCTTAGCAAAAAATACTGGAGCAGTTTGCCATTTCCTTCTCCAGTTAATTTTATAGATGAAGAAACTGAGGCAAATAGGGTGAAACCGACTTGCCTAGGATTACATAGCTAGTAAATGTAAACTGATTTTGAACTCAGGAAAATGAATCTTCCTGATTCCAGGCATGGCACTCTATCCACTGCATCACCTAGCTGCAGTAGTAGGGGAAAAAAGTCCTCAAAGTAGCAAACACACATGGACCACATAGTAGGCCAGTAGGGACCGATGACCAACCATGTGTTGCTATGTGGCCAAACTCAATGAGAAGATATTCTCTTTTATAAAGCTACTGAAGTGGAACCTAAAAATCTTCCTGAGTGATGTAAATTTGAAATGAGCACCCTAACTGAATATATCTCATAGGTCCATCCTATATAGGCTGACATGGAGCTGAGGGTATGCTTAGGAAGGAGCCAATAGGAAGATTTCCCCAGGAGATGTCAGCACATTCTCAGGCAAGCTCATGGTCTGGAGCATAGACTAGTTAATGCAAATATTCTCAATGACTTGAACAGAATTGATCCATAAGCACAGTAGGCTTGTAACCATGGTTTCATACCAATAAAGTTAGTTAAGGATTTTTTGGACTTTTTTGTATTCTTGCTTTAAAAATAATCCCAGATGTACTCACTCCCCCCTGAGCTGGAGATGGCTCCTGATCTCCTGATTGTTGTTCAGGTACCTTATTGTTGTGGTACCTTAACCTGCCAGGTGATCCTCAGAATCTTCCAAAGACAGTTCAAATGGGAGCTATTCAGTTTCCTGGCATGGAGCTGGTAGACGGTCCATGTTTCACAAACATATAACAATGAGGTCACCAAAATGGATCTATAGACCTTCGGTTTGGTAGTCAGCCTAATACCTCTTTTCTCTCAAACTTTTCTTTGGAGCTTCCCAAACACTGAGCTAGCTCTGGCAATGCATGTATCAACCTCATTGTCAATGTGAACATCCCTGGGAAGTACACTACCAAAGTAAGTGAACAGCATTTTTTGAATGCACAGCATTCAAAACTTCTCCATTTGTTGTAACCAATGTTTCCATGTATGGATGGTGTGGTGGTGGCTGATGAAGCACCTGTGTTTTCTTGGTGTTAATTATTAGGCCAAAATTAGCACAGGCAGCAGACAATTGATCCATACTTTGTTGCATCTCAGCTTCAGAGGCTGCATTGAGTACATAATCATCTGCAAACAGAAAATCATGCACCAACACTCCCTCCACTTTGGTCTTGGCCTTTTCAAATTGAAGAACTTGCCATCAATACAGTAAGTAGTTGACCTTAATGCCATCCATGTTCATCCTCATTGAAAGCATTTGACAACATGGCTGAAAATATCATGCTAAAAAGCATGGGAGCAAGCACACAGTCCTGTTTCATTCCCTTCATGACTAGGAAGGCACAAGAGCATTGCCCATTAATCCAGAACTTGGGCAAACATGCCATCATGAAATTGACATACAATACTGATGAACTTCTCTGGCCAACCAAATTTTGACATAGTTTTCCATGAGCCATCATGACTGACAGTGTCAAAGGCTTTGGTCAGATCTATAAATATTGTGTACAGACCTCTGTTCTGCTCCTGGCATTTCTCCTCGAGTCGTTGGGCAGCAAGCACCATATCAACCTTCCTCAGTCCTTTCTGAAGCCACACTGGCTTTCACGTATATGACCATCTTCCAGGTGAAAGATCAGCCTATTAAGGAGGATTCTAGCAATAATTTTGTCAGCAATGACTAAGAGAGAGACCACCCCCCTGTGATTGTCACTGGACAATCTATTTCCTTTACCTTTATACAGATGGACAATGGAGACATCCTTGAACTCCTGGGTGAAAACCTCCTCTTGTTGTATAACCTGGAAAAATGTCAGTCAGCTTTTGTGTGAGCAAAAGGTCTGACTACCTTGTAAATCTCAACTGGAATAGAATCAGCACCAGGTGCTTTGCCACATGAAAGAAGTCTCATGGCCTCAAAACCTCTTTTTGAGAAATTCAGCTAAGGAGGAATAGACTTCAACCTGCGGTAAAAATGGTCAGTGGTCTCAGCACTGATTGATGATGGTCTGTTGAGAACACTATGGAAGTGTTCAGTCCATCTCTTTAGGATCATGTCCTTATCACCAATCGATGTGGCTCCATCAGCAGGTGTTGGTATGTATTTCATGTTTCCTGTGTGCACACACACATGTGTTTGTGTTTGTGTATGCAGTCAGGAAGAACAGGGATAGAATCCTACCCCGAACATAAATGACTGTGTGATACTAGGCAGATAATTTAACCTGTTCATTCTCTAGGCAACTTTCAAAGAGAAGATGCTGACCTTCACTGATGAAGGGAGTTTCCTCCCTATCTAAATAGAATCTTAGGTCCAGTCAGTATTCCTAAATATACTTCTTTAAAACACAAACTATATGGTCCAGTTCACAATCACACAATCTTCTCTGTTCTACTTTGAATATTAAAATGTATTATTGATGGAATTTGTTACATTCATAATAAAAAAGGAAAGTTTAATTATTAAAAGAACAAACAGAAGTGGAAATGAGACATGTTTTGTATTACCTCAGAGGACAGTGATAGGAAGAACGGATGAAAGTGGCAAAGGCACAGACTGAGGCTTGATGTAAAGAAAAATTTCCTAGCAATTAGAAATACCCACAGTGGAATGAATGGGTTACCTCAAGGGATTGTGGGATCCTCTTCACTGGAAGTCTTCAAGCAAAAGTTAGATGATAATTTGTCTCGTATATTATAGTAAGGATTCTAGTTCAGGTAGAGGATATAGTAAGGACTCTCTGTGACTGTGACAATAGTGTAGCCTGAAGCCTTGAAAGTCCCTCAAGTTTTAAGCTTCAAATTATGTACAATAAATTTATTCCCTACTTTATTGCCTATAAATCTGAAAAGCAGTATATTGTCTACATAAAGCAGTTAGGTGGAGCAGGGGATGGAGTTCTGGGCCTGGAGTCAGGAAGACCAGAATTCAAATCTGACCTCAGACACTTACTAGCTATGTGACCCTGGGGAAGTCACTTAACCCTGTTGGCCTCAGTTTCCTCATCTGTGAAATGAACTGGAGAAGAAAGTGGCAAACTACTTTAGTATCTTTTCCAAGAAAACCCCAAATGAGCTCCTGAATAGTTGGACATGACTGAAACAACATATTTTCTACTTAGAAGGAGGGGTTTGATGAAACAGCTCAGAGCACATGATTTACTGACAAGGGGTGAGTAGCAACTTTTCCACTATGAAGGACAGAAAGCACATTAAACCTCTCCAGAGAGATAAAAGGGGGAAGTTTACTTTTCTCCTTGGTGAGGATACTTGACTATGTTTCCTCACCCTATAGAAAAGGCCCAGCAACTCCGAACAATCAGCCACTGAGTCAAGCCTCAATGCAGAGCAGAATATTCAAGATTACAAATCCCTTTGGGGGGCCCAAAGCAGCTGGTAGGCCTTAAAGGAGCTGCATGAATAACAAGACAGCGTAATTTGACATCAGAAACTCTAGAAGCCCTGCCAGCGTTTCTTGTTCCTTCTCAGACTTTCAGCCTTTTGTGGTTGTTGTTAACAGCTTGCGGGTTTTGTGGTGGTTTTGTGGCCCTTTGCCATCTCCAGTTGTGTTTTCCAGCCTTCCTTGGTAGAGATGGCTACAAAAGGGTTTTAGTATAAGAGGCTCCAAAGAGACTCTTCTTGTTCACTGTGGCCCGTTTGTGACCAGATCCACTGATTCTTCATACAGGCGCAAAAAGCAATCAAAAGAACATCGTGGTCAGTGAGAAAATAGTTTATGAAGCTTCTTGGAGTAGTGGACAGAGTAAAGGACTGGGAATCAGGAAGAGCTGGGTTCAAATCCTGTCCCAGACACTTATTAGCTGTGTGTCCTTAAGTTAAGTCATAACATCTCTGGGTCTCAGTTTTCTCATCTGTAAAATGAAGGGGGTTAAACTTGATAGTCTCTAAGTTGGTGCAGTGTCAGCCCTGGAGTCAGGAGCACCTGAGTTCCAATCCAGCCTCAGGCACTAGCCGGGCAAGTCACTTAATCCTGTTTGCCTCAGTTTTCTCATCTGTAAAATGAGGATAATAAAGGTAAATATCTTTTATAGCAGAGGTATAGTTGGAGTCAGAGGACCTAGGTTTAAATCTCTACTCTGATACTTACTGTGTGCAAGTCATTTACCTTCTCTGGGTCTCAATTTCCAAATCGTCTATATAAAATGACGGGTTGGGACTCCTCCATGATCTTGCCTCTTAGGGTTGATATGGAAAAGGTAGGGTAAGTGCCCACTATGTGCCAGGAACTATGCTAAGTGCTGGGGAAACAAAAAGAGGCAAAAGACAGTAAATGCACTTTGTGAACCTTAGTGTTAAACTACCGAGAATTATTATTCGCTGAGTGACATTGGGCAACAAGGAGTGACATCATCACTCTTGGACTCAAGTTTACTCATCTACAAAATGAAGTTGATAGTAGAACTTAGGTTCTCACATTGAACAAGTGTCTGAGACAGGATCTGAACCCAGCTCTTCCTGATTCCCAGTCCTGTACTCTGTCCACTCCTCCCAGAAGCCTCACAAATCACAAAGTAGTAAGGCAAAAAGCACTGTATCAATGTTACAATGACTTGATAGTTCCAGAACTTAGAGAAACTTTATGATCAGACCTAGTCATTTTGGAAAATAAAAAGTATACCAACTGTATGATGGACATTGCTATACCCTTCGAAAAATTGACACTCTGCCTTGGAAACTGAGAAATATCATAGAGTCTGTTAGCATCTGGTTCAAGAAGGCTTTTGGGTGCATCGTGATGCATTGATAGTCAAAGCTTTGGGAGGATGAAACCCAGCTAATGACAAGGTGTTGTCTAAATTAAAGATCAGCTCAAGGTACACAGATTTGAGATGAGACAGTAGCTGAAATGAACTTTTAGAAGGGAGTAGCCTTAGAGATAATTGTCATTTTAATCTATAAAACAATGTTGGCAAGATATAATGTTTTATTATATTTCCTCTTTATTCCATGATTATTATTTATGTGTAATATACATATGTACATTCAAGTATATGTGTATATACATGCACATATGTGTGTGTGCATGTGTGTATGGCAGCTACGTGGCTCAGTGGATGAAGTGCTGGTCCGGGAGTCAGGAAAACCTGAGTTCAAATCTAGCCTCAGACACTTCCTAGCTGTGTGATGAGTCACTTAACTTCTGTTTGCCTTAATCCACTGGAGAAGAACATGGCAAACCACTCCAGCATCTTTGCAAAACAAATAAGCAAACCATGGACATGGTCATGAAGAGTCAGACACAACTGAGTGACTGAATGACAATATGTGTACATATTTCAGTTTTATATAACTGCACATCTTATTATCAGTATCTATGCTCCCCCCAAATACCTATAAGTCTGTATACTTTAAACATTAATTGAATAATATTGAATCTGTCAAATCTATGAATCTGTTAAATTTGAGTTCCTGATATAAGTAGCTGTGAGCTATGGGCAAGCAACCTTACTCCATTTCTCCCCAGACTGAGCTGCAAACTTTTCCATAATTGCCCAGAGACCTCTTTGTCCTGAAGCCTCACTCCTGTCCTAGAATTCATGCCTCTGAAGTTCACGCCAGCCCTGACTCTCTGGATCTCAGTTTCTTCATTTATAAAATTCAAGCAACAAGCATTTATTAAATGCTTACTATGTACAAAGACCTTGCTAGGCAAGCAATATGTAAACTGATAAATATTTGCATGGAAAGGTAGAGAACATTAAGAAAAACCTAGGGGGACCAGGAGGGGCTTCTTATAGGAGGTAACACATGAACAGGGTCTTGAAGGAGAACAAAGATCCTAAGAGACCGAGGTGAGGAGGGAGTGCATTCCAGGTTGAAGGGCACAGCCTAGGCAAATAAATGGAGATGGGAGATGGAATGGTGAGTTCAGGGAACAGCAGTTTGAAATGAGACTAAGCGTGGTACTACCTCTGTCACAGGGATTGAATCTGATAATGATTGTGACCACAAATATGGAGTATGTGGATACAGAGCTAGTCTCCCAACCAAGAAGATACTGAGTCATTTAATTCCTCGGTGCTATGAACAACTCTCAAGGACTATTCATTTCACTGAAGGTGTCAGCCTGCTTTAGTAAAGGGAGTTTCCACATCTGAGAGTTCCTTATGTCCGTGAAGCCGCGACCAGACCATAACCTTGTTCAACTGTAGAGTACAATTCCAACATAAGCTATTACTGATCTCCACCGTTTGCAGGGATATGGGCTGGAGATCCCATTGGGCCTGGCCTTTGTGGAGGTGGAGAGAAAAAAATGGATTATGGAGAGGAGAAATACCTGCTTAATGGAACCAAAAGAATATGTAGAACCAGGCAGAGGCCTGGAATGTCATTCTGTTCGGCTTCCAGCTCACTGAACAACACAGATCAATGTCTCATCATATATACCAATAAGAAAAAGATAGTAGGATATAATCACTGTGGCCAGGCTTCTCCCTTCCAAGGAAAGGGTCTGCGTGAGCTTGAACTCCAGGAAGGATAGACCATCAAAAATGAAGCCTTAAATGCCAAGCAATCACACTGAGATCATTAAATATTGAAACTTTCAACTTTCAACTCAGCCTGTCTATCTTCTCTGTTTATCTAAAGTCTGCAGAATTTCAATAGCTAGGATTTCAGACCTGGGTTCATATCCCACTTACTAGCTACCGGACAAGTCACTGAGGCCTGCTTTCTGGGTCTCCGTTTTCTTATTTCTAAACTGCGAATACTAAAACTTTTAGTTTTATTGTGATGAAAAACCTGCTTCACAGAGTTGATGAAATAGCTATAAAGAACTAAGTATCCGCAATATCTAGTCATCCTCATCACTATTGTCTCCAAGGTCTCTTCTATGAAGCCTTCTCTGACTGCTTCGACTCGCTTTGCTCTCTTCTCCCCCCAGTGCTACTGCTATTAGAATCAGGACCTCACATTTTGCTATCTTGTGAACTCTTTTCCATGGGCAAGTAAACAAACAAAAGCTCTCCAAGGGCAGTCAGTCAGTCAACAAGCTTTTATCAAGTACCTACTAGATCACATCTTGAATATCTTTTTTTTTTTCATTTTACAATTCCCACTGTTGCTTGGTATAGAACGAACACTGCATTTGGAGTCAAGAAGGACCTGGATTTTAAATCCAGCTCTGGCACTTACCAGTACCATGGTCACCTAACCTCTCTTGGCCTCAGTTTTCCCATCTATAAAATGGATATAATTTTACCCATAGTATATATCTTCCTGACTCAGATCAGCACTCTATCCACTGTACCACTTAGCTACCCTGTTATTATTTTTTAAAAATTAGTAAATAATTTTTAATTAGAAATATTTACAGATAAGGAATATGACTAAAGATTCCCAGAAAACTTAATTCAATAAAATTCAAGAAACATTTATTAAGCATCTACTATGTTCCAGACTTTGTCCTAGATACCAAGCTTATAAAAACAGAAATGAAACTCTTTCCTTGATGATGTTACTGGGGGTTCGGGGGAATCAGAAATGGTATTATTACATAGGTACAATGCTGAAGTAGACTTGGTATCAGTAGGTCTGTGTTTGGATTTCTATTCTGCCACTCACTATATATGTGGCATTAGGCAAATCATATAACCCTTCTGTGCCTCAGTTTCTGCATATGTAAAATGAGAGGGTTGGATGAGGTGACCCCTAAGGTTCTTTCTGTCTCTAAAGCTATGATCCTATGTACACAAGTAGGTAAATGCAGCATAGTTTCAAGAGGGAAAGAACTATGACTTGGGGATGGAAGAGGGAGGTCAAGAAAGGCCAAGTGTAGAAGGTTACACCTGAGTTAAAGCCATTGATGCTTTGTCGCTGTTTACCAGTAGTCACTGTTCCTTCAGAACCTTTTTGTGTTATGGACCCTTTTGGTGGTCTACTGAACCTAGAGATCCCTTCTTACAATAATTTTTAAAAGCGTAAAATGAGATCCATAGTCTCATAAAAGAAACCAATTCTATTGAAATGCAGCTATTTTGTTGTTTCAAAACAAAGCAAAGCAAAAAAGTTGACAGATTCCATTCCTGAGTTCAGTCCTATCTAATGTGTTTTGATCTACAGCCACCAAGTGGATGGCTAGGGACATAACAGATTTCCTGAATAGCACATTTCTGATTCCCAGATGGTCAATTATTCTGCAGAGAAGCCACATGGTGATGACACAGACTATGTTTCCTTTCCTTGTATTATTTAGGGTTTGATTTGTTTGTTTTGCCCTTTCTTAACTGAGGAAGCAGGCCCCCAGAGTTTCACTGGCTTGTCTGTTGGGGCTGGGGAAGCAGCTCAAGAAATAATCTTTTATTTCTGTTTCTCCCTAAATCATTTCCATTAAGATCTTAGACTCTCAGAGTTAGGAAGGGGGCTGAGAAGTCACCTGGACCAACTTGTACCTAGCCAAGAATCCTCTCTATAACATCACCAGCTTTCCTTTGAAGAATTTTAGTCATAGGGAAACGACTGCTTCCCAAGAGCAGCTCTGGAAGAAGGAGGGAACAAGTGCCTACTGTGTGCCAAGAACTATGCTGAGCACTCTATAAATAATACTTCATTTGATCTTTCTACCTGTGAGGTAGGAGTTTACAGCTGAGGAAACTGAGGCAAAAGTTGACTTGCCTAAGATCAGAGAAAGCTAGTAAGGTCTTCCTGACTCCAGGCCTAGCACTTTATCCATTGTACCCCCTACCCACCCTCATTGTTTATAATTTTTTTTCCTATATCAAGCCTAAATTTGCTTACTTGGAGCTTCTATTTATTGCCAAGTTCTGACCCCACTGAAACAAGTCTACTCGCTCTTGTATAACTGACTTTTCAAATATTTGGACATGACTATTACATCCACCTAAATCTTTTCTTCACCAGATTAAATCATTTCAGTCCATATCATTAGAAAGTATGACAACCAGTCCTTCCATTGTGCAGGTGACTTCCCTGGGAAATGTCCAGGTTATCAGTTTAAATAAAAGTTATGAATAAGTGCATTTTAAATAATTAACCTATGTAATGTCTACGTGACCCTGGGCAAATTATTTATTCTCTTAGTGCACCAGGCAACTCTCAAGACTATATATTTTTGAAGAGTCACTGATTTGCATTGGTGAAATGAAATTTCCTAAACCAAATTTGACTTCAGCAAAGGTCCCAACCAAGTTCCCCTCCCCCACTTTTAAAATCCAATTTAAAATGCCCACACTGTGTATAATTAAACCTTTTGGAGAATAAATAATCTTTTATTATTTTCCCCATTAATCTCATTTTACATAATCTATTAGGATGCTTAAAATAAAGCATACCTATCACCTATGTTGCCTATGATAAGATTACAACCATTTTTTAAAAAATTAAGCCATGGCCAGGGTTAAAAAAATCAGTTGCTATATTGGCACTATTTATTAACTAAGCCCCACTGGATAAAAAAACAAAAAATTGAAGGAAGTTGCCTCTTATCATGGAAGAAAAGAAACATTATACTTCCTGGACACCAGAAGGGGTTGCATACACCACCAATGATCTTTAAGAGCACTGGGCTTGACATCAGAAACTTGGGTTCAAACTCTAACTGCCAATTACTGCCATATAACCTTGAATGAGTTGCTTCCCCTCTGAGCCTCAGTTTCCTAATCTGTAAAAGGAGGGGGGTTGAAGTAGGTGCTCTCAAAGGTCCCTTCCAACTAAATCCCATGATGTATCTCCATCTCAGAAGAGAGGATGCTTTAGGGAGAGATCAAAGACTTCTTAAAGTTGACATTGGCATTCCTAAGACTGGTCTGGCACTTTGCCACCATTATCAGGTCAGTCAGGAATTCAGTACTTCCTTTCTCTCCTCTCATGAAGCAAAGCAAAATTGAATCTCATTCAATGGTAGTGAGAAGAGGTTGTTCTAGACTGGGATGTGAACACAGGTGCTAACCCTCAGGAGCCAACATTGTACAAAGAAGGGCATTCTTTGTAATAAAGTGATTTCTGTGCCTTGCTAGCCAGAGCTGTAACTAGAAATAATTGTATCTAGAGACACACAAACTGGGTCCAGGGCAAGTAACATGGAATGAACCTCCAATCAACCTCTCAATCAGTCATCACTGAGTGGGGAGCAGTGAGACAACCAATCTAGAGGGGGAAGCAGAGAGGCACCTGTCAGTTTTCTATTCTATCTAACTCTCCTTCCTCACCTAGGTGAGAAATCAGTTGTTACTACATCGTTGAAGGACTGTAAGCACTTTCAGCAACCTCTAGATTCCGCAAAGGATTTGGTGTCCCATCATAATTACAATTCTACTGGAATCTGGCCGAGAGGAGTTTCATTACTGGCCTTTCTCTGATTAATTCCCTACAGCAAACAACCCTATCTAACGAATGGAACTGCTCCATAGGAATCATGCTCTACAAAAAAATGGACATGAGTGTTCTCTCACAGTGCAATTGTCTCTGTCTAGTAGCTTCTCCTGGAAAATACTCAACCGTTTTTCAATGCCCATCTTCAATGTAAGCTCTATCACAAAGGCATCCCTGATCCTCCCTGACCTTATAGCATTCTGAACCATACTTCTCTAATGCACTTACTATGTATTATCATAAGACTGCATATTTAGAGCTGGAAGAAATATTCTAGTCTAACCCTCTTATTTTATAGCTGAGAAGATAGACTCCAGAACAGTGAAGTAAGCTACATAAGAAGGTAAATAGTAGAATCAGGATTTAAAACTAGATTCCTCTAATTCTTTTTTTTTGGTTTAGGGACCTAGTATGACAAAAAAAAAATTGCACATGAAACTTCAGGTCTATTATGTATGATTTTCTATTCCTTTTAAATATGTGATAAAGTTATGTAAATTTCCTTTTTTTCTTCCCTTCTTTTGCCTTAGAGATGGCTACCATTAGACGTAAATATGTGTATATATATATATATGTAAAATCATTCTATGCATTCTTCTATTTACCAGTTCTTTCTCTGGATGCAGATAGTATATCTTCCTTTGTACGTCCTTTGTAGTTAATTTGGATATTTATAATAGTTAAAATGACTTATAATGTGACAAAGTTGTTCATAAAACAACATTGTTGTTGCTGTCTACAACATTCTCTTGGTCCTGCTCACTTCTCTCGTCCTTATTTTGTGCAAGTTTATCCATACTTGTCTAAGATCATCGAGCTCATTTCCTCTGATTCTTAAATCTCGTATTTCTTCTTTCTACTCCCTCTATGTAGCTGTCTGTATTTCTGTTTTATGCCCCTACTAAATAGTAAGCTTCATGAAGTCAGGGATGGGGTCTTATCTAAAACTTGTATCTTCCTAAGAACCTAGTACAACTTAATAAGAGGGATTTTACTTTCATCTACTATTACTTGGACCAAATTCCCACATGTAAGCAGAGTGGGCCGTATGAATATATGGGATAGGAGAAAGAGGTGTGCTGATAAATATTTAACCACCAGACTTCCTGGGAGAGGGAAGACTGTGCATATAGGAAATACTTTTAGGTTTAATCTGCATTATTAGCATTTTCTCCATCACTTCTAGACCAGAGGTGTTCTGCAAAACTCCAAAATGCAGTTGGAACTAGAGTGAAATATAAATAGAAAATGTTTAACAAAATGAATAAAAATACAAAATAGCGTTGACATTGTTAATTTATGGTTTTCTGAGTCATTGTGTGGTTCTCAAGAACCTGTTTCTATTTGAGTTTGATACCACTAAACCGTTGCTCAGTCGTTATTCAGTCATGTCCAACTCTTGGAGGTTTTCTTGACAGTTATAGGAGTAGTTTGCTATTTTTTTCTAGCTCATTTTACAGATGAGAAAACTGAGGCAAACAAGGTGAAGTGACTTGTGTCCAGGGCCACAAAGCTAGTAAGTGTCTGAGGCCAGACTTAAGCTCAGAAAAATGAGTCTTCATGACTCCGGGCCTGGCACTCTATCCACTATAGCACCTCACTAACCCAATTTTCATTACATTGTCCTAACATTCACTAGAACAGAAGTAATTTTAAAATTTTTAGTGTCTTCTGATCTACGTCTAGGGGCTGCAGATTTGGGAGAGAGGTTTACTGGGAGTCCAAGCCACTGACAAAGGCAGTTACTGACTGCTTTTTTCACACCCTCTTCCTTTCCTTTCCTCCCTCCACTGGCCATTGGTGCTACTATGAAGCCAACTTGGAGATCCACTATGACAATCTAGTCGGGGGCACCTTCTGTTTGTTTTGGATTTGGGAGCTTTTTAAAACAAGCGTCACTAAGAGTCTGGTTGTGCCACTATCCTTTCCATCTCCATCCTTGCCACTCCCCACCCCTCCATTCCCCAGGAAATAACAGTGGAGCTAGGAAATCATTTAGAACTGTGTAATCAAAGGATTCAGGGAACCAAAACTTTTTTATGAAAAGCAAGAAATGAACCCTGCTGTGTATATCTATCTACGAAGACATACAGCTTTGCTAGACACTGCAGATGAACAATATGTTGGGCCCAGAATTGAACAAGAGATAGAAAGTGGGCCAAATTGCATTTTGAAAATTGCACAATACTTTCAAATCACTCCCATCCCTGACACAAAAATCTATATTTTTTTTAGCAACAATATCTTCCCAGTGGTGGAACACCACAATTTCCAAAGAATCAAAATTGCATGTGACCTAAAGGTCAATAGCAAGACGCATGGCCGATGTAAGTGGGCTATAGCACATAACCAAGGCAGATTTGAGTGAAAAAGTGGCATAAAGATATATATCACTGAGGCAACGTATGATCCAAAAAGATCTGACAGAACAGAATATCGTGTACATGGTCAGACTCAGATTTCATAACAGATGTTCTGGCTTGTTTTTCTTTGTCATAAGACAGAGCTCAACCTAGAGCAAGACAGGAAATGAGTGATGTAAAGACAAGACACCAATAAAAGGGTTTGGATTTTTTTAAGAAAAGGAAAGCAGGTAGGCTTTGTGGGACATGTAACAATAGTTGGACAGCTTAGTGTCCTCGCTGAAACTCCTGAAATCCTAAGACCTGTAAGACTTGTAAGACCACCAATAGAAAATATATGGGGAAAAATACATAGGAAAGTGTGGACAAGAATCCCATGGGATAAAAAGGCATGAGAAGATTGTGAATTGTATCATTGGAAGGAATATCCACATATATAATATCACAGTTTCATGGAAATATTGAAATTTATATCTGAATGCCTTTCAGATGAGACAGAGTGGACATTCCTGGGGATTGTTGAGAAGGTCTATCACAGGAAAACAACATTTTGAAGTAGTGGAATGCTTGGCTGTCTGGCGAAGTCTTTGAAGTAATGTTCTTACATGCATAAAATAAAATACATAGGATTTCAAAGGAAACTAATTATATTGAATAAAGATGCAATATTTATCCATACATATACATATTTTCATATATAAAATACAAATGCTTAATACAATTATGTAAATATTATATATAAGGCTATTTCTCTAGCCACACATTATCTATGCATCTATGTACATGCATGTGTGTCTATGTTATATGTTAAATAAGATATGCACATATTATATATGGTTCTCTGTGTGTCATGTTATATGTATATACATTATACAGATAAAGATGCATATAGGCACATGTGTGATTTGTGAATTATATCACATATAGACAAATGTGTTACATATGTTTACATGAGATATATGCATTATTAATCATAGATATATAGAATGTTATATGGAGATTTGAAGATATTGAAGGAAAGAGACAGACAGCTAGACAGACTCGTTAAAGTGCTTTCATGTGCCTTGGGGGTGCCTTTCTGCCTGCTTCTGCCTTCTTGATATGACTTCTCTTCCCTCCCACCTCTATTTCCCAAAAACAGAATGTTCATGTGAATAGGAAAGCCCCCTTTCCATGGGCATATAGGCCCCCCAGCCCTAGTGCTTACAGGGTATGTGTGCTTTTCACTCTAGTAAATACACTGCAGAAATATGTCGAGTCCTTTAAATGTCTACACTTTGAGGAGACCAGAAAAAACCCCGCCACCATCGAAGACTAAGAAACCACTCTTTCTTTGCTTCCCTTGGCCTCTTTGCCTTCCAAACCATCTTTTTCCTCCCTAGCCAAAAAAAAAAAAAAAATACACACACATATATTCATCTGAGTCAGAATTCAAGCAAATTCTTTAGAAGAGGATGGGAATATTTCCAATTGCAAGGCCTGTAAGCAGCCCTTTTCTTCTGTCTCTTTTTCATCTCTGTCCCCCGCCTCTTTTTTCTCTCTCCCACAAGTCATTGCTAATTTTAGTCCATAGCTCATAGGCAAACCCTTACATGTGAGGGCTTCTTTCAACTGCAAATAAAATGAGCAATATTACTGAGATAGCACAATATGCCCTCAGAAGAGGGCACTGACCAGCACCATGACAAGCGTCCACCCTCTGAGAGAAAGCACTCCCTAATTTCCAGAAATGATGCGGAGCCTGCTATAACATTGCCTGTTTATACTGAGAACCTATTTGTGATCATGTCACCCCACCCCCTTATCAATAAACTCCACTGGCTCCCTATTTTCTCCAGAGTCAAAGTAAAAAATCCTTTGGAATTTAAAGCCCCTCAGACTAATTCATCCAGTCTTTTTGTGCTTTCTTCCCTTCCACACTCGATGATGTAGCTATACTGGCCTGCGTACTGTTCCTCACACACAACCCTCCATCTCCTGACTCCGTGTACAGTGTTTGCTCCGGCTGGTTCCGTGGAACGGTTTCCCTCCTCTGTTCTAACACCTATGTCCCCCCAGCTTCCTTCAAGATTCAGCTCAAATCCTACTTCTGAGGGGGGCCCTTCCCAGTTCCTTCCGTTTACACTATATACATATATATGTATTCGTGTGTGTGTATATATGTATGTATGTGTGCATGTGTGTCTATGTATGTATGATCTATGTACATTGATATTTTCATGGTGACTCCCTCATTAGAAAATGAGCCCCTTCAGACTTTCTTCCCCCTTTCTTTTTATCTCCAGCAGTTAGCACAGTTTCTGGTATATTTTTGTTCTTTGGTCATTGTTCAGTCTTGTCTGACTCTTCATGACCCCATTTGAGGTTTTCTTGGCAAAGATACTGGAGTGGTTTGCCATTTCCTGCTCCAGCTCATTTTACAGATGAGAAACTGAGGTAAATAGGCTTAAGTGACTTGCCCAGAGTCACACATAAATATTGGAGGCCAGACTTGAACTTAAGAAGGTGAGTCTTCCTGATTCCAAGTCTGGCATTCTATCCACTGAGTCAACTAGCTGCCCATTCTTGGCATATAACAAGGGTTTAATAAACACTTGTGGATTGACCCTCTCTGTGTTCCTGGAAGAGACATTTTTACATCCGTTTATAGAATCATAAGATCATAGATTTGGGGGGAGGTGGCAGTGAGGTAGGGAGGGATGGGGGGACAACGAGGTGGTGCAGAGGATAGAGCACTGAGCCTGGAGTCGGAAAGGCTCATTTCCCTGAATTCAAATCTGGCCTCAGACACTTAGAAATGAGTTGGAGAAGGAAATGACAAACCACTCCAGTATCTTTACCAAGGAAAACCCATGTGGGGTCACGAAGCATCAAATATGATTGAATAACAAGAGTATGGATTTAGAGCTGGAAGAAGTCTCAGAGACCATTAAGTTCCATCTACCTGTGAATTAGGCAGTACATTACGATTATCTCCATTTTATAGGTGAACTAATATTGAGAGAAGTTAAATAATTAGCCCAAAGCTATACAGTCACGAGTGACAGAGTCAGGACTCAAACTTTGATCTTCTTACTTTAAGTCCAGTACTCAGGAGATTATTTAAAAAACAATGCCAACGAAGCTCAACCACTATTAAGTAAAGCCTGACATTATTCATTCATTAATTTATTTGTTTGTTGCTGTAGAAATAGAAGGTCTTTAACAATATTTTGTTCTCCCCTAGTTTCATGAACAGTCCCATGGGCATCTAGCCTTGGCCCCTGCTGACTCTAATATTCTATATGATGCCTACCTCATTCTGTGAGTTCATTGGCAGAGGGAACTCCCAGGTGAGGGAACTCCTCCCAGTGCAGGTTAGTACTTTCCTCTATAACTTATGTTCTAAGAGAATTGCCTTGAGAAGTGAGAGGGTAAGTGACTTGCCCATGTAAATTTTTAAATTTATTTTTTAAAATTTTTGAGTTCCAAATTCTCTCTCAACCGGACATTCTTTAAACAGAAATCCAGACCATTAGAGAGAGGTTTCCCATTAAAAAAAAGAATCCTCCTCTATTGCTTAGATGCCATATACAAAGAGGCAAAGGAGTAACATGCTGTAATAAGAAGAACCCTGGGGATTGGGTGGAGCCATCTAGGTTTCAGTCCCATGTCTTCCATCAAGTAGCTGTGTGACCTTGGGCAAGTCACAATCTCCCTATTCCCCAGTTTCTTCATCAGTAAAATGAAGGGGTTGGAGAAGATAAGGTTTTTTTCACTTGGGGTCCTTAAATTTAAAAAAATGTTGATAACTCTCAATATAATTGGTTTCCTTTGCACATCTCACTATAATGCATCTTCATTTGTGACGTATTTTGTGCATTTAAATATATTATTCTGAGAAGGAATCCATAGGCTTCATCGGACCACCCAAGGGGTCCATGACACACACAAAAGAAGTTAAGGACTCTTGGACTAGATAATCTAGCCCTGGTCCCTTCTAGCACTAATATTCTATGGTGCTTGCATCATTCTGTGAGTTCATTGGCAGAGGGAACTCCCAGGGAAAGGAACTCCTACCAGTGCAGGTCAGTACCTCTCTCCATAACTTATGTTCTAAGAGAGTTGCCTTGAGAAGGTTAAGTCACTTGCCCAGGGTCATACAGCCAATAGGTGTCAGAAGTAGGATTTAAATGCAGGTCTTTGGCTCCAAAGCCAGCTTTCTACAGACTACATCATCCTCTGGTCCATGTCCCTATCTTAGGTCATTCCATGTTGTCCAGGATGCAGGAGATGCTCAACCCTAGGAAGACCCCAATTTTTTGTGACTTCATAAGACCTTATTCAGGCAGTTTTGTATCCCCACCAGAGCATTAGATCAGTGCCATGAACAATGTAACAGAAGCGACACACTCACACCAGATGTAAAAAGTGAATGATTTTATTCTGAATTCTGGAGTTACTGCCTCTAATCTTGCAAGCATGAATAAGTGGAACCAACGATTGCTCCTCCAAAATACTTTGCTAAAAATTTGCCGGTTGGCGCAAGTGCTTCCTGTTTTCCCTAAAGAAAGTGATTCGAGAGTTGCCCTAAACTTAGGCTTTAACATTTCAATAACAGCAGGGTTATTTGATCATCCTGCTTATATGCCAACTCACATTCTCACTGAGCAGCGAGAGGCCACAGGCAGCTATAAATAGCCTCCAAACAGATTATGTCCTTCCACAGGACAGACACAGGGGCAGCTGAGGCATCGCCACCCCCACATCCCATCCCCACCAAGGCCTGGAACACTCAAATACCATATGGAATGCCCAGGGAAGGGAAGATGAGCTAAGTTCACAAATTATAACGATGCATCCAAAGTGTCCATAGGTCTGGAATGATATACTCATTGCCCCCTGAATGTCCTTGGTGGTGAAGCCAGTAGTTGAGAAATAAACATTCCCTGTGGTGTTCCCAGACTCCTTAGGCACAACATAGTACAGCAGAGACTAGTAGAACAAAAGCCTTTCTCCTAAATCAGCCTTAACAACAAAACAGAGTACATAGAGACACGCCGCAAGACAAGATGGGGCTCTCCAGTCATGATTTTCTTTCCCAGCTCATTGACTTCTCGAAGGAGCTCTGACCACAAGGAACCCCCAAGGGCTAGCTCAGAGCACAGTTTCTCTTACAACTCCAATAAGACTGTGTGGCCTTTCTGGGTCTGTTCTTGGGATCCTTCTCTCTACTCTCTGACTCTCTGCTGAGGCGAAAGTGCTCAGATCTCCACAACTCTCCAGATGAAGGAGCCTAGGGTGTCTTCTATAGGGCAACATTTGAGCCCTGGATGTACTTGGCTGAGCAGGAGTCATTATCTTTGAGGGAAGAAAACAAGAAAAAAAAAGATCAGTTCAAGAAAGAGTTCCTGTCTATTTAAAAGAGGAGGACTTGGACCTGGGTTCGAAATCTAGCTCTGCTACCTCCTCCTGTGCGATCTTGAGCCAGTGGCCTAATCTCTGGTCCTCAGTTCTCTCATCTGTACAATGGGGGAGTTGAACTCGATGGCCGCTCTAGTTCTACTGCTATACTCCTGTTATTCCCACTGGTCCTCAGTTTCCTCATCTATAAAACGAGAGAGTTGGAGAAGATGGTCTTTGAAGTCCCTTCTGGTTCTAGACCTATAATCCTATGACTAGCTTTTAAAAAATCTTATTATTTTGGTTTTTTAAAATTTCTTTCAGTTCTTATAAGGTGAGGGAGAAAACATCTCTCCCACCCCAGGAACATTCTTTTTAGTCAAGAGGGGAAGAAGGAAAGAAAGGCATGGCAGAGAAGGGCTTGGGACAGGTAGAGAGGGGGTGGCATTTGGTATCAGATGGGGAAGGAAAAGAAAGAACATATGAAGACACAATCTGTATCCAGAGAAAGAACTGATAAATAGAAGTATGTATAGAATAATTGTACATATATATACTTGTGTCTAATGGTAACCATCTCTCTAGTGGAGGGGAGGGAAGGGAAAAAAAGAAAAAAGAAATTTACATGACAACTTTGTTGTATGTTTGAAGGAAATAGCAAGTTACACATAGTAGATTCGCAGTTTCATGCGAAATTATCTTTTTTTTATTGTACTGTGTTATGGAAATGCTTGCTTTGTTCTGTAAATTGCAAATAAAATAAATTTGTTATACAAAAGAAGAAAGAAAGGGAGGTGGGAGGACAAAACTATATACCATGCATATACGACCTAGGGCCCTGGTCGTGGTGACAACAACCATGTGCCATTAAAGCCATATTTTCGTGGCACTTATATAGGCTTCTTTTGCCTACTCTGTAACCAACTAGATTTAAGGTTGGTCCATCCCAAGTATCCAGCTTTGGTGTAAAATGCAGTGAGTCATAAAAAACTTAGTATAGCAAAAACTTTACAAGTCCTTTATGTCTTCTTCCCAGCAGAAGAATATCTGTCTTGGTTGAGAGGGTCCAGTTTGGGGAGACTGCCCTGCACCTTCAATCTTTTCTGTAATTTTGAATAATCCATTGAAAAACCCTGCTACCAGTCAGTCAATAAGCATTTAAGTGCCTATGATATTCTGATACTGGGGATAGGAGGAAAGGTAAAAGGCCAGTCCCTGCTTACCATATAAAGGGAGAGATAACCTACAAATAACTATGCACAAACAAGCTGTGGACAGGTCAAATTGGAAATCATTAACAGAGGCACTAGAATGAAGAGTGAGCAGGGAAGACTTCCTGTAGCACGTGGGACTTAAAGGAAGTCAGGACATTTTAATTTTGGTACGCTAAAATTCATTCATTTCCCCTTTAGAAAAATAAAAAACTCCTTATTAATGCAAATTCTACCTATTTACCTTGCAGACTATTTCAGGGGAAGACAAACTGCTTCCCAGATTTCTGTCAATTCAAATAAAGTCCATTTGCCTCATTTTCAAACATGCCATTAAGGGAAGCATTAAATTCAGGAATCAAAAAGGCATGCTTTTATTGTCTATGTTCCCCTCTTGTGCACTGGACCTCCTTCAACATGCCCTCTAGAGCCCCAGGCATTGCCATCAAGTCAGATCTCTTAAAGACTCCTGGGCCTTCCCATTTGCTCTGCAGTTGAATCCTTAAGGACCACTGGATCTTTCCATACAGTCTCCTTGCAACTGAAGCCTCTTATATGTGCTACCCCCTTAACAGGGCCCTTCATACTATTCTATCTGTATCTCCAGTGCTTGGCACAAAGTAATCACTTAATGAATTTTTTTCATTCATTCATTCATCTTCCTTTACTTTCACTTCAAATATCTTGTCCCCTTTGTATTTAATAGATTTGCTTTCCCACCATAGGTGCTTGATTGTGATATCTTTAAGCCATTAACAGTGTTTCCCGGGCAGTCCTCCTGGAAGGGGGTTTGTCCTTCATCTTCCCATTCGCTCCCTTGAAAGAATGGTTGTGAAATGAGTGTCTTTGGAACAGTAAACAATCAAGTTAACCCAGTAAAGATAGAATGAGGTCTCTGATTATTCACCCTGAATGTGCACAACAAAACTACCTGTTCAAGGAAATTGGCACTTGTGATGGCTTCCTCCATGTGTTCTTCATCAGACTTGAGGACAGATTTGATGTTTTCTACCAGTTCATGTATGTCTGGGGTCATACTACAGGATGACTGCTCCAGGAACTTTGCCACTAGCAGTTTAGTGTCTATGTAAGATTTGTAGTCTACCAAAGAGCGAGGTCTGGCTCGAATGGCTCTTGCTCGAAGGCCCTTTCTGAAGGTCACTGGAGCCAACTCGGTCCTCACTTCAGTCTGAGTCGCAGCTTCACAGCTAAGCACAGGCCCTACAGGTAAAGAGAAAAAGTCCTTAGCACACTTCTGCCAATGTCACTTGAACATATGATTATCTGAAACCCCAGCCCAGTCCTCTAACTCAGCATGGAAAAAATCACCTGGCAAAATACTGACATCCATGCAAATCTTGTCTTTCATTTCACAGAAGGAGGAAAAGAAATCTATAACGCAAGGGATGTCTTTCAATCCAAGGATGTCCCCAAAGGTTTTAGCGTGTTACAGTAGATAATTTCTGAGTTATGTCAAGTGACAAAGGGCAACCAGGAGACAAAAGATAACATGTGGTCATATGTAATATTTTCAAGTGATACTTGCAAATGGATGGCAAATTGATGAATCACAGAGAGAAAGCATTTCTGTTCTGGTGGAAGGAGATGACACAACAGGGAAGGGATAAAAATGTTGCTTAAACAAGTGTGGAGAGGGCTAGAGAAACAAGGTCTATGAGAAGATGCTACTAGTACTCTGGCTATATAGCTTTATCCTAAAATTCTCAAAGTTTTCTGTTTCTGTTTTATTTCATCTGGGCTCACATCACATCTATGCGGCAAGCAGAAGGCAAATCACCATTTTCATTTTGTAGACAGAGAAATTTAAATCCAAAGGAAGTAAGTAACTCATTAGTTAACAGGGGCACTTAAGGAGAACTTCCAAATTTCTCAGCTTCCCAGGGTGGTTTTCCTACATCAACAAGTGTGTGAAGTTATTTTAAAGATATGTAGAACCACTCTCTGATGGGGCCAATAAGCCAGGAGGTATGTTGGGAAGACGAGGGAGATACAATCATGTTTCCCTAACTATGCAAGAGTAACCAGCAGTCTTCAGTCTGCCCAGGGCTGAGGAAGTCAGAGGCAGGAATGAAAACATTCAAGCTATGACAGGAAGCAGGAGAGGATATGAAATCGTGGTGAAGGATGCAGATACTTTCTGGACCCTTTTTCAGGCCCACAGAGCTCTAAACAGAGAAAGAAAGCTATCCACCTCCCCACACCGCCCCCTCCCAGTTGATACTCATTCAGTCTCCCAGGCAGTGATGGTCTTGATGCAACACTTGCTAGGAAGGATTTACTAGTTACACTTTAATGTGAGGGCCAGGGGGCAGGGTCTATGCTCATTCACTTGAATATGCCCTGGCCACCTTCTGCATTAAAAGGTCCAAACAAATAAACATGTCCACCCTCCTGCCTGCTGACTTTCAGCACTGCAGGAATTGAGTAAGGGTCCATCTTCTAAGACTATGCTGTAGAGAGAACTAAGTTCCAGCTGAAACCGGCAGGCGGCCAGCCCGAGTCCTCAACTTGCTAGAGTAAAGGTGGAGGAGACCCACGGTGAAGACAGGTCTTGGGATTCTTAGAGCCCAGGCTGCTGGGGCCTGTTGGGATTGCAGAGGTGATACAGTCAGTCACGGGGAGGTGGGAAAATCCCACTCTGTGGCAGCTGTAGAAACAAGAGGAGTTTTCTCTTAGGTACATGGTCAATCTATAACTATGGCAAACAACAGATGATGTTAGAGGAGTTGAGGCAGAACTTACAAGAGATTGAAAAGGTAATTTGGCCATCGGAAAAGTTGGGAAGTTTATGGAGTATTAGGAAGTTTTCTTGGAGAAGAGTTTTATATGAGTATATTATATATGTCATCTCTGGAATCATGCTCAAGTAAACCTATATTCATTTAGATAATCCCCACAGAGAGGCAAACACAAGCATGGTTGTGTGTCTATCCATTTAAAGTAAATCCCATTTGGTGGTGTTTATTTTAAATGGGCCAATCTGTTTACAGAGCTTAAGTTCAACACAATAAAAATGAATATACTAGAAGAAAAATAACCAACAAAAGCACACATACCCCCTTAGCTTCTTCTTCCAAAGAAAACACCCCTTCCAGTAGGATTAATAATGTCCAGAAATCAGAAACCAGGTCTACCTATTTCTCCTGTATATCACCTCTCAGGATATTATGTACAATGGAGGGCTTAATCAGTATTTTTGACCATGAAAAATGAAACTTGAAAGGATGTGAGCGCCTAAGTTGAGCTGATGCATTTCCCTAACGTGTGATGGCTCTCCATTTTCTTTTCTCCAGGACAGAACTCAACTTCCATGAGAATACCACCTAAAATTAGGGACCAGAGTCTGACCTACATCACTTGTATTCAGTTAGAATCTTTAAGAAAATGATGAAAAAATGTTCTAGTTAGAAGTCAGCAAATGACATCACCTCTGGCTGTCAAGTGATGGAGCACAGGGTCACTTTTTGATCTTGCTCTCAAGGGCTGCAAGGCTCTCCTGTTTGATGGAAGATGCACTAGATTTGAATCAGGAGTTGACAGGGATGGGCTCTCTTCCCCAGGTGTGTTAGGAATGTCTCCACCTGATTTGTTGAAAGAGAAATAGAAGTAAATGTTCATCAATCATATCACTTCACAATTCAGGCCAGCAGTACCTGAAAAACTAAACCTACTTGCCAGCCAATGAGTAACATTAAGCAAGCAAACAAAAATTTACTAAAGGCCTCCTATGTACTGGGGCCTTTGCTAGGTTAGATACTGAGGATATGAAGCAATTCCCATCTTCAAGGAATTTTCAGAAGGAAATAGCATATGCACATAAAAATATAAACATACAAACAAAAATAATGGGGGAAGGAGGGTGGAGAGGAAAGCCCTGAGGAATCAGGAAAGGCCTCAGGGAAGGGGTGATGTAGATGGAATCTGAGATGCAAAGGTGAGAAGGAAATACATTCCAGCCCTGAGGGGACAGCCTATGCATAGGCATGGAGATGAGAGATGAAATATCAGGTGTGAAAAACATTGAGAAGTTTGAGAAAGACTGTTGAGTATATGAAAAATAGTAATATATAATAAGCTTTGGAAAGCTTGGCTACAGCCAAAGGGTTTTAACTGTCAAAGAGTGGAGTCCCAGAGGTAATAGGGAGCCACCATACTTTACTGAACAGGGAGCAACATGGTCAGACCCACACTTTAAAAATATCACTTTGTCATAACTTAGCAAGCTTTCTTTAAATGACAACTCTATAAGGAATTCATGATATTAAAACAAAAACAAATCAGCTCACACTAAAGCTATTAAAAAAAAAAACAACAACCAGTGTTTAAAATCTCCCCAAGTTCACAACTGCTAGATGATTCCTGGTATTTCATCTGGAGAAACACAACAAAATAACACCTGAAATAGCCTTGCCCTCCATAGGCTAGAAGCCAAAATGCCCACCAAGAAGGTGTGCATAACCCAGAGGGTTAATTACAAGCTGTGAAAAAATCCAAACCAAAAGCAAGTGACGGCAAAATGATCCATCCTGAGTTCGTTTGATTTTTGTTGAAGAAAATAAAATTAAAGAAGGTGTAATCCTTCATTGTGGTTTGAAGAAGCATTATGGAATACAACTGTATTGAGGAAACCTGACCATTCTCCATGTTTCTACTCAAGATGGAAAATGGGCAAAAGAAAAGAAACCAGTTCCAAATGTTCCAAATGGCATTACTGAAAAATTACCATCATCTGAAATAGCTGTAGCTTGATCCATTATTCATTACCATTTGCAATTTAGTCCTGGTGGACAATTTTCTGGGCCATTTAAAACCTCCCCAAAGAGGGCAAGCTGTAATAATGCACCTTTAACTTACAAGGATAAATGTAAACCAAGCCCTGTATTCTCTGTACTACTGAAAAACCGAATTCACTTTATATTAAGGCAACATGACCCCGGCCCCAGTTTATAAATTATAAAGGGTGACTTCATAGCCATCCACTTTGCAATAATGGAGAGGCTTCCAGAAAGTTCCATCTTACCTTTAGAGGGAGAAAAAGTACTATAGCATGGGGAGGTCGGAGGGAAGGCTGAGGAATGCCAAATTAGACTCTTGGTTTTGGAGAAGAGTTAGAGTATTCTTCAAAGACTGTGTACTCCAAAGGGATTTTATATCTTTGTCAGTACAGATGTTAGCGGATATAGCAATGGTTACAGTTTGAATAATGTGCTTTAAGAATAATGTCTAGCATATTGATAAAACAATAAAAGAAATTTATGCTACAGATCTATATTGATAGCTGCAATGAGATATTTCAATCATCTGAAATGACCAGCAATTTTCACCAGTTTGGCAAATGATCAGGGCAGAAGATTATTTCTTATTAAAGTAATGTCTGTTACCTTGAGACACCTGTGCACTGCCTGGGTCCAAAGGGCCTGCCACCGCTTCAGATGCCTCTGGAATTTGTAATGAAGTCCCCTATCACACAAAACAGGATTGTTTGCTTTTGTTCAAAACCTAGACTCTGTTTCAGCCACTCTTTTAAAGAGGAAAACGATGCAGAATGGCCTTGTTCCGCAAAGTATATTACGCTCAGTTGTTCCGTTTAAAGGTCATTTTTTTTTACTTCTAGAAATCAAATTTTTACTCATCTGTACCAAAAATATCCATAGTGATTTTATCCTTAATAGTGATTCCTAGAAATAGTCTACATGGCCAATGATTGAGGAATGTCTGGGCAACTTGTTGTACCAATGGAATGAGATATTATCATATTATAAAACCAACAAGTATGAAAACATAGAGAAAAAAAGTAAGGACATATAAAGTGCAGGGTGAAAAAAGCAGAGTCAAAAGATATATGCAAGCTGGGGCTATATAGGAAAAACAGCAACTAAACCTTACACAAAGAGATGGGGAAAAAAAGATTGGAAGAGGAGATGATCAAAGGAGATGATCTCCCTTCTTTGAAGAGAGGGAGGAGACTGTAGGCATGGGACATTTCGTATACTTTCAGAGTTGGTTGATGCGTTGATTGATTTTGCTAAACTGCTTTTTTTTTCTTCTTTGCTGCAAGGATAGATGGCTCAAGAATGGGTGGAGAGAAAGGATATAATCAGAGAGGAATGGGATATAAAAATAAAAGATATCGATTGTGTTTTTAAAAGATAGAGTGAAACTACATAGGAGTAAATACTTGAAAACACTTGAGCTCAAGTGTCTTCTGACTTTGTAGGGTAGAGAAAAAGGGAATAACATCCTTGAGAACTCTTTTTTTTTTTTAAGATTAGAAGACATTGAGCAAATTGCTACTGTTATGGTTTATATTTTCTTTTTATAAAGAGTATATTTTGTAGTTTAAGATTTTCTATATGATCTCTGTCTCATTTTGTTTTAGTGAAACTGTAATATGAATTATCCTTAATAAGATCTCAAACATGTCCTTGATAAGAAAAATTATGATCACGTTACCTGTTCCTGACTGATTTGGCTCACTACAGCTTCATAAGGAGGGGGTGGATCCAGAGGACAGAAAACTTCCACACCTTTAATCCGAGCTCCGTAGATGTGCGGAAGTGGAATAACATCAGAGCCTATCATCCTGGGAAAAACACCTTGGCATGAGTCAACATGTGCTACTCAATTCACAAGCATTTGATTGTTTGATTACTGATTGGCTGATTGATTGAGAGGCAGAATAATACAGAGGACAGTGGCCAAGACCTTCCATCATATAATAGATTCATGACCTTGGGTACACACCCCTAATGAGTCTGTTTCCTCCGCTGTAAAATGAAGATCACAACACTTGGCACTTTGTCTAACTTTCAGGGTTGTAGTGAAGAAAGAAAATTGTTAAGTATGACAAAGGTGAGTTTTGGGGGAATGATCCAGACCTGTGATTTAATTCACATTGAAACCTCCCTCTACCAATACAGACCACCAACTTGTCTGTAATTTATAATCTTATAGGGTCATCTGGGAGCACTGGGAATTACTTGCCTGAGGTTATAGACAGGTAGTATGAGTCAGAGGGAAGACTTGAATCCAAGCTCTCCTAACTCCAAGGTCAGCTGCCCAAAGAGAGTGACCATCACACTACCCTGCCTCTCAAGTTGTTACTATTACCATTTAGTAAAGTGAATACTGGACAAAATTATGGGGGGGGGGGGGGGGGGGGGTGTAGACCATTTAACCCTTCCAGCACCACACTGTCCCTATACAGAAAATTTGGGTTATGTAGGTAATTGGTCAAAGGACATATGAACAAACAGTTCTTAAAAGAAGAATTGTGTATTATTAACAACCATATGAATGGCTCTTTCAAGTAACCAATAGTAAGATAACTATACATCAAAATATTCATGCCTGGTATAGAAAAGAAACAAAAGACAGGATGCAGAAAGACAAGTCCATTGGTACATTATTGGTGGGGATATGGATTGGTTCAATCATTTGGGAACTCATTTTGGAATTATGCTAACAAAGTGACTAGAATTTCTATACCCTTTGACCCAGATATTTCAGTGTTGGGCATATACATCAAGGAGGTCAAAGACAGAAAGAAAGTTTCCATAGACAACAAAATATTTCCAAAGCAACCCTTTTTGTGACAGCAAAGAACGAGAAATAAGGTAGGTGCCCGCCATTTGGGGAATAGCTAAACAAACTGTAGTATATGAACATAACAGAGTATTCCTGAACAATAAGAAATAATGAACATGAAAAATTAAGAGGAACCAGGGATGAACTGAGGCATCATGAAATAAGCAGAAACAGGAAAACAATATACACAATGACCTATGACATTATGTTTACGTAAATGAATAGAACAGTAAAATGAAATTGAATGATGTATAATTATAATGACCAAGTTATGACCCAGAGAAGAATTGAGCAGATACACCTCTCTCCCTTTTTTGCAGGGTGGGAGGGGATCATGGGTAGAATATTATATATATATATTACTGTTGGTTAGTTTTGCTGAACTGTGATTTTTTAAAATCTTTGTTACCATAACTAATACGGAAATAGATTTTACATGATTGCACATATATAACATATCAAATTGTTTACCATCTTAGGGAGGAGGGAGACAAGGGAAGGAAGGAAGAAATTTGAAATTAAAAATTTTATTAAAAATTATCCTCATATGTAACTAGAAAAAAATAAAATACTATGAAAAATCATTTTCACAAAGAATGACTTTCTGGATAGAGGAGAGAAAGGTATATATGTAGAAATGAGCGTGATATGAAAACAAAAGGCATCGATAAATTAAAAAAAACCCAAAAGTAACCTAAATTGTCATATTCTATACATTATGGATCATGAAACAAAAGGAGCCTCCATAAAAAGAAACAAATATTCCCAAGTGATGGATCCTTTCTAAAACACAGTTAACAAAAAGGAGACAGACTGAGAAGAGTTCAGTGATGTCACTGCACAAGGTGATTAATACATATATAGAGAAATCACTGCGAGCTTTTCCCCGAGGGCCCAACAAATTCATATCATATGATCGGTTAATGCTGGGAGAAACAAGGACTTCAGTTTTTCTCTTTCATGTGCTTGTCATGAGAAATTCAATAAAGTTGATTGATGGCACAGCTTCAACTTTTCACCAGAAATATCCCTCCAGACAAATTATAGTTTTCAGTAAACAACAATTTTCAAAAATTCTAACTTTGGCTTGAAGAGAACGCCAGAGGAATTGTGGTAATAGAACTGGAATCTGAGGACTTTGACCATGTCACTAAATGTCTCTTGGCCTCAGTTTTCTCATCCATAAAAAAGATGATAATAGTATGAACATTTCAAAAAGTTGTTTGTCAGGATCAAATGATATAATGTATATAAGCACGAAGTAAACATCTGCTTATCTGCTGCTTTTATCGGTGTTATTACTCTTATTAATGATTTTCTGGCCCTTTCCTATAGTGACTACCCCCTTGTAAGAGACAGTGGGTGTTCTTTAGCTATATAGTTATTCGGATAATACTCATGAAAGAGCTATGAAGAGCTCAAAATTGAACGTAAATACAAATGAAGAAATTAAGCTTCAAGTATGGGCAGCTAGATGATCAGGCTTTCTTTTCTGGTGCAGCATGAGAGGGATACCTACACAAATAATAAAAATCAGTTATACGGGGTGTCCCCCAAGTCTTAGTATACATTTAACTTTTAGTAAACTTTAAACTGCACTGAGTTTTGGGACACCCTGAATTTAAAGTCTGCAAAATGTTTTACAATTATTACCTTGCTTTATTTTTGTAACAACCCTACAGAGAAAGTGCTATGATTATCCCATTATATATATGAGGAAACTGAGGAAGGCCAAGGTTTAGTGACTTGCTCAGGGCCACAGAGCTAGTAAATATCTGAGACTGGATTTGAACTCAGGTCTTCCTGACTCTAACTCCAGCACTCTGGAGCACAGTGGAGATGACTGGGTCATCTAGCTTGCAGAGAACTTTTTAAAGAGTGTCCTTCATGACATGAGTTTTTGATGATTTTTTAAAAAAGAATTTCAGGAAAAACTCCATTACTCTCACAGAAAATACTAAAAATAAACTCAAGTACAGCTAATCCTTCCTTTTTAAGGGGTGCTTCTCCTTTACTTAAACTTCAGGAAAGGGAAAATCAAAGAATGGCAGTATCTCTTTCCCCACTTTTAAAAATTGTAAGGATTTCCAGACCCTTTAAAACAACCACAGGAGGTGTTTATCCACAATCTAGTTAAATCTGGCTTTTACTATACTATACATACTATGTAGTATGGCAACATTTTTTTATAAGATATGAAAACACACTATCTTTAATAAATCAGGTCAACTGTCAACTAGCCATGCTACTGAATGACTTTATACAGTCCTTCAAGGTTTACAAAGTGCTTTCTTCCCAACACACTATGAAGTAAGAAATGCAATCCTCATTTTACAGATGAAGAACTAAGGCAAACAAGGGTAAGTGACTTGTCCAGGGTCACACAGCTAGTAAGTGTCTGAGGTTGATGGGACCTGGACACTGAATTCTCCCACACAACCCTGGCATCTGGCCCCCTTGACACTCAATAGTCCTTTTCAATAGTCCTTTAATTGTAGCTCTCTGACCCAGCCCAGACCACTTAACTCCTTTCACAGTCTGCACCTGGGCCCCCCAGGCTAGTTACCACTCTTTCATCCCATCCAAATCTTCCCACAATCTTTTTTTTTTTTTATATATAAAAGTATCAGTCTCACCCCAATTGAGATGCAAATTCACTTAGAATCTAGACCAATTCTACTGGTGATACAAATAAACCCTGCTATTTTGACTGAAAGAAGGCTTGAGTCATCAAATCCTTTTGAGATGGACCCCCCCTGTACCCTTATATTTAGGTGTCCCCAGCATCCTGAACCCCAACTCCAGGCTCAGCACTCTATCCACTGGGCCACCTACGTTTGTTAGGTACTTTTCTCATTACAACGTCTGAGATGAGAACCGCTAGTATTATCATTCCTGTTTTACAGATGAAGAAACTGAGACACAGGCTAAGTGAGTTGTCTTAATTCCTACAAGTATGTAGTTTCATGTCTTCTGACCCCGTCTAGTGTTCTTTCCCTAAGTCACAATGCATTTTTTGATGAGCAGAGAAGTAGCCTAAGTTATCAGAAACAGAAAATGCCACCACAGCTTTGATATGCTATAAAAGTCCTCTCTTGCCACCCAGACCCCTGATAAAGTCTTGGTTTGTCTCTACCTACTGCTAACAGTACAGGACCCACATGAATTACTGCACAGAATTCACAAAATGGTCCATTTGACTGTAGATGGTTCAAAATTCCCTGAAGTTTGATTGCTTTTGCTTCCGCAGCTCACAGGATTCCTTAGGAGGAGTAGAAAGGAGCACATGGAAAGGTCTCCTTAGCAAATCATCTTCTCTCTAGGCTTAGGGAAATGGGAAATGCTGTTTGTGAAAGGTTTAACATAACAGCTTATAAATGTATTAACCTAACATTATTCTCTGTCAAATAATCAATTCAATTTAAGTTTGTTGAGATCAGGAACTGTTTCGATTTCTTCATGCCATGCACATAGTAGGAACTTAATGAATTAGTGTTGAATTTAAGTGCTGTGTTTGCTTAGTAAATAACAATTTTACATGTGATAAAACTGAAAGCAATCCACAAAGCCAGTAATTTTCAGTAGAAAACAAGACTATCTTTGGGAATTAGTCAAACAGATCTAAAGTTGAAAGGGACCTCAGGGATATCTAGTTCAATACCCTTCTCTTATAGATGAAGAAACTAAGGTGCAGAGAGGGTGGGTGACAGACATTCAGCATCAGTAAAGATGGCTCTTAAAACATCAATTTAGCCACTTTGGAAACATCTTTGGTAGGGAGTGTACATGATGATGAAAACTTCCATAGGTTATAATATAATATTGTTTTATAGGCTCAAAGATCTGTGTATGCCAAAAGTCTCAATGAAGTTTGAAGCTTTAACAACTTCAAGCTACACTAAAGGGGATAGATACCCTGTATCTACATGCATTTTGTTCATTTTCCCCCATTTTTTATCTTAATTGCATTGATACATTTTGTTTTTACATCCCCTTCATTCCCAAATATATTTCTCTCCTATCTCTTTATCAACTAGTCATCCGCTATACTAAAGATTTAAAAAGAGGGAAAAAATACCAGTAAAACATCCACCCTATTTGACATTATACGCTATATTTTGCCCCATCGCCCCCTACTTCTGTCAAGGAGGAAGGAAGGTGCATTTTTCTCAGTGCCTCTCTGGGTATCTTGACCTTGGCGTGTGTTTTCTACCTGGCAGTGATTCCTTCCTCACAACCGTGTCCTATTTTCAAATGCCCTTGCAATGAATGTTTTGAATGATAGGAACACTTGAGGATAAGCGTGGTTTTACTTTCTGTACTTCACATCTGATCAAGCGTCGTCTTAGGTTTCAGGAGGAGAGCCCAAGAACCCAACCTGATCTTCCAAAAGGGAACAAACAGCCTGACAAGAGCTCTATTCAAGAAGAGAGGAACAGGAGAAAGAAGAGGAGGAAGGGTCAGGCCAAGTCTAAATGACACACTGCTGGACATGAATCTTAATCCCAAATGAGTCACTTTCCCTCTCTGCTACAGGGGGAAATTAAATCTGCCTGTTGCTTTTTTCCTTCTGTGCTCACTGCACCATTAAAAAAAACCCCCAAAACCAACCCTAACCAGATGTCACTTCTCATAGGGCCACCAAAGCCATGCCTCCTGAACACAGCTACAAATCATCAAATAACACCGACTTTTCCGCATGCTCGGGAGAGATCCAGGGGCTATTTCTGATTGTCTAATAGTGACAGATTGGACTAACAATTTAGTAAACAGGAAGAAAGTGAATTTTATTATCTCCTCAACAGCAAATACTTACTGATTTACTAATGCCTACTGTATGCAGCAGCATCTGTATGCAGAGCATCACACTAGTTGCTGGGAGGGAAAAGTTTAGATCAAAAGACAATCTCCGTTCTCATGGAAATGACCATCAAATGGGAGCAGCTGTCACATATTCACTGCAGTACAAAATAATATAATGGCATAAATTTAGCTGGGAGATGGAGGTGAGGCAAGGTGCTTCATGAAGTCCAAAGGGGGAAAGGTCATTTACCTACATGGACTGAGGTGAATAAGGAAAGGCTTCCTAAGAGAATGGGCAGGTATTTAAGAGGGTAGCTAGGTGGTGCAGTTACATAGAGCGCTGGGTCTGGAGTCAGGAAGACCTGAGTTCAAATCAGACCTACCTAGATATTCATTGTCTGTGTGAGCCTAAGCAAGTCACTTAACTCTGGTTGCCTCCATTTCCTATTGGTAAAATGAGTTGGAGAAGGAAATAGTAAATCACTCCAGTATCTTTACCAAGAAAATGACCCAAATGGGGTCACAGAATCAGACAAGACTGAATCAACTGAACAGCAAGTATTCAAGAAGACCTGGGTTCAGATTAGCCCAGGCCAAGTCACTTGACTTCTCCTCCTCCCCAAAGTGCTGCCAGCAACTCTAGTCACCAACAGTTGCCAATCTGCCCCTGAACCTGGATGGAGTTTCTACACCTGGGAGTTCCCCACACTAATAAAAATCACAAATCTGGAGCAGAAAAAAAGGACATTCAACAGACAAAGGCGGTAAGGAGGGAGAAAAGTGGGGCATCCCAAACATATAGAAGACTTACACATATTTATTTTCCAGAGTGTGGAGCCCATTAAAGTCCTAATTTTCCCATTCTTGCAGCAGCAGATAAATCTAGTCTTTTCTAGATCATACCATTGGTCAGAATACCATGCTAATAAAGTCCTCTCCTTGCCGTGTTGAGAAGCTGCTCACGGACATGATGTTTCCGATTTTATTTTTGGCTTGTTCCAGAGGATAAAGAGAGTTCTCCTTTTCCTTTTCCCCTAGATACACACAGACAGAGCACACCACTGGAGGGCAGAAAATTGATGTTGGACCAGGATGCCAGTTTTCCATAAGAAGTGGAATGGGACAAGAAGTACACAGAGTCTCTGAAGTGTATCCAGTTAAGAATACACTTCAGACTCAAAAACAATTGCCCAGAATGACAAAAGACAGGACCGCCAACTAGCAATTTTTGCTCCTGAGGCAAAGTAGGTAGGTGGGGTAAAGGTTCACCAGAGCTCCTCTGGGATATCTGGAAGTTTCTTTGTTATTAACTGACCAGCCACATGGGGGATAAAAGGGGAAAATACCAGTAGTGAAGCTGAGGTAGAGTTGCCAGGGGGTGAAATTGTGCCTCTGGATGGTGCAAATGATACGTTCTTAATTTTCCACTCTGATGCAAAGCTTAAGTGGCCCCACCCTAGTCACGGTTCTGGGAATAGGCAAATCCTTTAGATTCCCCAGGCCTGAAGTTCAGGTTTGGAGACACTGCCCCACCCCCACCCCATCCAACATTAATACCAAAAACAATTTTCTATATCTGCTGCAGTAATTGAAACAATATGCAATTAGACTCCACACACCAGCCTTCCACAATTGAATAAGATAACTTGAACCTAGGTGGAATTAAGGAATTCTTTAAGAACTGAAATAAGCGACAGTAGTTCATAGGCATAGTGAATGGTTCAGTTAACCTTTGAAAAAGTCCTGCCAAAAGTCTCCCAGAATCCAAGTTCATCTTTTCCTGTGAACAAATACGAGGCCAGATTTTCGTTCTGTCCAACAGAAATTTCTGGGCTTTCCACAAGAGCGTCACGATTTGTGTGGTAAACATCACCAGGTCAACAATGTCTGCACTTACATGGTTAAGGGATGTCTGTCAGGAAGCTGCAATTAAGAAACTGCTTCTTTTTCTTTTTTTAAGGGTTGGGAACTTAGTAGCCTCAGTGAACCACAGAATATACATTTGTGGATTCTGATGGTGGCAAAGCAGAGTTTGCAGGCATCTTAATTAGGAGTCCTTACAGGGTAACCAAGCTCTTACTCACAAGAGATGACAGCTTTTCTCTCACTTGGCGCCAGGTTTCCCTTGGAACGCAGTGGGATGTTGCATAATTATATCCTCAGGTCAAAATGGGAGTACAGTGGTTACCTTTCCTCTGATTTATTGGCTGGGGTGAGGCAGGGGTGTGGGAGAGGGGAAAGGAAGCAAATTCTAACTCCATACCTATCAGTCTATCTCAAGCCTTAATACAGGTGGGTTTGTTTTTTGGTCTAGTTTTCTGATTTAATTGGTATGGGGGATTTCCAGTAAGAAAACTCCCTCTGCCAATGTCCATTACCAATTGCACTACAAGTTATGGTCTTTGAGAAGTTGCCCAAGGTCACACAGCCAGAATGTATCAGAGGCAAGATGAACCTAAGTCATCCTGACTCATAGGTTATCCATTATACCACTTGTTACATTTTTCCCCCCTTTAGATTGGGGTAATAACACTCTAAAAATAAAACTGCAAGGAATTTAGAGAGGTACCTGCGATTCATACGGGGTGTACAGGAATAAAATGTAGCAAAATAAGAGGGAGGTGGCACGGGTGGTACAAAATCTTCCAAGTCTGGAATGCGTCCATGTCCTTCTATTTCTTCTGTAGAAATCTGGGATTCGTCCTAATCAAACAACACCTTGATTAGCTATTGTCTCCAGTACCAGAGGAACACGAAACATATCAGTGAATTATGCAAGGAATTCTGCGTATGAACTGCCAATGGCACCTTGCACTGACTTACTATGCAGGGTCTTCTGGTGGCAAATATCTGCAGGTAACGCAGGGCAGCTGCCACCAAGCAAACCGTTGTGGTCAGTGCATTCAGGGCACACAGTGCAAAGAGGACTTTCTGAAGTGGGAGAGAAAAAACAAAACCATCAGAAAGTCATGGTTCAGGAATTAAATGTATTCGAGGCACATGATACTATGTCACTTTGTAAAGAACAATTTAAAGAAATGATTGCTTTAAGCATTTCTTTTCCTTGTCTTACAAAACTACTCTTTTGCAAGGGTTAGGAATTCAGGGCTTGTAGAAATGTCACAAAAGTTCCTGGTCTAGGAAAGATCTAGTCCTAAGGGCAGCTCTTTATCTTATTATAAACATCAAGTCAATGTCTCAGGGGAAATTCCAGGCAGAAAAACAGCTGATGGAATTGTGACAATTTTTTTTCTAATGCTGTGTCACCAGTCTCCAGGCTCCTTGTGCACCTTTCACTCTATTAGCATTCTATTTGATTTACAACCCTTACTTCTGTTTTCTTTGGTGACTGGATGGGATGTCCAAAGCAAAGCATCTGGCAACCAAGGAGGCAGGACTGTGGAGAAATAGATTCTTCTCTTCTGCACAAGAATCTTAAAATAGGAGCAAAGGGAACCTCAGACATTTCTGTTTCCATAACCCTAACTCCTAAACTAGGGTTTTCCTCCAGAGATTCAGCAACTAGAACAAGAAAAGGCTATTTCTTAATCCTATAGAATTCCAAGGAAAAGAAAGTCTCCTGAAATTCCCAATCTCCTTCTCTGTATGTGGGCTCTTCCTTACACAAATAAAATATAATTTGAAGCAGAAGAAGAAAAAATTAAGGACAATGGGAATAAGGGGAGAAGGAGAAAGGAAGGGAAAGAGAAAAAGAGGAAAGGGAAGAAACAAAAATAGAAAGAAGGGAAGGGTGAAAAGGGAGAAAAGAAAAAAACAGGGAAAGGAAAGGAAGGAGGGAAGGAAAGTGGAAGAAGATGGGGAAAAGGATGAAGCTATAGATAGCTGGCTATATTAAAACCACTACCTAAGGCAGAGATGGAAGAAAGCGATCATATGCTCATCATCTGATGTTATTATTAATGTCCTTTCACAGGGAAGTTGTTGTTCCATCCAGTTGTGTCTGACTCTTTGTGACCCTGTGCATGACATCATGCCAATACTGTCCATGGGGTTTTCTTGGCAAAGATACTGGAGTGCCTTGCCATTGCCTTCTCCACTGGATTAAGGCAAGCAGAGCTTAAGTGACTTGCTCAAGTCACACAGGTAGTAAGTGTCTGAGGCTACATTTGAACTCAGGTCTTCCTGATTCCACAGGGAATAACTTCTGGCAATTTCATTAAGCTGTTTTACACTTCTACTGTCCATGGTAGTCATCTATTGTCTGAACTTAGGCCTTCTCAACTTATAATAATGATATATAGCATTTAAATATAACTTTGGGCTTTGCAGAGCACTTTACAAATATCATCTTATTTCCTCTTCACAGCAGCCCTGGGAGATAGATTATTATCTCCATTTCACAGTTAAGGAAACTGAGGCAGACAGAGGTTAAATGAGGTTGTATTTAAACACAGCTCTTCCTATCTTCAGGCCCAAATGCTCTCTCCACTATGCCACCTAACAGCATTACAATTCTAGATTACAATGTTTGCCTGTTAAAAAAAAAAGATGCTTGAATTTCTCTTAGATTTCCTTCACAGAATGATAGTTCTTAACAATCCATGAGGCCTTCCTTTAGCAAACAAATTGTTGTCCTGTGGAATTGAACTGTAAACGGGTGCCATGACTGCTGACTTTACTAATAGTTCTTCCCTGCTTTAATAGGCTCAAGTTCAAGGGTTATAATATGTCCTATACTCAGTTTAATGAAAGATGAAAATACCATTCTACATATCGATAGACACACAAACATTCTGAGTTCCTACCTTGCACAGTTTGATCACTATGAACAATATAAAAGAAGCAATTCTCTACATAATTTAAGAGGATACAGTCATCTCTGACCTGTGGAGTTTCTTCTCCCATTATTTCTATCTCTGATTCTCTGATGGGAAACTCCTCATCTCTGCATCTAGGTAATTAACTATTTGCGGATGTTGCTTGGTTAAAAGCATATAACAACCACCATTATTATAGTCACAAACATTTAAGGGGCCCTTTAAAGTTTGCATTGTCAAGCAAAAGACCATTTCAGGGTTGCCATCCATTTTCAGGTACCTTTAATAGAAGGTGAACGGCACTACATGGCTGGACTGGGAAAAGTTTCAACACGTTTTCTTTGTCTGTACATTTGGTAGGTTGAAATTCTTCACAGCAGAAGCAAATCTTGCCTTCCCCGAGATCCACCTTGGGGACAAAAAGTAAGACAATGCTTTAATTTACATTCATAACCCCATCTCCCCTTTACCCATACATCTAACCTTAATGTGCAGGTTATCATGAAAAACCAATTCTGTATGATGCAATCAACAGTGTTCCAAGTTGATCAAAGCAAGCCACAAGCATTATTAAGAACTTGCTAGGTGCTAGGCTCTGTACTTCCCTTTTTCCAACTCCCTTTTATGTGTTTTCTTCCTCCAGTAGAATGTATTATGCTCCACGATAGCAGGAACTGTCTTTCTTTTGCTTGTATTCATATGCCCAGAACTTCATAGAGTACCTAGCAGATAGTAAGTACTTATTAAATGTTTGTGGCCTTCAACTGGATTTCCAGTGCTCCTGTGAGGTCTCTGAATCAACATCTTCACTCCGGGTATGTCTTCCAGAAGATGATTGTCCTGTTTCTTTGCAGTAGTGATAAGCTATTAGTTTCTTTAATAAGAATTCGATAGCTATCTTAAATTCTCCTTGTTTGAAGTTGTAGACATGAAGGTCTGTGACAGCAGGAATATTTCCTAACTGATGGATTCCTAATTTTCAGTCTTGTCTTCATCTTGCTCTTTTCCTTGAGGTCCTTGAGGTGGCAACATTTTCTTCTAACAGAAGATTAGAGCTTTGGAGTCATACGTAGGATTTGGGCAGTGTGGTATGTTGAGAAGAGCACTTGGTAAGAAGTCCCAGGACCAAGGTTTTTGAGTCCTGAATTTGCCACTCACTAGCCCTGTGACCTTGGACAAGTCCCCTATCAGCTCTGAGTCAATTATCTCATTTGGGACTGACACCCACTCTACTTACTTCACAGGTTTTTTAATTAATTTATTTTAATTTACAACATTCAGTTCCATAAGTTTTTGAGTGTTAAATTTTCTCCCCTTCCTTCCTCCCCAAGACAGCATGCAATCTGATATAGGCTTTACATATACATTCGCATTAAACATATTTTCACATTAGTCATGTTCCAGAGAAGAGCTATAACCAATGGAATGAACCATGAGAAAGAAGAAACAAAATAAGAGAGAGTAAATAGTATGCTTCAATCCGCATTCAGACTCCATAGTTCTTTCTTTGGATGTAGATAGCATTTTCCATCATGAGCCTTTTGGAGTTGTCTTAGAATCTTGCATTGCTGAGAAGAGCCAAGGCTGTCAAAGTTAGTCATCCAACAACGTCTCTGTAACTGACTTCGTAGAGTATTCGTGCAGATCAGAAAAGATGAAGTTTTTCTCTCCACTCAGCAGCTAAAGTAATGGACCCAACAAATGACTATCAAAAATATTTACAACAGTTCTTTCTGTGGTGGCAAAGAAATAGAAACTAGGGGGGATGGTGCCCATCCATTAGGGATAGGCTGAATAAACTGTGGCTTGTGAATGTAATAGACTACTATTATGCCATAAGGGATGATGAAAATTTTCAAAGAAACCTTGGGAAGATTGGTATGAAATGATGCAGAAGTGAATGAACAGAAACAAGAGACTACTTTTTACAATCACAGTAATGTCCTAAAGACAAAAAACTTTCAAAATTTTAACTCAAAACGGTTCAATGATCAACCACAATTCCAGAGCATTCTACCCACTTTGAGTCATAGAGGTAATGTGTCAGGTTAAAAAGAAGAAACATTGTTTGGACATGGCTAATGTGAGAATTTGTTTCACCTGACTATTCACATTTGTGTAAAGGGATTTTCTCCCAATGGAGGGAGAAGTGAGAGTAAGAGAAAAAAGTTTTGTTAAAAAAATTAAATTTTTAAAAAATATTTTTTTGAAAAATAAAAAATTTAACACAAATTAAAAACAAATATTTTGAAAAATAAATATGTTTTTAAAAAACAATGAATACTATATGTGATAGCACTTTATAAGTTGAAAAGTATCACATATTTGTATTATTAGAGATTAGAGATTTTATTAATGTCCTCATTTTCTAGTTGAGAGAATCAAAGTTCAGAGAAGTTAAGTGATTTGCCTAAGGTTATCCAGCTACTTTGGTGAATAGGGGAGCAAGGAGATGAAAAGCTAGGAGAAGGGAGCCTAGGGAATTCTACTACGAGGAAAAAAACATGAGTTTTTAGTATGTAGACTTTCTGACCTCTATTCAACGGCTCAAAGAGCTTTTTTACCTTCTGCTAGATCCTCAGCCATCTTTCCCATAAATGAGGTCATTGGATTTCTGAGTTCTGGATAGACGTGTTATTGTATATTTTAAAGGATTATTTCCTCTTACCTCATGGTAGAATAACAGATATTTAACTGAGTAATTTACAGAAAAAAAACCAAACTGTTTCAGAGAGTACTTTGACAATATCAACTTCCTGCTCTCAATTGAAATAGACAGTTATTGATTGTGACAGTCTAATCCATCCCCCTTCACAAACTAATGATGCATGTTATTATGGATGCTACTGAAGTTATGCCTGGCTGGTTCCCCTGTTTAAAAAAAGAAATGTGGCAGAGTTCAATAAGCTAACAACCTATTTTTTTTCCCTCCTTCACCATCCTCAGGTTTCACTTCAGGGCTTTTGTTACTGATGCCAAATATCAGTACTTTTGCATGCCAGGAAAGGCAGACATGAGAGTTTTAGTTCAGAACTACATTGAATTTTACGGTCTGCTCACCAGATCACACCTGGGTACACTGGACACAAACTGGGCCCCCTGACAGCCTAGGATAAATCCGGCAAGGTTCAACAGGACGCAGACCACAGACAGTAAGACAAAGAGGTTCACCTGAAATGATAAAAGATAGACACACAATTTTTAAAGGAAGGTAATAAAATTCAATGAGGCAGCTTGGGTTGATTATAAAATCAGAAAATACTGTCTTGAAGGATCTTTTTTTTTAAAACAGCTGTATTTTAGATACTAGGCAAAACTAAAAATACATACCATCCAAATTAGTGATCAAGGCTACCTTTCTTCCTTCAACCTACCTCCTATCTTCTCTCAAATGACTTCAAGTCTTTATCTTTCCCATTCCTCCCTATCGCTAATTAATTCTCATTTTCTTAAATTCAATTCAACAACTACTTATGTACTGAACATCTACTGTGCATATATTCATACTTATTAAATGCCTACTTCTGGTGCAGGCACTGGGAGAATACAGACGAATAAGACAAAGTCCCTCAAGGAGCTTATGATCTAATAGGGAAGAAAGATAGGTACACCAAAAACTATAAAAATAGGATATGACCAATACATATGAGAGGTAAGAAATGATTGGCTTTTTCCCCTTTATCTCCTTCAGCCCTTGTCATATCTTCCTAAAGGCTCTAACTTGACCAAGATGCTTTGGGGTAGGTAATAAATAACTAAAGCAGGAGTTCCTAACTATTTTGGGTATTGTGGGCCTCTCTGACAATCTAATGAAGCCCATGGACCCTCTTCTCAGAATTATGGTTTTAAATGCAAAAAATAAAATATATAAGATTACCAAGGAAACCAGTTATATTGAAACAGTTCTTAAAATGTTTCAAAAACAAGTTCATAGATTCCAATTTACGAATTTCTAATGAAAGGAACAGGCAGAAGAGAGGAAACCAGTGACCAGAGTGGAATATCGAGGCTTTGTAGAAGAAATTTGATGCTCATTTTTGAAGTTTTGATAGTCAGCCATCAGAGACGGTCAGGATATGCCTAGTATAATCTTATTGCATAAGACAAGACCGGAGGCACCGGCATAAAAGAAATTGACCTGAACTGGAAAGAAAATCATGTAGAAAAAAAAAGTCTGTTCATTTAACCCACAGTAATTTTAGTCTCTTCATCCCACTGATGGCTCTCTGCCATCTGACACATCACTCTAGTCAACAGAAAGACAGTTTTTTGTTGTTGTTTTTTGAGGCTGATGGATGTTTTGAAACTACTCACACACATTGCGTTTCAGATGCCCGTAACTTCTAAGGAATGATTTGTTCCATTAATGTCTTAAACAGGATTTCAAATAATCTAACCATTTTTATCTTTTACTTACAAAATCTGAAGTTAATTTTTTAAACTACCTTATCAACTTACATAAATGAGTGCATGAGAAAGATTTTCTATTGGTTCTCCTGCTCTTAAAAGCTGTTAACTTGAAAGGCAGTCCCTATAGTGAAGTTTGAAATTTGCCAAATTCCTGACTCTTAAACAAAACAGGTCTTTGGGGTTCTCAAACAGAAAACAGGAAGAAAACAAGTTTTAGCCAGACTGCTTCTTCAACACTGATATTTATGAATAACATGTTATGGGCAGTAGGTGTGGTTCAGAAGTTTGACTGGAATTTTATCTTCCCATTCTTTTCTCTCCTTTGGTATTAACTTTGTAAAACAATCCTATTCACATAACAGACATTTTTGAGGTTTTGGGAAACAGCAATCAGAGACAGGCAGGACATATCTACTGCCATAATGTCTTTGTATTTACCACGGTTATACAACAATCAAACTAAGATAAAGAATACAGTCTTTATTAGCGTTGCTGCTCAAGAGAGTTTAGGTACCAGGGATTAAATAAAACAATTTCCCCTAGAGCTAGATATTTACAAATTGAACCCTATATAATTAAAAATTGATCAGCCTCAAGTAAGCAACCCCATATTTGATATTGTGCACCAAGAACTATGTTTTCTTTTTTCCTTGGAAACTGCAATCTTGATCATGATCAGGCTAATTTGTTTTACAGTAAAGGCAAATCTTATATAGGAATTAGGGTTCCAAAGACTCTCCCCTCTCCAATTATAGGAAATTATGTGGTACAATAGGCAGCTGAGTGGTACAGTGGATAGAGCGCCAAGCTTGAAGTCAGGAAGACTCATCTTCCTAAGTTCAAATCTGGACTCAGACACTTACTAGTTGTGTAACCCTGGGCAAGTCACTTAATCCTGTTTGCCTCAGTTTCCTCATCTGTAAAATGAATTGGAGAAGGAAATGGCAAAACACTCCAGTATCTCTGCCAAGAAAATCCCAAATGGGGTCCAACAAAGGGCTGGACACAACTGAAATGACTCAACAACAGGTGCTACAGTAGATAGAGTGCTGGGCCTGGAGTCAGAAAGATCTGAGTTCAAATTTGACCTTTAGATACTTGCTGGTTGTATCATCCTGGGCAAGTCACTAAACCTCTGTCTGTCTCAATTTCCTCAACTGTAAAATGGGGATAATAATGGTACCCACCTCCCAGAGCAGTTGTGAGAGTCAATGAGATCATATTTGTAAAGCATTTAACACAGTGCTTGGCACATAAAAAGCACTTAAGAAATGTTCATTTCCTTCCTTCCATTTTATCCTCTACAGAGATGACAAGTGGACATTTCTAAAGTCACTATAGCATTCTTTGCCTGGCCTTTGGTGGTTCCTCATGGCTTTGCAATAAAGCACAAACTCCTCTAATACTCAGTCTACTTCATCCAGATGGGCCTACTCTCTACTCACTGCCCACAAAATTCCATCTCCTGCCCCCACCACTTTGTCCAAGCTGTTTCCCATGCCTAGAATGCTTTATTTTCACTTCTAGAAACCCCTAATTCCCTTCAAGGCTCAGCTTCCCTGCTGCCTCCTTCAAGATTTTCCTCATTTCCCCCTCCCTATTGCTGTCAATTTATTTTGTATATATCCATTATTTACATATCTGTGAACATGGTATAGGACATAAGCTCCTAAAACCAAAGATTATCTCCCTTTTGTATCTGTGCCAGCACAGTGCCAGACAACTAGTAGTAGTTCTAATTCCGAGGCACTTAATAAATGTATTGATTACACAAGGCAAAAATCCCCATGAAGGAGGACTGGATGCTAGGTGGGGCTATACAGTGTCTCTTCTTTTTTCTATCTCCCACCTTCCCTCATCCTTTCCAAAAAGGAATTGGAAGGGATCGTCCATGAATGTACAGTGTGTGTGCTAGGGAAGCATCAGTCCATTGAATCTCTGGACAGGAAATTCTGCCCTTCCTATGGATTACCCGGCATCATCAGGTCTTGTAGGGTACAAGACATTTGGTTGACAGAAGGCCTACTCCCCCACTGCTACTACATAGTTTTATATATGTATAACCCTAGATAATAATATGCATGCATATTTTGCGCTCTCTCTTTTCCTCTCCCTCTTCTTCCCTCCTTCCTTCCTTTTTCTTACCTCCCTCTCTCCTTTCCAATTCTCCCTTCCTCTCCTTCCCTCCCTTTCTCTCTCCTTTACTTTCTCTCTGTCTCTCCCCCCTTTTCTCCTACCCTGTCTCTGTCTCTTTAACCAAACTACACTGTACTGATCTTAGCACAATCCCCAAACCATATATAAAACCATATAATTCAGTGGTGTAAATTCATCCATCACTATGTTCAGTGGTTATCATCACAATGACAAAACTCAATACTCAATTCAGGGAATTTTTATGGCAGAGGTTTTGGGGAGATAACAAATGAGTTTATAGACTAGGCATATTAACGACAACTATGTCTTTAGGACTTTTGTGGTTTTAGGCAATATAAAAAAGCATTTTCCCTTCCTCTGACCTCCTTTTCTGATTTTATCTCTGTGAATAGTTACCAAATCAATACCACCATTCCTGAAAAGGTCATGTCAATCGATGGCTCTGACTCCTCTATTTCTCTGCTTCTTTGTTCAAAACATCCCTCCCTGGCCACTACTGCCTATAACTGTGGTCTTCTCCTCTTAGAAAAGAAGTTTCTTGAAGGCAGGGAACTCATTTGTTTGTTTTTTCAGTTTGGTGGGTTTTTTAGAAAAATTTCATAGTGCCTAGCAAAGAGTCTTGAACACTTCAGCTGTCATTTCATCATTTCAGCTGTGTCTGACTCTCTGTGATCCCATTTGGGGTTTTCTTGGCAAGGATATTGAAGTAGTTTGTGATTTCCTTTTACATCTCATTTTATACATGAGGAAACTGAGGCAAACAATGTGAGGCTGGATTTGAACTTAAGATGAGGCTTCCTGATTCCCAGTCCAGTGCTCTATCCATGGTACTACACTGCCCATATAGTGAGTATTAAATAAATGTTTGAATCTCAAATGTTTCCTGAATATTTTCATTTAATTTTCCTCCAATATTTAAGATTATATTATATCCCTGTTTCCACAGGCAAAATTTATATAATATTTTAGGGTTTTATAAAGTGTTTCATATCCATTATCTCATTTTATCCTTACAGCAACCTATATAATAATAACATAACATGTAATATTATATATATTATATTATATTAATATATACTTATATATAATATATGTTCATATATAATTATTATACATAACATATAATATCAAAATAATATACTATATAATATAATAAAGGTTGTCATATCCAGTTTATAGATAAGCGAACTTGCCTAAGGTCACACAACTACTAAGGGACAGACCCAGGATTTGAATTTCGGCTTTCGGGATTTTACATTTAGGTGGGTTCCCCATTTGCTGATAGCATTATGCTTACCCTATAATCCTGAAGGGCTTCTCCCGAGCCTGAAGCTGAAATATGGAACGATAACAAAGGTGTTCAACACTCTGTGCTAGGCACTGGGAATTTTTTACAAACAAAAAACCCAAAGTCACTTGAAGACTGACTCAGTAACCCACAAAGGAAAAACTAAATGATCAAAGAAAGTGCACCATTCTGATTATGATGTGCAGTTAGATGGACAGACCCATCAAGTTAGTCCATTAGATGATATCTCTCCGACAGGGCATGTAGCTGGAGAATTAGCTGAACTCCAAACAGCAGAGGAAGAAAAGAGGGGGCTGGATCACATTTCAGAAATGAGCGCGGCACTTTCAGTCACCCAAGCTTCTCTTTGTCAAAGCATATTTTTTTATCATCCATTTTCTCCTGGTGTTGACTATAGGACTATGAATCCTAAAAACCATCATTAGAAAGTCATAACAGCTAGTTGAGTCACAGGGCAATGAAAAGATGCACAGTGAACATAAAGTGGTTTCAGCATAATATCAAAGATGACATGGATGCATGATATGGAGTAAAAGCTATCAAAGAGATAGACTTAAGTCGCACAAGCTAGCGGTACAAATGAACAGCACAGATATTGCACTAATAACCATGACACGTGAAAAGACCCAGAGATGTGCCTCCTGCTTCAAAGAAGGGACTTTTATAAGGGACTTCTGTAAGAACATGGACAAGAACTGCACAGAACGAGAGGCACAAATGAGTTACAACCTATGCTGGTCTCTGGCTGACCCAGAACCCCAATCGGTGATGTCTGTACCCGGAGATATTTTACTTGTCAAATATGTTGTTCTTTTTTTCTCCTCTGCCAGCACTACTGAATCAAAGTGCCCTTTTGCAGGGTTTATTTTGGAAAGGATACAATTAGGTTCAGAAATAATATACAAAGGTAAATTTAATTTTAAAATGAGCACATGAAATATCCTCAGAGTAATCTGGACAACTCCCAAGTTTACTAAATCTGTTTAAACTGATGATTCCCTGGCCCTCTCACCAACCCTGGGCCTTAGTTTCTACTATAATTTCTATGACCATGGACCAGGCCTCTGGCTGGCATAAATTCACACTAGCATTCACCTTTCCCTAGGACCTTTGTGCCAATGTGCTTCTTCCTGTTTCTAGAATCCCAGGCTTACCTAATTGGGATGCCATGTGTGAGGAATAGTAAGAAAACTATTTTAACTGAATTATTGGTAATACATAATAAGGCTGCTAGAGTAGGTTGGAACCAGAGTCAGGAGTTTCAATGCCAAACAGAGGTACTGTAGATAGACCTCACTAGGTACTGCAACAGATTAATCTTCAAGCTCTCATCCAGATTGGACCTGTAAAACATACTTGACCAAGACAGGAACCAGTCTGAATATATGGCAAGTAGAATTGTTTAGCTGGGATGCACTTCTCATCCCTTCCTATTTCAAACTAAAGAATGTCTACGCTGCTTTTAAATGCCTCTAAGTATTTTCACAGTTTATTTAGTAGCCCAGGTGAGTGTTTTATTGCACACACTTTTCTAGAAAATTCTTAGTTCTACTGCACAGACTATTCTAGAAAATTCTCATCTCTAACTTAAATTTCCAGTGCTATGGTTTAAAGCCACTTTCTAAAGCCACCCACATCAAATGCTCTGGGATTTCATAAATAAAGGCATTTCTTTCATCAGTACAGATTGCAACAACTCGATAAACTTTACTAGATACTTCATGAGTTGCTGTGGCAAAATAAGGAAATAAAAATTTGCCATCTGGTGGCCAATAGTTTAAACGGTGATAAGCCATTTTTAGAACAGAGTAAGCACCGTATAAATGTTAGCTATTTGCTATTACTTCTGAACTTTGCTAGACTAGACCGTGATCAGATCAATCTGTCTGGCATGTGAAAATGTGTTTGCGTGTGTGTGTGTGTGTGTGTGTGTGTGTGTGTGTGTGTGTGTGTGTTAGTCAGGTCTAGGGCTTCAAGGCACAAAGACAGCCACACTCATCTTCAACCTACAACAGAGTTTCATGAAAACATACAAATGCTTAGCAGAACCCTCCCAGGGGTGTGGCTGGGGAGCAGGGTAGAGACAGGGAGACAGACCAACAAGGAGAAGTGTGCTTCTCACCACCCTTGAGTCCCAGTTTTGCTCCATACCTGCATCCTAGAAATCAGCTTTATCTAGACTATATAAAATGATTCCAGGTGATCTACAGCCATCATACGTATGTAGTTTTACTACATATGTAGTTTTACACTGAGGTAAACAAAGGGAGTTGGAACCTTTTACAAGTGCATGAATCTAGGGTAAACAGACAGCAGGTGTCCTTGAAAACTCTAATTGTGAGATCAGGGAAAGGAGAAACACAGGGGTTGGTAGAAAGTCTGATATTAGGGGCTAGTCCTGTCTTCACCAGTTATGACCCTTGCAATCCTGAACAAGTCTGGGCCTCAATTTCCTTATCCAAACAATGAAGGGAGTTGGAATAGGTCTCTTCCAGCTCTAACTCAGGCCATCAACCTATCATCTCTCTAGGGGAGAGAGCTTGCATCAGGTCCACACCTGAAGCCTTTCCAGTTATAGCTAGTACTCCATTAACAAAGCTTCGAAATTTGAGGGTCAGCTCCATAGAACAGTGAGAAATTGAAGACCTTTCATTCTAACCTCAGATTAATTAATGATTATTTTTCTACTAGGAATAGTACAAAGGTTATGTTTTCTCCTTCAAAGGCCCTACTAAAGAGTCCTTCATAATGACTTGCTCTCAAAGCCTTGGTAGAAACCCAAAGTTCGTGCCCTGACTCAAACACATAATAGCTGTGGACAAGTGGACAAATAATTTAATCTTTCTGTGCCTCATCTCCTTCATCTGTAAAATTAGGAGGCTGAACTCGATGTCCTTTAAAGTCTTCCTCAGCTCAAAATCTATGAGCTTATAAACCATTCCAGTCCAGCTAACATCTAATAATTCTTCAGGTAATACTGGGGAAAACCAGAAAATGGAAGATATTTTCTGTAAAGGACTCATTAGACAACCCCTAACTGCCATACCCTGGGCCTTCCTAATTTAACTAGCTTAGTGACAAAATATAAAACTTAGCTTCTAAAAACTGGTCTGCTTGGCCCCCCAAGATATACCCTTTTCTGTAGTTCAGGTTTTTGCTTTTTGCTGCAGACAAATATGAACAAATTGCTTTATGGTGCTTATGCCTTTGGGGCTTTTAGCAATGACAGTAATTATTTTTCAATCCAGTGAATAATTGCAGTAATCTCAATTTACTTTGCTCTATCCTTTTCCTGACCTTTCACCTACCAACATACAGTAGCTCTAATTTAAATAATGTGCTACAAGGCTGTATAATGAGCTAGGACAGTATCCAAAAACAAATATTTAATTCAATAATTCATTTCCACTAACTTCTTTCCATTCACAAATGTTTTACAGAACTTCATCCCATGTGTGGTACCAGACCCTGCCTTACTAATGAAGGGAATCATTTGCTATTTATATGGGCTAAGATTTCTATTTTTATTTTTGTGGGTTAGGATATTTTTTTTTCTAATTGTGAATTTGTAGAATAGTAAACCACTCCCCTGGGGAGGAAAACATGACTCAGCGTGGAGATTGCTGGAGCTGGCAGCTGGGTAACGGAGAGATGTCCAGTCATCCACTGATGATTGATTCTGGAGCATGTCTTGTCTATGATCTAAAAGCTGCCTGTAACCTGGAATCAAGTGGGTTTCTATCTGGTCAGGGTCAATGGATTTCTATCAGGGAGGTCAGAAAAGAAAGTTCAGCCTGGAAGAACACCCTGTCATAGGTATAACAAAAAATACCAGACTCAGCAGGAGGATTAGAGAGTCCTAGGTTCCAAGGCTAAATTATTTTTGACACTTACTTGTCCTTCAAAGCCCACCCCCCCATATCCAGTCAAATTTGAGTCCTATCAAATTTACCTCCCTAACATCTCCCTTTCCTGCATCCTCACAGGGTTTGCTCTATCTTCTTGACTATTATAATTGCTTCCTAACTAGTCTCTTACCTCTAGCTTCTCCTATTTCTAATTTGTTCTTGACGTACCCACTAAAATAATCTTTTTAAGGCACATATCTCACCATCCCACTTCCCTGGTCAATAACCTTCAGTGATTTCCTATTCCTTTTATAGGAGATAAAATACCAACTTCTTAGCTTGGATTTAAAGCCCTCCACTATTCGTCTCAAACCACCCTTTCCAGCCTTACACCCTAGCATTCTCCCTTTCTCACACTCCATGTGCCAGCCAAACTGTATTTATTACCAGCTGTTCTGGTAATAAATCATGTCATGAAGTGACTTGAGAGGGCTGGACTTGGGGTCAGGGAAGCCAGACTTGGGTTCAAATTTCCTCTACTAGCTATGGGACCCTGGGTAAAACTCTTAACCTCTGTGCACTTCGGTTTCTTTATCTATAATACGAAGGTGTTGGAAATGGCCTCAAAGGCCCTTTCTAGCTCTCAGTCTATGAGTCTATGGTACGCCATTTGTTTGTACATGTGTACAGGCAGCAGTGTGCTGGCAAACTGTTTAACAGTTGGCTCTCTAGGGGAAAAAAATGCACGCATGCATGATACTTTGAAGTTTCATCTGTATTAGTAACATTTTTCCCATCACTTTTCTAACTTTAGATAATTAAAAGAACAATAAACCAAGTCCTGTTTTGTAGTATTTGCTAATTTCCAAGGTGTAAAAGGGGGCAGCTGGATGGTGCAGCACCTACGCCTGAACAGGTCTGAAGTCAGGAAGACTCATTTTTCTGAGTTCAAATCTGGCTTCAGACACTTACTAGCCATGTGACCCTGGGCAGGTTACTTAGCCCTCTGTAAAATTTGCTGGAGAAGGAAATGGCAAGCCACTCCAGTATCTTTGCCAAGAAAACCCCAAATGGGGTCATGAAGATGAAATATGACAGATACAACTCAACAACTACAAAAGTATAAAAATGCACACTGAACACTTAATGAGATTCGCTGAGGGGTAGCATACTCCTGCATCCCCTATACTGTATCCTCATCTCTCTAGGGCTTTCAGACCATTTCTCTTCCTTCAAGACTCAGTTCAAGCATTGTATCCCACATGAGGTCTATCCTGAGCCTCCCAAGGCAAAGTGCTGCTTTCCTCCTAAAATTTTCCCACAGCATTTGTCATTTCCCCTTTGGCCCATCAAACTTTGCCTTGTATTAATTATACTTATCCTTTTACATATCATTCCATTTCATTCCTACCATTTTACCCCTTGATCCCCACTCCCAATGTTAAGCAGTCTCTACAGAGAGAGCAAAGGCTGTACCTTTCGCTTTTTCTTTAAATCTTTGAATCTCCATCACGATCTGGCGTTTCTCTGGGGAACAGTAATTCCTACCCAATAAATGTCATGCTATCTATTGTGGTGTAAAGAAAAGAATGGTGGGATAGTCACGGAATCTCATAATTGGAGGATCTCTCGTTCAACCTGTACCCAGTTAAGATTCTCCTCCATAACATCTCTAACAAATGGTCACGCAACCTCCGGCTGCAATAGCTAATAATAGCTAACATTTATATAGCGCTTACTCTGTGCCAGACACTGTACTAAGAGCTTTAGAATTATTGTCTCATTCAACCTCACAACAACTCTGGGAGGTAGGTACTGGTATTATTCCCATTTTACAAATGAGGAAACAGTAACAACAACAAAAAAAACCAGCAGAAAAAAGAAAGGAATTGTTGAGAGAGATTTCATGTTGGTAGAGAGCTGATGGTTTGCTATATACATGAGTTATTCTTACAAATGTCACAACTTATAAAATCCTCTGAGAGAAATCTACATAACAGATGCTTCCAGGGGAGAAAGAATATGATTTCTAGAATGAAGATGGAAAACTGTATCTTGGTTCTCAATGATTTATAATCATACCCTTCAACTGGTTTTCAATAGATTCAGAATTCATTGCTTAAGGAGTTAATGGCCAAGGAGGTACAGGTCTTGGCAATGATAATGGTAACTCCTATTTGCAAATTTATTTAAGGTTTGCAAAGCAAGCTCCCTTCAATAATCCGGTTATATAGATAGCGCAAAATTCATTATCCCTATTTCTGAGATGACTTGCTTGCCTATGACCACATAGCTAATAAGTGGCAGTCATAAATGGAATCCAAGGCTCCTGACTTTTAAGTTGAGTACTCTAACAAGAAACCTCTATGCTCAAAAATGAATCAACAGGCCCCACTAAAGATGCCCATGGCTTCCTAAGGGAGCTCCATTGAGTTCTCCCATACAGATCCCTCTTCACAGAAAAACCTGTCTTCCCTTGTCTATCAATTGGTCATGGATGGTACCTTTCTCTTATCTATAATACTTCTGACTAGGAAAGGATGAAGTTAGAAATGAATGGTTAAAAATACATGTGCAAACTATGACTGGAGTCCCAATTTCTGTGTTTACGTGGACTGGATTTAATTTGAGGGAAGGTTTTCAAGAATCATATCTTTGTTACCCATTTGCCCCTACACAGAATTTCCTCTGGGAAATCTCAGAAACTTATGTTTAGGTTTGCACAGACATGAATAAAAGCATCTCCAGGTCCTATGCAAGCATTCAAGGTAACAATGCATACAGTGTAGTACAGCACTTATTTTACCCCACAGACAGGGAATTGAAAACACAGTAGTTCATGAAGAATTGATATAATTTTCTTTCTTCTCCAGTGAGTTTCCCTTCTCCACAGGGACCTATCAGGTCTACTAGATTCAAAATGCCATTATGTGGTTTGGCACCCACTTGTCCTCAGAAGCAAATTAAATTTGGCATTTCAGGAGAAACTGTCCCCAGGCATCCATGTAGGTCTTACAACACAAAGCTAAAGACTTGGATTTTCCTCAGAAGGAAAATGAACTTGAATTCTCACCACAAACAATACAGTAGTTCCAAAGGGCAAAATCCAAAATTTTTGCTCCTCCAGTCATGGGACCACTTGCTCTATCCTCTTCTCCCCAAAGGTCTGATACTGCCCAGTATTTCCATTTTCCTTTCGGAAGACTTGAGCCCAGAATTCTTCAAATACAACATATATGAGAGTATTTGCAAACAGGCCATGCCTCTGCCAATGCTTAGGGCAGGTTCCACAGTGACTTAGGAGTCAGAAACTTGGGGTATAACTTGCATTACTGCCATTGAGTAGCTTCCACTTATAGTGCTGATAGAGGGAGGATGGGTCAGGAGGAGAGAGAGAGAGAGAGAGAGAGAGAGAGAGTGTGTGTGTGTGTGTGTGTGTGTGTGTGTGTGTGTGTGTGTGTGTGTGTGTACTGATATGTAGGTATCACCCGACTGTAAAGCAAAGTCTGCTCTCATGTCTTTAGGTCTCAGTTCTCTCTAGATTCATTTTTTTTAAATGAGGGGTAGGAGAAAGGAATAACTCTACAATGAAGACACCCTTTCACAGGCCCAGCACAAGGGTCTTGTCTACAAAGAAGTTGTAACTTGTAACACCAACAACCAAATCATCCACAGTCACTGACACTCAATCACTCATCCTAAATGAGGCGTTAATAGATATGTCCCAGTAGATATTCTTCCATCCACTAAAGAACGTTGATACATATCTTTCAAAGAGAAAGTCAATCAAAATCTTGAATAAAGATTGACCTCCCTTTAATGCTACGTACATGTGTTATGATAATAATGATTTCTGAGATTCTGTATCAATGGATCATTGACAGTTCATTGTATGTTATTAGCATGTAGCACATCTATAGGATCTAATAAAGGATGAATTCAAACTTATGTTAGAACAAGATCAAAGAAAATCTAGACCTATATCAAAAATACAGTAATAATAGCTAGCATTTTATAGTGTTTTAAAGTTTACAGAGCACCTTTCAAATATTATCTCATTTTATTCTGACAAAAATCCTGGAGGGTAGGTGCTATTATTATCCCCACTTTACAGATGAGGAGACTGAGATTGAGAGAAGTTAAGTCACTTGCCCAGGTTCACATAGCTAGTCAGTATCTGAGGCAGGATTTGACCTTAGGCCTTCCTGAATTCAGGTCCAACACTCTATTCAGGTGGCCACCCAGTTTCCTCAAAAGATAGCTCAAAAATCTGAGTAAAAGCCAGAAAGCATTAGGAGAAAGAAAGAAATTATATCTGTACCAGGAAAGAGAAAAGAACCTAGGATAGAGCCTTAGGGTACATTCACAGTTATAGGGTGTGGTATGGGTAATTATCCAACTAAGGAGACTGAGGACTGTTCAGGCAAGTAGTTCTACCATATTATAAATTAAATATGTTTATTTGGACCAGCTGTCATTTGTTAGATCATTTCTATGGGAAAAACGTGTTTGTGTTCCTAGTTCTATACAACTGATCCTAAATTGGGGGCTGCCTATAACTAAGGTTCATACAGCTAGGACACATAGGACATATATTATTCAGTTCTTTTAACTTTAATCAGATTATCAACTAATTTAATTTGTGGCACACATTTTAATGCCTGGCATTAAAAATCACTTATTAGCTACAGTGATGTTTCAAAGACAACTACCATGAGACAACAAAATAAAATCTTTATGAAGTACCATTTAGGAAAAGGAATTCAATGACTGAACATCCAGTACCAAGGAAATCAACAAAAGCCATTATATTTCAAACCACCATAAAGCTCAAGACTCCAATTTCCTTAAACCTGTTTCTGGAATTTACATAAACACAGAATTGTTTGCCTGGGCTGCTTTAATCCTCAGACCCCTAAAAGTCTATTCCTCTGACATCCTTTAAATCTTATCCAGAAGTCTGGCAAATAAATTCTCATCTTAGAACAAGTGCCCTCTGCCAACAAATCAGACAAAGGGCTTAACTGCAAACAGAATTAGCCATCTCTTTGTCCTTTCAAAAATTTTCATTTTGTAATGACCCTGCCCTGATTTTTATAGTACCCTTTCGTGTTTGTTTTTCTTTTAAAGACAATTTTTATTAGCCTTCTACCTCTAAGTAAAGTTAAAGGACTCTTCTTTTCCCTTCCCTTTCCAGGGCTGAAGACACAAACTCTGTTTTGTTCAAGCACAGTTACCAGGAGAACTAAAAGTATTTATCACCTCCAATTGTTTATTCCTGGCAAGGATACTTGCAAATCACAATGGTCCTTCCAGGACTTCTAGTCCATGAAAGCAAATTCTCTCTTGCCAAGACAGATTTTCTATATGGCTTTTTTACAGCTTGGCTCCCCAGTTGCCTGGCCTCACCTTTCTTTACCTTGAGGTCAACTCCCTTTATTTCTAAGGAAAGGATTTTATTAAGCTCATAGGCTAAGTTAACAGAGGAAAGAGGCAGGCACTGTGTCCCCAGTAAATGTGTTGCCTCTCAGATTCACCACATGAGTCATACACTATTTTGGGGACCCTCAAACTATGAACTTATCTGAGTAAACAGGTAGCTTGGCTGAGCAACAGAAGGTAAAAGCACCTTTCAGAGACTCAGACATGGTTCCAGCTCTTAGACAGAAGTTACAACCTCTTTCCTCCATATGGAACATAAAAGAATAAACTAGTTATAGTCTTTTCATGAATCAGCATTGCTTTTGATAGTGAAAACTATCCTTGGGACACTGAAAGCTTTCTGTGAACTTTATTCATCATTTCACTATTGTTATCTGTTCTGTAGCACATTTTACTAACAAAGCAACCTGCTAGGAATCCTGACTTTAACAGCAGCTGTAGGTTTCTAGGCACCATATTTGCTGTTTAACTAATGAAAAAGTTGTTTACAACTATTCCTTACCTCTCAGGATAGAAATGGCAAAATAAATTCAGGATGGCAGAGAAGGAGTCAAGCAATATTTTCTTTAGAATTCTGGACCTCTGGTTGCAAAACTGAGTCTATCACTATTACCCCACTCTGTCTATGTCCCTCATCCCAAACTTTCCCCAATTCTTTCAGTCTCTCCTTCCCCATAGCTACGCCCTCCCTTGTCCTACTTCTTTTTAGCTTCTAAAGACCATTAGCAGTCATGACAACCATTCTACTCTCTCCTTTAAGCTGGAAAAGATTCAGAAACATCAACTGTCTGCCTTTTTCACTTCTGAACCAGGCTTCCCTTTTTGGTGATGGACAGTGAGTGACGTTGGTTTACCCTGGAAGGTAGAAGTAAGAAAACATCTCAGAGAAGAAGAAGAGATGAGGGTAGATGCACTGCAGCCCCATGCTCCCAGATCTCAATCGTTCACTCAAAAGTGGGAAAGGAGAAGGGAATAAGTGTTTATACCTAGATAGGAAGAACAAATATGATCTCACTTTATCCTCACAACAACCCCGGGTGAAAGATGTTATTATTATCCCCATTTTACAGTTGAGGAGATGGAGGCAAACAGCAGCTAAGTAGCCTGTCCAGGGTCACACAGCTAGTCAGTGTCTGAGGCCAAATTTGAACTCAGGTTTTCCTAATTCCAGGCCCAAAGCTCTATTCACTGTATCACCTAGCTGCCTCTACTCAGAAGCAGTTGCAGTTGCTATTTAAATTAGTGAGATTTTTGGAAGCTGGTGGTTGATAAAAGTAGAAGTTCAGCTATATCACAGCTTCCTAGCCAGAAAAGTACTGGGTACCAGGTTGGGTATAATCTTAAAAACAGCCACATTTCTTAGAGCTTTGTGACACTGGACAAATCACTTAACCTCTCTGAGTCAGTTGGATGAGATGAACAGGAAGGTTCCTTGCAATTCTTTCTTGAAAAAGCTTTTTAACATTCAATGAGCCCAATTGCTCTCCTCTCCAATCTCTTCTAAAATTTCTGCAATCTGGTTTCTGCCCACATCACCCAATTGAAACTACTGTCTCCAAAACTACCAGCAATTTGGTCTCTCTCAAGAACTTTAGATTTGCTTGTGTGACATAGGAGACACTGGCACAGGACTGCTCAGCATGGTGTGCCCACATCAGTAAAGGTGCTGTGCTCTATGAGCAAAGCAGAATTGAAACAGCACAAAGGAAATGTAAGATGTGCAGATTTGGAGTAACCATACCAAATGTTCACGTGGACTATCTGCCCAAAGTATGGCAGAGCATTCCAAGCTCACATTGGTCTGATCAGCCATAGTCGTACACATTGAAACTTCACTTTATCATGTGACGTCATTTGGGCCCTCTTCAGGAATGAAGGACAATAACCACCACCAAATGCCAGATTCAGTGACCCTTTTTCAGTCTGTACCTTTTTTGACTTCTCTGTAACATCTGACATTGTTGGCCACTCTCCCTTCCAAGACACTCTCTCCTCTCTGGATTTGTGTGACACTGTCAGTCAATAAGTCAACAAACATTTATTAAATACTATAAGCCTGGAACGGTCTAAGTGCTGGAAATACAAAGAAAGGCAAAATAAAAACCAAAACACAACACAAGGACCCTTTCCTCAAGGGACTCTCATTTTAGAGTGAAAGATAACATGCAAAAAATTGGACATACAAGGTACGTGTAATGTAAGTGCAAGATAATCTCAAAGGGAAGACATAGCAAGGGAAGACCCAGAAAAGCCTCCTAAGGAAGGTAATGTTTGAGCTGAGTCTTACAGGAAGTAGACGTGAGGATATAAAGCATCCCAGGGATGAAGAAAATGCAGAGAAATGGCAAAGAAACAGGAGATGGAATATCATGTATGACGAAGAACAAGAAGGTGGGTGTCACTGGATCATAAGGTATATGGAAAGGAGTAAAATGTAAGAAGGGCAGCTAGGACACATGATGGAATGTTCAGTCTAGAGTCGGGAAGACCTGAGTTCAAATTTGGCCTCATATATTTGCTAGTCACTTAACCCTGTTTGCTTCAACTTCCACATCTGTAAAATGAGCTAGTGAAGGAAATGGCAAACTGCTCTAGTATCTTTGCCAAGAAAATCCCAAATGAGGTCATGAAGAATCAGACATGACTGAAATGACTGAACAACACCAAGGAAAGAGGGGAGAATTTAGATGAGAAAATAATGAATTGTGTTTTTTACATGTTGAGCTTGAGATGTCTAAATGTCAGTTGGTGTTATGAGACCGGAACTTAAGAGAGGTTATATTGATTTGAGAATCATTTCTATACGTATGATAACTGAATCCTCCAAACATGACGAAATAAAGTGAGATAGCATAGAGAAAGAAGAAAAAGGTCCAAGACAGACCTTTGGGTGATACCTACTGTTCCTGGAAGTGATATAGATGAAGATCCAACAAAGGAGATTGAAAAGGAGTGGTCCCAGATAAAAGAACAATCATCTATGTCACAAAAATCTAGAAGGACAGCATGCAAAAGATGGAGATCGTTGGGGGTTAAAAGTCGCAGAGGCTGAGAAGGATGGGGAATAAGAGACCATTAGACTTAGCAATCATGAGATCATTATCAACTTTGGAGAGAGTAGCTTCAGTTGAAAGATGAGGTTGGAAGTCAAGTTGTAACAATTTTAGAAATATTAATAATAATCATAATACTATAGCTGGCATTTATATACTGCCTACTATGTGCTGGGCACTGCACTAAGTGCCTTACAAATATTATCTCATTTTTTCTTCACTACAGTCTTGAAAGGTAGGTACTATTATTATCCCCAGTTTCGTAGTTGAGGAAACCGAGGTAAACAGATACTAAGTAGTCTGCCCAGAGTTACATAACCATTAAGTGTTTGAAATCAAAGGAAATGAAGAGGAAATAATGAGTATACAAGGATTGCTCAAGGAACTTAGTCATGAAAGGGAGGAGAGGTGGAGGACAAAATGAATCAAATGAGAGGTTTTTTTCCAACTGTATGAATTGTTTTGGAACTGTCTCCAGGTTATTCCTGGAGGAGGTGTTTCATTGCAAGGACTTCCAAGATGAATTGGTTGGCTCAGACTCTTGGGAGGATGGGTGTTTGCTACCCTGCCACACCTTTACCATGACCTATAAAAGAAAACTGGGGAGGTGTTGTAAAACTAGAACTGGGGTATCTTTTTGCTCCCATCTTTCTTCTGGAGAGATCCCAAAGATATAGATGAGAATTGCCCACTCCTACCCAGTCATTAATGGCAGCTTTGGAGAAACACATCACAAACAAAGCTATGTGCTCATCCATTAATCCCTAAGAAGGGACAAAGCATCCCTAAACTTGAATCTCCTAGTTAGAAAAGAAAGGATTTCCTAGGTCTCATGATCCAAGAATCTAATCATCAAGAAAGAGAAGGAAGATTTCTTGGACAATACCAGCCCTGACAGGCGCCTAATAAATAACCCCAAGATCAAATACAAGGAAACTTCATGAGCAGCATAACTCTTGCTGGAGAGAGAATGGTTCTGGCTATATCTCTACAGTAAATGCCCCTTTGCAAAAGCTACCCAAGGCAAAATAGTTAAATGAAACTGAAGCACTAATTATTGGTGCTAAAAATTTGATAAAACTCACCAGAATGGAACAATAAATACTGTTAGAAAAGAGACACCTCATTCTCTCCAGGAGAAAACATAGATGGCCCTATTCGAGGAGAGTGATTTCAGAATATAGGCTACATATCATTTTATTTTTGTCTTTGTATTGCCACTAGCTACCACAGTATTGTGTACAAAGTAGTCATTTAAGAAGTACCTATTAAATTGAATTAATTAGCAATTGAAGCAGTCAAACATTTTTTCTTGAAAAAAGAACCCTAAACAAACAGGTTGTACACAAAATTCACCAATTTTCTTAGCAACTTCCTCTATGATTTCTACTTTATATGTTGACAACAGGCATAATATGAAAGTTATTTAGCTATCTTCTCTAATTGTCATCAGCTACCAGTCATATCTGTTATATCTATTCACTTAATATTTCATTCCAAATCCTCCTGCTAGAACATATCTTTTCTTCGGAACTTACCTTTCTCTGTCTGTTATTTCTTCTTCCTAGGTACCTTTTGCAACTATGGCTAACAGAAAGTCTGAATCAAGCAAGAAATAGAAGAGGTCATAAAGAGATAAAATAGACAATATTGATTCCATAAAATAAAAAGCTTTTGTAAGAATAGTTAGAGCAGTTAAGATAAGAAAAAACTGTCAAATGGGAAAGAAATTTGCATCAAATATCTCTCATAAAAGTCTACTTTCTAATATATACACACTATACACACACACACACACACACACACACACACACACACACATATATGGAATTATCACAAATACATAAGCTCAAGAGCTATTCCCCAAAAGATAAATGGTCAATGGCTATCAACAAATTTCTAAAAGAAATGGAAACTACAAATGGCCAAATCAAAATGTAAGCAAAACAAAAAAAAATCACTAATAATAAGAGAAGTGAAAAATAACTGTGGTTTCACCTCATATCTACTAAACTGGCATAGATTACAAAAGATCAATGGTAAAGAGATTATAGGAAGATAGTTCCATTGATGACCCAACCGTGAAGGGGTCCAACCATTCTAGAAACAATTTGGAAGTATTTGAGAAAAGTTGTTAAACTATTCATATCCTCTGATCTAAAGGTCTAACTCCTGGGAAAATAGCCCTAATCATTTCAAAGTCTGTCCCACCCCTGCAAAAAGACTCTATAAATAGCAAAATATTGATAACATCACTTTATGTGGCACCAAAGAACTAAAAACAAAGTAGGTGAATATCAACTGGGAAGTGATTTAACAAATAATAGTATATAAATAATAATAGAACTTAGGAAACATTATGAGGAATCTGGAGAAACCTCAGAGAAACAGATGAGTGAAATAATCAGTAACAAGAAAACAATACACAAAATGACTACAGATACTTGAACAAAAAAGAACAATGAAACAAAACCTAATGTGCTGTGAATTATAAAAAAGAGATGAGGAAATTCATCTCCTTCCTTTCCTTAGAGAGGTGGGGGACTATGGGTGTAGAATGTTTCATACACAGTTTTTCTTTGTAACACAGGAAGGCAGAGCTAGGGAATAGGTGTATCTGGAAAGGACTTGTTATAGCTAACATTTTATAGTGCTTTAAGGTTTGTAAATCACTTTACATATACCATCTCATTTGATCCTCCAAGACAACCTGATGATATTCCCATTTTTTACAGATGAAAAAACTGAAGCTAAGACAATTTAAGCGACTTACCCAGAACCCCCAACTAGTAAACTTCTAAAGTGAGATTCAACCTGACCTGGAGTCTTCCTGTCTCCAAGTTTAGTCCTTGGAATCTCCCTTTTTTTATACCTTCCTCAACTGGGGAGTATTACTTAGGAGACCCCCTAGTTGAGAATAGGATAGGAAACACTGACTTTCCTTTGATTTCTCCACCTTCATTATGTTTGCGAGGGAGCAGGGCACTGAGATGGTGGCCGTCTTCTAAACTTCTGTTGATTAATTTATATATATGTGTGTGTGTGTGTATATATATATATATATATATATATATATATATATATATATATATATATATATATATATACGTATATGTATATATATACACACAGGCACACATATATTCATACACATATCTTGTTTGTACATAGTTGTTTTCATGATGTCTCTGCCATTACATTGTGGTCTCTGAGAGCAGGGACTGCTTTTTTGCCTTTTTGTATCCCTACTTCTTAGAATAGTGCCTGGCAGAAAGTAGTGCTTGTTGACTGAGTGATTGATTAGACTTTCTTCTTCTTAGTAGAAATAGAGAGGGATGGTCAGAGTATCAGATTAGCTGAGTAGTGGTGTTCTCCATATCTTTCTTAATTTTTTGGGTAAAGCTTCATCAAATATCTCTCCTTTGCCCTCAGTCTAGAGGTAACCATCTCTAATCAAGAAGATGGAGAAAAAAGGAAGCTTTCTTCTCATTACTTTCTTATCTATATTCTCTTGTATGCCTCAGAGAATGATAGGGCATTCTAATTATTCTACCCCAGTAATGTGCCACTGAAAATGAAATATTTTTTTAAAATTTTTTTCATATGGCATCTTTTGCTATATCAACAAACCATTAAGAAATAATAATGCATGTAGATTTTTCTTCCCTTTCCATTTGAACATAAAATGACTTTCCAACTAAGTCACTTGCCAAGGGTTGGGCTGAATCAACATGTCCTTTCTGTGCTTCTGTCAAGGTTACTCAACTTGCTTTACCAAACCCAAGACAATCAAACAAAATTCAATATAGAAACTGCCACACATTGAAGATAACATGAGCGTTTATGCACCAAACAGTTCTGTTAATCAGTTTTGCCAGCTATACATAACTTTTTACATGTCATTGCCAAATTAATGTACTTTGACCCAGCTAGTGTTTTACATAAAAAACACAAAACATTTACTCATATCATCGGGAGTATTCACTCCCCAAACTGAATACTTTGAATTGATTTCATTCAAAGTAAATAAGAATGTTTCTTTTTAAAAGTATCACCTGAAGCTAAAATATGCCTTGAATGAAAAACGCTGATTAAATTTCACAGTGCTCTATCTCAAATATCCCCCCAAAAAAACCACTTTCTAAAGAAACTTCTTGAAATGACTTCTAAATTTGAAACTGAGATTACCAAGTTTACACAAGGTGGCTCATCTGGGTAAGTCATAGATTGTAATTACTTACTTAGACTCAATACCAATTACCAATTGGGCCAATTTTAGAGATCATCTCTGAAGGTTATGGCCTAAGCCATAAAAAATAAGATAAATGATAAACCCGCGTAACTAACAAAGCATTCCTCATCAAATTTATGCAAGAAATTCTGGTTTCAAAATCATACATTTATTTTCTGTCTAATAGCTATTTCCTCAATGGCTATTTCCCATGTAGGAAACCTAAATTCATTTAATCTTTTTAGCTAAATGGAAATTTTTCTTCTCACTAGCTGTACTTTAAAAAGATATTTATAAAATGCTTTTGAGTTAAGGAAGCAAGCTTCCAAATGGAGGAAGGAATAAGTCAGAAGTTATAGGTTTAAAAAGCTCTACTATTTCATGACATAGTTAACAGAGAGCCAGCTTTGCAATAAGGAAGACTTGAGTTCAAATTCTGTCTGTAATAATAGTCTGGCTCTGTGTGTCTGCACAATTCACTCAACCTCTCAATGATCCAAGCAATTGCCTCAATAAAAATCACAGAGCAAGTACTGAGCTGCATCGCATCAATAGAGGCAGTTTCTTCATCAGGAGTCTAGTCCAAAATAAATACATAAAACCTAGCCAAATGCTGAATAGGTACATTGACTAAGCCTGCTCCCAGATAATGCATAATAAAATACAAGTCCCTCCTTGGTGTTATGAGTGGGAACTCCTTGGTGGGGGTTATGGGAACAGAATGTTGCCAATGCTATCATACAAGAATACTTGGCAATGGACCAAAGGAAGGAAGGGAGGGAAAAAGAGAGGGAAGAAATGAGGGAGGGAGAAAGGGTAAGAGGGAAGGAGGAACGAAGAAAGGACTTTATAAAGTGTCTACTATGAGTAAGACACTGTGTTAATCCCTACTTTTTGATTGACTGGCTAAGTTGCTTACTTCAATTAGTGACTAAGTTTTTCCCATGAACAAAACTGGGAATCAACACACAGTCCACACTCCTTTGAATGATTTCATGGTATATTTGGGTATCAAGTATCTTGAGACATCTAGAAAAGGATACTACAAAAATAATTTTTCTTTGGCTTGTATTTTAAATAAAGGTGGGCTCCCAATTTCCATGACATGTACCTGGAAAATTATGTTAATCTGACTTTTGCAAATTAAATAATGTATTAAAAATTTTAGGGGCATTGTCTATTTAAAAAATCATATTTTTATTAGGCCTATTTCCAAAGATGATTAGGGGAAAAGGAAAACAACCTATATGTTCTAAAATGTTTAGAGCAAAGAACTAGAAATTGCAGGAATGCCCATCAATTGGAGAATAGCTGAACAAGCTGTGGTATACGATTATGATGGAATATCACTGTGCTATAAGAAAGGATGAACTCAATAATTTTAGAAAAACATAGAAAAGCTTGCACAAAATAATAGAGTGAAATGACTAGAACCAAAAGAACATTATAAATAGTAACAATATTGTTTTAAGAATGACTGAGTGAATAAGTCATTTTGTCTATTAAAAATACCCAAATTACTATAAAAGCCATATGAAGGAAAGACACTATATGTATCCAGAGAATGAACTGATAAATAGAAGCATATTGTGTCTAATGGTAGCCATCTCTAGGTTGAGGTACAGGGAGAGAAAAAAGGAAATTTACATAATAATTTTATTATAACTAATAGCAAGTTATACATAATAGATTTGCAGTTTCATGTGCAAAACAAAAATAAAGTTCTACTTTTTGCAGATAATGTAAAAAATCATATTGTGAATCTTTTTGTATTTAATTGCATGATAGTGTATCAAAGCATTCGAGCACAGTGACTCCTTTTGTAAAATGAAGAATCAGTTCCTAATTAATCTTTTGTATACAGATTTTTTCACAAACCATGTTAGTTTAAAAATGAAGTAAACTTATACAATAAATCTCTAATTTTTAATTTGCGACCATTTGAAGAAACGGTGGGAAGGAATTTACCTTTGCTTAGCAGCCTCTTTCTCCTAATACAATAAGTGCAAATTGAATTTACAAGTGAAATTCCAAGTGAATAATGAAAAGCACTTTCTTTTAAAGAATTTTAGAAATTTCTATTTAAATGCAATTTACAAACCGAATGAAAATCATTCTTATCTGCTCATTAAAACAAGTTGCCTAAATGACCTTTTAACAGGAGTACTTTGTCATCCTTACTTTAGTTCTTAAAACTATATTAGCTTTTATTCAAACTGCATTTTATATTAACTTTAAATGGAAGAGTAATTATGTACATAGGTATCAATGGTAAATTATCACTCATACTATAATTTATTCTAATTCTTATGACTTTAAATTCAGATTTATGTGTATGTGTATAAATGTCACATAACATACCAGCATGCCTACATGTATGTATGTATGTATGTATATGTGAATATAAGAGGCACTTGAAGCCAGGAAGATCTATGTTCAAGTCCTATCCCTGATACATACTACATTGACTATGTGACCCCAGGCACAACTCAGAGCTCTAAAAACTCCCAAAATGATCAGTTACAGAAATGTTACTGACCTTCCTTGGAACAGGGAGTTTTCTTACCTGAAGTTCCCTATACCAATGAAATCACAAGTGAGGTCTCTATCCTTATACCATGGTTGTATAAGTAACAAGCACAGACTTAGAGTTAAGGATATCTGGATCCAAATTCTACCTCAAATGGTGGCCATTAGCTTTGTGACCATAGTTAATTCCACTGACCACTAATGTCAAAGGAAATTATCGAAGAGTGTAAGTCACAGATGTGTTCAGATCTACCCTGAGGGGAGAGAATTCCCAAATCAATACAAACATGAAAGTCTTTGATTTACTAATGTCATCAGTATCTATGTACTTTGCTGTCAGTGGGTAGTGTACTAGTTCCACAGTGCTTAGCAAAGTGCATTAAGATATTCTTTAATTTCTATTAAACTAGAGATGCCAAATATCTTGGCCACATCTGTAACTGAGTGCTACCTAACCAGATTAAAATACAGTTGGGAAATATTTAACAAAATAACTAGAAATAGAACATAGATATATTAATGTGTGGCTTTCTAAGTCAATATGCAGCCTACAGAGATCGTTATTTACAATCTATTGCACACACACACACACACACACACACACACACACACACACACACCCCTAACCTGAGTTTGACACCTGTGCCAAATTAATAAAAATTAATGATGCAGGGCATTTTTATTTTTGTTGTTGATGGTGTTTCATTCACTGCAAGGGTGTCATAGAAAATGCTAATGGTGCAGGGACTCTTTACCTTGAGATATCATGGATCCCTTTGGTAGGTTAGAGAAACCTGTGGAACCCTTGTCAGAGCAATAGTTTTAAATACACAAGTTAAAATACATAGAATCACAAAGGGAACCACTTATATTGAAATAGAGATGGCAAAAAAATATTAAAACAAGTTCATGGACTCCATATTAAGAACAACAGCATATGACAGAAACATATGTCTTTTGAGCTCTTTAGGGGATCTGAATTACCTCAATGAGCAAAACTGGTTGTGAATATGAGAGTGTTCCTCATCAACACAATGAATACTTCCAATATTTAATGAACACTTCTGATGTGTGGTACTTGGATGGGCTGTCTAGACTTTAAGGGTACCCTTGAGATGAGTTCCTCAACACTTTCTCCACTTACCCCCATACCTCCACAAGGAGCAAAGCCCTTGGCAGTAGATGACCAGTAACTGAAACTGAAGTATAGTTAAAATAGCTGAACTACCAGGAAGATGACACTGTGAATCCTATAAAGTGAAACATCCTATCCTTACTTATCTTGTATCTTTTAAAAATGAGGGGCAACAGGGTAGAGTGAATAGAGAGCTAGCCACAGGGACAGGAAGAGAATTCCTCAATTCAATTCCCATTTCTGATACCCATGGGAAAATACCTTGGGCAAATTACTTAACCTCTCAAAGCCCCAAGATAACTCTCCTGTATATCATCTTTTTTCCTTGGTTTTCACCACACTAATTTCTTGGTTCTCCTTGTCTGACCACTCCCTTTCAGGATCCTTTGCTGCCTGATCATCCATGTCATGACCCCTGATTGTGAGTTTTCCCCAAGGTTCTGTCCAAGGTCCTGTTATCTTTTCCCTTTATGTTGTCTCTCTCAGGAACCTCACCGGCTCCCATGGGTTTAACTGTTATCTCATGGGATGACTCCTAGAGCTCTATAGTCATCCATTAGTTTCTCCCCTGAGATCTTTCAGTTTTGGCATCATTGAATGCCTATTGGACATTACAAATGGGACATCCTAGGGACATATTAAGCTCAACACCTCTAAACCTGAAATGAACTTTTCTCCTAATATTACCCCACCCCTTCCAAACTTCCTTATTTTTGGCAAAGGAACTGCTGTCCTTCCAATATCTCAGGTCCATAACCTCAGCATTCTCATGGATTCTTCATTCCTCCTTTTCCCAGCAAATCCAATCTGCTGCCAAAATCCTGCCAATTCTACGCTAGCAACATCTGTAGTACCTGGGTCCCTTCTTTCCACTCTCATAGCTGCCATCTTAATTCAGGCCCTTGCAATGTCTCTCTTGGATTATTTCAACAGCTTTCTAATTTGTCTCCTTACCTCAGGAGTCTCTTCATTTCAGTTCATGGTACACAATGCAGCCACATTTGTTTTCCTCAAGCACAGATCTCACCCTATTCTCCCAACTCCAATGACTTCCTATTGTCTTTAGGATAAAATATAAACTCCTCTGTTGAGTTTTTAAAGCCCTGCACTATCTGAATCCCAACCTATCTTTCCAGCCCCAGTGAACATTACTCAATTTCCTGTATTTTGTAATCCTACCATATTGGCTTTCTCTCTCTTTCTTACATATGACACCCCCTCTCCCATCTCTGTCACTTTGTACAGACTGTCCCCCAAGTCTGGAATGTAGTCCATTCTTTCTTTAAGATATGATAACTTCATGTATCTTCTGCATGAAGCCTTTCCTGATCCCCCCAATTACTAATTCCCTCTCTCCTAAATTAATGTAAATCTAATGACATTATATATTTGTATTGAATAACTTCATATTTGTGTTGTATGTATACTCTCTCCCCCTTTGGGACAGATGCTTGTTGAGAGTAGGGATTGTTTCATTCTTTGTACTTGTATCCACAATGCCTAGTACAGTGCCAGGCACAAAATAGCCATTTAATACTTGTTGATTGACTGACAGACTGTAATTGCATTACAGTTGTCAATATGAGTTGATAGAGTGAGTCTCCTTACCCAAGAGTTCCCTGACCAATGAAAAAACAGGTCTGGACCTAAAACAAAATAAATTTGGATAAATCCATTAAAATAACAATAACTGTGTCATATATGATGATTAGCAACCAGCATTTACATAGAGTTTTAAGGTTTACAAAGTGCTGTCTTCCCAGCAACCCTCAGGTCAGTACTGCAAAGATCATAACGTGCATTTTGCAGATCAAGAAACTGAGGTTCAGACAGGTTACAGGACTAGCTCACATAGCTAGTAAGTTTCAGAAACAGGACCAAATTATAGATGGCCTAGGATCTAAACTACGGCATGCATACACGACTTCTTAAATGTGTATTCTGCTATTGACCGGCACATCAAGCGAGGAGATAATTTTTGACATTAACAGTTTGATGGATGTTGCATTACTAATACTACTTATAAGCTTTTTACATTTTTCAAGGTATTTTTACAACAACTGTGGGAATCATTTACTTCCATTTTACAAATGAGAAAACTCAGACTTAAGGAAGTTTAGTGATCTCCTTCCTACTAGAATCTCACAGCCCTCTCTTTTAAACTTATTTCTGCACTCATTCTCATTTGTTTTATAATTAATTTCTACAAATATCTTATTCCCCTTACTATATTGTAAGCTCTTTGAGGGGTGTGACCATGTCATTTTTAAATCCCCAGTGCCTATCATAGTACTTTGCATGTATGATAGGGACTGGACCTGTCATCTTATTAGAACAGGTAATTCCCAAATGAGAAAAATCCATTTATCAATGCATGTCAGTACCATCCCTTCAAGTCACAGTCTCAGAGTTGCTTAGAGCACTGAGAGAAGTGAGTCCAGTATGAGGACTTGAATTCAGGTATTTCTGGTTCCAAGGTTAGTTCCTTAACTGTGTGTAAGGCATTCTACCTTACGCAAAATAGGCATTTAATAAAAATTGGTTGAAATGAATTAAGTGAGCATTAGTGTAAGCTCCTTGAGTTCAGGGGCAATTTCAGTTCATTCATTCATTAAATAAACATTTAATAAGTGCCTACTATGTGTTGTGTACTGTGCTAAGCACTGGAGATACAAAAAGAGGCAAAGTCAATCCTTATCCTCAAGGAGCTTAAAATTCTTACCTTTATATCACCAGTAGCTAACACAATGCCTTGAATGCAATAGGAACTTAAATAAATGTCTGTTGTATTGTTGAAATGACTTTCTCAAGGTCAACCAGCTAGGTACCAGGAAAGTCAGGATAAGAACCCAAGTCTTCAGGGCCTCCATTATACCACATCATTTGGGACCAATAAATTCCATATAAACATATGTAGCCCAAAATTTCAAAAAAGATATAAGAACTGATTCCCCCCATCACAAGTTTGGAATTTCAAACTGCAAACTGATCTACTGACTATTTGCTTCATTTTTAGCTCATCACATGATCAGGCTAAAAGGGTTACCCCAGATCGTCCAGTCACTTTTACAGTTGTTTATTAGGATGGCAGCTAAATCAGTCCAAGTAAAGGTCTCCTTTATTCATGAAATCCAGAGAAGAAAATCCTCCATATTCAGCTGAATATATATATGTCTTAGGTTCCCCCAAGTTACACTACGAAAAGTTCTCCCTAACCTTTGAAAATGAGGTCACCAATAGGTCAGCACAATCCCTCAGTAGAGCTGGGAAAACAACTCAAAGAGTGTGCATTTCTGGTGTACCAGGAGTGCCATTTGTATGAAAAACAACCCATAATTACGTCTCACCTAAATCCCTTAAACTAGCATTAAGCACATTACAGAAAGCAAATACTTAAAATTGCCAACATACCAGCTTTAGACACATTTAACAACTATAATTAGTTGTCCCTTTAGCATTTCTTCCCAAAGATAAATAATCCCAATTCTTTTCATGTCTCTGTGAAAATGAAGAGGTCATTTATTCAAAATGGCTCTTCATTAAATAATCTCACAGTTCTGCACTTCTCATTTGACTTGCAGAGCCCAAAGCCAGACATTGTACTCTGGTAATAGTGCCCCTACTTTCAATCTGTCCCCTCTCCAATGCACACAACTGTCAAGTAGGTATTCCTGAAACCCAGATCAGAACATGTCACTCCTACTCAAAAATTTTCAATCTCTTTCTTTTCCTTTTGAGGGATCAACAATAAGTTTAATCAAGCACATATGTTATTCACTTAGTTCAGGGGGAAAAGTTAGTACTCTGAATTTCAGAGAAAATACAAAGAAATAATAATCAACAGATAGGGCTTCCAACTATCTAAGCGTAAGCAATACAAAAATCACAGATCAACAGACAGATCCAGTTGTCTGACCAACGTACATAGTTACTGGAGAGACAAGCACTAACATCTGGGTTTGCAAAGCCAGGGGTTCCTTGGCAGCTTCCCAGAGTCTCACCTGGCCAAATAAACCTTCTTCCAAAAACTAAGCCCCCTTAATGTCTCTTTATTGCTTCTTGGATAAGATACAAAATCTTCAGTGTAGCATTTAAGGTTTTCAATGATCTGCCTCCCATCAAATTTCCAATCTTATTTCATGCTGGGGATGGAAGCTCAATTCCATGTGGACAGTCTCAGGCGGGTAAAGGTGGGAACTTCTAAATCTTAGAGTTCTCACGAGGCCCCCCAGGAAAACGACTGGGAATCGAGGTGAACCGAGCTATCTCGTGTATTTCCGCCTCTTCCCGTGAGAGACGTGATGGGAGAGAGCTCTCCCCACCCTCGAGATTGCCCTCGAGATTGTCCCGGATCTGGGCACACTATTGTTATCTAACAGCACGGTATTCAGATGCAAACTATACGGCTGGAGAGCTTAAGTAGGATCAGGAAAGCCTGAAAGCGCTCTTGGGCGGAGGGGCCACGAGGGGCCACGTGTGAGGACACAAGGCTCCGCTTTTCCTCTCTCCTCTCTCCCCTCCCCCTCTCTCCCCACTTATACTTCTACTTCCAATCTCTTATTGTAAGATCTTTGCCTCCTTGGGAGATTCTTCGCTCCCTCCTAAGGAAGAATTCCCCTGCACTTGTAACTAGACCCTGAAATAAAGCTCAACCCTTGTTCGACTCTGGAACGTCCTTTCTCTCATACGAGCATCCGGTTTGGCCAGCCGAAGACCTCCGATAGAGGTAAGGGAAGACTCAGGTAGCCCACAGGCCTCTAGGCCTGGCAATTTCATATTACTCCTTGGTTAATAAATCTTGATTGCATGCATTGAGAAATGTAAGTCTAATCAAGTGCTTCTGTCATACTAATTACCATATGTAAAAGTAAATTGTCTATATGCCTGTATCTTGTGTTACATACTCTTCCATAAATGGTGTCTATTACAATCAAATTGATCAGTCATCAGTCCCCTTGTATAGGATATTCCATTGTCTCCCTCCATGCCTTTAGAGATGCCCCTCTAGGAGATCCTTGAAATCTATAATGTACTCTCTCCTTAATAGTTGGAAAAACACATAAGCATACATTCAACACATCTAGATCATTATGCATAAGGTACTCTGCCATGCTCTAAGAAATAGAAAAATGAGAATAGGGGATTTTGTGTGTAACCCAGTCCAGCTGGAATATGGGGTAAGAGAAGAGGAGCAGTAAGAAATACTGGAGCAAAGATAAACTGGAGTCATGCCTGAAATGCCCAAATCAGTGGGGAGCCAAGGGAGGCTCTGAGCAGACCTTTATACCACTACAGCAAGACCATGGTTTGGGCCACAGTTTAAAGACTGGATTGGAAAATAGATAAGACAAGAGATAAGAAGACCAGTTATGAGGTTATTGTTGTTCAGTCACCTCAGTCATATCTGACCTTGATAAAGATACTGGAGTGGTTTGCCATTTCCTTTTGCAGTTCTTTACAGATGAAGAAACTGAGGCAAACAAGGTGAAGTGACTTGCCCAGGGTCACATAGCTAGTAAGTGTCTGAGGCCAGATTTGAACTCAGGTCTTCCTGACTCTAGAACCAGTGCTCTATTTACCAAGAGATCTAGTTGCTCTAGAAGGCTATTACAATAGTCTAGGTGAGAAGGTAGCTAAGTGTTGCAGCTGATAGAGTTTTTCCTGTCTTTGATATACTTAGATTCTTCCTCCAGTGGCACAGATTATAACCCTTCACAACTTCTTATCTTGTATAATTTTGTTTATGTCTTTCCGTAAATCTGGGGGCAGCAAAGTGGTACAGTGGATAGAGCCCAGATCCTAGAATCAGGAGACTTATCTTCCCGAGTTCACATCTGGCCTCAGATACTTACTAAGTGTGTGGTCCTGGGCAAGTTACTCACCCCTGTTTGCCTCAGTTTCCTCATTTGTAAAATGAGCTGGAAAAGGAAATGGGAAACCACTTCAGTATCTTTACCAAGAAAACCCCAAATAGGATTGGTCACAAAGAGTCAGACAGAACTAAAATGAATGAACACCAGCAAGATGAGAGGAGTTAAGACCCTCAAAAAGAGTGGTCCCTGTGGGAGGGATGAGGGAAAGACAGACATGATAAAAACTAGAGAGTAGAATAGATACAACTTGGCAATTGAATGAATGTATGGAATGAAGGACAGAGCTATGAAGCCTCTATATTGCATGAAGAAGCCTCAGAAATGAAGATTTAGGGAGCCTCTGGTCAGGATTTCAGACACTGATAGTGAGAATAAAAGTGTGATTTAAAATTGCATGTTTTCTACTAATATGCCAAGCATATAACATAGAGGATAGAGGATAATGATACAGGATAGAGAAAATGAGATTCACTTGGACAGGACTTGTAATGTACACTCATCTGCATCTTGATTTCAATGTGCTATGATCATTTCTTCAAACCTTCTGATGGCAGCTAGTTGGTACGGAGGGTAGAAATGCTAAACACAGAATCAGGAAGACCTAAGTTCAAATCTTCCTCAGTCACTAACTAGCTGGTGACCTTTCTGTCTTATTATGGTTGTTGAGTTGTTTTAGTTGACTCCTTGTGATTCCTTTTGAGGCTTTCTTGGCAAAGATAAAGGAGAGTAAGTTTGCCATTTCCCTCTCCAGCTCATTTTATAGATGAGGAACCAGAAACAGAAGGTTAATTGACTTGCTCAGGGTCACAAAGCCAATAAGTGTCTGAGGCTAGATGTGAACTCAGAGCCTCCTGACTCCAGGACCCACACTCTATCAACTGACCCACCTAGTTACTCACCTTTAAAATAAAGAAGTCAGACTCAATGGCCATGTTAATCTCTTCCAACTCTAAAGCGATTATTCTGTGATGTTTAATTAATTGCATTATAGATTTCAAGGATCTCCTACAGGGAGAAACAATTAACCCATTTAGGGTTTCCTTGACAAAGATACTGGAGTGGTTTGCCATTCCTTCTGCAGCTCTTTACAGATGAGGAAACTGAGGCAAACAGGGTGAAGTGACTTGCCCAGGGTCACAGAGCTATTAAATGTCTGAGGCTAGATAATGGTGTATTCAGACATATTTCTGGGACTAGATGTAGTCTAGTTCATTTCTGAGATTTTTCTTCCACAACCAAAAGGATGCATTTCATTCATTGACCCTTTTGGATAATAACAGCTCCAGGGATAGGGAACCTGTGGCCTTGAGGCCACATGTGGTCTTCTAGGTCCTTGGGAGTAGTCTTTTGACTGAGTCCAAGTTTTACAGAACAAATCCTTTTATTAAGGGGATTTGTTATGTGATGTTTGGATTCAGTTAAAGGGCTGCACCTGAGGACACATGGGCCACAGGTCCCCTCCACCCCCGCATCCCCTTCCCCAAACTAGATTATCACTAATGCCTTGCTTGTAGCAGCTACTTGATAAAATGTTGGCTGAACTGAACTGGTTCTTCAATGACTTTAGCCAATCCTTTCAGCAGCACAAGATGTTAAGTCAACATGGCCAGTGAACTAGAACAAATAACACACCTGAACTATGACCCAGAAGAGCTATTGGATAGCATTTCTGGAAGTTAAATGAACGACTGTGGTTATTCCATTCCATTTGACATTATGCCTATTCCCAACTCAACTGTTCCAAAGTAAGCCAGGAAAAAAAGTTACAACGATATTTTATTTAAAAAGTGCCTACAGAGTGGTATATAACTTCAAACAGGCATTATTAAAGTGGGCTTTCAGATTGAATATCCCTACCAAAAATCAGTCCCTCAAAACCAACCAAGAAGCAAGAGGGTTGTGCATCTCAAAAGTGACATCATTACCTCATTTGTAAAATGAAGGGATTAAAGTCAATAATTACTAAATGACCTTCCAGCTAGGTAAGAGTAGATAGAGCATTAAAGATGGTAACAGGAAGACCTAAGTTCAAATTTTACCTTACATACTTATTGGTTGCATCACCCTGGGCAAGTCACTTAACCATTCTCAGCCTCAGTTTCCAAAGGCTAGAAAAGATGATGGTGATGATAATGATGATGATGATAGCCATAAAGTTCTAATTTCTAAGAGACCTTACTGGTTAAATATTATAGTAGAGTAAAATAAGAATAACCTCTAGAAATGATACATAAAGCTTTTGAAGAAAAAATGCAGACTATCTGATCTCAACGAAAAAAAAATATCCTAGAAAGTTCCCCCTAAAAACACATACACACATCCAATACCTTCCTCTAAAACCTAGCTCAAATCCAAATGGAAACAAATATATTCTTGTAAACATATTAATGTTACTTTTTTATATATAATAACATGGAAGGTTTAATTTGTATGAGGAATAGATAGCTTACTGTGAATTTCCAGTTCTTGAAGTTTTCAAATAAACTTGAGTTTAAAGAAACTAGGTCAAACTGACCCTCTTTTGTTCACACACAGTAAGAATCCTGATGTAATCACTGAAAGAATGATCAGAGAGGAAACAGGGATATAAGTGTTCTTCAGTAAAGGGTGATCAAGTGCTTAGAATGGTGCTACCAAGAACTGCCCCCAAAAAGAGCCCTTAGAAGGGGGAAGGGTGTGTGTGCAGAGAGCAACCTGACAACTGTGACTTAGCTAGGGGATGAACACAAAGTTTTGGAAAAGAGAAGCAAGTGTTGGAAGAGAAATCTAAAAGGATAAAGTCACATATAAAGTCTATTACTAACTGCCAAATGACCCAAATAAAAATAAAATCAAATAAGCAATGTGTTTCCTCTCCCAAATCATCAGAGAATCTTTTATTTAAAATAATACATGTAGCAAACTTTTGCTAAATTTCTTTGGGATACATGACCAAAATTATAATAATGATAGATATTGTTGATAGAGTAAATGCTTTAGAAATGTCATCTCATTTTTACTTTTATTAGCCACTTTTACACATAAGGAAACTGAGATGGAGAGAGGTTAAGTGATTTGCCCAGTTAAGTGTCTGTGGCTGGATTTGAACTCAAGATCTTCTTGACTCCAGGTCCAGTTCTCTATCCACTTCACCACCTAGCTGTCTTCTAACACGAGAAAGAACATCTTTAATATATGACACATACCTTATAGTGACCTGTGGACCTAACTTGTCTTACCTACTAAATTATAAGGATTTGAGATCAGGTACCACATAATTATTCATCTTTGCATTAACACAGCACCTGGCCCAGTGCCTTTCATGTTGAATGCAATGCATTACATGTTGGCTACATGAATCAATATTATACAACATATCAATTTGATTGCCTCCTCCAATTATAACCCTTCACAACTTCTTATCTTATTTAATTTTTGTCTATGTCTTTCTGTAAATCGGGGCCAGCTAGGTGGTACAATGGATAGAGCCCAGATTCTGGAATCAGGTAGACTCATCTTCTTTAGTTCCAGTCTGACCTTAGACCCTTTCTAGGTGTGTGGTCCTAGGCAAGTCACTTAAATCCTGTTTGCCTCAGTCCTCATCTGTAAAATGAGCTGGAGAAAAAAATGGCAAACCACTCTAGTATCTTTGCCAAGAAAACTCCAGATGAGGTCATGAAGAGTCAGCCATGACTGAAACAACTGAACAACATCTATAAATCATCCCTCCTGTTCAGAAAGTCATCCATGGTTTCTTTGAACATTTCCAAGCATTTAACAGTACCAGTAGCTGGAACATGGAGCTTGCTCGAAGACACTAACATTCAGGGACACACTTTCTCTCCAGGGTGGGCCTCCAGTCTAACATCTGGCACCAGTGCCAACTCAGTTGTTCCCTGAGACCCAGAAAAATCAAATTTGACTCAGGCATTAAAACTCCAAATACTTTCAGTGGCTGCCCATATGTTTTTCCCTATTCTCACTAAATGACTAGCCTCAGATGTATCTTTTATGATCCTTTTTTCCGTATAAATTATGTCTGCCATATAATTCTTTTCTCTTACCTTTGGGGCAATCTACAATTTTGACTCTTCTACAACCATGGCATTCCAAAATTTGCAGCCACACTCTGTCATCCAAAGAATATTATTTTTCAAAAGATGACTTTTGCATCAGTGAACCTACTGATAGATTCTAAAGGACCTATATTAGTTCCCAAATACAATGGATTTCATAGGGGGAGGGGGAATTTGTAATATTTTAGGACTTGAAGCAGTTAATGAGGATTACCTTCAATATGTTAGTTAGAAGAATGAGAGGAAGGCCTCTAATGCACTAAGTACAATCTCTAAAGAGGATATACAGAAGGTCATGGACAAGAACTACATGGGATAAAGAAGACAGACTTATCTACTATCAAATTACCTATAAATTATGTACTACAGAGTAGAATGGCCTCACTGGCAGAATTAAGACTGAAAATACATGGTACTAGATACTCAAGACTTTAAGTAAATCCTCGGTGCTGGAAAGTGTTGTAGTCTCTTTCATTGTTAAAATAAAAAGCAACAAAAATGAAAAGTTTGACAGGACTCTTCATATTTTCATGATGAAAGAAAACTACAGTATTTTGCCTTTGTTAGAACCACTCATTTTTGAGAGGGAGAGGAAACTTAACTTCTTTTTAAATGTTAATTTTGTATCAGAACTGAATTCTTTCTAACGAGTACATTTTAACCCTGTTAATGGTTTGTAAAACTGCTACATACCAAAAGTATCATCGGTCTTTTCCATGTTGTTAGTCCTATGATTCCAGAGAGGATCACCTGCAAAGGTAAACATAGGTATGAGTTTCCCTTTTAATAAAACCTATATTAAGAGAGACTGTAAAACTGAAAAATTCTCTAATACAAAAGTATTAGCACTGCTGCTTGTCACAAACAATGCTCTGAGCCCTGGAAGACACCACCTTGACCCTGTAATGTATGTTATTTCACAAAACACGCCCCCACTACTCACAATGGCCTTGTGTATTGAATGTCTTTCTTTTTCAGTCAGGTAGAACTACACAGATAGAAATGGTTTCATTCTTCTCAAAAGTCTTTATTATAGAGATCTTCAACAAAAATTTCATAGGCTCATAGATGTAGAGCTGGATAGGCACTTAGAGGCCTTCTATTGCAACCCTCTCATTTTACAGATAAGGAAACTGAGGCTGAGGAAACTGAAGGGGTGACTTGGCCAGAGTTATACAGGTAGTGTGCAATGGGTTTTGGATCCAAGGGTTTTGATTTCAAATCCATCTCTTTCCCATTGTTCAACACTGCCTCTTGGGGAGGGGCTAAACAAAATTGACTTATGCTATACTTTTTGGGGACAAAATTCAATATTTCCATTAAAAAGAATCTTGTTAGAAAGTCATGGTATCATTTCAATAAAACACAAGCTCAAAACTCATGAAAAGAAACCAGAGTTCTGGGGTTTTCCCCCTAAAACCTCAAATTTGCATCCCCCCTGTGGATATTATAATTCCAAGCGTTGGCCAAGGAATCACAATGGAAGTAGTTCTTCTGCCCCTTGGTTACATTCCAGTCACTGTTCAAGTCCATTACCATTGCACAATGAAGTTTGGGCCACGTGTGGTGGAGTTTTTCATTCACATATCCCTTTTACTTGCCAAATCCAACAGGTTCAGCAATTCACAGTTACCACTCACTAATAACAAAATACTTGTGGGGTTTTTTTTTCCGGAAAAGTTAAATATTCAACACCCAAGAAAGCTTGCAACACTTTTCACCTTCACATATTAGGAGAAAAACTTGCTACACGGTTAAAGGGATATAGATAGACAAGGAATTCTGGAGAATCAAATGCCAGAGATCCCAGGAAAGGACGGGAGTGGGGTGGAGTGGGGAAGAGCTTTCAAGAGTTTTAAGGTTTTTTATAAGACAAATAAGTTTTAAGAGACTGTACGCATACTCTAGGAACTCATAAGCCAGCTTACATTTTTAAACAACAAATAGAAACAAGGGCAAGGTAATAGGGGATGAGGACAAAACTGTAACGTGGTTCCGTAAGAAGTATCAGGAATGCCAAAGGTTAGGATGGACAGAGCTGGTAAGGAATGCTAACGACAGCAAAAAAGAATTTTTTCCCAGTCATTTGGGGGCCTAAAGGAAGAATGAAGAAGGAACTGGGTCTGTTATCCTGTTAAATGGGACAGTGATAATGGATGATAGAGAAAAGGTACAACCACTGAAGTTTAATTTTGCTTCTGTTTTCCCTACAAGGGAGAATTAACTTCATACTAGGAAGAACGGGAAAAAAAAGAGAGAGAGAGAGAACAGGGAGCTGGCATCAAAAATAAAGGAGGAAATGATAAGATATAAATGATAACTATCTTTCTCCCCTCGATGAGTTCAAGTTTCCATGCCTGGATGAACGACAACCTCGGGAAGTGAAAGAACTCCAACAGCTATGGTTGCTGACTCACTGTCTTTGATCCTCCCTCCAAGAAATGCAGCTAATAATTGGTCAGGAACCACAGGACAGGAACAAGTAAACATCTTGATCTTCCCAAAAGGAAAGAGAGTAAAGCCAAAAAACAAGAGGCTGGGGAACTTAGCTTTGATTCTCAAAAAAAAATCTGCAACATTTTATTACAAGGATGGTTTGTGACATTTGGGAAAGAAGTAATGACCTAAGCCCCATCACAGTTTCATCAAGAACAGATCATTGCAGGCTAAACTCGTTTTCTTTTTTGGCAGTTACTAAACTTGGAGATCAGAAGAATTCCATAGCTACAGTTTCCTTGGATTTCAGCAAAACATTTGACAAAGTTTCTCATCTATCCTTGTGGGCAAGATGGAGGAATGTGACCACACTCAAATAATAGTCATTGATGGATGAGTGTCAACCTAGAAGGAGATCTCTTGCAGAGTATGCTAATATCCCTCCATGGCTTTGCTCAGATGAATATATGTACTTATGAAATCTGCAGATGGAACAAAGTTGGGAGTTATAGCTAATTCAGTCAGAGTCTAAAAACATTGTTACAGGCTAGTATGATTGCAAAATCTGATAAGACATAATTTAATAAGGGCAAAAAAAGTTCTATCTTAACTTCAAAAAAATAATTGCGTAAATACTGGATGAAACAGATGTGATCAGATTACAGCTTGTAAAAAAAGAACTGAGGGTATTAGAACTCCATGGCAGATTCAATGGGCCAAGAGTGTGACATGGCAACCAAAAATAATAATTTAAATTTAGACAATAGATTAGAGAAAGAGGGAGATGATAATCCTGCCGAACTCTTCCCTATTCAGATTGTGTTTGTGTATCCTGGGCACCACATTTTAGGAGACACAGCAGTGTATCCAGAGAAGGACAACAAGGGTGTTGAAAGGACTCAAGACTGTGCCATGAGAGAAATCAGTGAAAGATTGGGTAATATCTGGCCTGGAAAAGACAAGACTGAGGGAGAGGCAGGATCACAGTCTTTAAGTACTTAAGGGTATATACCAAGAGATTTGTTCTGTGAAGTTTGGATTCAGTCAAAGGGCCACACTTGAGGATCTACAGGGCCACGTGCAGCCTCGAGGCTGCGGGTTCCCCACCCCTGGACTCTATGTGATCCTATGTAAGGGTCATATGGAAACTGTTCCACCTGGAGTGAAATAAACAAAAACAAAAGAATAATATACACAATGCCTAAAATATAAATGAAACCACTCAAAAGACCAGCTCTAACTAATGAAAAAACTAATGATGGCCCTAGAGGATAGATAATGAAACACAGCTTCCACCCCACAGAGAAATGAGGGGCCAGTAGGAAACAGCTCTTATTTTTATAAATTGAACTCATTTCTCTATATTTGAGACATGAAGCTTTTATCAGAAAAACTTGCTTCAAAAATGTTTTCGCAGTTGTTAATGTTAACTATATTTCCCTCCATCTTATTTCCCCCTGTTTATTCTACTCTCACTCTTTTCACTCAGTCCCTCCTTCAAAGTGCTTTGGTTCTGGACTACTGCCTCCCCCAATCCGCCTTCCCTTCTATAAGCAGCCTTCTCTTATTCCCTTCTATTTTCCATAGGGTAGGAGAGATTTCTGTGCCCAATTGTGTGTGTATGATATTAATGAGGGACTGATAGGACAGAATGTTGTATACAACGTCAGAGATGGTTCTTGTGTTGGCTATTTATGCCTAATTGATTTTAATTGTAATAAAGGAGGGTTATTTTGGGTGAGGAGGGGGAGGGTGTCAATTTTTTTTTCCTTTTCCAAAAGAGGTAGTGACATAAAGATACAAGGTATCAATGAAAAGTATTTTAAAATAAATAAAATCGCCCGCCCTCAAAAATAATAAAATATAACACAATACATATAAGATAAATTTAGACTTGATATAAAGAAAAACTTCCTAAGAATTAGAGTTGCAATTATCTCTCATAAAAGAGACAAGCAAAAGACTTTTTAGTGGAAGGAAAAAGAGGGGAGGTGAGAGAAAAACATGAAGTTTACTCTCATCACATTCGACTAAAGGAAGGAATAAAATGCACACTCATTTTGGTATGAAAACCTATCTTACAATACAGGAAAGTAGGGGAGAAGGGGATAAGCAGGGTGGGGGGGATGAGGGAAGGGAGGGCAATGGGAGGAGGGAGCAATTAGAAGTCAACACTCTTGGGGAGGGACAGGATCAAAAGAGAGAATAGAAGCAATGGGGGGCAGGATAGGATGGAGGGAAATATAGTTAGTCTTACACAACACGACTATTATGGAAGTCATTTGCAAAACTACACAGATATGGCCTATATTGAATCGCTTGCCTTCCAAAGGGAATGGGTGGGGAGGAAGGGATGAAGAGAAGTTGGAACTCAAAGTTTTAGGAACAACTGTCGAGTACTGTTCTTGCTACTAGGAAATAAGAAATACAGGTAAAGGGGTATAGAAAGTTATCTGGCCCTACAGGACAAAAGAGAAGATGGGGACAAGGGAAGGGAGGGATGAGAGAAGAGAGGGCAGATTGGTGATAGGGGCAATTAGAATGCTTGGTGTTTTGGGGTGGGGGGAGGGGACAAATGGGAAGAAAATTTGGAACCCAAAATTTTGTGAAAATAAATGTTAAAAGTTAAATAAATTAATTTTTAAAAAAAGAATAAAAAGGTAGAAATGTAAAAACACACACACACACACACATACACACACACACAAAACAATTAGAGTTGCCAAGCCAGTGGGTTCTCTATCATTTGTGGCCAAAGGTGAGGTGACAACTTTTGGGGAAATATTGCAAAGGGGATTATACTTTGGGTACAGAGTAGACTGCCAGACATATGTTCTGTGAAAGTGGGAGAACACAAACCCATCTTAATATTAATGGCCAAAAACAACCTGGGAAGAACAGATTTCCCTGCATCATCATCTACTGAAACAGAAACACGTTGTGATTTAAAGATGACATGTTACTAAATAAAAAAATTGCTGTAAATGCCTTCAAGTTTTACACATTTCAAAAAGGAGTTTCTCTTTCTCTCTCCAAACATGCATAAAATACATTGTCAGCACTTATTTATTTGGGTATGATTTATCCAATTTGTTATTTATCCATAGAAGAATTTAAATTCTGACTGGCTTCATATTCCTAAACAACTTCGTTAGTTAGGCGAGGTGCAATGGCTAGAGCGCTAGGTCTGGAGTCAGGAAGACCTGAGTTCAAATCCCACTGCAGATACTTGCTAGCTATGAGATCTTGGGCAAGTCTCTTATCTTTTACTGCCTCAGTTTCTTTATCTGTATTATGTGGTTAATAATAGGACCTACTTTTCAGGGTTCTTGTGACAATCAAATGTGATAATAATTATAAAGTGTTTTGCAAACCTAAAAGCATTATTTAAATGCTAGCTATTAAGTTAGTACATTTCTGTAAGTCCTGTTTCTGATATATATATACATATATATATAAAATATGTCACTGATATGTGCAACTTACATTTATATATTAATTTAAGGGCTACAGAGCATTTTTTTTTGCACAGCAACCCTATAAGAAGGTCATACAGGCATCATTATTCTTATTTTACAGATAAGAAAAATGAGGCACAAAAAAGTTGAGTGACTTATCTAAGGCCCCTCAGCTAATAAGTGAGCCAAGATTTGAACCAATGCCTTCTTTTAAAAGTCCATTTTATTGTTATCTTTTGATATCTGCATAACAAAACTAAATTAGGTGCTTATTACGAAGTTACAAAATTTTTTAAAGTCATTCCAAGAATATTCCTCATATCAAAAAAGTAAAAAAATCAGTATCTAAAACGCTTAGGAATCAGGACAAGCATTAGGAGACGAATGTGAAACTGGCAACGTTAAAAAAGAAACATGAATTCTAATCCTAATTTCAATCATCTACATTTCTCAATGAATGCCTCCCCTCCCAAAGAGAGATGTTTTAAAAAGTGCAAAAACTCAAGGCAGTGAGCAGAGACTTCCCATTCATTGAGTGACATTTAGGGTCTAAATTACATTCCACTTTTGTTCTATAAACAATCCTTTATAACAAAGAATGAAAGAAAGGAGGTAGAGGAAGGGAAGCAATTCAGTAAAACTATTGAAAAAGTATGACATGCTATAGGGTTCCCATAGTCTTCCATCTCTGGAAAGATGTGGGGTGGAGGTAGGAGCCTTCTTACTTCTCTCCTTTGGAACTCAGGTCTATTTCCACTGTACCATGTTGCTTTTCAATAAGTGAAAAGAAAGCTAAATATTGAGAACAGCCCCAATAGAGTGTATTCCAAAGACAAATATAAAGAGTTTGCAGGGGCAGAATCAAGATGGAGGAGTAGAAACAGGGACCTGCCAGAGCTCTCCCCCCAAGCTTGTCAAAATATCTGTAAAAAATTACTCTAAACATATTCTAGAGCAGCAGAAGTCACAGAATGAAATAAATTTCCAGCCCAAGACAATCTGGAAGGCCAATCGGAAGGGTGTATTGTACCAGGTTCAGAGAGGAGTACAGTTCAGCATGGGCTACGCCAGCACAAACAGGACTGGAGCAGGTCTCAGGGTGCTGACTCACTGGCAGCTAAAATGGTTTCCAGACTTTTCAACCCACAAATGCCAAAGACAGCTTCAAAGATCAGTGGGAAATCTCTCTCACCTGGGTAAGAGAGGAAAATGGTCTGGCCTCAGCCCCAGTCCCAGGGTGGCAGCAGCCATTGCTGCAGTGGTGGCTGCTCCTGGAGATCTCGGTCTACAGATGGTGGGGGAATCAAGTGACTGATCTGGGTAACAGTCCTGGGTGGTGGTTCTGGGGCAAGGAGCAGCTCTGGCACAGCAGAGCTGGTGGTGGCTGTGGAGAGGGAATCCTATTCCAGATTCAGAACAGAAAATAGTACTTGTGGTTGTTCACAGACCACAGTTCAGGCCAGGAGAGGAGTAAACACCTCTTCTTTCATCATACCACTTTGGAGGAACTGAGAATTTACAGGTCCCTAGAGATATCTGTGAAAACAGCTGCACAAGACCCCTGAAACTTGGGGCAGTACACCCTCCACTTAACAAAGAAATCAAAAGTCAATTAATTGGCTGAGAAAATGTCCAAAAAGGGGAAAAAATAAGAGTCTAGAAGGTTACTTTCTTGGTGAAAAGGTATTTTCTTACTATGGGGAAGATCAAAGGGTACAACTGTAGGAAGACAGCAAGATCAAAGTCTCCAAGAAAAATATGAAATGGTCTCATGCCATGAAGGAGCTCAAAAAGAATTTTGAAAATCAAGTAAGAGAAGTAGAGGAAAAATTGGGAAGAAAAATGAGAGCAGTGCAAGAAAATAATGAAAAACAAGTCAACAGCTTGTTAAAGGAGACCCAAAAATGCTGAAAAAAATAACACCTTTAAAAATAGACTAATCCAAATGGCAAAAGAGGTCCAAAAAGCCAATGAGGAGAAGAATGCCTTAAAAAGCAGAATTGGCCAAATGGAAAAGGAGAACCAAAAGCTCACTGAAGAAAATAATTCCTTAAAAATTAGAATGGAACAAATAAAAGTTAATGACTTTATGAGAAATCAAGAAATTATAAAACAAAGCTAAAGGAATGAAGAAATAGAAGATAACGTGAAATATCTCATTGGAAAAAACAGCTGACTTGGAAAATAGATCCAGGAGAGACAGTTTAAAAATTATGGATCTACCTGAAAACCATAATCTAAAAAGAATCTAGACATCATCTTTCAAGAAATTATCAAGGAAAACTGTCCTGATATTCTAGAACCAGACAGTAAAATAGAAGTGAAAAGAAACTACTGATCACCTCCTGAAAGAGATCCCAAAAGGAAAACTCCTAGAAATATTGTAGCCAAATTCCAGCATTTCCAGATCAAGAAGAAAATATCACAAACAGCCATAAAGAAACAATTCAAGTACTGTGGAAACACAATCAGGATAACACAGGATTTAGCAGCTTCTACAGTAAGGGATTGGAGGGCTTGGAATATGATATTCCAGAGGTCAAAGGAGATAGGATTAACACCAGGAATCACCTACCCAGCAAAACTGAGTGTAATACTTCAGGGTGAAAAACGGAATTTCAGTGAAATAGAGGACTTCCAAGCATTCGTGTTGAAAAAAAACAAAGCTGAATAGAAAATTTGACTTTCAAATACAAGAATCAAGAGAAACATGAAAAGGTAAACAGGAAAGAGAAGCCATAAGGGACTCATTAAAGTTGAACTGTTTACATTTCTCCATGGAAAAATGATATTTGTAACTCATGAGACCTTTCTCAATATTAGAGTAGTTAGAGGGAATATATGTATAGTATAATGAATGTGTGTATATATATATGTGTACACATGTATGTTCATATTATATGTGTGAGTATACACACACACATAGAAAGACAGAGAGCGAGAGGACACAGAGTGAGCTAAATATGAAGGGAGAATATCTAAAAAATATAATTAAGTGTTGAGAGGAATGTACTGGGACAAAGAGAAAGGGAGAGGTAGAATGTAGTAAATCATCTCACATGAAAAAGGCAAGAAAGCTTTTATGTTGGAGGGGAAAAGAGGAGAGGTGAGAGGGAATAAGTGAGCCTTACTCTCATTGTATTTGGCTTAAGGAAGGAATAATAAACACTCAGTTGGATATGGAAATCTATCTTACCCTACAGGAAGGCAGGGGGGAAGGGGATAGGAGAAAGAGGAAAATAGAAGGTCCACAGACTGGGGGAAGGGGTAATCAGAAGCAAATACTATTGTGGGGGAATAGGTCAAGGGAGAGAATGGAATAAATGGAGGGCAGGACAGAATAGAGGGAAATGTGGTTAGTCTTTTGCAGTATGACTTATGGAAGTGCTTTGCATGGCCACACATGTACGACCTATATTGAATAGCTTGCTTTCTCAATGAGGGTGGATGAGGAGGGAGGGAGAGAATGTGGAACTCAAAACTTTAAAAATGAATGCTAAAAATTGTTTTTGCATGCAATTGAGAAATAAGATGCACAGGCAATGGGGTATAGAAATCTATCCTGCCCTACAGGAAAATAGAGGGGAGGGGGAATGGGACAAGAGGGGAAGATAGAAGGGAGGGCAGATTGGAGAAAGACTTGGTTGGAGTGCACACTGTCCTGGGGTGGGGGGAAGAGGGAGATGGGGAGAAAATTTGGAATTCAAAATCTTGTAAAAGTGAAAGTTGAAAACTGAAAATAAACATATTTTAAAAAAGAGTTTGGAGACTATTTGTGGGCTCTTTGTCATCTTTGCCACTGTTCTCCATCTTTATTAATTTTATCAACTCTAATTTACTCATTGGTTGCCTTAAAATAGGGATTCTTACCCTAGAGTCAGTGAACTGAATAATTTGACAACTATTTTAATAAAATTGGCTTCCTTTGGAATTTGATGGACTTTTTAATGCATTTATAAACATTCTGAGAAGGGGTCCATAAGTGTCACCAGACCGCCAAAGGGGGACATGCCACAAAAGTTTAGGAACTACTGCTTTAAAGGATTACACTATTATCACTAGCTGTTTGCAATTTGGAATGAATTTCCTCCCCCCAAAAACTGTAAGTTGTAGTTAGGTGCCCAGGTTAGATCACAATAATCTGCTTAGGATATTATACTGCTGTAATAAATAACACATGGCTGCTAGATGGTTCAGTGGATAGAAGCCTGGGACAATTCAGGAAGAACTGGTTCAAATTTGGCTTCAGACACTTACTGACTGTGTCACCCTAGGCAAGTCTTTTAACCTCTTTTTTTTTTTTTACCTTAATCTACTGGAGCAGGAAATGGCAAACCAATCCTGTAACCTTGCCAAGAAAACCCCATCAACTGTATAAGTCCATGGAGTCACAAAGAGTCAGATACAACTGAACAACAGTAACACTATACAGTACTGATGGCATAACAGAACCTAATCACCTTTAAAAAATTTGTTTGATTTGGAAAATGCATTGAAAATTCCCACTAGAGATGCTAAGAACTCAACTCCCCTGCCACCATCCCAGCACATAAACCACCTTCTCTCCACCCACACCTGCAGTGAATGAACATTCCTTCTTCCACCCTCCCAACTCCTCAAAGATCTCTACTGGAGAATAAGGGGCAGGGCTTCAGTGAGAGTGAATTGAAGATGGGAAGAGGGAAGTATAAGGTGTGGAAATTCCTGCATTGCCTACTAAATGAGGGAAGAGTTGGGAGTGTGGGGCAGGAATCTATGAGTCCAGGATGGGAGGGGTACGGTTTTCAAGGGCATCAGCTCCCTTAGGCAGCAACAGCTGGGGCTCAGTCAGAAGGAGGGAAGGAAATGCAGGGGGAGGATAGCAGCAGCTGTTACTGTGTATAGGTCATCCGTAAGCCAGAGACTGCAGTAGCTGAAAGTTGACTGTGGCAGCCCACATTTTTAACCATCAATTTGATGAACTCCAAATTAGGGAATTGCACTGAGAATAAAGAGGAAAAAAAAACTTTTCTAAATGCACATTTTTTTTTTTGCTGGGTGCTAATTCCTACTAGTCTTGATTGGGTTAACAAGAGCTTATTTTCAAAAACTAAATGAACCACAAGTGAAAATAAGATTTAGTGAAGTATCTTTATCACTGTGCCCCTCCCCATTTCTTGTAACTTGCATACATTATTGAAAGCTGAGGGGTTTTTTTTAAAGCGAATGTGAAAATATACCAATCCACTACACTTGTAACATAAACAATTCTATCTCTGAAATACCTAACCTAAAATAAACTCATTATGCTCAAAAGCTAACTTTTATTTAATGGACCCACCAGCTTTGGACCAAAACTTTCAAGCTCATTTGTTAAATATGTACAGTGCAAAGAACACTGGCTCTTTCCTCAAAAGACCTGAGTCCAAATCCCTCCTTGGATGCCTACTACCTATATGACTTTGGGGAAGTTACTAAGCCCCACGTAGGCCCCCGTTTCCTCCTGTATAAACGTTAGACTTGATGGCCTCTGATGTGCCTCCTGGTTCTAGATCTATGACCCTATGTGATATTCGATGAGGAGATGGGAAGTACCCTGTAGTGTGTCCTCTATATCAACCTTGTAAACATCAAAAGAATTTGCTAATTCTCCCTCCAAAAAATATTTCCCACAATCCTGCCTCAAAATTGCATTGGCAGTAAAATAAATGAACTCGGCATTCTTTTCTACTTGGCCAGCATGAATCATCACACTCCATCATACTTCTGGGTGGGGGTAGTAGGTAACTGGTTATTTCCAGTGCTGCCCTGTATCATGTAGCAGCATCTCTGCTAATTATAAGGATCTTCAAAAGTAGATCATGCAGGTTGAAGGCTTAGACTTAGTTTTGCTAAACATTTCTCTGCTACATCTATCACTCTAAAAGCAAAAGCAGAATCAAATTGCTAGAACCATCCCTAGGAATGAAAGAAAAGAGGCCCCTTAAATAATAATAGACTATGCTTTTATGTGCATAAAGATGTATGCTTAATGTGAACAATAGTGACTTCCAAGTCTTTCTATTAGTTTATCCCTTTAGTCATTCCTTTTAAAGTCAATAATTATTGAGACTTTTTTTTTTTAAGGCTCACTAATGGAAGGTAACCACAATTGGTCTCTTGCAGGAAAGTGATATGCCAGGGGACTGCAGTTATTGATATGGAATCCTGAATGCATGTCAATACCGTTAGCACATGGAATTCCACAGAAATCACTGTGCTTGTGTTGGTAGGATGTCTATAAGACACAAATGTCAGAATCAAGATTTCACTAATGTGAAAAAATATCTCAATCACATACCTGAGATTACTTTGAAAAGTTATATGACATCAAAGTCATGGTTTTCTTTTTTAAGTGGGAGACATGAAGCAATAAAACTTTGCACTTTTTAATTAAATCTATCAAAGTGTGATCAACTAGGTCAACTAAGAGAGTAAAATGTCCCTGTGGGATGTAATTAATATTAATTAACTACACACAGATCCTAACCAGGATGCAAGTTTTCAGGAACAAAGTATGAGATTTAGAATAAAGAATTCTAATTTTGCAATTGACCTAGAGTAGAATTTTGGATACTTTTGTAAGAAAAGTAATCTTTAATGCCATGATCTGTTACAAGGTAAAGATACATGTATATACTGCATGTATGTATATAGATAGATAGATATAGTGTATATGTCTATTAACTATATCTTTATTTTTTTGTATCTGTCATTTTATTGGTTTTTGGGAAGTCTTAGTGTGGAAGTTCCCTCCAATAACCTGATTACCTTTAACTTATAGTCTTAGAGAATAGTCTGGTCCAAGGTCCTTCAAGTAGAATCTTTCAGGTACAGGACTTTAACTCAGCTTTTTGAGACTGAGACCAGACCTCATCAACAATTGCATTCTGCCTCCCTAGAGTCAAGGAAGGCTTGGGTTCAAATCTCATATATAACATACACTGGGCCTTTAACTCATGCTCTCTGCCTGACCTTTGACATTTAATCTCAGTGTTCTTAGCAATTCTCCCAGGACACAATTTGAATAGGATCTATAGGGGCACAGTGAGTTTCCTCATTGAGAGGTCCCTATACTGATGGACTCCCAGGTATGGAATGAGGGGGAAAGACAGAGGCAGAGTGGGCATTTGAACTGCTTCTCAAGTATGCAATGAGGATAAATAAACATTAATGTTAAATACACCTTTAAATTGTTTCCTCCTTGATAGGAGTACTGTTTAAAGTTCTAAAGACTGATTCTTTTGTTTAGGATTTCAGCAAATAGGACTTGATTGTTCTTAAGTATAAAACTATATATCTTTACTTCTTAGACTCTTCAGGGTTTAGACAACAAAAATTCCTCAGACATCTTCCTGGTTTGGAAAAATACCCTTTTTGTTCATGGATTCCAGTGTCATATTTCTCTCTCAAGTAATACATTTATTTATTCATGGGACCTAATCTGTATTCCTCTTGTGGGCAAAACTTTCCTTAAAGTCAATAGATTTGTCCGCTTAGTCAGTATAGCCCATAATGGTCATTCAAATCATGACGTATGAGGATATCCTTATTCCCAGTGTACCCACTGTATTTACTGCAAATCAATACTTAGGCTATGTTGGTATTTCTAATCTAGCTCCCTACATGCCAAATGGTAATGAAGCAATTACCTTGAATCTAAACTTCTGCCTAGTCTTCATCCATGTTGATTTTCAGCTTTACCATGAAAGCTTGAATTGAGCCCAATAATAAGAGATCTGACAATATTTTTAGTCATTCCCATGTTGAAATAACTCAAAAGCTCCTTGGTTCCAGAATTTTATAACTATTTTAAAATTCCAATTGTGATTAATTATTAAAATCATTATATTATTACAATATTATATCATATTAATAACTTAAAATGGTGTGAGCCTCACATATATATAATAGAGGAATTCCTTTTGTGGTTTCAAAGGGGCATGGCTGAACAAGTTATGGTTCATAAATGTGACAGAAAGCTACTATGCTATAAAAAACATTGAAGGGGATGGTTTCAAGGAAACCTAAGAAAAACTGTATAAACCAGTGCAGTAAAGAGAACTAGAACAATTTATACAAGGACAATAACATATAAAAACAAAACTTTGAAAGATTTAGGAACTCTGATCAACACAGTGATCAGAGGACTCATGAGGAAACAATTTACTCACCTTCTAATAGAGGTGATGAACCCAGAGTACAGATTGAGACTTTTAAAAATTATTCTTTTGACATTCTCTAAATGAGAAATATTTAGCAAAATATTTGATACTCTTTGACAATGGAAGAATATGGTTTGCTTGAATATAGATACTTGCAACAGAGGTTTTGGTTTTTTCTTTTCCAGTGGGATTAAGGATGAGGTGGGAGAGAAAGATGCTGGATTTTCACTGACAAAATTACTATAAAAAATTTTAAATGGTATGTGAACTTTTGTCAAGATGTTAATCCCCAAATAATTCATGGAATAGGGCATTTATTGCTGTCCTCCTGTTTTATTCAGTTACAGTTGATTTTGTGATCCCATTAAAGACTGAGATCAATTGAAAGAAAATATTTGTGGAAAATAAATGGATATAACTCAGTGGGAAGTTTGAATCTAGAATAGGAAAAAAATGTCTAGGACAAAATGGAATCTCTTGGCTCCAAATCACGAATTATTTAATCTAGTTTGCTATTTCCTAAGCATCACATATCATAGGAGGCACAGGTAAGATGGAGAGGAAGGAGAACAGTATAGACTCTTGGGAGGATGATTGGACTAATTGGACTATGTGAATGATGAAATGATACTGTTTTTCCTCCAGTACCTTATACTTTCGTTAAGCATCTACCGTGTGCTTAACACCCCACTAGCCACTAACTCCCCCACTAGGGAGAGAGAAAAAGTTCAGAAAATACAGTGTCCTTGACCTCATGGAACTTATGATGTTGAAGAAGGATGATATACAAATGAAGAGGGCTGCAAATACAAAACTGGACATGACGGGTGTGTTAGAGTTACAAAACAAATGAGCAGTGGTTCTGAGGGGAGAGGTTGATACAGGTACACTGAATATCAGGGAACACTTCCAGGACATTACATTTGAGTGGAATTTTAAAGGACTGCCAAGAGTTTGACAAGCAAAAGAGAAGGTATTCTCGCCATGAGACTCCAGGATGTATCCAAGAGATAAAGAGTAGTTCATTTTGGTCAGTGTAACCACTGATTCTGTGACCTTGAGCAAGACCCTTTACCCCTCTGATTATAAATGAAGAGGAAGGGTAGATCTAGATTTAGAAGTAACCTCAGAGACTGTCCAATCCAATCACTTCATTTTGTAGATGAAGGCACTGAAGTTCAGGGAGACTAAGACAGGTAATAAGCATCAGGGATGGGATTTGAACTAGACTAGATTTGATTCCAGATCCAGTGCTCTTCCCACTGCACCCAAGTGCCTTTCAATCATCTCTGAGATCCCATTTAACTCTAATAGTCTACCCTGCTGTAACTATGATTCAACCTCATTTACTCTGATACATGAACTATGCATCTGATTCCCAAATGGTTAAATATAGACAACTCTGAACAAAGTTGGGAGGTAGTATGATACTAGGGAAAGGACACTGTCACTTCCTGTGTGACCATGGCCAAGCCCACTTAATCTACCTTGACTTCAGTTTCTTCAATTTTAAAATAAGGAAGAGGGAGTTGGATGATAGGGGCTATGAGGTACCGTTCTGCTCCAGGCCTGTGATTCAATAATTACAGATTCACTAGATTTCCTCCTAAAGAAAGGCACCAGAATGTAGAGCAAAGCAAAAATCCAACTTTCGGTCTTTAGAAGGTGAAAATGGCAATCACACAGCAGGGTATACACATTATCAGCTACCCTCCTGATCACTGCACATACTGTACCATCCATAAAATCATCTACCATCAGACTACAGCAGTGAGGAAAGAAAAGTTCAGGCTAAAATGGCAGCCCAGTTGATAACTCTGATGTTGATGTATTAATCAAACATAAGATTGAATTGTGGGAAGTTACTTTTGACTTATGTATTATTTTCTTTGTGTAATTGTTTCACTGCATTTTTAAGGGACATGTATTACAGGAAAGCATGAGATTTGACATATAATGTGCATTCTTACAAGCCTTAAGACATGAACATGTGAAAAATGGTGCACTCTGTAAATGTTCATTAGGATTTTAGTTAGTTCACAAAAAACTTAATTTGCTTTAAACTTCATGGTAGATGGCCCTGTGCTTTCCCACAAAACCCATTTGGTGAAATGTGAGCCTTTGTTTCCAAGGCTCTTAACCCACAGGGCAAAACCCATAGAAACCTGTAGGCTCATGATGTTTTGTAAGGAAACCCATGCTTAGCCTGGATTCATCAAGATTCATCAGAGCATCTTAAGTGGGCTGTGAATACATCACAAATAGCAGGCAGTCCTATCACTCTATTTCTCTCACTCCCAAAGGCCTAGTATGGAAATCCTATGACTAGGTTTATAGGGGTTCATGCACTTTGCAGAACACATTCACTACCCAAGCAGCATCAAATTGCAACTGCAGTGGAAAACAGGAATCCTGAGACTGAAAGCAGGCATCTCTAGATGTCTGCTGGAGTTGTGCCTACTGATTAACGAAGACACCAGGGTCTAGGTTCTCTAGAATTCAATAGTGTCTGATTTTAGGTTAAAATTGCTTTCTCCCTATCAACAAAACCTTTATGCACATAGTAAGCAAGTGTGACATACCTCTAGAAACATGACACAGTTACTTAAAACTTTTCTGCACTTAAAAACCCAAATAACAAAATACACCTACCGTCTCTCCTTACATTTGAACCTTTCCTCAAATACATTCTAGCAATACTATGCAAATGTCACATTTAAAAACAATTACATGTATACACCCAGGGAGTGAAGGAAAAGTGTGGATTCTAGCCCAGACAAGCTCACCATCCATAACCCATTTTCCGTGGGAAACTTCTCTTTTTTTCTCCCTCAGTGTGCTCCTCTCTGTCTTATAACTGCTGGAAATAGCTGTTAGACATTACTCCAGAAAGATGACAGTTAAGTATTAAAATTTTAAATCCCAGAGGGAAAGAAGTTACAACCTGTACGTACATTCATAAAGGGCTGCCACCTCTGGGCTATGAGCCACAGTAGAATTGCACAACCCAAGTGCTACCCCAAAGAGAAAATGAGGAGGGGCGCAGAAGAGCCTGAACTAGGAGACACGTCTGAACTTCCTCGTCCCCCTCATGCAGCCCCCTCACCTTGGGCTGTCCAGGCTCGGAGGCAGACACAGACTTACCGAGGAGCCAGCCCAAAACGGGCAGGAGTTCTTCACCTGCGGGGAACTGCTCAGAGACAGCGCCCCGAAGCTGAGCGCCACCATGCAGCAGCCCAAGATGAGCTGTAGGAGCCCCAGGGACAGCAGCGGGCGGGCGGGCAGCAGTCCGGAGCCCGGGACCCCGGCGGCGGCCGCGGCGGCGGCGGCCCGGCGGGCGGACAGCGGGGGCTGCGGCGGCGACAGCACGGAGGCGGCCGAGGCAGCCGCCCCGCGAGGCCGCGCCGGGGGCGGCAGCCCTGCCCGCGACCAGCGGGGCCGGAGCGGGGCCAGCGGAGGCTCCTGGGCGGCGGCGGCCGCGGCGCCCGGACCGCCAGCCGGAGTCCCTGCGGAGAGTCCTGCCACCGGGCAGCAGGAGCCCGGGAGCACCACGGGCAGAGACATAGGTGCGGAAGGTGGGACGCTGAAGGGCAGGGGCTGGATCCCTGCTGGGTGGAGGGGCCCCGGAGCTGGAGGAAGAGGAGGAGGAGGCGGCGGCGGCGGCCGCGAGCACCACCCAGAGCGGGGCAAGGGGCGGGGGCGAAGGAGCTGTCCGAGCCACCGAGGAAGAGGGCGATGGTGACCTGGCTCCTGCGGCCGGGGCTCAGGCGGACTCGGAGCCCTGACGCGCGCCGGTCTTCCTAGCCCGGCTGGCTCTTCTTTACCCGGGGCTCCCGCCGGGCTGCTGCTGCTGGGGCCGCCGGACCCACCCAAACCACCTGCCGCCCCGGACCGTCTCCTCCCTCCCCCACACCGACGCCGAAATACTTGGTGCTGCCGCCGCCCACGGTCAAGTGCACGGGCACTGGCGCGCTGTCCCCGCTGCTCAGTTACAGCCCAAGGGGGTGAGCCAGCCTCTCACGGCCGGCGTCCCCCTTAGGCGAGCGGGCGGGGAGGAAGGCTCTGAGCTTGAAGTTTTAAAATAACTCCTCCTGCGGTGGCAGGGACGGCCACGGGAGCAGTTGGATTGCGTGGCGGGTCTTGGCTGCCGGCCCCTCTAGAGGGGCGGGGGAGATCCTGGGAGAGAGCGAGCGGTGAGGGGTAAGGCGAGGAAAAGAAGGGAGACTGGGTTTGCTTGGCCGCCGCCGCTCTGCAAGTGCCAAGCGGGAGCCGATCTGGGTCCCAGCCGCGTCTCTACCTCCGAACCGGTGTCTCGCTGGAGTAGGGCGGTCTAAGGATGACCTCACAGTCAGCTCTAGCTTCCCGGCCACCAGTCTGCGTCTCAGAGTCCTTGCGTTTCTAGGAAATCCTTTGGGCTGAGGAAGTCCCCGAACTGCTGGGCTCAGAGCCGGGAAGAAGAGGGAGACCTGAGCAGGCAGGGTCGCTCTCCAATCTCCACTTGTTGATGTTCTCTGCCTAGATGACAAAACCAGCTGCGCAGGATGTCACTTGGCATCGTTTCTTTAACCTGTTTGAGGGGTTCCTGTTTCCACGTGGGAGAATGGGTGGGGAGAACTGGGAAAAGACAGAGAGGGCCCCAGGGCTTCTAGATAGGAGCAAACAGTTGTACCCAGGATCAGTCAGCCACCGAAATAAAGCATCAGGAAGTAAGGGGTTGGGTGAGTTTATCGCTTACCTCCGGGATGAGAGGTCGCGAGTTCAGTTCCCACACCCAGCCTTGCTCGGGGCTTCTGGATGCTGATACTGCAGTACAGAACTGCAAGGGAGGGGCTGCAAGGAGGAAGATCTTGAAATGAGATATTCCACAGTGAAGTTCTTTCGGAACAACTCCCATTACCGGGGATGGGAGAAGCCTAAGGATTGGGCCGTCCCATCCAGGTATTTGAGAGAGGCCAGAGATACAGGTTTTCCTGTTTGTCTGTTCTCCACCTCCAGCAGTCAATATCAAGAAAGGAATTTCCTAGTGTCTGGAGGGACTGAGTGCATAATGAATGCTACATCCCTCTACCTCCCCTGACACTCCCTACTCCAAATTAATCATTCTTTGGTAGATAGATACAAGAGAGATTCTTAACCTTCCCAGGGAAAACCAAAACAAATGAAAATTCCAATCTATGCTCTTGAGTTCATTTGAATATTTGCCAGACACCTTCACATTTGCTTTTAAATATGACTTGTCCTTGATAAATGATTTACCCCAATAACATACAATGAGGAGAAACTTTAATGCTGCGAAAATGCTACTAAATCTAAGGAGATTTTAATGAGATTTTATGGTGGATAGAAGCAAAGGCAGTGTAATTTTGCAATTAAGTCGTATTGGGTGTTAAGGCAGATAATCTTAGGATGGGGGATATTCAGTGTCCTCCAGTTTAATGGATTCCTAGGATTTAAAGCCGAAAGGGACTTTAGAGGTCATCTAATGAAACCCTCTCATTTTACAGACTAGCCTGAAGCCAGAGAGGGTAAGTAATTTGACTTGTCTCTGTCACACAATTCATAAGCGTAAGTATCAGAACCAAGATCTGAGCCCCTCCAACCTGCCTCCAACCCAAATGGTTACACTCCACCAAACTGCTTCTCATATAAAACTTCCATTTTCTTTTATAATTTAAGTATGGCTAGAAATTGTATTGACTTCATCATAATTTATGACTGTAAATATATGACATACTTACTGCCAATGAGTTTGCATACAAAATTGTAGAATTTCTGAAGTATACATTAATATATTTTTTGCCTTATTTGTTATTTTTAAATTTCATATCTTTAATTTTGGGAAGACATTTCCTTTACAAACTACTCTTGGAAGACTTAAATTTACAGAAATATAGAATGACTCAGAATAGATTAAATAGCTCACACTTATAATCCCTGCTCCTAGGGAAGCTGAAACTGGTGAATCACTTGAGCTTGGGCATTCTGAGCAACACAAGGGCTAAAGCAGATGGTGTATCCCTACTAAGATTGGTATCAATTGGTACCACAGCCTGGGGTAAGGAGGCACCAAATTGCCTAGGCAGAGATCATCTTTCTGACCAGCTGAGGTCAGAAATGAAATAGGACAAAACTTTTCTGCCAATCAGCTGTGAGACCAGCCTTAAAGTAGCTGCTGCACAAAGATCAAGGATAAAAGGGGAAGACCAAACCAGCAAATAGATGAATGAATAACTCAGTAATTCAATGGATCTCTAATCTCATACATGCAAAATTAAATGAGATTATAGACCCAAATTTCATTTATAGAGATGCTTCACAAATCTTAAAACTAACTCTCTAAAACATCAGCCATTGTTATTATTTCTTGGGTACTCCCTTCAGTGGTGCAGGATGTAACCTGACCACATTCTGTCAGAGGCAGAGAGGATATACCCAGCAAGGTAGAATCTTCACTCTAGGTCTTTTATGATTACCAGTGTAAGGAGAATGTTGTGCACATTAGCCTCAACATGGTGTGATGACCAGTTTTGATAGACTTAGCTGTGCTCAACAATGCAATGACCAATTGCATTACAATTACATTCACATTGTAAGTGAATTACAATTCCAAAAGACTCGTGATGGAAAATACTATCCACATCCAGAGAAAGAACTATAGAGTCTGAATGCAATTTGAGGCATACTATTTTCTCTCTTTTTTTCTTTCTTGTGATTTTTCCCTTTTGTTCTGATTCTTTTTTCACAATGTGACTAATGTGGAAATATATTTAATATGATTGTGTATGTATTGCCTATATCAGATCGCATGCCATCTTGGAGAGGAAGAGGGGAAGAAGGGAAGAAATTTTGAACTCGAAATCTTATAAAAGTGAATGTTGAAAAGTAATAATTAGTTAATTAAGTAAAAGAAATAAGGATAGGAATTGAGGACACTTTCAACTAAAAAAAAAAGAGATACCTGGTGTATCAGAACAGGGCCTTGGATTGCCATAGTTTATAGATTTAGAGACAGAAATGACATTATAACTTGACTGCTTTGTCATAAGACCTAAAATTTAGGAACATGTAAGGCTGCTAGGTAATACATGAGTTCTCTGTCATAGGATCATAGATTTAGAGCTGAAAAGTACTTCAGAAACTATGTAATCTAACTCCCTCATTTTATAGATGAGGAAACAGAGGCTCTGAAAGGTTAAGTGAAATGTCTAAGGCTACATAAGCAGGTTCAGGATAAGCCTATCTTCTTATCACGCAATTCATATATATATATGTATATAAATATACATCCATATATGATAAGAAGAGATAATGCTGAGTTCTTGAATTCTCTATATCACTAACTTATAAAAATCATGGGGAGCAGGGAATATGCCCTTAATTCTATGTAGCTTTTCCCTCAGAAAATTATAGTATTTAATTTATACTGACAGCTCTATTAGCCATTTTTAAAAAAAGAGATATCAAGAATAATTGAAATCCACTGGAATACAGGAACCCCATTTAAACCACTGGCTTCAACCTCTTCTACCTAGAAGGCTAATTAATTGAATTTGCTCTGTTGTATATTCTCTTTTATAGGTGACCTTAGTGGATGATGGATTTAGAACTGGGAGGGACCTTAAGGATCATCCCACCTCGTCATTTTACAGATCAGAAAATTGAAGCTGAAAGAGTTATCCCAGGTCTCACTGTTACTAAACCTCAGAGATTAGGCTTTGAACTCGGGTCCTCTGACATCAGAGCCACTATTTGATTTTCACTGTTGCATATTGCCTCTTAAAGACAGTCATGTACTTCTACAATGAAGAATATCTTTTTTTTTAATACAAAAGAAAATGATCTGCTTCATTCTGCGATCAAATTCCATAGTTCTTTCCCTGGATGTGGAAGGTATTTTGCCTTAAGAGACCACTGGGAATTATTTAAGTTCTTGAATTGCAATGAAGTATGAAGCCTACCAGAGGGGCAGCTAGGTGGTACAGTGAATAGAGCACCAGTGCAGGAGTCAGAAGGACCTGAATTCAAATCTCACCTCAGACACTTGACACTCACTACCTGTGTGACCTTGGGCAAGTCACTTAACCCCACTTGTCTCATCCTGGGTCATCTCCAGTCATCCTGATGAATATCTAGTCACTGGATTCAGATGGCTGTAGAGGAGAAGTGAGGCTGGTGACCTGCACAGCCCTCCCTCACTCAAAACAAAGTAAAGCGCTAGTCATGTCATTATTTCTCTGATGGTGTGGTCTTCTTCAGAAATGAAGGACAAACACACACACACCAGAAAGATTCCTTACACACCATGGTTGTTGTTGTGTACAAAGTTCTCCTGGTTCTGTTCCTTCCACTCAGCATCAGTTCATATAAATCTTTCCAGGCCTCTCTGAAGTCTTCCTGTTCATCATTTCTGGTAACAGTAGTATTCCATTACATTCATATACCACACTTTGTTCAGTCATTCCCCAATTGATGAACGTCCTCTTGATTTCCAGTTTTTGGCCATCACAAAGAGAGCTGCTATAAATATTTTGGTACACATGGGGCCCTTTCTCATTTTTATGATCTCTTGGGGATACAGTCCTGGAAGCAGGATTGCTGGGTCAAAGAGTATGGACATTTTTGTAGCCCTTTGGGCATAGTTTCAAATTGCTTTCCAGAATGGTTGGATCAGCTCACGGCTCTACTAACAATGAGTTAGTATTCCAACTATCCCATATCTTCTCCAACATTTATCATCTTCCTGTTTTGTCATGTTAGCCAATCTGATAGGTGTGATGTGGTACCTCAGAGTTATTTTGATTTTCATCTCTCTAATCAAAAGTGATTTAGAGCATTTTTCATATGACTATAGACAGCTTTAATTTCTTCCTCTGAAAACTGTCTGTTCATATTCTTTGACCATTTATCAATTGGGGAATAACTTGTATTCTTGTACATTTGACTCAGTTCTCTATACATATTAGAATATATATAGTTCTCTATATATTTTAGAAATGAGGCCTTTATCACAGATACTAGTTGCAAAAATTCTTTTTCAGTTTTCTGCTTCCCTCCTAATCTCGGCTGCACTGGATTTGGTTGTGCAAAAACTTTTCAGTTTAATATAATCAGAGTTATCCATTTTGCACTTCATAATGCTTTCTATCTCTTGTTCAGTAAAAAATTCTTCCCTTCTCCATAAATCTGACAAATACATTATTCCTTGCTCTACTAATTTGTTTATAGTGTCAATCTTTATACCTAGATCATGTACCCATTTGACTTTATTCTTGTGCATGATGTCAGGTATTAGTCTATGCCTAGTTTCTGACACACTGTTATCCAGATTTCCCAGAAATTTTGGTTGAACAGCAAGTTTTTATCCCAGAAGCTGGGGTCCTTGGGTTTATCAAACAGTAGATTGCTATATTAATTGACTACTGTGTCTTGAGTACCCAATCTGTTCCACTGGTCTACCCTTCTGTTTCTTAGCCAATACTAAGTGGTTTTGATAATTGCTGCTTTATAATATAATTTGAGATCTGGTAGAGCCAGGCCACCTTTCCTAGCATTTCTTTTCATTAGTTCCCTTGATATGCTGGACCTTTTGAATGAAGAATATCTTAATAGATTATCATATCCATAAATAATTCAAGCAAGTCTTTATGTACAACATGGTATCTAGCAGTATCCAGGTCAAAAGCTTATATGCCCAGGCTCTTGTGGAAGGCAAGTTTCATTACTTTAAGAAGTGAGTAGTCAGCCTTAGTCCTGGAAAACAGATAAGGAAATATTTCCCTCCTCAAGGCACAGATGTGGCAAATCCAAGAGTAGAAGGTGCATACGTTGTCACATTGAATCATTTGAACTGTAACCTCTGCTTAACTACTTTTATTTGTTATCATTGAGAGTGGAGGTAAAGCATGGTACATACAGAAATTACAATGATTGTTAAAGTCCAAAGTTAGAACAACCTAATTTGAATAAAAAATGTTATTTGTATGCTCGCCTTTTTGGCATCTACTTACCAATGTGAGCAAAGAATTTTAGGTGCTATAAATATTTTGAAAAGGACTTCTGAAAAGTTTGTCCATAGTACTTGATTTAGGTAAAAAGACCAAAGAAACAATAACGAAATATGATAACATCACTGTGGAAACAACAAAAACTCCAATTTTTCTCAGGATCGAGGTAAAAATAATCTGGTTCCAAACCTTTCCTCCAATTTATCTTCTCCTCTACTCTCTTTCATAGACTTCATTTTTGTCCTCTCTCACTCATATTACCTTTAGTATTTCCTGACCAACCTCATACCAGTTTCTTTTTACATTTCTTTTTCTTCCTTAACATTCAAGTCTTTGTTCTACATCTTCAAGCAAAAACTCTACCCTTATTCTAAGCCTTGTAAGAGAAAGCAAGCAGTTGTACATCTTACATGATTTGAAAGTGCCTCTGTATAGAGTGATAATCATTTAATATCATTTTTGGACTTTAATAAGGACCAGAGCCCTGAATTAAGCAATCAAAAGAAGAACCTGGACCTAAGTCTCTTTGTTCTCTGACGTCAACAAGGCCAGATGGGGCTGATTTAGCATACTTTATGAGACCCTTAACCTGAGACACTATCCTGAATAGTGGGACTTTTTCCATATCTTAATATTTTGTGGACATATATTATGTTATGGTATGTTAACAGTAAAGACAACACAGATATCCTGGATCGTAATTTCTTTTTTTTTTTAATTTATTTTTTTAAGTTTTCAACATTCATTTCCACAAAATTTTGAGTTCCAAATTTTCTCCCCATTTCTCCCCTCCTCCCACCCCCAAACACCGAACATTCTAATTACCCCTATCACCAATCTGCCCTCCCTTGTAATATCCCTCCCTTGCCTTATCCCCATCTTCTCTTTTGTCCTTTAGGGCAAGATAAATTTCTATACCCCATTACTGTATTTCTTATTTCCCAGTCGTATGCAAGAATAATACTCAACAGTTGTTCCTAAAACTTTGAGTTCCAACTTTTCTTCCTTCCTCCCTCCCCACCCATCCCCATTGGGAAGGCAAGCAATTCAATATAGGCCATATCTGTGTAGTTTTGCAAATGACTTCCATAATAGTCATGTTGTGCAAGACTAAGTATATTTCCCTCCATCCTATCCTGCCCCCCATTTCTTCTATTCTCTCTTTTGACCCTGTCCCTCCCCAAGAGTGTTGACTTCTAATTGGTTCCTCCTCCCATTGCCCTCCCTTCCATCATCCCCCCCACCCTGCTTATCCCCTTCTCCCCCACTTTCCTGTATTTTAAGATAGGTTTTCATACCAAAATGAGTGTGCATTTTATTCCTTCCTTTAGTCAAATGTGATGAGAGTAAGCTTCATGTTTTTTCTCTCACCTCCCCCCTTTTCCCCTCCACTGAAAAGTCTTTAACTTGCCTCTTTTGTGAGAAATAATTTGCCCCATTCCATTTCTCCCTTTCTCCTCCCAATATATTTCTCTCTCACCCCTTAATTTCATCTGGATTATAATTTCAGTGGAAACTTTGTCAACTCTCTTATCTTATTGTATTTACAAACTATTCAATTAAGAAAATTCCTTTCTTCTGGTATAGTTAAACACATATAGAGAGACTATCAATTTGAGGGACACAGACATCCTTGGATTGTTCTAAAACAGATTTAAGTCTGATCATCTTGTATTAGTCAGTCAGAGGTTTTTTTCTGGCTCCATGATCATGTAACTGCTATCTTTAAGGGAATAAACAATGTGCATTTTGCCTGTTTGCCTTTTTAAATCAAACTTTCAGGTCAACAAGAGGCAGGCTTCTGAAATATTTATGGACATATTGGAGGCCTTCTCCCTTTCTCCTGATATCAAGAGTTTATGAGTGATGCAGTCTGGCTGCCCTCTTGTCATCCCTTGCTCAAGTCATATGACCACATCTTTGTCCCTAGCATAATTTTTGATGGTATCTTTTATTTGAGTTTTCCTGATTGTTATATGATGTAGTTCCTGTCTGCTTACATGACCATGTATTCCTTCATTGTTTTCTATGTGGTTTTCATTTTCTACTCTTTAGAAAATATCGTAGTTCATGCCTTGCTGCTATATGTCAGCAACAATAGAATACTGTCATTAAAAACATGGGACTTTGCTTTCATGGGAAGTTTGGTGTCATTAATAGAAATTTGCAATTTCTCAAAAAATGACCCGCTGTCCTCTTTTTATTTAACTGTGAGCCTAATGTTTTGTTTATCTGTACTATTTGTCCCAGATTTATGTCCTAATGAAAAAACTTCATTGGTTGTTCATTATATATTGAAACCTAGGCAACAAATATTCTTCCTCTACTTGATTTTTTTCCTGTGCAGATGATTAGGTCAAACTCCTTTGAATCATTACAGGTCTTTTCCAGGAGGCTCTGTTGTGTTTAGGGTTTGACCCAAACAGTACAATGTCTTCCACAAACAGGAGTTTTTAGAGGAACTCTCCAGCTATGGAGAATCCATCCACAACTTGGATTCTTCATTAGCTCTCCTCCATCACAGTGTCCAACTTGCTTTGGTGAACATACATCTTGTTTTATAACTTACCTAATATATATGATCAGAACTTGGTCAATAAAGCTGTTAATTTCTACTTTTTGTCTTTTTCAAGGAATCTTGAATGATTTTTAAAGCCTATCTTGTTGTAAAAAAGTTTGAAATGAGGCATTTTATTTTACTGAATCCATTTTTTTGGTAGTTAACAAAAAAGAAGCATAGTGGGATCTCTATATCTTTCAATTAATTGTGACATACGGTCCATGGCTAAATATCACTTGTGAAACCTGGTTGTTCCCTATAAATGCTTTCATTAATGATTCTCTCCAACCAAATATAGAAAATTCATAAAGATTTTTATGAATAGAAGTGTAGGTATATAGGTGAGTACATATTACTATTGTCTCAGTTGCTTTTTTTGTTGTTAATAAAGTCCAAGTTTTTTTCTCCATGTATTTGACATCTTCTCTTTCAAAAAGAAGTATGCATCAGTCCTTCAAGTCCCTTACAATTCTGTTGCTTCCAATATAGATCTCTTCAATGTGGACTTTGTCTGATAATGTCTGCTTTTCATATCATTGTTCTCTTTAGTACATTTCTATCTTTTCTTTGAGTAGATTCAGGACTGTGATATTAAAGTCTAAGTATGATAGTTCCCCTATTCTTGTCAGAGAAAACAATACTAATAGGTATCCAAACTTCACAGTTTCAATCAAAGGGCCACACTTGAGGACCTAGAGGGCCATGTGTGGCCTCAAGGCTGCAGGTTCCCCACCCCGATTCTAGTTCAACCCCTTCATTTTATTTTTATATTAAATATCTGTACTGAAATTGTTCTCATTGTATGTCATTTTGAAGTATCCATGTGCCAAATGGCACTTCTTTGGCACAGAAATATCAAGATATTTCATTTAGTTTTACTTATTAAGGAAATGAAGATATAGAAGTTAAATGGCTGGATCCTAAAGTAACTAACTGACTGATTGGTTAGTTATTGTCTTTCATTCTCTAAGAAGACCAAAATGACATCACTGTGCTAGAATCAAGTTACAGTGTGTCTAACTGTGGCCAATCAGACCAGCATAAGTTCAGACTGTTTTACTATAGGTCGGGCATAAATAGCCCATGTGAAGATTTGGGGGGGGAGGGGGATTCTCTACATTGGCGCATCTTGCACTTCTTTTGAGCTACTTCAATTCTGCTTTACTCACAGAGCACAGTACCTTTGATGGTGTGGGCATGCTATGCTTGGTGGTCCTGTGCCAGTGTCTCCCATGTCACACAGTCAATTCCAAAGTTCTTAAGAGAGACCTTGAGAGTGTCCTTGTATCGCTTCTTCTGACCACCATGAATGCTTGCCCTGTATGAGTTCTCCATAAAATAATCTTTTTGGCAAGGGTATATTTTACATTCGAACAACATTGCCAGCCCATCAGAATTGCGCTCTCTGAAGCAGAGTTTGAATGCTTGGCAGTTTAGTTTGAGAAAGGACCTCAGTGTCTAGTACCTTATCCTGTGAGATGATTTTCAGAATCTTCCTAAGACAGTTCAGATGGAAGCGATTCAGTTTCCTGCTATGATACTGATATATACTGTCCAGGTTTCACAGGCATACAACAGTGAGGTCAGCACCATGGCTCTGTAGACCTTCAGTTTGGTAGTGAGTCTAATACCTTTTCTCTCCCCAACTTTTCTTCAGAGCCTCTCAAATACTGAGGTAGCTCTGGCAGTGCATGTGGCAACCTCATTATCATCCCTGGAAAGTATACTACCAAGATAAATGAACTTATCCACAGAATTCAAAATTTCTTCATTTGCTGTAACCAATGGTTCCACTTATGGATGGTGTGGTAGTGGCTGATGGAGCAGCTGTGTTTTCTTGGCATTAATTGTTAGCCCAAAATTAGCACAAGCACCAGAGAATCTATCCATTCTTTGTTGCATCTCAACTTCAGAGGCTGCATTGAGTGCACAATAATCTGCAAACAGAAAATCATGTACCAACACTCCCTCCACTTTGGTCTTGCCTTGTCACCTTTTCAAGTTAAAGAATTTACCATCAGTGTGGTAGCTGACCTTGATGCCATGTTCATCCTCATTGAAGGCATTTGACACCATGGCTGAAAACATCGTGCTGTAAAGCATAGGAGCAAGTACATAGCCTTGTTTTGCTCCATTGGAGACTGGGAAAGCACGAGGGCATTGTCCATTATCCAGAACTTGGCAAGCATGCAGTCATGAAATTGATGTACAATGCTGACAGACTTCTCTGGGCCACCAAATTTTGACATAATTTTCCATAAGCCCTCATGATTCATGACAGTATCAAAGACATTGGTCAGATCTACAAGCATTTTGTACAGACCTCTATTCTGCTCCTTGCATTTCTCCTGGAGTTATTAGGCAGCAAACACCATATCAGCTGTTCCTTGGCTCTTTATGAAGCCACACTGACTCTTAGGTAGATGACCATCTTCTAGGTGAAGGACCAGCCTCTTAAGCATGTGATCTTAGAGAGATGGGCTGAATACTTCCATAGTGTTCTCAACAAGATCATTATTAATCAATGCTGAGGCCACTGACCATTTAACTCAGGTTGAAGTCAATCCTTCCTAACTGAAGTTCCAATTGAAGAAGAGGTTATGAATGCCTTTAGGCTCCTTTCATGTGGCAAAGCACCTGGTGCAGATGCTATTCCATCTGAGATTTATAAGTTGAGAGGTCCATTGCTCATACAAAAGCTGATTGAAATTTTCCAGGTTACATGGCAACAGGAGGTTATCCCCCAGGAGTTCAAAGATACCTCCATTATCCATCTTTATAAAAGTATAGGTAAATAGACTGTCTGTAACAATCACAGTGCGGTGTCTCTCTTAGTCATTGCTGTCAAGATTCAAAGTAACTGTCTATGGATCACCTGGGTAGAACAGTTGATATAGCGAAGCCTGGAGTCAGGAAGACCTGAATTCAAATCCAACCTCACTTACTAGCTGTGTGACCCTGGCCAAGTCACTTAACCCTATTTGCCTCAGTTTCCTCATCTCTAAAATAAGCTGGAGAAGGAAATGGCAAATCACTCCAAGGAAACTCCAACTGAGGTCTCAAAGAGTTGGACAGGACTGAACAACAAACAAAGTGACTAGACGAGCAAAGAAGAGAATACAGAGCTCTGAACTTTGAGTCAGTTTCCCTGTGCGCCTTGTTTTCCCACTGTTCAGGAGCATTGTTGTGTGAAGTCAAACGTGAAAATAATGGTTGGGTGGCAACTTTAATTACATCTCTCACTGTTCAGGGTTGTAATTTGGGGAGAAAGCTGAAGAACTAAACCTGACTCCTAATCCTCCAAAATACTCTGAGAAGAGCTAAAAGAGTCAAGGGCTATATTTCACTAAAATGATGCTGGAGTCTGCAAAATGTTAGCTTGGAAAAACTCCCATTTGTTTGCGCAGTTTTGATAGAAAAGGGTACAAGCATCATCTACTTCTGGGACAGTAACAATCAACAGCTCTAAAACCTATCATTGAGGGCTAAGTAGTAACAAAGTTAATTGCTCTACAGGTCAAACATGAAAAGCAGTATTCTGGTGCGGTAGATAGAGATTTGACCTTGGAATGAGGAAGACTCACCTCTTACACATTTAGGTGCCTAACCATGGGCAACTTATCTATAAGTTATAGAGCAGCTACACGGAGAGGGGAAGACAACTTAAGGAAAATTCCTCATACCAATGACCTTAGAGGCCCACTCAAAAATAAAATCAACAACACCAAATCAGGCTTTGAGGTTTATTGAGAACCTTGCGGCAAAACATGAATGAAATAAGTTCTGACTATTATTCATCCTTTGAAATCTCAGTGGCTCTCAAACTCAGTCTGAGGAGTACTCTATATCACAGCAATACATATTTTGGACCACTGTTGCCACCTGTTTGCCTCTGAAAACAAAGCAAGATAAGTTCAAACCTTACCAGAATGCCAAAGAGAATGGGTATTGCTTTGCATGAGATGGCAAGAAGAAATTAAAATGTTTAAGGCCCCTTCCGTGACTTCCCATTTCTTTTAGAATAAAGCTCAAACTTCTCAGTCGCGGATTTGAGGGTCTCTATAATTTGGTCTCAATTAAGATTTCAGTACTTAGCTCCCACAATATGAACCCTTGGTTGGTCAATCATGTTGGTCACATCCCTCATATCATTTGGACCTTTCCTCAATCCTATTTACTTTAATTCCTACCTATACCTCAATGCCACTTCAGGTCCTATCTTCTCTTTTCCCTGGCTAGTTCTTTCCACCATCATTTCTGTCTTCTTTAAATTCCTATAGGATATTTAGTAGGTTAATCAACTAGCACTTATTAAGTATCTACTATGTGCCAGACACTGTACAAAGCATTGGGGACATGAAGAATGGTAAAAGATAGTCTTTACTCCCAAGAAACTTAAGTAAAATCTAATGGAGGAGGCGACATGCGAAGAACTTTGCACACACAAGATACGTACAGTATAAATTTTTAACTTTTATTACTAATAATTGTGGGAAACAAAGGAAAAATTTCCATTTCCACAAGGTCAGAACTTTCAGTGGTGAAAGTTAATCAGAATTGTGACCCAAGTCAGGTAAAGAAGATCAGAAGCTTATGTACAGGCTTGACAAGCTGTTTGGGGGAAAGCCTATCAGAAAGCAGAACATGAAGTCATTAGAAGGAGCCACCTAAAATCCAACTGCGCTTGCTAATGATGTACAGAGGGCATGTCAAGAGAATGGACCAATCCATCCTCTGATGGGAGGATCTGTCCTGCACTAACTTTATAAAAATGCCCTCACTTCCGTAGCTCTCTCTCTTTCTGAAGAAGGGTGGAGTTCACCTTGGCCAAGATGTTCAACTCCTCTAACTTCCTGAGGGCAGGGACCACATTTTTTTTTTTTTGTACTCCCCACAAGACCTAGCCCAATGCCTTGAACGTAAGAAGTGTTCAGTTAATTGATTGACTGATTAAAAAGTAAATTGTCACTTAAAATTTCTTTCTTCTTTTTCAAAAAATTATTTATTTATTGGTTAATTTTGAGTTCTGAGCTGTTTCCATACCCTCTCCCATTTCTCCCAGTCACTTACCAAAGAAATCAACATTTCACACACACATGTGTGTGTACATATATATATGTATATACGTATATATATATATATATATATATATATATATATATATATATATATATATATATATAAAACCATAAAATAGATATTTCCATAGATCAGTTCTTTCTCTGAAGGCAGATAGCATCCCTTTCATCAGTCCTTTTTAATTGATTTGAATATTCACATTACTCAGGAGAGCTTAGTCATTTCTGGTTACTCTTCAAACAACATTTCTTTTACTATAGAACAATGTTCTCTTGGTTCTGCCCATGTCACTGTTATTTCATGCAAGTCTTCCCATGTTCTTCTAAAACTATCCTCCTTGTGTCTTACGGGAGTAGTATTCTATCACAGCCATATACCATGGTTTATTCAGCCATTCCTTAATTGATGGATATTCTGTCTGTTTCCATACACTTTTTCTCACATCACAATTCAGTAGACTTTTGCTGATTCCCTTCTTTTCCTCTTGAGATCACTTTACATATCAACTTAGTTTATAGCTAGGTCCTGATTAATGTGAATAATGAATTCCCTGAAATGGTCACAAGTATTCAAATTAAGCCTATTCAGTCATAAATTATGTAAAATATGGTAACTGGCAAGCCCAATGGAAATATAAAGTGCAAATTGAAATACTGCAACTACTTCAGGGGATTCATTATTCGTATTTACTGGGTATACTTTCTTTGAACATGTCACATCCCCCCCAGTATGCTCCTTGAGGACAGGGACTTTTTCGTTCTTGTCTTGATATCTCCAGAGCCCAGTACAGGTCCTTGGTTGATAAATGACTTTTGAACAAGTATTTATTTCACAGTGTAGAGTGTTGAATTGGGAGTCAGAAAAGCAACTTGAATTCTTATTTGCTACTTACTTCCTGTATGACTTTGGGCAAGTCCTTTAACCTGTCTTAACCTTGGTTGCCTCACTTACTAAATAAAGTTCTGTGACCACTGGTTCCTTCCAAGTCCAAAGAAATGATCTGTTGAGTTCCTACCTGGGTCTCCTTCACTAAAGTCCTCCTCATTATGCAAGTGTCCTTTGTGTTCTTGAAGGCTATGTTGGTGGAGGACAAGCTCTGACAAGACCTACCAAGGTAGAAAGGTTTAAAGTATAGATATTAAGTGGGGTACAGATCATCATGAGACAGATTAGTTTTACCCTACTGATGAGGGGTTGTCACAGTAGTAATCCTGCTCAGTATGAGAGGAACTACAAATTCAGACATTTGGCTGAGGAGCCAATGGGATGAAATTAGCATCTGTGGGATTATGACTGAACTCCTCTAAGTCAGAATCCTCCCTACACATGACAATAAGGGAATCATATGGTGAGATGAGGGAACCATAATGTTGAGGTTTAGAGTGCTCGGGACCCCAAAATACTGACATACTGGGTCCTGCTGAATGAATTTGACTCAAGTTTTCTTTCAGCCAAAGTAAAACAAAGATTATTATAGATTTGCCATATTGGGCTGATTCTTAAGAAGCCTAACCATTTGTGAGGCTTGTATTGACAAATGCACCAGATAGAATCTCAGCTAGATAGAATCTGAGTGTCTTCATTGAGGCAAGATGGAACTTATGTACAGAAAGACTGTGGAAGAGATCTGGGGTGGTGTATTCTTGATGGGACTGAGGTAACTATTGATGTAATCAGGGGTAAGAAACAGCTGGAGGCAATTGGGAAGTATCAGACAATGGAGAGGTTGAGTGGGAAGTAATCAAGGATGGGGAGCAACAAACAATGGAGGGCCTGGCTAGGTTAAAGGTAACAGATTTGGGTATAGAATGAATGGTATGAAAAGTCAGATTAAGTAGGAAGGCTCAAGGACAGTTCAAGGAAATTCCCAGAGTATGTGCCCTATCAGCAGGACTGTGGGTCTTAAATCTAAGAATTAGTTTCTAGCTAAATTTGGTGAAGTTCACCACCACCAGGCTGGCTGGAGGGTAATGAATTTTTTAGCCACAACTGTAGAAGAATATCTATTAAACCATAGAGCAATTTCAATATGTGTCCATAGGAAGAGAATCACCAATGAAATCATAGGAATAGGGACAGGGACTGAACCTATCATTTCATTGGTATAGGAAACTCCCAGATTAAAAAAAGAAACTCCTTTCATCAAAGCAGATTGGCACCTTCTCTGTGGGAAACAAGAAAGTTCTGCTTCCACAGTTCTGAGTGATCAGGGTTGAGACCTAGGATGGTCAGGTAAAGGTCAGAAACTTCTGCGCAGGCCTGATGAGCTGTTTGAGGGAAAGCCTATCAGAGAGGAGAACATGAAGTCACACAGCCAGGGGACAGTGGTGGACTAAGTCCAAAATTTGGAACACTATAAGAAGCTGCCATTATTCTGAACATAATGTAGTTTTCCGATAGCCATGCTGGAAACTAACCATTCATTCAGAGGAATGAATGTAGAAGACCTTCCCTCCTCTGAACTCTAATAAATTTTAATTTTAACTTTAATAATTTAATTTAACTTTAATAAATTTTCCTTGTTACCTTTTTGTGTGTCAAGTTTGTCTCTAATAATTTGGCACCCAACATGGGGCTCGACTTGTTGACTTGAAGGAGTGAGGCAACAAAGGGAGAGCATTCCTGTGAAAAAAATTTTTACACTCCCTGTAAAACTACTACTACTTAAACTAAAATACTTCAGTTCAAGCATGTGACTTCCGACCACAGGAAGGGAATTCAGAGAAGTTGGGGAGCAAAATTTGTCAGCAGACAAGAGCTAGTATATTCAGCAAGGATCAGGTCACCTCAGGAACTTGCATTCCAGGTTGGTCTTTTACTGATGGAGTGAAGTTCGGCATGGCAAACTCTTTGATGGTCATATCCCTGTCCAGGAATTTCCTTGTTGGCCCTAAGCTAAGGAGAGAACTTGGACAGAATCCTGGGAATTCAAGCAATGGTGGGAAAGAGAGCCCTGGGGATACAGGGAAGATGCTCCCAGGTCAAAAAGACTATGCTGATTGCTGGGGGCAGGAACTTTAGTCCCAACAGTGACCAGCATTTTCCTAAGCCATCTTGTGTCTGGATAGACAAATGACCTCTAGTTTCTTGTTTGGAGTGAGCTTATTAGGGAGGAATTTAATCCTTAAAATTGATTGGGAACCACGAGTTTTTGACCAGGTCTGAATTAAAATTTGAAATTGATAATACTTCGTTAAATGTCTTGTCTGAATGTGTCTGTGAAGTGTTTCATTAGACTGTAAATGTAACCAGCCAGCAAGACTTCCCCATTATCTTCCACTTCTCCCACCCCTCCCCCACCCAGAAGTTTCAGAGGAGTGAGTGGGGTGGGAAAGAGAGAGGAAGAAAAAAGTCTTTCTTTTTGCATTCCAAAACTCTGTCTGAGTTTTTGAATGTAAAAAGATTTAGGAAGGGAAAATCTTTTTCCCCCACAGATAGGGGTAAGGCAGGTCATTCCCTACCTTGCCTAAAGAGAGACTCTTTCATATTAGCAAGTAAAAAAAGAAGGAAGGAGCCTCAGGCAATCTGCAGTGAAGGGTTGGATTTTGATTTGATGAGATTTCAAGGCTAAAATCTGTATTTAGGTTTGAATTGGATCAGCATATCTGATACCAGACCGTGTGTTTAAAATTGCAAGTTTTGTTTGAGTTTTGGAATTTCAGTGATCTCTTTTGGAGGCATTGAGTCTCTCCAGGTTCTGAAGGATGAAGACAAGGAATGTGAGTAGTTAGGCAGTCAATTATTTAATCTTTTGAAACTATGAAGGCTTCTGCCTGGGGAGACTGGAAATGCCCTGTCAGCATCCTTAGATCTCTGCCTGGATCAAAAGCCTCTTCTTAGAATATTGGCATATTTTAAGCTAACCTGAGGAGAACAGGTGTAATTTGAAACTCTTTGTAGAACTTGATATGCTTTTCCTAGTATATAGCCTGAAATTCCCAAGGGAGAAGGATATGAATGGAACAGCAGAGTATCAATGTGCTCTTTACCAGGGGAGGTTACCCCTCCCCCTCAATCTGATTTAAAAGCTGGAATGAGATTGGAAGAGCTTGTCCAGTGAGCCTTGGAGGGGGAAGGGGAGCCAGAATATGGTGTTTCAGCTCTTTAAGGAAGTAGACAAAAAGGGAAAAGGCTACTCAGAGCTTGAAATAGCCAACACATGTTCCTTCAAGGGAAATTTTCTTTTAAGTAGCAAGAGAATTTGACTTAAGAAAAAAAAGACTAAAATGTTTATCATTAGTGATTATAAATCCATATTTGATGTGATTCAAGTCAAAATTTGCCCTGAAAGAATAAAGAGCAAAATCTAAGGATGATCTTCCTATCAGGATTCAGCAGAAAAAGATAATGTTATTTGGCATTTATGATTGTAAAGTGCTTCACACAAGGAGGAGCATATGTGAGATACAACATTAATCTAGTATAACTGTTATACAATTTTTAAATTTGGATTTTGTTTGATATATATACATATACATATATATTGGGGTTTTAAAAGGATATGATAGAAATCTGACAATTTCAAATTTATATTTGATTAGAAATAAACATCAGCCTGTAAGGTTAGCCATTAATCTCTGCTTTTTTAAAGTGGGAATACAATTCCAGTACAGAGAGATAAAAAGTAATAACTTATGAGCTATCTTGTCTTATGGTTAACTTGATTTAATAGTTAATAACTCGATCAGATTTCAGATGACTATCTGAAAGGATGCCAAGCCAATATTTATTTGCTATTTAAGACTTTATGGGACCATAATTTACCATTATTTTAAGCTCTGATTATAGGAATAAGTAGTCTGAGTTATCATAAAGCCAAGTGACATGGATTGTAGACTGAGATATTTGGGGAGAGTTTTGAAGACCTCCTAAGCCCTGCTTTCAGCACCTAGTGACCACATGATTGGCTCACGGATACTGACTCATTCCTGAAATCAAGCAGAGCTAAGGAAGTCTTTCCTTCTGTTAAGATATATGACATTGTCCCTCTTTTTCTTTTACAGCAAATCTCTATAATCAAAAAGTTATATTAAATGATTTTCAGGTGATAGAGTAGTCAGGTGATGGTAGTAAGGAGATGAATTTCTGTGCAAGGTGATGTGGAAATGCATTCACCTGAGTGGGTAATGGCTTGTTTTAAGTACGTAATAAGATTGTTGAAAAAGTAATTTATCTAAATGTTGTCATATCAGGAATTGCATTGTTAAATTAATGATGAATTGGTTAACAAGCTGTTATGAATACTGTGTAAGAGTTTGTGTGATGTAGAATTCCTAATGAGAAAACAAGAATCCTTGAAAGTGTGTGTGTATATATATGTGTGTGTGTGTGTGTGTGAGTGTGTATGTGTATATGTATACATATGTATATATGTATATACACGTACATATTTTTTAACAAGCCTGTTCTATCTAAGGATGTATTAAATATGTTAAAAAAATTTATTTTTGCTATTAAGAAGGAAGTTTTAACTAAAATTGTTTTTGTTATAAATCAAGCATTTACAAAAGTATGTTTGTGAAAGGAAGCTTGGTAAATAAGCAAAGGCCTTGGTTTTAGATTTTTGTAATTTTTGTCAATTTGGTTCAAGAGGGTTTGGGGATAAAATATAAACTGTTTTTAAGAGAAGAAAATATTTGTGGTATGAAGAAATGTTTTGCAAAATCTTTCTTATGATTTTTAGAAGGTCTACCAAGTTTATATTTGTAGGGTAATTTGTTAAATAAAGGTTTTATGGAGGTTGGAAGATAAGAAACAAGATAAAGGAGACCAGGAGTTTTATGGCTCCAGGAAACTCTGAGATAATTTTAAGACAAAAAACCTTCTGTTCCCATCCCCCTTTCCTTTTGAAAACTTCTTAAGATCTAATCTGAACTCAGAGCTGCTCAGAGAAAAGATGTTAACTCTTTCCTATTGTAGAAGAAAAGGAGGGGTGGCAGCCCCACCCTGGGTCTCTAAGGCTGGAAAAGCCTGAAAAGCTTCACCCAAGTGGCTATGGTATCTGAGGCTTCTAGCAAGAAGTGGCACTTCAGAATTGAGTGAACTCACTTTGTTAAAGCTACAGTCTCTATGAAAAGTGTAAACCATTTGTATATGGAGTTCCTAAATAAGGAACTTGTTTTGGTGATAAGTGATCTCTAGTGATTGGTTTTTAGGACAAATGTAAGATTTAAAAGGTAAGTCCTGGTAAAATTTTTGACTAATGAAACCTGCCATCTAATGCAAAGGTCTCTGGGATCATTACTAATTACTCAGAGAAGAATGTGACTGTCATAGGCAGAAGTTTGCCTCAGGGACAATCCTGTCCTCAGCCTGGGATGGGATCCTTCAGGTTCAGTTTTCTCATTGTGGTCCTTTGAAAAGGAATGTTTTTGGGGAGAAGCCAAGATGGCAAAGTAGAAGGATGGACCTGCTCTAGCTCTACCCCTCAAAGTCCATAAAATGCCTGTAAAAAATGACTCTAAACAAATTCTGGAGCAGTAGAAGCCACAAAACGACAGAGTGAAAGAGATTTCCAGCCCAAGACATCCTGGAAGACTGACAAGAAAGTTCTATTGCACCAGACTTGGAGCAGAGTGCATCTTAGCCTTGGCTGCACTGTGTGGCAAGGACAGGACTGGAGCAGACTTCAGGGCATGGAATCACAGGCAGCAGCTGCGGTTCCCAGATTCCTCAACCCACAAATACCAAAGACAGCTTCAACATTCAGTGACAAAGCTCTTTCACCTGAGTGAAGAGGGAGCACTCTGGCCCTAGCCCCAGCCCCAGGGCTAAGGAAGTCATTGCAGCAGCACCCCTTTTTGGAGCCCTCAGCATAAAGACCCTGGGGGAAGCAAGCAGCTGATCTGGATGTCAACCCTGAGTGGCAGCCCTGGGGGAGAAAGAGTGCTGGTGTGGTGAAGTTGGAGGCAGTTGTGGAGAGAGAATTTTACTCACAAATCCTGGACAGAAAAGGTTGTGGTTGCTCCCGGACCAGAGAACAGGCCAGGAGAGGAGTAAATTCCTCTGCCTTGATTGTTCCACTCTGGAGGAATTGAGAACTTACAGGCCTAAAGTATTCCCTTCATTTGATAAAGGGCTCAAAAGTCAAGTAACAGGCTGGGAAAATGCCCCAAAAAGGGGAAAAAAATAAGACTGTAGAAGGTTACTTTCTTAGTGAACAGGGTTTTTTTTCCATCCTTTCAGATGAGGAAGAGCAAAGCATACCATTAGAGGAAGACATAAAAGTCAAGCCTTCTATATCCAAAACCTCCAAAATAAATGTGCAATGATCTCAGGCCATGGAAGAGCTCAGAAAGGGTTTTGGAAATCAAGTAAGAGAGGTGGAGGAAAAATTGGGAAGAAAAATGAGAGTGATGCAAGAAAATCATGAAAAGCAGGTCAACAGCTTGCTAAAGGAGAACCAAAAAAAAAAAAAAAATGGTGAAGGAAATAATACCTTTAAAAATAGACTAACCCAAATGGCAAAAGAGGTCCAAAAAGCCAATGAGGAGAAGAATGCTTTAAAAAACAGAATTAACCAAATGGAAAAGGAGGTTCAAAAGCTCACAGAAGAAAATAGGTCTTAAAAAATTAGAATGGAGCAGATAGAAGCTAATGATTTTATGAGAAGCCAAGAAATTACAAAACAAAACCAAAAGAATGAAAAAATTGAAGACAATGTGGAATATCTCATTGGAAAAATAACTCACCTTGAAAATAGATCCAGGATAGACAATTATAAGTTACGGGACTACTTGAAAGCCATGATCAAAAAAAGAGGCTAGACATCATTTTCATGAAAATATAAAGGAAAACTGCCCTGATATTCTAGAACCAAAGGGTAAAATAAATATTGAAAGAATCTACCAATCTCCTTCTGAAAGAGATACCCAAAGAAAAACTCTTAGGAATATTGTAGCCAAATTCCAGAGTTCCCAGGTCAAGGAGAAAATATTGCAAGCAGCCAGAAAGAAACAATTCAAGTACTGTGGAAATACAATCAGGATAACACAAGATCTAGCAGCTTCTACATTAAGGGATCAAAGGGCTTGGAATATGATATTCCAGAAATGAAAGGAACTAGGATTAAAATCCAGAATCACCTACCCAGTAAAACTGAGTATAATACTTCAGGGAAAAAATGGTCATTCAATGAAATAGAGGACTTGTAAGTATTTTTGATGAAAAGACCAGAGCTGAATAGAAAATCTGACTTTCAAACACAAGAATCAAGAGAAGCATGGAAAGGTAAACAGGAAAGAGAAATCATAAGAGACTTACTAAAGTTGAACTGTCTACATTCCTACATGGAAAGATAATACTTGTAACTCGAGACTTTTCTCACTATTTGGGTAGCTGGAGGGATTATATACATATAAACAGAGGGCACAGGTTGAGCTGAATAGGATGAGATGATATCTAAAAAAATAAAATTAGGAGGTGAGAGAGGAATATATTATGAGGAGATAGGGAGAAATGGAATGCTGCAAATTATCTCTCATAAAAGAGGCAAGAAAATGTTTTTTTCAGTGGAGGGGAAAGCAAGAGGGCAAAAGTAAAGCTTACTCTCCACATTTGGTTCAGGGAGGAAATAACATGCACACTCAATTTGGTATGAAAATCTGTCTTATACTACAGAAGCATAGGGGAGAATGGGATAAGTGGGATGTGGGGGGGATGATATATATAAAGGAGGGCAAATGGGAGAAGGGAGTAATTAGAAGTAAACACTTTTGGAGAGGGACAAGGTCAAAAGAGAGAATAGAATAAATAGGGATCAGGATAGGATGGAGGGAAATATAATTAGTCTTTCACAAAATGATTATTATGTAAGTCTTTTACATAACTACATATGTATAACCTATATTGAATTGCCTGTCTTCTCAGTGGGGTTGGGTGGAAAGGGAGCAAGGGAGAGAAGTTGGAACTCAAAGTTTTAGGAATGAATATTGAGAATTGTTTTTTCCATGTAACTGGGAAATAAAAAATACAGGTAATGGGGTATATAAATCTATCTTGCCCTACAAGAAAAGAGAGAGGATAGGATTAAGGGAAGGGAGGAGTGTGATAGAAGGGATGGCAGATTGGGGAAAGGGGTAATCATAATGCATGGTGTCTTGGAGTAGGGGGAGGGGAGAGATGGGGAGAATATTTGGAACTCAAAGTCTTGTGGAAATGAATATTGAAAACTAAAAATAAATAAAAAAAATAAAATATTTTTAAAAATAGAAAAGGAATGTTTTCCTACTTGACTATTTCTGAGTCTGACTATAAAGCGGAGATGATAATTAGGTCCTTGCTTTTCATCTTCGTGGCCTGTTCTATAATCAAAGCAGATAGTTTAAAATGTAAGCGCAAAGAAAGTAGTGGTATCTTGCTGTTTTCAATTTATTGGGTAAATGGGTACTCTGGTATGGTCCTGTGAAATATAAAATCCCTGAAATGGAACATTCTTTCTGAATGTTATGGAAATAATTAGATAAATAAAAGGAAACCAAAGTATAAATGTGATGTTGTATCATTGTTCCATAGAACAAGACTGGGATTTAAAGTTAACTGTAAAGGTATCGAACTGTTGAGGTTAAGGGTGCTTGGGACCCCAAAATAGTGACACCCTGGGTCCTGCTCAAATGAATTCAACCCAAGCCTTCTTTCAGCTAAAGAAAATCAAAGTTTGTTAAGGTTTCTCAATATTGGGTAGAATTTTAGGGAATCCAAGCATTTGAAATGCTAAAACAAGATGCATCTTATCTACAGAGGGACTGAGGAAGGAGTTTGGGGGGTGACCCCAGATGGTCTGGGGTTTCCAGAGATGGTCTCGATAGGAGTGACCAGTAACTTGGATATTTGGATTGATAGGATCAAGAGTGGGAAATAGAACAGAGATTTGGGCATAGTGATAGGGAAAAGCTTTAGGCCTCAAGAGATCTAGTTCAAGTGGGAAAATCCAAGGAGCTTTCAAGGTGAGGTTTTCCAAGGCCCTGTTAGATAAATGGGACTAAAACTCTTTTGGGGTAAGGGACAAGGCTTCCGCCTTGGAATAATGTCTTTATATGTTACAAAGACCAATTAGATAAATAAAATTGACTGACTCACATTACTGAGACTAAATCAAAGACATTTTCAGTTTGGGGAAAAGAATTTCAGTGTAGTTTCTTAGAGGTAGGTAACCTCTGGTAATATTTTGCATCAATGGAAAAATTAAGTGTTTCTGTTTTGACTTAATGAACATAAGTTGAAATTAGTGTTTGAACTTATATGTATAGTTCATTCTTTTAGACTGAGCATGGTTAGCAAGGGTTAGAGAAGCAGATGTAAATCTATTAGAGCTATAGCTTCTGATGATTGTTATTTAATTAGAAACTAGAACACGTATGGAAGTCATGCAAGCTTCTTATGACTTGCTTTCTTTAAAGATGTTCCTTGGCCAATGTGAAATTATACTCATATCTGAAACTGATTATTGGAGCTTGCTATTTTAAGATTTTGTGGGACTACTAAGTGACTATTGTTTTGAGTCTAACTCCAGGTGTGGATAGCAAGAAAGGCTGTCTGAGACACTGATCCATGATGCCAGTGAGCCTGTGAGATGCTGGTATGAACCGCAAAAAGGTGATCTCATGGGAAGGTTGGGAAAATGGCTGTTCAGCCTAAGTTGAGGTAGGATTCTCCTGATTCAGTTTCCCCACTGACACCTGGCAGACTTTAAGCCTGGCTAAATGCTAGTTGACAATCTACTCCTGCCTGGAATTGACATAAAGTTGGGGAGATGTTGTTTACCTGAAATGTCCTACTCTTAGTGGCAATTTCCTACAATCAAAAGTTTTGCAAGCATAATACCAAATCTATTAAATAATAGACTGTTGGTAGGAGAACATCTGAGGTTAACTCCAAAAATTAAGATATTAGGCTTAGGATTTTAGACCGACAACAATAAGTTTGGGTCCTTGAATTCTTAGTGACAGTATGGAGACATACTATGGGAAACAAGGGCCCGTGAAGTTAGCATACATAATTATTATTTTTGCCTCAGTTGGTTGATGTTAAAAGAAGAATGTTTTGTGGTCTATGTTGTAAATGCTTTAAAAGAAGCAACACATGACCAGAAGTTAGAATTGTTTTATGATGTGATATGTACTGTGTTAAAAATGATTACTTGTTGTATTTTGTGTATGTACTGGAGCCTGTTATTAATTCCATAGTGAAATCTCATGCTCCTGATGGGGAAAATGAATAACAACGTAAAATATAAAAACTGGGTTCAAATGTGAATTGCTTAAACGTGACCATTGGCCAAAGTTCCAATTTTGATTTTGTAAGGGTGATAAGAATATAAAGCTTAGGAATGGTAACCTAAAATTGTATTGAGTTCAGTTTTGTAGAAGAGTGGACATCTGGATTTCTACAAGAAGACAAAGGGAAGAAGATGCTGAGATGCTGTGCTGAAGATGACTTGAACGAGCATCAGATGATGTTTCTCCCCAGACTGCTATATGAGATGGAACTTCTAAAAGCAAAATTAGTTGATTTGCCTTTTTCTTCTGAGTCTCTGTACCTGTACTTATGAATGGGGACTTCCCCTTTCTAATTTGTCAATGCATTGGTCAACTCTGCTCCTTTCCTATATTCCAGTAAAGGGGAGATAAAGGAAAGGAAGAATTCATAGGGGAAAGAAAGTGAGGAGGTGTTGATTGGATTTAGGTGTGGAAACAGAAATTTTAATAAACATAAAAAGGAGGGAAACAAGGAAGTTCTGTTTCCATAGTTCTGAGTGATCAAGATTGTGACTTAGGGTGGTCAAAAAAAGGTCAGAAACTTCTGTGCAGGCCTGATGAGCTGTTTGAGGGAAAGCCTATCAGAGAGGGGAACGTGAAGTCACAGGGCCAGGGGACAGTGGCAGGCGAAGTCCAAAATTCAGAACTCTATAAGAAGCTTCCATTATTCTGAACGTGTTTTGGTCTTCCAATAGCCTTGCTGGAAACTACCCGTGTATTCAAAGGAATGAATACAGAAGGCCTTCCCTTCTCTGAACTCCATTTTAATAAATTTTTCTTGATACCTTTTTGTGTGTCAAGTTTGTCTCTAACATCTGCAACTTTTGTCATAGGTGCTTAGGACAGTGAGAGGTTAAGGTGATTTGCCCTGGGTCACAGAGCCAGTATGAGTAAGAAGCAAGACTTGAAACCAGATCTTTCTGACTGAATCTAGCTCTTCATCCATTCCACTATAGTGCCACTAAAAGAACAATGCATCTTTGAAATAAGAAAGGAATATTATGAGTGACCTTACATTTTGTAAGAAAACTACTGTGGATCTTTGTTTAAAAATGGTTCTGTTAAAAACTGGAAAGACTTATATGAACTGATGCAGAGTAACTGAGCAGAACCAGGAGAACATTGTACACATGAACATGAAGAACTTTGAAAGATTTAGCACTTCTCAGAAATATGATGATCCAGGACAATTTCAAAAGACTCATGATAAAAAATGCTATCCACATACAGAGAAAGAACTGACAGAGTCTGAAAGCAGATCAAAGCATACTATTTTTCAGTTTCTTTATTTTCATGGTTTTGGAGAGTTTTGGTCTACATTTTCTTTCATGATACGACCAATATGAAAATGTTTTGCATGATCACATGTACATGACATATCAAATTGCTTGCTGTCTCAGGGAACAGGGAAGGAGGGAGAGAATTTGAAACTGAAATTTTTTTTTAATGTAAAAAAAGTTTTTATACATAATTGGAAGAAATAAAATGTTATTTTTGAAAAAGATTCTGTTCCATTCTACCATATGTAAAATGTTCAGGTCCCTGACAGAAATCAGGTTGTCAAACTTCAGGAATCTGGATTCCAGAAAGAAACCCATTTTTTCCTCTATAGAAAGTAAGCATTGTTAAGGAAAGAAAGGGGTTAGTAGAGTGGGAAATTTTGGTTGTCAGGGAAATTCTCTCCTGCCTGGAAAAAGATAGTCATAGGGGATTAAGTGGGTGAAAGTACCCATGATCTCTCTTTGCTTTTCTGTTCTGGCAGTAAAAGGTAAAGGAAGCAGAGTTGCCACAGGAACAGAAAGTCAGGTGGAAGAAACAGATAGCAATTCTCTCTTATTCACAGACAAACAAGTCATTGGTGGGAGCTGCGCTTTGATATCAGGGGAAAGAAGTTCACACCATCAAAGCAATCTTCACTGGTGTGCCAGCAGGTCAAGCAGCAGCAGTAGTTTCAGCTAGCAGGATTTGGGAACAAAGCCCTGAGTTCCAAATGCTACAGGTGAGAAAAAGTTGAATGTTCTCTTTCAACTAGAACCAAGGAAGCTGAAATTATTAGTGATGAAAAACAGTTGAGAAAGGTATTTAATTGAACTTGGGTGTTTGTATTAGTTTAGATTTAGCTCGCAATTTCATCCTCTATTAAATTTGTTTTATAAATATTGCTAATTGGCACTTAAATATTTATAGTGATGCTTTATTAGAGAGGTGCTTTTAAAAAATATTTTTAGAGGAGCCAAGATGGTGGAGTAGAAAGACACACATACGCTAGCTCCGAACCCACAGCCCATAAAATACCAGTAAAGAAGAACTCCCAACAACTTCTAGACCAACAGAAGCCACAGAACAACAGAGTGGAGGAGATTTCTGTTCCAAAGAGGCCTGAAAAACTGACCCAAAAGGTCCGTCGCGCACTGGACCAGAGCAGAGCCCAGCCCTGCCTTGGCCGCATGGTGCCAAGAGGAGCAGATCTGAGCAGGCTTCAGGGATGGAATCTCCAGCAGCCACGCAGGTCCCTCCACCCACAGGTGCCAAAGGTCAGTGAGAGAGTCTTTTCAGCTTGCTGAGAAAGGAGTGAGGTATCTCCATAATTCAGGCCCCCTCAGGAGGCAGCAGCGGAGGCAGCAGCAGACAAGGGCTCCCAAAGCAGGCGGAGCTTGGATCCATTGTTGAAGGTCTCCACATAAGCCCCCTGAGGGAACTGAGCCCTGTGTGGCAGCCCTGCCCCCACCTGAGCACCTAAACTTAATCTCAACTGAATAGCAGCTCCCCGCCCCCCCCTGCCCTGCCAAAGCCCTGAGGCTGGGGAGCAGCATTTGAATCTCAGACCCCCAAGCACTAGCTGGGTGGATCTGGTGGCAAGGTGGGTGTGGAAAGGAAACTCAGAAGTCAAGTAACTGGCTGGGAAAATGCCCAGAAAAGGGAAAAAAATAGGACCATAGAAGGTTACTTTCTTGGTGAACAGATATCTCCTCCTATCCTTTCTGATGAGAAAGAACAATGCTTACCATCAGGGAAAGACATAGAAATCAAGGCTTCTGTATCCCAAACATCCAAAAGAAATATTCCATGGGCTCAGGCCATGGAAGAGCTCAAAAAGGATTTTGAAAATCAAGTTAGAGAGGTGGAGGAAAAACTGGGAAGAGAAATGAGAGAGATGAAAGAAAAGCATCAAAAGCAGGTCAACACCTTGCTAAAGGAGACCCCCAAAAATGCTGAAGAAAATAACACCTTGAAAAATAGGCTAACTCAATTGGCAAAAGAGCTTCAAAAAGTCAATGAGTAGAAGAATGCTTTCAAAAGCAGAATTAGCCAAATGGAAAAGGAGGTTCAAAAGCTCACTGAAGAAAATAGTTCTTTCAAAATTAGAATGGAACAGATGGAGGCTAATGACTTTATGAGAAACCAAGAAATCACAAAACAAAACCAAAAGAATGAAAAAAAATGGAAGATAATGTGAAATATCTCATTGGAAAAACAACTGACCTGGAAAACAGATCCAGGAGAGACAATTTAAAAATTATGGGACTACCTGAACGCCATGATCAAAAAAAGAGCCTAGACATCATCTTTCATGAAATTATCAAGGAAAACTACCCTGAGATTCTAGAACCAGAGGGCAAAATAAGTATTCAAGGAATCCACAGAACACCGCCTGAAAGAGATCCAAAAAGAGAAACTCCTAGGAACATTGTGGCCAAATTCCAGAGTTCCCAGGTCAAGGAGAAAATAATGCAAGCAGCTAGAAAGAAACAATTCAAGTATTGTGGAAATACAATCAGGATAACACAAGACCTAGCAGCTTCTACATTAAGAGATCGAAGGGCATGGAATAGGATATTCCAGAAATCAAAGGAACTAGGACTAAAACCAAGAATCACTTACTAGGCAAAACTGAGTATAATACTTCAGGGGGAAAAAATGGTCTTTCAATGAAATAGAGGACTTTCAAGCATCCTTGATGAAAAGACCAGAGCTAAAAAGAAAATTTGACTTTCAAACACAAGAATCAAGAGAAGCATGACAAGGTAAACAGCAAAGAGAAGTCATAAGGAACTTACTAAAGTTGAACTGTTTACATTCCTACATGGAAAGAAAATATTTGTAACTCTTGAAACTTTTCAGTATCTGGGTAGTTGGTGGGATTACACACACACACACACACACACACACACGCATACATGCACACACACAGAGACAGAGAACACAGAGTGAATGGAATAGGATGGGATCATATCTTAAGAAAATGAAATTAAGGGGTGAGAGAGAAATATATTGGGAGGAGAAAGGGAGAAATTGAATGGGGCAAATTATCTCTCATAAAAGAGGCAGGCAATAGACTTTTTAGTGGAGGGAAAAAGAGGGGAGGTGAGAGAAAAACATGAAGTTTACTCTCATCACATTCTACTAAAGGAAGGAATAAAATGCACATGCATTTTGGTATAAAAACCTATCTTACAATACAGGAAAGTGGGGGAGAAGGGGAAGAGTAGGGTGGGGGGGATGATGGAAGGGAGGGCAATGGGAGGAGGGAGCAATTTGAAGTCAACACTCTTGGGGAGGGACAGGATCAAAAGAGAGAATAGAAGCAATGGGGGGCAGGATAGGATGGAGGGAAATATAGTTAGTCTTACACAACACAACTATCATGGAAGTCATTTGCAAAATTACACAGATATGACCGATATTGAATTGCTTGCCTTCCCAAAGGGAATGGGTGGGGAGGGAGGGATGAAGAGAAGTTGGAAGTCAAAATTTTAGGAACAACTGTTGAGTACTGTTCTTGCTACTAGGAAATAAGAAACATAGGTAATGGGGTATAGAAAGTTATCTTACCCTATAGGACAAAAGAAAAGATGAGAATAAAGGAAGAGAGGGATGTTAGAAGAGAGGGTAGATTGGTGATAGTGGCAATTAGAATGCTCGGTGTTTTGGGGTGGGGGGAGGGGAGAAATGGGGAGAAAATTTGGAACCCAAAATTTTGTGGAAATGAATGTTGAAAGTTAAATAAATAAATTTTAAAAATATTTTTTAAAAAATTACTGACTGGATGATAAAGAGGAACAAGGGAAATATTACTACATGGTCACACATAATATAACCCATTCAGCTCAGTAAAAATATCATAGATGTATTTTTATTCGGGAGAATACAAAAAGCCTTAATATTTGGAAGGAGTGACATATTTCAACTGTGTACCTAAAGATTTTTATTTTAGTTGTTTATAAGATATATTTTGGAGGAAAGAATGTAATTTAATTTACAAAATAAAAATGCTGCTTGTAATCAATCATGCAAATTGTCTAAAGTAGGATTTTTAATTTACTCACCAGTAATTTTGATAAGATATTTCAGTTAATGAAATAAATTTACTGGTAAACAATCATTTTTTAAAAATTACCATGCTATGAAGCTCTGGATGATTAGGAGAGGAGACATACACATCTCTATCCATAGACTACCATGATTGTTATTTCTCATTTCTGTAGTTATGGCGGAGGTCTAGTGGCTGAAGTCAAGTTAACAGCATTTATTAAGCACCACCAAGGTGCTAAGCACCTTGGTATACAAAGTATACAAAGAAAGGCAAAAAACACAGTCCTACCTTGAAGGAATTCACAGCATAATAGGGGAAACAACAGAACATAATATATAGGACATGATAGGATAAATCTGTGCTCCTCCCCTTCCCCAACTAATTGGCCTCAGTTTTGATGATAAAGCTTCCTTACCCACCCGCTACACATACTCCAACCGACATAGAATAGCCTCGGGATCTGATTGGCCCCAGCTCGGAAGGTGATTGTCTCTGTGCATCCTTATCTTACTGGGTTAGGGCAAAGTAAGTCCTGTGTTAAACGTTCAATGACTTCTGAGTGCCTCATTATTCCCCGCAACCTCAAACTGGAACTAAGATAGTGTGGTCAGTACAGCCTCAAGATTTATCCAACATGGGATAAACTGGCCACAATCTCAGCATTAGAAGCATGAGTCCTCCTTGCCTTGATGAACCTTGTCATTAAATCTAGAGGATAATTACTTAGTTTACTGTGTCAGAAGTTTGGCCAGCAAAGAGGACATCATTTATTGATAGAAGGGACGTTCAGTTATTATGATGATAGAGATCAGCATCATGTACATCCCTTTTATCTATCACTGGCTTTCCATTGTCACTTGTTCTTCACATAGTAACATACAATGACGCCATACTGTGAAACTGCTACCCTGGCTGCTAGTTCTTCCACAGCCAGCTGTTGATCCCCAGGAGTGCATTTGGATAACTGTATTCACTGGACCCCTTTCATTTTCCTTTGGGCCTCAGTATGGGGGGAAGATGGATACTGCTTCTGATGAAAGGGGATGAAGAGACTTCTTGGTAACCCAATATAGATATAATCACTGGTCTTACACTGGCAGGATTTCCTTGGCATCCACAGTTCCAGCATGGGGTAGAGCTCACCCCCTACTATTAAATGTTGATTGAGTTACCAAAAACAAAAGGCAATTGATACATCAGTTTTTGCCCTAAGAGAATGAAATTATTTTAATAATCAAACTAAATGTATCTACAGCAATGCTTCCTTCTGAAGTGTCTGTATCAATATGGATCCTATGCATGGGAAACTAATTCAGTTTTCTTATTGGATTATAGAAAATTCTGATTCCTATAGTCACAAAAGTATCAAAAGAATTATAGGTAGCATGGTAGTGGCCAAGGGTTCTTAATCTGGGGTCTGTGAACTTTTTTTTTTGTTAACACATTTTGATAACCTGTTTGTTTTTGTTCAGTCTTTTTCAAAGATGTCTGACACTTTGTGACACCATTTGGGATCTCCTTGGCAGAGGTACTGGAGTGGTTTATCATTTATTTTTACACAGGAGGAAACTAAGGTAAACAGAATTAAGTGAGTTGCCCAGGATCGTATAGGTAGTAAGTGTCTGAGGCCAGATTTGGACTCAGGAAGAGGAGTCTTTTTGCCTGCAGGACCAGCACTCTATCCACTATGCCACCTAGCTCCCCCTTGAGAACCGTATTTCAATGTCATTGGTTTTCTTTGTAATCCTTTGTATTTTATTTTATATGTTTAAATCACTATTGTGAGTAAAGGTGCATAAACTTCACTGTACTTTCCAAAGGATTCATAACACACACACACACACACACACACACACACACACACACACACACACACACACACACACACACACACACACACACCTTGGATAGAGGAGAAAACACAAGACCGGGAGTCAGGAGACTTGGGTTCTAGTCTTGTCCCTACAACCAACTAGCTTAGGCAAGTGATCTTGGATGAGTCATCTCATCTCTGGGAGCTTCAACTTCCTCATTTGTAAAATCAAGGACTAGGTGATCTGAAAGTTCCCTTTTAATTCCAACATTCAACAATTCTCAAAATTGAATGCCACAAAATTACAATGATTAAACTTGGCTCCAAAAGAGAAATAGGAGAAGGTACGTCTTTCTTCTTCTTTGCAGAGGTGTAGGGGGATGGGGATGTCAAATATGGAATATATATTGGTTAGTTTTGTTGAATTATTTTCTCCCTCTTTGTTCGGCCTTGAGGCCGATGGGCTACCTGAGTCTTACCTTTCGCAGGTCTTCGGTGGCCAACCAGATAAACGTATTGAGAGAAGAGACTTTCCAGAGTCGAACAAGGGTTAGGCTTTATTCAGGGTCTTGGTTACACGTGCAGGGTGAATTCTTCCTCAGGAGAGAGGAATCCTCCTCCTCCCAAGGGGCAAAGATCGTACAGCAAGAGAATGGGAGTGGGAGAAGGGAGGGACCCTCTGCCCTCTAAAGGCCCTTCAGCGCAAAGAGCGCCTTCAGGCTTTCCTGACCCTACTTAAGCTCTCCCGCCACATAGTTTGCACTTGATACCAGCCGTGCTCTCAGCCTTTAGCTAGTCAACAACAGGTGTGCTCAGACCATGGGCCAATCTCAAGGGTGGGATGCTCTCCCCAGCACATATCCCACGGAGAAGAGGCGGAGATGCACGAGATAGCCTGTGTCTCACGCCTCAATTCCCAGCTATTCCCTGGGGGGCCTCATGAGAACTCTGAGGTTTAGAAGTCCTCACCTTTACCTGCCTGAGACTGTCCACGTGAAACTGAGCTTACACCCCCAACACCTCTTTTTCTCTTTTGCTTAATAGAAAGAGTGTTGGGTCTGGAGTCAGAAAGATCTGACCTTAAGTGCAGCCTTAGACACTTACTAACTCTGAGACCATGGGCAAGTCACTTAACCCCTCTACGTCCAGCTTCTTCAACTGTAATAAGGGCATATTGATAGAACCTGCTTCCTAGGGTTATTGTGAGGATCAAATAAAGTAATATTTGTAAAGCTCTTGTCACATAGGTGCTTAAAAATGCTTCAGTCCTTCCTTTCCTTCCCAAGTCAGCGGGGTAGCTCAGTGGCTAGAGCTCCGGGCTAGAATCAAGAAGATCTGAGTTCAAAACCAGCCTCAGATGCTCATTAGCTGTTTGATCCTGGACAACTCACTTAACCTCTGTCTTCCTCAATTTCCCCAGCTACAAACAGTGATAATAATAATAACAGTGCCTACCTTGCAGGATTGTTGCGAGGATCAAATAAAGTCACATTTGTAAAAAAAAAAACAACCAAAATGCTTAGTGCAGTATCAGGTACACAGTAGGCACAATATAAATGCTTATTTCTTCCCCGCCTTCCTTTCCTTCCTGACTTCCTTCTTATAATGGATGGCTGTCTGGGAGAAGAAAAGGCATAGAGCCACTGGGAGATGCAGAGGATGTAAAAACAAAGGAAACAAATTCTCTGACTCCACATTCTTTCAGCATGTTCAGAATTACATAAGCCAGCGCAGTGGTGGCTGGCTCCCTTTATCTCTTTCCTAGACTACAATGATTTTTGGGTTTCCTGAAACTAGGAAAATCCAGATGATAAAACTTCCATGAGTAAACTGTCAAAGAAAGGTATGTCTTTAAAGGAAGCTGGAACAAAACTGAAGACTGCACAGTTCTGGTATCAGACTACTGCCTGTATATCAGGTATATCTTTCATTAGCACTGTGTTATCTCTGACCGCACCGAAGCTGCTGAGAACAGGCACTGTGCTCTTCTTTTGTACTCTGTGCCTTCCAGGACAGCAGAATACACAAAGCAGGGTGCTTGGTAGGATAACAAAATTCACCAGTGTTTGAATGAATGCAGTCTTGAACATGTGTTTACCAATCACTGGAGACCAACACACATAGATGTCGTAACTCGTACACAGCCCAACTATGATTGCTCCCTGTGGCTCAGGAACTCACAGAAGGAGACAAGGCTTCTATGATAAAGCCAATCTATAGAAAGCTTTGCCTGAGGACCAGGGATATAAACTGACACTACTGGCTTGGAGCGAAGCCGAGAGCTTCTTAAATTCAGGATATGTTCAATTGGGAAATAAATCTAAAATAATACCAGGGGAACTATTTAGTTTGGAATAGCTCAGTAATGAGATAAAACCCAGAGAAATAGACCTTCAAGGCAGCAAGATGGTACAGTGGGTAGAGCACTGAGCTTGGGGACAAGAAGACCTGAGTTAAAATACAGCCTTGGACACCTACTAGCTGAGTGTGACCCTGAGCAAATCATCTGTCTTCCTCAGTTTCCTCAAATAGTGGTAATCCTAGTACCTATTCCACAAGGATATTGTGAAGAGTCACTGAGATAATATTTATAAAGCATTTAGCACAGTGTCAGGCACATAATAGGTGCTAAACAAATAAATAAATAAGGCCATAAATAAATAAACGTGGCAGCTAGGTGGTGCAGTAGATTAAGCAACAGGTCTGGACTCAGGAAGACCTGAGTTCAGATTTGACCTCAGACACAAGCTGTGTGACCCTGGGCAAGTCACTTAATCCTGTTTGCCTCAGTTTTCTCATCCGTAAAACAAGCTGGAGAAGGAAATGGCAGACTACTCTAGTATCTTTGCCAAGAAAACCCCAAATGCGGTCATAAAGGTTTGGACCTGACTGAAACAATTGAACAATAAATGCTGGTTTCTTTCTTTCAGAAGGGTTTAAATAATAAGAGGGGAAAGGCAAATGGAGAATAATGGCTATTCACCTAACATGATAGAAAAAGAAAATGACAAATGCTGGAGGGGATGTGAAAAAAAATAGGTACAGTAATGCTGGTGGAATTGTAAACTGGTCCAACCACTCTGGAGAACAATTTGGAACTATGCCCAAAGATACTGTAAAATTGTTTGTACGCTTTGATCAAGCAATACCACTACTAGGTCTCTATCCCAAAGAAATAAAAAGAAAAGAAAAAAGGACAAAATATGCAAAAATTTTTATAGCAGTTTTAGTGGTGGCAAGGAATTGGAAATTAGCTGAATAAGTTGAGGTATATGATTGTGGTGAAAGAGTATTGTGTTATAGGAAATGATGAAGGTGATAGTTTCAGAAAACCTAGGAAGATTTATATGAACTGATGCAAACTAAAATGAACATAATCAGAGCAGTGTGTGCAGTACTGCAGCGTAGCAGTAGCTACTCTAATCCATGCAACGCTCCACAATTCCAGAGGACTCACGCTGAAAAATGCTTTCCCTGTCTAGAGAGAGTATTGATGAACTCTGAATGCAGATGGAAGCATATTTTTTCACATTCTTTATTTTTCTTACTTATCCCCCCAATGTGTCTAATGCAGAAACATATTTTATATGACAATATATATTGTCATAAGTATCATATTATTTGCTTTTTCAATGGATTGGGGAGGGGCTGGAGGAAGAGAGAGAATTTGGAACTCAAAGAAATGAATGTTAAAAAGTAAGTAAACAATTTTTAAAAAACTATTTGCATTTCATCCTGCTCCATTGGCACTGATTAATTTTGTTTTCAAAGATTTGATTCAGTTCTAATTCATGATGAGGCATCAGAAGAAGGCTTTCATGTATGCTGTGGGTACACCAGGGTGATCAGGGGATTCCCCTGATTTGTTGGCTTGAACAACTCCTATGATACTGGACCTGTATCCTGGCGTGTTGCTGAGGGATATACATCTTACTCATGGAACAGAGGGTTTGTCTCCTATGAAAAGAGTACATCCCAATTCCTGACTCTAAGCTGCTGATCAACTTTAGCATAGCCCTGATCACTAGGCACCATTCTTGGGTTCTCAGAGTCATCCTCCCAAGGGATCAGATTGTATGCATTGCATGCAAAGTACTCCAGGCCAATAAATTAAGAGTTCCTTTGCTCACCCTTGCTACTTTGGAAAATGTGGTTCAGGATTATTTTTTGATGGGAAGCCAAATATGTATAGGCTTCTTATAAACCATGCATTTATATATTGTAAATATTTTCATCAAGTGGAATGCCAGAAGTCAATGGACATGGTAAATGCCAAATGATATCATTAAAAAAAAATGAAGTTGGCTAGTTCTTAAATGATAGGAAATGACTGGTGACTGATGTGAAAAGCCATTCTGAATGAGCTGCCTGTGCAGCTAGACTATTCAACTAAATAAAGGTAAAAATCAACACCCAATTAGAAGGAGGGGGAAAAAGATGCAGCATATGATTAGGATGACTCCTAACTGACTTGTTCATGCAAGCTATTAGTGAACCCCAATGGGAAATAAAGGATAAGACATTGATAATGATGTTCATACTTTCCTATGGAAGTTTAACCAACATAAAGCAGTCAGCATAACAAGGAAGCATGAAGAGATCAGAAAACTCTGTAGCCAACAAATACAACCCCTTTACCAGATGGAGACATGCAACAGTTAAGGGTAACACTGGCTAACATATAAGCTCAATTTTAAATGTTACAGAGAATAATAGGGGAAGAATATGAATATTAATACCTCATGAAACAATGAGAAGTAGTGAAGGGAAAAACAAGACTGCAGAAAACTTCCTGAGAAATAAAGCAAATCAAAACAGTGTTCAAACATGAAACTCTAAGGAGGAAAACAAACCCCTCCCCCCCCCAAAAAACGGATCTGCCTACATTTCTTTAACAAACTGTTTTTTTTTTTTTATCACCAGTGAGAGTGGAACTGCAACATTAGAACCCTAATTCTTCAGTATCCGTGTGCTTCATAAGGAAGGGAAATAAGCATTGAAGAGAATGTCAGAGCAGTTGGACTTGTCCAATACATCCAGAAGTAATCTATTCTGAAGGCAACTCACTTTTAAAGACCTATGAAGGTTGCTTCTCAAAATATTTCAGAGTGAGAATACAAAAAAGAACAGAAGACACATTATTGATATTACTGCCAATTTTTTAAAAATAGGTGATTGAGAAGAAATCTCTAACTATGGAAGCATGTCTACTTTATTTTAAAAAACTCTTTTGAGAATAATCTTTGCAAGTATCAAAGCTATTTTTAACATGTCAAATGAAAATATTAGAAGGAACTAAGCAAACTTTCTCAAGCAATCTTTCACAGTAGCTCACATATTCAGTCGCACAACTGAATGAAAAGTTTAGAGAACTCAAAATCCTATTGTCTTTGCTTTTAAAATGCATTTGGCTAGAAAGAACAATTATAGTTCCTTAAAAGATTCTTCCCCCACAAGACATCTCCAATGTTCTTGTTAAAATCATGCAGATTTTTTTGACAGAAAACAGAGATAATCAGGTGCAACAATCCTCTGAATATCGCCATCGAAGTCCGAACCAAGCAAGGACCTGTTTACTCGGTGTGTACCACTCTCCTGAAGGCCATCTTGCACAGTTTAGTGGTAGTGTTGTTGAAAGGCTGTACTGAGAGTATAGATGGGGGATAAAGTGGAGAAAGAAATATGAAGAAGGGGAATAGGAAGAAAATAAAACATTACTCAACAGTCACAATTCATTTTCTATTTCAATAACATCATGTTCCAGGGATTCCAGTGCTTTTTATTTTTACTTTTTTTTTTTAAGAAATGCAAACTTTATTCAGTTGAAGGAGAGTACATTAGGGCAGCTAGGTGGCATTACAGTAGATAGAGAACCAGCTCTACAATCAGGAGAACCTGAGTTCAAATCTAGCGTTAGATACTTTCTAGCTGTGTGACCCTGGCCAAGTCACTTCACCCTCTTTGCCTCAGTTTCTTCATCTGTAAAATGAGCTGGAGAAGGAAATAGCAAACCACTCCAGTATCCCTACCAAAAAAAAAAACCCAAACCCCAAATGGGGTCACAAAGAGTCAGACATGACTAAAACAACTGAACAACAGAAGTACCAGACAGACTCAAACAGAACAGTCCCTGTCCTCAAAAAGCTTGCATTTAAACTAGAGCGGTAGTCATAAGAATGGCCAGGAAAGAGATGGATACGATGGATAAAAGAGACACTTAAGAAGCAAAATCTCCAGGACTTAGTGATCACTTCCAGTAGGGAAATGCAGCCAGTCTGGAGCCTACCTCGTGGGCACATTGTCTAGCTCCAAACCTTCCATACCTCCTACAAAAACAGTATGAGAGACTGACTGCCAGGGAAATTGAGTCAAGCGACATCTACAGCATTTCCCCAGGTTTCCAGTTCATCTAAAGAAGGAAATAAAGTGGCTGGGGATGAGTTCTTGATGAGCCCCTGCTAGGTGTTCCAGTGCTTTTTAGCACTCATTTAGAGACTCTTTCCAAAGATCATCCTCTCTTACCCAACCTGTCACCCAGTTCTACCTTTTTTTCTGTTGCCATTTAAAATGCCCAGGTTTACATTATTAAAAAGTTTACACCCCAATCTTCTCCCTCCTCATATTCATGCATACACATAAGATTGGTTGTGTGATGATTTTTTTCTTTGTCGTTTCCCTCTTAGATTCAATCTTGTTGACTTATAAATGGTTGTTGAAGATAAATAACTTGCTTGGCTCAAATGGTCATTTCCTCAAAAATAATTTAAGGGGGCAAAGGGTTATTAAACTGTGTGTACCCTTTGATCTAGCAATACCACTGCTAGGTCTGCATCCCAAAGAGAATTTTAAAAAGGTGAACAACTGTACAAAAATATTTATAGCAGTTCTTCTAGTGGTGGTAAAGAATGGGACATTGAGGAGATGTCCCTCAATTGGGGAATGGCTGAACAAGTTGTGGTATACAATTATAATGGAATACTATTATGCTATAAGAAATGATGAGTAGGATGGTTTTAGAAAAACGTTGGAAGACTTAGATGAACTTATGCAAAATGAAGTGAGCAGAACCAGGGGAACAGTGTACGAGGTAACAATATTGTATGATGAGCAAATGTGAATGACAGCTATTTTCAGCAAGACAATTTCAAAGGACTTGTGATGAAAAATGCTATCTACATCCAAAGAAAGAACTAATGGAGTCTGAAAGTAGATTGAAGCATATTGTTTTTCATTTACTTTATTTTTTCTCATGGTGCCTTTTTTTGTCTTCATTTTCCTTCATAACATGACTAATATGGAAATACATCTTGCATAACTGCACCTATATAACTGACATCCAATTGCTTACTGTCTCAGGAAAGGAGAAGAGGGAGGGAAGAAGAAAGAATTTTAAAATTAATGTTAAAAATTGTTTTACATGTAATTCAGAGTAAATAAAATATTATTTCAAATTAAAAAATAATTTGAGAGGGAACCATGAATAATACTACCACTCCAGGCACTGATCAAGTTTTTTTGTTTTTTATACTTCAAAAAATAACATTTAAAGTCAAGTGGCCACTAACATGAAGTCAGGATGCTAAGCCTGGAAAGGCCATCATGTACTTAAGAAATCCAATTCCAAAATCATTATGATACAAGACAGGAGGATGATTCAGATTGAAGGGCAGCAGCAGAGTTAGAGCTGAATCATCTGACCCACTGAGAGGACAGTTCATTGCCAGGAGATCTGAGAGGCTATGTTGGTAGCATGACAAGAGATATGTACAACCGGCAAGTCCACAGGTAGTAGGAAATAGCAAGAAAATAGAAGCCAAAGAAAACAATAGAAAACTACTCCACTTATTACAAATATAAGGAGAAACATGGGGTAATGGAACAGCTGACCCAGGAGACCCGAGTCCAAAATCCAGCTCTGATATTAACCATTTCTATATGATCATGGACAAGTCCCTAACCTGTCCTCGTTTGTAGTCGTACTATATACGTCATGGGTTTTTGAGGAGAAAAATCACTTTTAGGGGAGCTACCATTCTCACGTATGACTTTACTGACCCACTCCACCTTCTAGTCACCCCTTTTCTACGCACTGTGCATAGCAGTTGAGTTGTGTTAAACTAGCATTCTTTTCCCCTGTCCTTCAATTATTATTATAATTTTTGGTTTTGTTTAATTACCAGTATTGTGACAGAATTATTTTACATTGTTCTTCATTTCAGATTTAACCTGGTGATCATCATAGTAAGCTTCCAACCTCTTAAGTTTTCTTTTTTCTTTTTTAACCACTTACAGCTCAGCTAATCATGTTTTTGACAATCTCTTACAAATATACACACATATTTTACAGGATCATAATTCTGGAACTTGAAAACATTTCAGAAGACATCTAGTTCAACTCCTTTTTTATAGGTGAGGGAACTGAAGCCCAGGGAGCTTGAGACTAGTCCAGAAGTCCATAAATTTTTGTTAAGTACCTACTGTGTGTCAGGACTAAGAAGTGAGAATATAAAGAAAGGTAAAAAGTTCCTGCTCCAAAAGGAGCGCAAAGTCTAATGGGGAGACAATATGTAAATTATGATGTACAAACAGATGATCTATCTGATAAATTGGAAACAGAGGGAAGGCAATAGTATTAAGGGAAATTGGGAAAGACTTCCTATAGAAAGTGGGATTTTAACTGGGTCTTGAAGCAATCCAAGTGGGCGGGAAGTAGAAATGAGGAGGGAAAGAATTTCAGACCTAAAGGGACAGTCAGGAGATGTAAAAAGATTGGAAAGAAATGGGGTTGGGGCAAGTTATGAAGGGTTTTGAACACCCAACAGAGGATTTTATACTTGAACCTAGAGATTACTGGGAGCAATTGGAGTGGTGTGTGTATGTATGTATGTTTGTGTAAAATAGTCAGCCCTGAATATTAGGAAGATCAATCTGACAGTTAAATAGAGAAGTGGATGGTAGCAGGGAGAGATTTTTTTTTTAAAAAAATTATTTTGTTTTCAATTCACATAATAAAAGAAGAATTTCCATAACACAATATAATAAAAAAAGATTGCACATGAAACCACAGACCTACCATATACAACTTGCTATTGCCTCCAAATATACAACAAAGTTATCTTGTAACTTTCTTCTTTTCTTTCCTCTCCTTCTGCCCTAGAGATGGTGTGATATAAAATTATTCTGTTATACTTCTATTTATCAGTTCTTTATCTGGATGCAGATAGTGTCTTTCTTCATATGTCCCTTACTTTTAATTTATGTGTTTATAGTAGTCAAAATGACTTAGTTATTCAAAGTTGTTCTTAAAACAACATTGCTATTACTGTATACAGTGTTCTCTTTGCACTTTGCACACCATCGTTTCATGCAAGTCTTTCCATGCCCTAAGGTCCCTGAGCACAGTGGTATTCCATCACAACCATACACTACAACTTGTTCAGCCTTTCCTCAGTTGATGGAGATCCCTGCATTTTCCAGTTCTTTGCCACTACAAAGAAAATGGCTATAAATATTTCATTCACATTCAAAGATATAACTATTTGTGAATTTGCCTCCATCTTATTTTTACTCACTATTTTTTCTCAGCTTCTCTTTTTGCCCTATCCCTGTTACTTTATTTTCCCCCCCACTCTCCCACCCCCACTTCATCCACCCTTCCAAGAGTCCCCCCATTTTCCCCCTACCCTCAATTGCAATTCACACACCCCCTCCAAAAGTCCTTCCCTCCATCTCCCAGTTTTCTCACCTCTCATCATGTTCAGAAAATATCTACACCCTTTCAGATGTACATGCTATTTCCTCCTCAACCCAGATGAAAGTAAAATTCCAGCATTGCCAGCCCTCCACTCCACCTGCTTCTACTTCATTAGTTCTTCCTTTCATTTTTGTAATATAATTGTTCCCTTTTACCTTTTCCTACTCAGTTTTGTTTTTTAGAATCACCCCATCATACACAACTCAGCCCCAGAGATTTTTTCTAACTCCCTTAGTAATGACAGTTATAAGAATACTGATAACATTTTCATAATAAGTAAGCAGTTTGAAGTTAATGAGAATCTTATAATTAGTTTTCAGTATTTTCCTTATATTTCTTCTGAATTTTTTATACTGAATTTTCCATTGAGTTCTTGTCTTTCTGTTACAAATATATGAAAGTGTTTCATTTCATCAAATTTTTTTTCCCATTCAGGATTATATTCAACTTTGGTAGGTAAGTTATTCTTGGATAGATCAGCCTTAGGATAAGGAAGGTAGGGAGTACAGAATAGAGGACAGTGTAGAAATGAATTGATTCATCATTGATTCAAGATGGGGAAAGGAAGAGAGTGTGGCTAGTATAGAGGTGACAGTCTAGGAAGGAATGGGGTAGGAAGTCAAGGGATTAAAGGTCACAGAGATGATGGAGAAACAGAGATTGAGCTGCAAGGCCACGGGAGAGGTTAAAGAACAACAGATTATGATCTGATCATTTTAGAGTTCATGACATGAAGTGGTGAATTTGTAGGTGATGGCAAGATCAAGTCTATGGACATTTCTGTGTATTGCTGGGCTAGGGTAGAGTAGTAGGTCATGTCAAGTAAATAAGTTGAAAAACTGTGAGATAAGGGTGTTAGAGGGCATTACAATATATATATATATATATATATATATATATATATATATATATATATATATGCCCGGGGCGACTCCCGGGCCTTCGCCTTCTACTTACCTATCCCTGGTCTTTGGACGTCTCCGGTCCCTCTCCCGGTTGGGGGAGGGCAATAAACAGGCAGAGCACCCAAAAGGAGTTGCAGTCAGCAAGCTTTATTGCATTTCTTCCCCTTCTCCTTCTCCTCCAGGTCTCGTGGCCATCCCCTTTTATTATCCCCTGTCTCCTCCCCCGTACCTCCCATGGGCGGGCGAGCTCCTCCCAAGTGCCTCCCCGTGGGTGGAGCCAGCCTGTTACCAGGGCCATCCCAGTACCCCACAAGGGGGCAGGTTCGGACCCTCAGGCGTCTCACGGTCCTCACGGGGGACCCCGGTCCAGAGCTGTCCCCCAACATATATATATATATATATATATATACACACACACACACACACACACACACACACACACACACACACACACACACATATATTAATGTCTCACAGTATTAGAGCAGGAATTGGAAAATAGATAAAGATTGCAAGTCAGGTCCTCAAATAGTCAAAGAAAGGAAATTGTCCCAATAATTGGTAGATAGCAGCTGCTGGCATCTTGATTGGGTGGTATACATGGACTGAGTGAACCTCACTCCAGAGAAGGAGAGGTTACTGAGTGAAGATGGTACAGAGAGAGTCAGGAAGTGTCAGTTGAGAGAAGAGTTATACAAATTCCTCACCATGATCACTGTGAGTTGGGAGATATGGGTTAAAGTACAAGCAGGGTTGGAAAGAGTGTCCAAAGAAGCTATGTCATCAGAAGGGAGACAGATTGCAGTGAATGCAAGAAGATGGGAGGAACAAGAAAGCAAAAATGTAAGACAAAAGCTAGTTTGTTATTCAGGCATCTCTAGGAGAAGGCATCCTAGAGAACACAGTGGAAGGGATGGGTAGCTTTAGAGTGGGATATTGGGAGGACTGGGTTGAGAGCAATGGGAATAAGGAAGTAGTGAGAGGACAGAGGGTTAACATAACGACAACTAAATATTTAGAATCACTAGGATGGAGAGAGTATGACGGAATGGGAGTTTCTAAATCATTGTCAAATGTAGACCCAAGAATGACCTGCATAGAGATGATACTTGAACCTAAAGAACTGGTGGAATGATTAAGAGAGAGGGTAGGGAGAAAAAAGAAGAGACCCCGATAAAAAGGCTGATTAGAAATAGGATGTGAGAATGGAAAATGACTCAGAGTAGGTTCTCATTTTAAGTGAATTTATTTTAAATGGTTTTTTCCCCCTATCAATTATTCTCTCAATGTGATGCTCATGAAAGAAGAGAGCAGAAGAAAAATAATTTACCCTGAAGAATATATTTTAAGATTCATCTTAAAATTCACCTTAAAAGTATATTCACATACTTTTTCAGACCATTTAAGAAATCTTTATCTACTTAAGTCATCCTCCTCCTGTACTTAATTATGACATGGAAGTGATCCTGACTTCTCAAAGCATGTGCCAGTGGAGCTTAACTCTGCTAGATATTGCCTCACTTGGAAGACTTCAACTACAGCCCTAGCAACAGACTGTATATCTGTCACATGAGGACCAGGAAAACTAAATTCAGCACCTTGACTCATCACTAGAAAGCTGTCTATGGGAGTCAATTTTTTTTTGGAAGGGGCACAAGATAGCAGCTCATGAAATCAACTACTAGGGGATGGAGAGGTTAAAATATCTCAGAAGAAAGAAAATGTATATGGATAAAATCTCAAATCTTTAAATGAAGAAGTCTTACTTCTATTGTAACTGTACTCAAAAGGTTTGTTTTATACTAAATGATTAAAGAGGGGTAGCTAGGTGGTACAGTGGACCCAGTGCTGGCCTGGAGTCAGGAAGACTCATTTTTATGAGTTCAAATCTAGCCTTAGACACTTACTAGCTATGTGACATTGGGCAAATCTCTTCACCCTGTTTGCCTCAGTTCCTCATCTGTAAAATGAACTGGAGAAGGAAATGGCAAATCACTCCAGTATCTTTGCCAAGAAATACCCAAATTGCATCATGAAGAGTTGGACACAGCTGAAAAACAACTGAACCACAAAAGGGTTAAAGCACCTACACATTGGTGGGGTACTCATGAACTATGGTTTTAAATGGGTACATATGTATCTTCATTCTCAAAGAATACCTCAAACATGAGTAAGCTTTTCTGGGGGTCTAAATGTGAGGTGGGAAGCCCAAGGTGTTTTCATATGTGTGTGTGTATATATATATATATATATATATATGCGTATGTATGTACATATAAACACACACATATGTGTGTATGTGTGTATAATGTGAGTATATGTAGTACTTTGAGAGAACAGCCTGAAAACATAAACAAAAATAGATTCACACTTATTCAAATATCCATAAAATTACATTTCCCTGAGTGAGGAGGACAGACTCTATTGTTTGTGTGTGTCTGAGTGAGTATGGCATGACATGTTCATGACATAGTCACAAGTTCTTTGGAAATAGTTAACAACCATTCTTGACTCTAATAAATGGAAGACTTGTAACATATAATATTAAGCCAGGAATCACTTACCCAACTGAGTTAGAGCTGTTCTAGTAGAGTGGTACAAGTATTCCCTAAGAAGTGGGACATGGCTTCCAAATCAAAATGTTATAAAACGAATATATCATATGATAAAACACAGGCATGAGCTCTATTTCTAGTTTTTCTGTTTGTCCTTTGTTCTCAAAGAGGACCAGTGACATCACAGGGTAATATGTTGACTTATACATAAATTGGATTTAAGTGAGGCACAATGTCCTCAGTCTCACTTACACCTTGAGAGTCATTGGAATCTAGTGGCAATATAAAAGTCAGAAGACTGGCAATGGCCCAGGATGCCTTCTAGATTTGCTGTTGGATGACTGAATAAATGACCATTGGAAAAACTTTATATATCTGAGAAAGAATATTCAAAAAAATACCCTCAAAAGAAGGGCAACTTTGCGTCTAGTGGAACTACCTTGAGGAGAAGCAAATCTAAGCGACTCTTTGTCTGCCTTCTCCTCTCATTAGTGATCTCTCTGACTCTCTCCAATAGAACATAAGGTTCTCATTCATTTGACCTTGTCCCTGGGTCCTTAGCAGAGTTCCAGGCACATAGGAGGTACCTCACAAGTACTTATTGATTGATGGTATTTGCACTTCCTGGCTAGAATTTCAAGCAAATTCGAAAGCTTAGGGAACAAGATGAAATCCAGGAACTACGAATTTAGGCATCATTGCTTCAGGAAAAGAGAAGTTGATAGGCAATGAGCATGAGGATTCATAGTATCTCTCATTCTCTAAACATATATCCTTAGAGGAAAATATCTCAACTTGAGCAAGAAATGTGAAGTATCCTAAAGGAAAAGATTATAGCACAACTCTATTTTAATGAGGGTGGGGTTGTACTGGGCACTTCTGGGAGAGAGCAGGCTTAGAGAAGAGGGACTGCACAGGGAGGAGAGAACCTGAAAGATAAACTTTCCTACCCCACAGTTTTCAAGGTCAGTTCTTTGAGAAATAGGCACGCCTCCGTCAAAAGCACAAGGCTCTTGGAGGTGAATATGGAGAAAAAGAATCTGACTGAGGAAACAATGGGTTGAGTGAGGAAGGAGAGGGTGCAAGTGATCTTTGGAGAGCAAAGTGTGCTTCTTCTCCTTTCAGTGAATAAGGACACGAATACTTTCCCTATCTCTGTGGACCCTCTGAAATACTTATCTTGGAATTCATATCCAGCCTCAGATACTTACTAGCTATGTAATCTAGTCACTTTACTTAATCTCTGTCTGTCTCAGTTTCCTTTTCTGTAAAAGGGGGGTAGTAATAACATCTACCTTCCATGGTTGTTGGGATCAAATGAAATAATTGCGAGGCCTTTGCAAACCTTAAGAGCACAATCTAGCTATTATCATTATATTCATCTTTGGGATGATATTTATGCCTGAGATATTTCTTTTCAGATTGTATACATTGTAGTTAATGTGAATTTTTTTTGTTTAGACCTGTGATTTAATGGTGTGGAAACTTCCTTCCCTGATGCAGATCTCTAATGCCTTTGCAGCTTGTAGTCTTAGAGTGGTTAAGTGACTTAACCACAGTCTCTCAGTGAGTATGTGTCAGAGGCAGAATCTGAACCCAGCTTTTTCTGTTTATAAGACTAAACTTCTACATATCGTAGCACACAGCATCTATTGAGCCAGTTAGCTAGCATTTCTTAAGTACCTACTAAGTGTCAGGTACAGGTAAAGTGCTGTAAAGCTTACAAAGAAAGCTAAGAAAAAGACACCCCAACTGTCCCTGACCTTAGGGGACTTATGGTCTGAGTGGTAAATGATATTTGACAGCAACATTGGGAAATGCTTATTGAATAATATCATGCAAATGTTTGGAATTGTGTTTTTAATTATACTACAAAATGGTATTTTTATTTCATATGCTGGTCTTCCTTTGACTCTGGGAAAATTTTTACAGTTGGATCATGATGAGTGTGAATAATGAATTCCCTGAAGTTGTCCCATTATTTGAATTTGCATTATATATTCCCATTGGGCTGAAACCAATCACCATTTGTTGTTGCTACTCAGTCTCGTTCAAATCTTTGTGACCTCATTTGGGGGTTTCTTGGCAAGAACTCTGGAGTGGTTTGATATTTCCAAAACTGAGGCAAACAGGGTTAAGTGACTTGCCCAAGGTCATACAGCTAGTACCTGTCTGAGACCAGATTTGAACTCAGGAAGATGGATTTTTCTGACTCCAAGACCAACACTCTATCCACTGAGCCACCTAACTTCCCCACCAATTGCCCTATTTTATATAATTATAACTTTGAATAGTGTAAACTCAAATACATGTGACCACTTTCCGGAGATTCATTCATTGTAGTAATTGGGATTTTATTAGTTTAAAAAATGTTTGGATCCTTATTTTAAAAACTCTTAAAAATCATTTTGACTTCTCTACCACACACTGAATCAGTATTTCATCTGGTTCAGTTGTTCTGTCCTTACTAACTCAAGACAGTACGACTTTGAAATAAGAGGGGTTTTGAAAACTTATATTATTACTTATCAACCAGAGTTAGTCAAATTTTATTTAAGTACAGCAAATAATAAGCTTTTCCTATATTTATGATAAGGAAAGAAAGTGAGTATTGGTTAATAAAACTATAAGTATGTATTTGAAAATATAATCTCCAACCTTTAAGTCAATATGCCTTGGGAAACAAATGAAATTCCTGGTAACTTAGTTAAAGACAGTGTATTATTTTGCCAAATGGTGGTTAAAATCATTGAGGATGCTTGTCCTAGTAAATTCTACTCTTAAACATGGATTGCAGTGGGGTTTTCTAAAGGTCTTTAAAAATAATGATAAAATGACTTGTGCGGCTTCAGGAGTACATCTACTATCTCATCAACATTTTTCATCTGCTCTGCCAACAGAAGCTAGACAGATAAGAGGAATTCAATTATTTTTCTTTGCTTCTTATTTATTATTGATTAAAACTTAGCCATTGTGTGGCAGACTTGTATGAATTGGCACAGAATGAAGTGAGCAGAACCGAGAGAACCATTTATATAATAACAATAACACTGTAAAGGCAAACAACTTTGAAAGATTTAAGAATTCAGAGCAGTGCAAGTTAATCATGATTCAAAGGATCTGCAGATGAAGGATACTACCCTCCTCCTGACACAAGGGATACACCCAACATGCAGAATTTTTGGACATGACCAAAGTGGGAATTTATTTTGTCTGACTATGCATTTTGGTTAGAAGGGTTTTTTCTTTTTTTCTCATTCCCAGTGTGGAGAAAGAGGTGGAGGGGAAAAAATAGATTTTCGTTAATTGAAAAAAAAGTTTTTTAAAGAATTTGCTCAGTATAAATGAGTGGGTAGCAATTAAACTGGCTTCAGTGACTAGATGCTGTATACAGTGGTAAACAAATGAAGAGCTCTCCAACAGTCGTAGGACCAAGGTTTGACTGGTTCATCATCAATCATAGGCATGGTCCTGGAGGGGGAGATTTTTGCCTTTCCAAAGGTACCTCTTCTACCCCTTTCAGTATGAGGAATCACTGCCTCAAGGACACACATTGCTACCACCATCAACATACCCATAAACCAAAGAAAGACTCATAGCTAGAAGTAGCTAAGTAATATGATTTGAGTGATCAAATCACCTTTTAATATTCATTTCATTAATAGATCAGTTAAGAAGGGAAGGATCATTGTCTCCTGAAGGCTACAATTAAAATTCCATTAGCACATTTATTGGGATAAGTTTTTCAGATCTTCAGGGAAAGAGTTACAGGACATAGAAGGATTCCTTAGTGGTGACTGTTATAAACCCCAGAGAGTGGTCAGGCAAAAGAACCTCAGGTCAGAGAGAACAGAGCTAAAAGAGTGATGTGGCATCTTGAGAGGAATGATTGGAAAATGAGAAATCAAAGGAGAGAACTGAGGAAAAATTTTGATTACAAGTTTGCCAAAAGCACGCCTCATTTTGCTGCATATCTCAATTGTTTCTGTCACCTAATAAGTGATAGAACTGTTTAATTGCCTAAGCTATAACACACAAAAATGCCCCCACAGTCATGATGGATTTGAGACCCATCCAGTCTGACTGCAATCAGAAGAATTAGATTTCAATTAAATGCCGATGTAGCAGTGAAACTTAGGAGTTGGGAGAAGGAAGTGTCAGGTACAGTAGAGCTGAGGCTTTTAAAGGAAGTGTGGCATAGTTAATAGAATATTAGACAAGAAGGCCTAGGTTCAAATCCTGCTTGACTCTTACTAATTATATGACACTGGACAAGTCTTTTATTCTCTCTGACCTTCAATTTCCTTATCTGTAAAATGGACGTTATGGTACCTCACTCTCAGGGCTTTTGTAAAGATCAAGTGAAATTATGTTTAGAAAACACTTTGAAAACCTTCAAGTGTGATGTAAACATAACCTATTATTATTAGCATTAAGCAAGAGCTAAATTGAGTTGTTATATTAAGATAATAACATAATATCAATAATAATATTATATAATAAAATATGATATAATTTTATATTATATAATAAAATATATTACATGATATTATATAATAATATATAATAAAATATGATATAATTTTATATTATATAATAAAATATATTACATGATATTATATAATAATACATAATAAAATATGATATAATAATATTATATAACAATAATACTGAAAATAATATCAGTAACAATATTACTGATATTATAGTCACGAAGAAATTTTTGCTTGAAAAGGAAGGCTCCTTGGGAAAGGAAGCAAGTCACCCAAGGGCTTGTGGTTTGAGAAGGAATCAATAGCCTAAGCGGGAAGGGGAATGACGAGGATCACCTGGAAGTCACAAGGGTAAATGATTTAAACCTGTGCCAAGTCAGTAACGTGAGACTGCGCATCTGTAACTTCCCTCAGCTGTGTCTAGGCGCCCTCACATTGCAGTAAAAATAGTCATGCACTTGAATAGAGCTTGACTGAGTTGTACTGTGGTAAAGGGTAGAAAAGAGCAGGAGCTTGAGGACCAAAGAAAAGTGAGAGGAACGCCATGTATCCCAGGCTCCAATTTGGGGGCAGTTCTAGGGGTGCCTTATTTCATTACATAAAGAGTAGACAGGAGAGGAGACACACCATAAGTGCTTACAAATTCAGCCTGAATTTTCCTCAGCTCCCTTGGCAGTTTCTGGTCAGAAAGCCCAGCTAAGCTGGCCTGAGTTCAAGTGGGAACAGACACTGCTGCTTCCCTGCTGAGTCAGGACAGGTGGGCTTAAGCTGGCAGGGAGCAGTAACCTCAGTTCTGAGGTGACTGATTGACCGAGGGTGGACAGGGATTGTGTTCCCATGTTTTTCCTCCCCTAAGGGACTGGCTTCATCTGCAAACTTTTCTTACCAGTCAGCTTTGCCAAGCCCTGCCAATTCTCAGCTTCCTGAGCCTAAGTCTCCTTTCCACCCCCACACTTCTGCTCGCCCAGTCAGCACTCTCTCAGATCATCCTTCACTCCCTGTGGAATGGATTGGGGAGCAAGTTACCCTAAGCACTTGAAACTCTGGGTCCTTCAGGCCTGTCTATTCTAAAGACATGCTTTTTTCTTCAAAGGACTCTGGGAGTAAAGATGCATACTGCTCTGTACTAATGGAGCCTCCCCAACAGGCTGACCTACCCTGGAGGTCCTGAGATATCTAGTAAAACGTTAACATTTCAGAGGTGGACTCTGTTGGCTTAACAACCACCTTGGAGCAGGGTTTGGACAAGAGTTTAGCTACACTGTCCTTGTAATGGAGGTGTGGATTAAGAAGGAGGTCTGGAATGAGGCAAGGAATGCCTGAATGAAGCAGGGAAGCCACGTAGGTGGTAAGTGAGACAAGAGACATATAGCTAGGGAGCTAGAGACATGGCAAAACAAGAACGACACACACTGGGGGAACTCTCTATGGTGGGTGTTAAGCTACCTGAAATATTAACCATTTAGTAAGTATCTTAGGATTTCCAGGGCAGGTCACCCAGTTAGGGAGGCTCCATTAGTGGTATCTTTACTCCCAGAGTCCTCTGAAGCAAAAGGCATGTCTTTAGAGTAGACAGGCCTGAAGGACCCCAGAGTTTCAAGTGCTTAGGGTAACTTGTTCCCCAATCCATTCCTCAGAGAGTGTGGCCAAAGGGTCTTGAATAGGGACTGAGGTGCTGACAAGAAGGAAACATGAAGGATCTGAGAGAATGCTGACTGGGTGAGCAGAAGTTTGGACATGGGGTAGAGATTTAGGCTCAGAAAATTGGAAATTGGTAGGGCTTTGCAAAGCTGGCTGGTAAGAAAAGTGTGCAGATGAAGCCAGTCCCTTAGGGGAGGAAAAACACAGGAACATAATTCCTGTCCATCTTGAATGTGGAGGTAATAGAGTAGGAAAGCTGGGCAGGAAAGGAAAGAATTGGATACAGGACACATGGATATATGTCGACATAATATTTTACATACTATGCTATTACTGTGGTATATTATGTAAATCATAATAGTACATGAATATAAATCTTCCCTGACCCCAAGTTAGTATCAGAATATCAAGGTATCTGGTTACCATTTTTTCCTCCCTCAACCAATAATTTTATTGGCGTAGGGAACTCTGGTTGAATAAATATCTCCTATCAATGTAACTGCTCTGAAATTGATAGTCTTAAAACAAAGTTTTTTAGAAACATTTTTGTGTGTGTGTCATTGACCTGTTTGGTGGTCTGGTAAATTTCTTTTCGGAATAATGTTTTTAAATGCATAAAATAAAAGACATTGAGATATAATTATCAATGTAAAAAAATCAAGCTTATTAAACTCCAGGTTAAAACCTTAGTCAGAGAGTAACCTGAGTCACTGATAGGTTAAGTGATTTGCCCAGTTACATAGGAGATATGTCAGAGGCAAAAGAGGTCTTCTGACTCAGAGACCAATTATGCCACACTCTGTCACATGATCCCCTTAATCATGTATTAACCCCTCCTGTTTGAGTAACTACACACTCACATTTGTAGCATTGTTGACTCAGCTGGTTTTCAGCAAAAATAGATATGGTAAATTCTGATACTGTGTGACCCTGTGCAAATCATTTGAAAAATCAACACGTATTTATTAAGAACCCAGACAGTAACAAACACTGACTGGGGATATAAAGACAAAAATGAAACCAGATATGCCCGTAAGGAGCTTACATTCTCTTGGGAGATGGAGGAAGGTAGAGCACAACATGTACATTAGGCTTCAAGCTTTTTGAGGGCAGGGATATAGAGTATAGAGTTTAGCATAGTGCATGGTACTTAGTAAGTATTTTAGTTAAGTGTTTAATGTTTGCTGACGTAACTATATACAGAATCGTTACTGACTGATATATAACTATATACAGAATAGATACAAAGTAGTTTGGGAAAAGAAGGCAGTAGCATCTGGGGAGATTAGAAAAGACTTTATGTAAAAGGTAGTTAAGCTAAGTCTTGAATTTAATAAATGATTCTAAGAAGTGGGGAAGGGAAGGGAGGGAACATATTACAGATATAGGGAACAACCAGTGCAGGGCTGCCTTATTCCAATGTATCTTAGTGTCTTTAACATAAATGTATAACAAATTTTGTTAATTTTTTTCTGAGGCTGTTGAAATAATCATGTAATTTTTATGATTTATGTTGTTTACATGGTCTATTATGCCAATAGTTTTTCCACTGCTGAATCATCCAAGAATTCCCAGCATAAACCCAGTCTTGTCATAGTGAATAATCTTTGAATATGTTATGGTAGTCTTTGCTGATATTTTATTCACTATTTCGAATCAATATTCATTTCTTCCTGGTTTGAGTATCGGGAATATATATCTAGGGAGGGCATTTGGTAAGGTGCCTTCCTTCTCCATTTTTCTAAATAATTTAAAGACTATACAATTCTTTGTAAATCCATCTAGGACTAGGTTTTAGTTTTTCCCAGACATGACTTGATCAACTTCTGTTTCTGAGATTGGGTTGCTTAAATTCGCTATTTTTGGTTCTGTTAATTTGAGCATTACAAATTTTTGTAAATATTTACCAATTACATGTAAGTATAATTGTTTCTTACAGTTTTCATTATTTCTTTATCTTCTGTGATGATACCTTTTCGATGTTCATAATTTGGTTTTCATCTTTCTTTAAAAAACAAAGTAGCTAATGGCTTCCAATTATCTTCAGGATGAATTTCTGTTTGCTTTTGTTTCTCATCATCATGACGCTGTCAAGGCAAGGTAAAGGAGTGGCCAAAAAAATTACGTTTCTTTGGGTATGTGGTATGAGACCAACTTTCCAGCATTTTTATTTGTCTCTCCAAGCAAACCCTATGATCTGTCCTAAGATTTTGCTGCAACATCCTTATGCCTTCTGGTTTAAGTTATTATCAAATATGTAAAAACCTCTCTGATCGTCAGTCACCTCATCTGTAAAATGAAGATAATAATATTACCTACCTCATAGCATTGTTGGAAGACTCAATTGAGATAATAGATATAAAGTACTTTACAAACCATAATGGGATATATAAATGTGACACGGCAGAGAAGGTACAGAACGCTTGCGGATTTTCTAAACAGAATTTCAAGGGCATTTTCAAAGCCTTGGAGGCTGATGATGCTAATTCCTAGGAGTGAAGATTTAGAGTTAGAAGAGACCTTAGAGGTCACTGAGTCCAACCTTCTCATGTTACAGACTAGAGGAAAGTGAGCCCCAGAGAGATTAAGTCACTTATCCAAAGTCACAGAACTAATGTGTTAGACATGGGAATTGATCCCAAGTCTTCCTGACTCATGTCTAGTGTCCATTCCTCTATCGCAGGGCTTCTTAAACTTTTTCCACTTGAGACCCTTTTTCAGGTTTTGGCAGTATTCACCGGCATTGGGTGAAGGGAGGGCATGTGCAGTACAAAGTGCACATGCTTTGTGTTCAGAACCAACACTTCAGCAAAGCTGCTTGATGCGGTACTGGCAAGTCTGGCCAGAAACACCTCAGATTCATCACCCATTTGGCTTTTAATTAAATTTTGGTCACTGTGTGTTATAATATCTCATTTCATAAGTAGCATTCCCCTACATCGTACCTCTGTCTCTTTTGTTTATTCATCTCTGATCTTAGGTGAGTGAGTATGCAGAGACAAAATTAATAAGGTTACAATCTTTGAACTTTGAACTTCAAAACCTTTGAACTTCAAAAGGTCTGAAGAGCCATAAGAGGTCCCAAATGAAATCAGGAGAAAACTGAATCAATAGCAACTGAAGTCAGTAGAGAAGGTGGTAGCAGTGATAGATGGCAAAGGAAACATCTTTAAATAGATAGGAAAAGATAGTCACCCCAGGACAGCAGCAGTTTTGGTGACTGTGAGCCATGCCTAGGGTCTCTAAAAAGGGACTTATCTTTGGAGCCCAGGAGGAAGCAATTTGTGAGGGAAATTTATGAGGACTTGATGAAGGGAGAAAAGCACTTCCTTTGGTGGAAGTCATGAGTCATCCCTTGGCTGCTACACATACTCTCTATATGTAGGCTTTATTACTATCTCTGGGAAGCATGTTTCCAGTTTGGGAAGGAACTGTTTGTGACTATCTTGTTATACCCTCTCAGTAAGGTGTTTCTATAAACTAACTGTTCTACTAGTTGAATTATCATGGGGAACACATCAGATGGGGGCTTTGTAGCTACAGTGTTGGAAATGCCAACACCTCAAGGTTGCCCTAGAATCCTGAGAGGAGAAATAGCCATACTTTGGGGACCCACCCTATGATTTTGAGTGTGATCTGGGAAAAATGAACCCAGAGTGAGTGCTAATGGGAGACACTTTGTGAGACTGCTTAACAGGCATTTCATTTTTACTGTGACCCATTACTGCTTGCACAACTCTTAGGTCCAGATCTCCAAGCATAGTTTGAACTTTTAACTCCTAAGCTGCAGAACTGCCTCTTAGTAGTGGTTTTCTCAGAGAAGCATGACAATTGTAGGAATCACCTCCCACTGGCAGCTAGCGCTGTTACAAGAGCTCTCCAACCATGGAGAGAGGTTGATGCTAAGGTTGGAAAAATCCTTTCCAGAAACACTTTTCATTTGCCTCTAGTCAGCAAAAGGAAGAACAAAGCAAAAGAAGCAGCTAGAGACTATCAGTTTCCCCTTGGCAAGCACATATTTTTGCTGCCATGTGCATGTCGCTATTATAACTGTCATTGGAGAGGGGAGGGGAGAGAAATCCCCTCCTTCCACAGATGTCCAAGAGAGAGTTGTCATTGATTGGAAGCCATCTTTCCTTGATCTTTTTTTTTTTTAGCCCATGGAGTTGGTGACCTTTCCTAGTTCAACTGCCACTAACAACCTTCTCATAAGGTTTGTCATAAGGACAAATGGAGGCATTGTCATTCATCCATGTTCTTTTTATAAATTTTATTTTAAACTCAAATGCCAGAACAAAAATACAAAATAGAGAAAAGAACCAGAGACATATCACAAACTTAAATAGTGGAACTTAAATAGAAAGTTAAAAAGAAAAAAAAGCATGTCACGTGCATAGCAGAGCGTAAGAGAAGATTCACATTATGTAACAATAAATTATCATTTCAAGAAAGCCTGTGTGATAAATAATATTTATTTTGTTGAAAATTGTCTGGCTTTGCTTCCTTGTGAATTCTTTTGCTCTCTGCTGTGTACTTTTTTACTTTAGTCTCTTTTTCCTCCCCTCAAACCCCCTAGAAGGTTACAATAAAGTTTAGATATATTTCCTTATAGCTATACATATATACATACATATACAGACACATACTTCCCCAAACATATTCCACTCTTGATCTTTGTTTTTCATGCTTGTGCATGTTCCCTATCCCTCCTGCCTCCTCTACTTTACTTCTGCCTATTGCCTTGCCCTCCTATTGCTTACTTACCCCCCTGCAAGGATCCCTCCCCTATCCCCCCATTCCCATAAATCTCAATACCCTTCTATACCCCCTTTTACCTATTTGCTTCCTCTGCCCTCTAAAGATCCTTCCCTTGTATTCTCCTCCCCCTCCCTATGCCCCTACCATTTTATTTCTTCTGAATTTAGAAGACTTTTATACTCTTCTAAATATATATGTATTGTTCCCTCTTAAACCCCTTCCCAGTGAAAGTAGGTTACCAGAACTACCAGCCCTCTTGCTCCATCTAATTCCTCTGTAATCAGTTCTTCCTCTTGCACCTCATTTGTATAAAGTAATTACTCTTTTTAGGTGTTCCTAAATAGTTTTACTTTTTAAATTCATATTCTACTCAGGTTTTCCTCAATTATGAGATACTCAATTATTAATAAGAAGCTTAGACATACATTTTATATTATATATATATATATGAAAAGTAAAAAATAGTCTGTGCTTATGAACCCTTTATAGTCAGTCTTTGGTATGTACCTTATATTTCTCTTGGTTCTTGTATGTCAACTCTGTTAAGGTCAGGATTTTAACAAAGTCCTGAAAGTCTGAGAATTTATCAAATTTCCATTTTTTTCATTCAGGATAATACTTAATCTTGCAGGGTATTTTTGGCCGGAGCCCTAGTTCTTTTGCTCTTCAATATATCATGTTCCAAGACCTGCGGTCCTTTAATGTCTCTGCTGCCAGGTCTTGTGTGAGTCTAATTGTGGCACCACCATATTTAACTTGTTTTAATCTTGATGCTTGTAATATTTTATCCTTGAACTGAGGAGTTCAGAATTTGACTATGATATTCCTATGAGTTTTCTTCATAGGATCCCTTTTAAATGGTGATCAATGGATTTTTTTCTATTTCTACTTTTCCCCCTTGTTCTAATACTTCAGGACAATTTTCTTCATTTCTTGTATTACTGTATCAAGATTCTTTTTTTGATCATAACTTTCAGTTAGTCAGATTATTTTTATATTTTCTTGATCTCTTCTCCAAATCTGTTTTCTTTCTTATAATTTATTTCACTTTCTCTTCTGTTTTTCTTTATTCATATTTTGGTTAATTATTTGTTGATCTCTTATAATTTCACTGCCTTCACTTTGCCCAAGTATAATTTGAAAATTAGATTCTGGATTTCCTTTTCTAATTGGTTGACTTTCCTTTCATAACCTTCTTGTTTTTCTTGAATTATTCTTATTTTTTCTTAGGTTTTTCCTCCATCTCTGTCATTTGGTTTTTAAACTTTTTTTTAAGATCTTCTAAGAATTCTTTTTTGGGCAAGTGACCATTTGACCTTACTCTTTGGGGGTTTCTTTACTTCAATATCCTTCTCTTAAGATAAGCCCAGGTCATCTCTATTCCCACGATAGTTTTCCAGGATTGGATTCTTTTCCCTTTGCCTGTGTATTTTTTATGGTAATAGCTTAATTTTTGTAATCCCCTCTAGCCCTGGGGTATGGAAAATGGTGCCTCTTGCCCCAGATCTTCAATTCTCTCCTCCTGCCTGGAACCAAAGCCAAACTTCCAACTTCCTGTGAATGCCTGAAGTCAGAGGCTTTCTGCCCCACTGCTTCTGCACTCACCATGTGTGTTCTGGATCCTTCTCGCCCTCAGCACAGCTGGATCTAGCCTTGCTTATCAGCAGAGGTTCCTTCAATCTTCCCAGGCTCAAACGCCCATCTTCCCTCATTATGGGGGGGGGCGGGCAGGGAAGTGGAAATTCCAGTGACTGGGACTGAGGCAGCCTTTCAAACCAATTAACCCCAGGGCTCGCCTCTTTTGTTAAAGCAGACCCTAGACCATAGGTGTTTACTCTTCACAGGTCAAACCTTGCCTTGGGATCTTTCTTCAGATCTTTCCAAATTGTCCCAGGAAGACCCAGTGGTGCCTGTATTCTTCATCTCCACCCACACTTTGTTTGCCCTAAGGTGCTATTTTAACTCTTGTGGGGGAAAATCTTGAGAGCTTGGAATTTTCTGACCTACTCTGCCATCTTCCCAGAATCCTCTCATACGTGTTCTGAAAAGAGTCCAGAGCACATACGGCCCACTGGAGGGGACTAAGGATACAGATTCACAGATGCTCCATAGAATGGTCCCTGCTACCTAGGCGATATATAGCAGAGCTAATATTCAAGTTCATGTAGCTCTGAACTCAGTCTTCCAACTCACCCTTAAACTTGGGTCAGGTCCCCGAGGGTGGTTACCACTTCTACTCTTAGGTTTATCTCTGTGGGGATGGAGGCTCTAGATGTCACTCTAAGCTTCCATCTACTGTGTTCCTCCCAAAATTGATTATCCAGTTAACATCTTCCCAATATCAATTAATTAAACAATATCAATTGACTTTTACAAAGAGATATTTACTGAGAAGGCACAGCAAAAACCAAAGTACAACATGCCCCCAAATGAGGAGAGATTCACTCTCCCCTCAGACATGGTGCCCACTCAGTCCTTGATAAAAGTAGAACCAGAAGAAAAATGGTTAATTTCTCCCCCCTCCCCCACTTGGGGCAGATACTTCTTGGCCATGGAAGCCTCTTTATGCCTTCAAAGAATATCCAACAAATTCACTTCTGGTGGTGCACAACCAATGAATGAATTGCTCCCTTTCTCAACTGGGTTGACTCCTTGTTGGGTTGGGTAAAGTAGATCACTGTTTCTATGCTGACTCCTCAGTGGACCCAGCTGCTGTGCTCTACTGGAACACTCTTCTATGGAATTCAGTTCCTGGACCTCCCCTGGCTAGTTTAACCTTTCAAAGCTCACAAGGTCACAACCAGTTCTGTCCAATACTCCGTTTTATATGATCAGGAAAGAATAAACACAAGAAACAAAAGAAGTAAGTGCCATGTGTTCATGGCCACATGTCGGCTGTGTGGGAGATAGGGCCCAGTCAGAGGCCCATAGCAGTTCTTTCTCCTCATTCAAAAGGCGTCAGGGATTGAGAATTTTCTGTTTTTATTTGCACTTAATAACTCAGTAGCAAATTTAAATACTTTCCATTATGCTACAATAAGCTAATAGAAAACAATCATAGGATACCTCAGAATTCTGAAGTGGGCAAAAGGGTACCTCCATCATACATACCTAGAAATAGACTCAGTGAAGTTTCATGTGAACTGGTACCATTACTCTAATGATTGGGCCTTCATTGGTCAGTCTCCCCCTTACAGCCTGATCTCTAATTATGAATTCAACACTTTTATTGTACTATGTTGCCTGTAACTCAAACACCCTTCCCTAATTCAATTTAATTCAATTTTTAATTTTTCAAGAAGCTGGAATCACCTCCACAGGTTCCCTTTTAATTTCTTATAGTACTTTAGGAAAAGGGACGTGAACTGAGCACCAAAAGTAGACTAGATTGCATGCAATGTTGCACGATGAAGTCGTTCCACTAAAACATCCAGGGCCCCCCTTGGAGTGAATTCTGCTCTGGTATGAATTTGTCATCATGGACATGTAGGCTGAAGGGTCTGCTATCACAGTTACTCTATCAGTGTGACTCATAGGTGCATGGCTTGGATGATGAAGAACCTCTTCCAGAAGAAAGCTCTCAGATACCTATTAGAGAATGAATAGGGGCTAGAACAGTGGAATTGGAGTCAGGAAAGTCTGTGTTCCAGTTCCATCTAGACATTTACTAGATATATGATTTTGGGTCAGTGACAACCTTGCTGAGTCTCAATTCCCTCAAATCTAAGATAAAAAAAAATTAAAACATACTTCATAGGGTTGTTAGGATCAAATTGGATAATCTATGTAAAGTGCTTAACAAATCTTAAAGCTTTATATACAAGTGGGTGATTATTATATTATGATGAGGATGATATACATAGAGAAGTGGGGGTTGACTGTACAAGGTAGATAATGTAGTTTGCTTGGTATTTACCACTTCTGATGTTAACATTGTCAGTATCTTATTTTTATTTTTGGCAATTGGCGTCCTAGTTTTTTTTATTTTTCAAAACCAAGAAAAGGCAGAGGATGGAGGGTGGGGAAGGGAGAATCATCTCAGTGCTCTCATTAAGTCTGTATTTGATTAAGTGCATCATTCCCCACCACTTCTGTGCCCAGATCTCTTCTATACACACCCCAGACGCTATCCCTTTTTGTATGAAGGGATTATAGTTAGTATAGTCTCATAAATCAAATCTTCAAATTCACATTAGCATTAGGTCTTAACCAGTGTATCTAAAAAAAAATTCATGGATGCTTTTTGCTTTACATCAGTCATTTTCTTTCTCCTTCCAGACTGAAGATTCCATGGTGACAAAGAAAGAATTAAGCAAAAAAATGGATAGAAGTTTTCTGATGGTGTTCCTGATATTGTCCTCTGGTAGTTACCCCCCTCTCAGCCATGAGGGATGAGGTAGGTTTTATTCTTACTTCTCTAAGAATTGTACTGGTTTTTTCATTATTCAGTTTTTAAACTATCATACTAATTTCTCTAATGTGATTTGCGCCAACTCCAGGAGACCATTTATTATGTTTGCTCCCGTGGAAGCACATCCCTACAAAATACATTGAATTGTTTCAGTCATATCAAATTCCCCTTGACCTCATTTGAGGTTTTCTTGAAGTGGCTTGTCTTTTCCTTCTCTGGCTCATCTTACAAATGTGGAATTGAGTCAAATGGGATTAAGTGACTTGCCCAAGAATACACAGCTAGTAGGTGTGTGAGATCACATTTGAACTCAGGTCCTCCTGACTTCTGGGCTGGTGCTCTATTCAAAAGCACGTACAGCATTTAAAATGAAGAATTTTGAATACACCCACATCGATGGCATTCCATGATATTCCGATGGCAATACATATTTGGTATTACCCTTGTCATCAATCGCTTAATGACCATCAATGACTTCAGCTTTAGTAGATGCTGACATTTTTGTTTTCATCCCAATAGTAGGTTTATTTCGTTGATGCCTATAGCCTTTGTTAGATCACTGGCCAGGACTACGCTTTGCGGTCTGACACAACACATCCTGCTTGTGTTTACTCTTTGGTCATCAAAGCTAATTGTTATTTTGACGCTGTATTGATGGGCTAAGTGTCCCTAAAGAGGACAGCTTAGCCAATAGTTTAAGCAGCTCAAGGCTACTTATCACTCTTGGGTTTCATGTGCCCAACACTTTCCCTGGGCCGGTATTAGCACACTTAGGGGGACTTGTTTTTCTGAAATGAGAGTTGTAGTTGACCTCTCATGCATTTCAGATTTCCTAGGAAGTACTTGCTGACTTCTTATCTCTAAATTAGATCATTTGCAGATAAAGTAGCCACAATTTTCTATATTATAGTCAATCATTTTAAGATAATATATCCAAGATCTCATCTGACCACTCAGGATGAAAGGATCTATTGCACAGTGAGGGGCTTTATGGCTGTTATTAATTCTGATCTTTGAACTCTCAGACTCTTCAAATTCAGTGCAGACAGAATATCAGGCTCTTTTTATTTAAAGGCTAAAAAATCCCTTGAACTTGAATTATTATTAGGAGAGGCAGTGTGATACAGTGGAAAGAACACTTCTGGTTTAGTGCCAGAGTACCTGGGTCCAAATCCTCTCTTCCACTTACTCCCTGTGACCTTGCCCTTCTGGGCCTCAGTTTCCCTATCTGTAAAATGAGAGGATTGAATTAGATGACTTCTGAAGTCACTGCTAGCTCTCAGTGATCCCATATTTTATAAGAGAAGGGAGAGAGAAAAAAAATTCCTAATCAATTTAGTTTAATTTGTTAAAAAAAAAAAATGAAGAAATCTTGGGCTCCAAACCAGAATTCTTAAGAGAAGGGAGACAACTGAGTAAAGCATCTATAACAAGTGTGTGTGTGTGGGGGGGGGAGAGAATGGGGTTGAGGGGGAGAGAAGGTAAAAGGAGGAAGAAAGAAGGGGAGGGAGGGAGGGAGGGAGAGAGAGAGAGAGAGAGAGAGAGAGAGAGAGAGAGAGAGAGAGAGAGAGAGAGAGAGAGAGAGAGAGAGAGAAAGCTTTGCCTGGAAAGCTTAATTATAGGGCTTCCCACTGTGCACAGGCTTAGAAAAGAACACTGCCTAAGACATGTGGATAATTCTTGCAGTTAAGACTAGTTAACGCACTCAGCCCACATCATTATGCAGCTGACAATGTTTCAAAGGACGGCCAACAGCAAGATTGTTTCCCAAATGTAAAAATTAACATACAAAATGGAAACTATTATTTTGGTACTTTGAAGAAACCAAGTAAAGAAATGAGTTCCTCTAGTAGCCTGGCTCAGACCTTTCATTAGTCAGACCACTATTCTTAGTTTGAGATATCTTAACTGTCACAGAGGTTACAATCAATGGAGTTGGAGAATCATAGCAACCTGGAGTGGTGCATTTAAATAGTCAAAGCACACACGAGGCAGAGCCACTGAGTTGTTTAGAGGAATATGGTGGGCGGATTGGAAGTTCCATTGCTACCAATCACCAGTGAATTTGTAATGGGTCTTTCCGTTTTCTTTAGAGAAAAGGCTAGATTAGGGTTTCTTGCCAATTACAGATGTTAAACAAATTAAAGGTTGACAGTTGGTAGACATGGGTCAAGAGATAAAAAGTCCTTTAAAAATCAAAGTCCTAAAAAGTAGACACTTTTCACTTCAAATTAAAAGGAAAACCCTATGCTTCATGCTCCTTCATGAGGCATTTTTCTTTGGATTTCATTACTTGAATAGAATCTTTAAGAAGCTAACAGTCCTTAATCCACAGAAGTTAATTTATAAAGACCCAGATCCTTATGTAAAAAGATCAATATGTCAATCAACCAATGAATTAACAGCCAGCAACTTAATAAACGTTGCCTGCATCAACAATTCTGTTCTCAGTATGGTGGTGTGTTCAAACTGATGGCTATTGTTGATCAATCAACAAGCATTTAAGTGCTTACTACTGCCAGGCATTACAGAGATAACAAAGAAATACAAAGTCTCTTGCCTTCAAGGAAGTCACACTCTAATGGAGGGGACAAAATGTAAATGAGTAGGTACATACAAAAAAAATCTATATCTCTATATCTATCTATCCACATAGAGGGAGAGAGAGAGAGAGAATAAATGGAAGATAATCTCAGAGGGAAAGGATGAGCATTGGGGGAAGCCAGGAAAGTACTTCTGAGGAAGATGGAATTTGAATTGAATCTTGAAAGAAGCCAGGGAAGCTGAGGGGCAGAGGTAAAGAGGGAGAACAGCGAGGTGTTAGTGGATAGAGTGCTGTGCCTCAAGTCAGCAAGACTCATTTTCCTGAGTTCAAACAAGGTAGTAAGCTTTGTTTTGGTCATACTAAATTTTAGAAGTTTATGGTCAATCCAGTTCCAAATGTTCAAAATACAGTTTGTGACATAGGACTATAGCACAAGGAGAAAGGCTATGGCCATATACATATACATACATACATATATACACACATACACATATACATATACACACATACATAGATGCTATATACACATATACATACATACACATACATTATTCACATACACATACATACATCTTCCACATGAAGAGGATCATGAACCCATGGGAACTGGACAGATCACCAAGTAAGATAATAGAAATCAAAAAGAGAAGAATGATGAGAACAGAGCTTTGGAAGACCCCCCATAGTTTGTGGGTATTTCATGGAAGGAAGGAAGGAAATAAGCATTTTATTAAGCCTTTACTAGGTGCCATGCACTGTGTTAAATGCTTTACAAACATCTCATTTTATTCTCACAACAATAACTCTAAGAGGTAAGGGCAATTATTACTCCCATTTTATAGATGAAGAAACTGAGGCAGACAAAAGGTTAAATGTCTTGCCCAGGATTTTATAGAGCAACTAAGTTATTGAGACCAAATCTGAACTTAGATCTTCCTGCCTCCATGCCCAGAGCTCCATCAGCTCTGACACTGATATCATTAGTAAATGCCCAGTTGATTTCTCCCTTGTCACCATCTCACTTTATTTTGTGTTACCCTTATCTTGGTATGTTAACCTTCAAAGTAAAATGTAAGCTGCTTAAGGCCAGGGGCTTCTTTTTATAAACTTTGTGCTATCAATGCCCAGCACATGGCAGGTAGTTGGTAAATAGTTGTTGACTTGAATTAAATATTAAATTGAATTAAAAATTAAATTAAATGTCTTTTCAATGAGAACCTGTGAGCTGTGCTTCTGTTTGGCTTTAAATTCTTAAGTCATCGAGTTTTGTTTACTTTTACATAGTCCTTTTTCAGTCATGTCCAACTCTTCATGACCTCATTTAGAGTTTCCTTGGTAAAGAGATTGAAGTGGTTTGCCATTTCCCTCTCCAGCTCATTGTACAGATGAGAAACTGAGGCAAACAGGATTAAGTGACTTGGCCAAGGTCACATAGCTACCAAGTGTCTGAGGCTGGGTTTGAACTCAGGAAGAGGGGTCTTCCTGATTCTAGGTCCAGCACTCTATCCACTGTGCCACATAGCTGCCTACAGTTTTATTTATAGATAGAATCAACAAGCATTTATTAAATGTATTACATTCTAGGGACTATGCACAGATCCAAAGAATGAAACAATCCCTACCTTCAAGGGGTTTCAATGTAGTCTAATGGCAGAACATTGTCAAGTTTGGTTCCTTCAGTCATAATAGCAGATTTTGTTGTGTTTAAGCCCAACCATGAGGAGAGCTCCTTACCCAGAGGGGCACGCAGATCAGACATCAGCCCTTCATTTCTACTAGAGGGTTATTAGGGCCTTGCTATTCCACAGTGTTGATGACTTAGTCGTAGTCATCATATCCAGCTTATGCCTAAGACGGTGGACCAAAAGGAGGTCAGGATGAACAAGCCCAGTTGTTGGGATACTTGTCAGGAAAGATCCGGTTGGCAGCAACAGGGGGATAATGCACAGATCACTTTAACAAGGCTCAAGGAGTACAGAGGCATGAAGAATGGGATGGGGGGCGAGGGGGGTATATAGAGTCACTTATGTAATAGTAGAGAAGAATTGGGAGCACTTGAGCAGCATGGACCATAAGTGGGAGGAACATTTGGTACCCATTTTTAGAGGGTTCTTTGCGGGAGGAGAGGGGACAAAGTCTTAGCCATATACCCTAAGGGTTGTCTCATGAGCATATCAAGGCCATCTTAGTGTTATCAGCACTGCCTTAGGGTTGCCTTATTTGTATATTTTTGCTACCTTGGGGTTGCCTTTTTAGCATATCATTTTCTGGTTCTACCACACATATCTGGTGCTTATGCACAGCCATAGGCTGAGAGCTGTTTACTGGGGCTTAGCTGGCTTCTTTTAATTTACATACCCTCTGGATGTGGCCTTAATTAATTTAGGAGACAGATTTGGCAAGTGGCTTCTATGTTCTTCTTTAGACTCTTTGCTCCTGTTTCCTATTTATTGTAACCTTACTAGTCTAACTGGTGAGATGGTTGTAGGGACCTTAACAAGATATAATTTTGATACACTTTTGTATAATGTGTTAAGGTTTTTGAGAAACAGCATGACATAGTTGACAGAGAATAGGATCTCAGATCCAGGAATACTTGGGTCCATAAGGTTCTTCTGAGATGTACTCACTGTGTGACCCTGGGTCAGTCACTTAACTTCTCAGTTTCCCCAGACAACTCTTTAACATTATACATTGCAGACCTGCATTGATACAGGGAGTTTCTGTATCTGGAAGTTTTCAACTTTTTATGAAATCTTAAATCCAGTCTCCCTTCAGGTTTCCACTTTACATATACTATTAAGCCAAATTAGATGATATACCATCTTGTTGTGGCCAACAGTGTGAAGAGCTCCCATTAGTTAGGGGATTGTATATATCTTTCTTTCAGGAAAGTATGTATGTGTATATATACACATACATACATATATGTGTGTATGTGTGTGTGTATATATATAAAAAATTTGTTGTTCAGTCATTTTAGTTGTATGCAATTCTTTGTAACCCTTATGTATGAGGTCATATGGGCAAAGATGCTGGAGTGGTTGCCATTTCCTTCCCCAGTGGATTAAAGCAAGGGGAGATTAAGTGACTTGCCCAGGGTCATACAGCTAGTGTGTGTGTCTGAGCCCAAATCTGAACTCAGGTCTTCCTGACTCCAAGCTCAGAGTTCTGTCCACCGAGCCACTTCGCTGCCTCCAAGTGACTTACCTAGGGTGATAGTTCTGGAGTTGTTTCAGTTGTGGTTGACTCTTTGTGACCCCATTTGAGATTTTCTTGGCAAAGCTACTGGAGTGGTTTGCCAAATCCTTCTCCAGCTCATATTACAGATGAAGAAACTGAGGCAAACAAGATTATAAGTAACTTGCCCAGAGTCACACAGGTATTGTCTTAGACTATATTTGAACTCAAGTCTTCCTGACTCCAGGTCCAACACTCAATAGCAGATGCTAGATCGAATGCTTGTTGAATGAATGAATGAATGGGAATGATACTACTGACATCAGTGGATTGTTTTGAGGAAAACTCTTTGCAAAGTACTGTATGATTGTGAAATATTCTCATAAATGTAGCAGCAAAAGGCTAATAAGAGATGGAACAGTAGCTCAAAAACACAGCCGAGTCAGAGGATCACTGGGTCATAGATTTAGAGCTGGAAGAAAGCTTTGAGGTCATCTAGCCAAACCTCACTTTATAGATGAGGGAAATGAGACCCAAAATCTGATCTTCCTAAGGTCATACAACTTATTGTAAGAAGCAGAGCTGGAATTTGAACTAAAGTCCTCGAATTCAGAATCCCTTGTTCTTTCTTTTTGGGGGAGGGGCGGAGAGAGGTGAAGGCAGTTGGGGGTTAAGTGACTTGCCCAGGGTCATACAAGTAGCAAATGCCTGCATTTGAACTCAGGCCCTCCTGACTCCAGGGCCAGTGCTCTCTATCCAATGCACTGTCTAGCTGCTCCATTGTCCTTTCCATCACATCATGATGCCTCCCAAGGAAGTTGTGTGGGTTTTTGTTTTTTAAGTTATTGGAGATACCTAAGTATGTTTATAGTTCAAAGAGATAAATAAAGGTCTGAGAGAGGAAATAATGGATGGTCCTGGAAGAGATGGAAGGAAATGGGATTTAAAGCTAGACATGGAAGAATTAGCCTTACTAAAGTGGGACAGTTCTTTCTATCAGACCAAAGGGTGGGAGAAAATGAATGAACAGGTAAAGTTAGGGAAATTTTGAGATATTCTCACTACTTTCCGACTTATTCCTTGTTTATGCTTCCAAACTCCTTTTAAGAGCTGGCTTTATTCATTTATTCATTCATCCATTTATTTATTCATTCATTGCCATTAACTTAGTCTCTAAACTTTCTTCTCTCTACCAATCCACTGAAATTGCCTCTCAATGAATGTCAGCTGCTAGAAGCAAGGACTACATGAGGAAATCCTGTTGGTATGTGAGCCCTACACCGTTTTCTGCCCACTCTTGCCACATCTAAATCTGACCTCAAAAGTTCAGTTTAGTGAAATGTCAGTGTAGGCAAAGGCAACTCAACTGTGTAATCCATTGATTTAGCATTTCTATAGCACTTTAAAGTTTACAAAGTGATTTCCTGACAGGAGGGTACTGATTTCATTACAACCTTTGTTATTGTGTTCGTCCTTCATTGCCAAAGAAGACCATGCCATCAGAGAAATGATGACATGACCTGCACTTGACTTTGTTTTGAGTGAGGGAGGGCTGTGCAGGTCACCAGCCTCACTTCTCCTTTAGAGCCATCTCAGTGAGTTGGGTATAGGGAGAGTAATGAGATTGCTTTTACCCTCCATGATAGTTCCTATGTAGAAGTTGATTAGTCAATAGTCTAGGTAGCCTTTTCTCAGGGTTTCTTCTCAAAAGCCTTTGCCAGTCAAAAGATCTTCTGTTTCAGAGGGAAAGCTGGGATTTTAATTTGTACCCAGTTTCTGACCCTCTTTTAGTTATGACATGTAAATGGATTACTAGAGTGATTCAGAAATACAAATTTGATTTTTCTAGGGATAAGCAAGGATCAGTCAGAAGATGTCCTATGTGATTCCTCAGTACCAAATAGGAGGAAGCATTTCTATATTAAAATGATAAAAGAGTTTGTTCATGTGATCCTTTTTTCTGAAGTGATCACGTGAAACAATGAGCACCATGGTATTAAGAACTGAATTGGGCCATTTGCTTACCATCAGGCTGTCAAGCTATGCCCCTATTTTACTCAACAGGTGGAAAACAGTATTAACTGCAATATTTCCTTTAATTGCAAAAGATTACAGTTGTGGACTTCTCCAATCTGCCCCAGGTGGGATTTATCTCAGGTTCCCAGAAGCGGAGAGCTCTATGTGATTTTTCAAGAGAGCTCAACCTATCAATTACCTTCAGCACTAGGGAGTTTGGTGGAACTATTATGTGGAGCACAGGTTTTGGTTAGTCTTATTTTAATTCATATTTTTACTGATATTTACTGATAAAGAATGATGCTTAACATTCAGACGTTGAAAATTTTAACCTTTATTGTTTCCTTCTCTTTAATTTCACAAGTATTCAGAATGACTAATATAACTGAGGGAGGTTAAATAAACTTAATCAAGGTCACACAAGCTAGTGTACACCAGAGATGGATTCAACTCAGGAGAGCACTCTTTCCCCATCATGCTGGTTCTCAATAATATGTCTATCAGCATTGCCAACCTATTATTGGAAACTTTGAATGGCCAATCACCACAATGACTTGTGAAAGTCATAGTCTATTTGAAGGAGAGCCACTTTCCACAACCACATCATGGCAGGAGGCCCTGGAAGTTATTTATCATAAAGCCTTCTCCCTTATCAGATCATTAATTGTGCTAGTACACAGAAAAATCTTGAATAATTACTCAGCTTTGTCCTTTTGTTCCACCTCTACCAAGAAATGTCCTTCCCAATTGATCATGAAGCCATTTTTAGCCCATTTTAATTTAAATACAAAGATTATGTAGTAAGTTCACTTTATTCTCTGTCATAAGAATAATTAGTATTGATTAATTCATGAGTTGCTAATTAAGTATTGGTACTTAGCTGTAAAATGACGGAATGGAGGCACCAGGATAAGTTTCTAACATATCTGAAACCATTTTATATTCCCTGGTTAATGTGGACTTCTTTTGGCTGATTTATGAGACAAGTTATGTTTGCCTTAAACTAATTTTTCTTTTTTTCCCCTTAAAGTATTTTTTAAAGCATGGTGCTCCAACTGGACGTGAGTCCAATCATTCAGATAAAAATGTTAACCTAGGGGAGGAACAAAGATTCCCTCTAACCTTTTTAGGCTCTGAGAGCAGACAGTTAAGTAGACAGGTACCAAGTACAAATGCAGTCTACATAGACTACTGCTGTCATTCAGCCAAATAGAATTAAGCTGAAATATTTAATGGTATAAATAGTATTGTATGGTATTTATATATAGGGAATTCAACATAAATGACAAATTCATATTATATTTACACAGCTAAATAAGTCATTTTTTCTTCCAATTTTATTACTTTAGTACCTATAAACAATAGCAATATAAAGTTTTCCCTCAGTTCATTTACACTTCCTCACTAACCCTGCCCTCTACCTCTTCCATGACCCAGGACAGATTCTCAGGCTCTCTACTGACACCCACATTTCCTTTTCCTCCCTACTCCCCATGCAGGATCAAAGAGATAGCAAGTGGGCTCCTTTTTATGTAGCATGCCCAAATGATGGCATCAGACTTCAAAAATTGTCTCATTATTCTTGAGCAAAGCCTTAATTATTAAATGTATGTTTTCAATTAATCAATAAACATTTATTAAGTACCTACTATGTGTCAAGGAGAGGTGAATAGCCAATCGATTATGGTTTGGATAGGTAGACTTTAGAATTCTTGAACAGAGAGGTGGCACATTTATGGATGATGGCAAGATCAAGGACATGACCATTTTCATGTGTGCCAGGTGGGTGGAGCAGTAGGTTATGGGAATACGTAGGTTTAGGAACCAAGTAGGTATGGTACTTGAGAGAATGTCTATGTGCATGTTGAAGTTTTCTGGTGTGAGAGCAAGAGTTGAGAAAGACAAAAAAATTGTGAGTCAGATATCAAAATCATAGAGGAAAAAAGGGGAGTGACTTTGGGGTCTGCCAGGATCTTGTTTGAGTGGTAGATATGACTAGCATGAACCTCAAAGGAAGGGAGGTTACTGAGTGATGGAGGTAGGAGAATGTGGAAGTAGCTAAAGGGGATCAAGGAGTTAAAATGTAGCTAGTACCACAAAAGGTGGGTCAGGGAGGCTGTGTTGCTGGTGGGGTGGAGGACAGACAGGTTTCAATAAATGAAATGATGGAACAAGTGGGAGAGAAAAAGATTTAAGATAAAGGGAAATTTGTCACCCATACAACAGGCCTGCCAGAGGGCACAGTGGGCAGGCTGAGTGGTGTTTGGTTGTAACTTTGGGATAGGAGGGTTGTGGGAGACAGGAATGAGGAATAAGATGGCGGAGTTCTAAATGAGGTTTTCTTTTTATTGATGGAACAAAAATTATTTTGGTAAATAGATGTTTAGTTTAATTCTTTTTTGCGTGGAGGAATTACTGAATCAGGAAAGAGAAGCCTCTCTTTTCCCACTCCCATCCTATAAAGTTTGCCCAGCCGAAATATAAACTTATTCATTCTGTCTCACATTTTCCCTTCCTTGGTTTAAGCATAGATCTGTTTTGTTTTGTTAACTTCAATTTTTCCCTTCCCTAACTCACAGATACCAAGAATCCAAGCAAGACCTGTTTCCATGGTGGCCAGTGCTATCATCATTCCCCTTGTCCTTGTTCCAGTATTTTTCTTTTTCCTTAGTCTCAGCATTATGATTGTAGGAAGATATCTGGAGCAACTGGACCTTGGAGACCATGCTCTCGCTTCTCCTATCTCCAGTTGACCCCTTTCCCAATTTAGCTTATTTAAGAAGGCATATGTGAATAAATTTCTTTTTTAAATTCAATTATATTTTCTCTTTTAAATACTATCTCTTTTCTCCTTTTCCCCTATGGTTCAAAAAAGCAAGGAAAACAAAATCCATTACAAATATGTTTAGTCATGCAAAACAAATTTCTGGGGAGAGAGAGAGAGAGAAAGAGAGAGAGAGAGAGAGAGAAACTGTTTCAGTTTGTATTCTGAGTCTCTCAGCTCTCTATGAGGAGATGAATAGCAGGTTTCACCATGAATTCTTTGGAATTGTGTGTTGATCAGAGTTACTTTCTTTCAAAGTTGATTATCAATACAATATTGCTGTTACTGTATAAATTGTTCTTCTGGTACTGCTCACTTTATTTTGCATCAGTTCATATTAGTCTTTCCAGGTTTTCTGAAACTATACCCTTGGATAGTTTCTTGTATTTTTCTCTGAAAACTGCCCATTTATAACCTTTGATCATTTATCAGTTGGGTAATGGCTCTTATTCTTAGTTTTACTAGAAAAACTTGCTTCAAAGATTCCCACCACCACCATGATTCCTGCTTTTCTTTTAATTTTATCTGTATTGGTTTTGTTAATGCAAAAACTTTTTAATTTTATGTAATAAAAATTATCTATTTTGGGATGGGGCCAAGATGGCAGAGTAGAAAGATGCACATACACTAGCTCTTCCCCCACACACATAAAATACCTATAAAGAAAGACTCTCAACAAATTCTATAGAGCAGCAAAAGCTATAGAACAAAGGAATGGAGGAGATCTCCAGCCCAGGGTAATCTGAAAGGCTTATGGGAAAGGTCTGTTGCACCTGATGTGAGACCAGAGCCCAACTCAGCCTTGGCTTCTCAGCACGGCTCCAGGAGGAGGATGAGAGCAGGTTCTGGGGAGGAATCACTAGCATCAGTAGCAGCGGTTTGCAGATTCCCTCAGCCCATAAGTGCCAAAGGTCAGTGAGAGGGTTTTTCAGCTGGCAGAAAAGGGAGTAGGGTCTTCCCACAACTTCGGCCTCAGCCAAGAGCAGAGGCCCCATTGGGCTGCAGCAGCTCCCACAGCAGTCCACATCCATTGTTGGATTGTAAAAGCCCTGGGGGCACTGAGCTGCTGATCCCTACCTCAGCCCTGTGGGGAGACCCTGCCCCCACCTAATACTTCTGGAGGAATTGAGCAGGTGATCTTTATCTCACACTGAATGGCGGCCCTGCCCCCTGCCAAAAGCCCCTGGGGGAAGTGAGCAGCTTATCTGAATCTCCAGTGCTGGCTCAGTGGAATTGGAGGTCAGGTGGTTGTGGAGAGGAAACTACTACTCACAGATTCTGGGCACAAAAGTTTCTGTTTGCTCCCAGACCAGTGTACATGCTTGATTGTGCCACCTTGGAGGAACTGAGATCTTACAGATCCCCAAAGTATACCCTATTCTGGCCAAAAGACCCAAAAGTCAAGTAACTGGTTGATAAAATGCCCCAAAAAGGGGAAACAAAATAAGACTATAGACAGTTACTTTCTTGGTGAACAGATATCTTCTCCCATCCCTTCTGATGAGGAAGAACAATGCTTACCATCAGGGAAAGACATAAAAGCCAAGGCTTCTGTACCCCCAAAATCCAAAATAAATATTCAATGTTCTCAGGGCATGGAAGAACTCAAAAAGGATTTTGAAAATCAAGTAAGAGAGGTGGAGGAAAAATTGTGAAGAGAAATGAGATGCAAGAAAATCATGAAAAACAGGTCAACAGCTTGCTAAAGGAGACCCAAAAAATGCTGAAGAAAATAACACCTTGAAAAATAGGCTAACTCCATTGGCAAAAGAGGTTCAAAAAGCCAATGAGGAGAAGAATGCTTTCAAAAGCAGAATTAGCCAGATGGAAAAGGAGATTCAAAAGCTCACTGAAGAAAATAGTTCTTTCAAAATTAGAATGGAACAGATGGAGGCTAATGACTTTATGAGAAACCAAGAAATCACAAAACAAAACCAAAAAAAATGAAAAAATGGAAGGTAATGTGAAATATCTCATTGGAAAAACAACTGACCTGGAAAATAAATCCAAGAGAGACAATTTGAAAATTATGGGACTACCTGAACGCCATGATCAAAAAAAGAGCCTAGACATCATCTTTCATTAAATCATCAAGGAAAACTGTCCTGATAGTCTAGAACCAGAGGGCAAAATAAATATTGAAAGAATCCACCAATCACCTCCTGAAAGAGAGCCAAAAAGAGAAACTCCTAGGAACATTGTAGTCAAATTCTAGAGTTCCTAGGTCAAGGAGAAAATATTGCAAGCAGCTAGAAAGAAACAATTTGAGTATTGTGGAAATACAATCAGGATAACACAAGATCTAGCAGCTTCTACATTAAGGGATTGAAGGGCTTGGAATATGATATTCCAGAAATCAAAGGAACTAGGACTAAAACCAAGAATCACTTACTCAGCAAAACTGAGTATAATACTTCAGGGGAAAAAATGGTCTTTCAATGAAATAGAGGACTTTCAAGCATTCTTGATGAAAAGACCAGAGCTGAAAAGAAAATTTGACTTTCAAACACAAGAATGAAGAGAAGCATGAAAAGGTAAACAGGAAAGAGAAATCATAAGGGACTTACTAAAGTTGAACTGTTTACATTCCTACATGGAAAGACAATATTTGTAATTCTTGAAACTTTTTTCAGTATCAGGGTAGTTGGTGGGATTACACACATACACACACACACACACACAGCACAGCACAGGGTTGGTTAAAAAGGAAAGGATTATATCTAAAGAAAATGAAATTAAGGGGTGAGAGAGGAATATATTGAGAGAAGAAAGGGAGAAATGGAATGGGGCAAATTATCTCTCATAAAAGAGGCAAGAAAAAGACTTTTCAATGGAGGGGAAAAGGGGGAAGGTGAGAGGGAAAACATGAAGCTTACTCTCATCTCATTTGATTCAAGGAAGGAATAAAGTGCACATTCATTTTGGTATGAAAACCTATCTTACAATACAGGAAAGTAGGAAATAAGGGGATAAGCAAGGTAGGGAGGATAATGGAAGGGAGGGCAATGGGAGGGGGGAGCAATTGGAAGTCAACACTCTTGGGCAGAGACAAGGTCAAAAGAGAGAATAGAAGAAACAGGTGGCAAGATAGGATAGAGGGAAATATAATTAGTCTTACATAACATGACTATTATGGAAGTCATTTGCAAAACTACACATATACACCATATATTGAATTGCTTGCATTCCCAATGGGGATGGGTGGGGAGGGAGGAAGGAGAAGTTGGAACTCCAAGTTTTAGGAACAACTGTTGAGTATTGTTCTTGCATACAACTGGCAAACAAGAAATACAGGAAATTGCCCTACAGGACAAAAGAGAAGATGAGGATAAGGGAAGGGAGGGATCTTAGAAGGGAGGGCAGATTGGTGGTAGGGGTAATTAGAATGCTCAGCACCTTGAGGTGCGGGGAGGGGAGAGATGGGGAGAAAATTTGGAACTCAAAATTTTGTGGAAATGTACGTTGAAAACTTAAAATAAATAAATTTTAAAAAATTATCTATTTTATCTCCTATGAAACCCCTCCCCCATCATGAACTCTTTCCATAATATTTCTAATTTGTTTATGATGTTACTCTTTATGTCTAAATCATGTACTCATTTTGAGCTTGTCTTGACATACAGGGTGAGATGGTGCTCCTTGCCTAGTTACTGCCAGACTATTTCCCAGTTTCTCAAAATTTTTGTCAAGTAGTGAGTTCATGCCCCAATAGCTGCAATCTTTGAGTTTATCAAGTACCAAGTTATTGTGCTCATTTTCATTTATATGTTCTGCAGCTAAACTGTTCCACTAATCAACTTCTGTATCTCTTATCCAATACCAAATTATTCTGTTGATTACCAAAGTTTTGCAGTATTTTTTGAGATCTAGTTCAAGGACCCCTTCCTGTTCATTTTTAACAATTGATTTCCTTGATATTCTTGACCTTTTGTCTTCCAGATGAATTATTTTTTCTAGCTCTATAAGCAATTCTTTGATAATTTGCTTGGTATAGCAATGAATCACTTCGGTGATGTTGTCATTTTTATTAAATTGGCTCACTCTGCCCCTGAGCAATTAGTATTTCTCCAATTCTTCAGATCTCTCTTTGTGAAGAGAATTGTGTAATTGTGTCCTTATAGTTCCTATGTATGTTGGCAGATAGACTCCCAAATATTTTATACTTTCCATAGACATTGTAAGTGGAATTTCTCTATCTCCTCCTGTTCAATTTTATTGATAATATCTTGCAATTTTACTTTAGTTAAGTGTTTTGATTATTTTTTTAGGTGATTCTAGGGTTCTTTAAGTGAACCATAGAAAAAAGTTATAGTTTTGTTTCGTTTTTGCCTAAGCTTATTCATTAAACTTTTTTCTTGTCTTATTGTTAGACTTAATATATCAAGTACAATTTTGAAATGGTAATGGTGATAATGAACATCCCTGCTTCACCCTTCATTTTACTGGAAAGGTTTCTAGGTTATCTTCATTACAGATGCTCTTGGTTTTGAATAAATACTAGTCATCATTGAAAGGAAAATTTCATTTAAAAGGAATGGGTATTGTATTTTATCCAAAGTCTTTTCAACATCTCTTGAAATAATGAACATTTAATTTTTACTTTTGATGATTTTGTCATTGATATGCCAATAATGTTGATAATATTCCTAAAAGTGAACTAGTTCTTCATTTCTGGCATAAATCCAACCTAATCCAAGTGATATGTTACTATATTCTCCTTGCTAGTATTTTAATTTTTTTGCATCAATATTCTTTAAGGAAATTGGTTTATAGTTTTTTTTTCCTTCCATTTTGACTCATCCTAGTTTAGATATCAGGCCATATTTTTGTCAAAGAAGGAATTTAAGAGGACCCCTTCTTTACCTATTTTTCCAAACAGTTTACATAGTATTAGAATTGTTCTTTAAATATTTGGTAGAATTTGCTTGTAAATCTATCTGCTCCTGGATTTTTTTGGGGGGAGGGTGTTGATTTATGGATTATTCAATTTTTCAAAATCAGTTGGAAATGGCTAAGAAATAGAGGGGTAGACCAGTGGAACAGCTTAGGTACTCAAGACACAGTAGTCAATGAATATAGCAATCTACTGTTTGATAAACTCAAGGACCCCAGCTTCTGAGATAAAAACTTATCATTTGACAAAAACTGCTGGAAAAATTAGATAACAGTGTGGCAGAAACTGGGCATAGACCAATGTCTGACACCGTACACAAGAATAAAGTCCAAATGGATACATGATTTAGGTATAAAAACTGATACTAAAAACAAATTAGGGGAGCAAGGAACAATGTATTTGTCAGATTTATAGAGAATGGAGAAATTTATGAGCAAACAAGAGATAGAGAATATTATGAAATGCAAAATGGATAATTTTGATTACATTAAATTGAAAGGTTTTTGCACAAACCAACTCAATGCAACCAAGATTAGGAGGGAAACAGAAAACCGGGAAAGAATTTTTACAACTAGTATCTGTGATAAAGACCTCATTTCTAAAATATATAGAGAACTGAGTGAAATGTACAAGAATGCAAGTCATTCCCCAATTGATAAATGGTCAAAGGATATGAACAGGCAGTTTTCAGAGGAAGAAATTAAAGCGATCTATAATCACATACAAAAAATGCTCTAAATCACTATTGATTAGAGATGCAAATCAAAACAACTCTGAGGTACCACATCACACCTATCAGATTGACTAACATGATGAAAGAGGAAGATTAATGTTGGAGAAGAGGTGGGAGAGTTGGAACACTAATTCATTGTTGGTGGAGCTGTGAGATGATTCAACCATTCTGAAGAGCAATTTGAAACTATGCCCAAAGGGCTACAAACATGTGTATACCGTTTGTCTCAGCAATATCACTTCCAGGACTGTATCGCCAAGAGATCATAACAATGGAAACATGTACAAAATATTTATAGCAGCTCTCTTTGTGGTGACCAAGAACTGGAAATCATGGGGATGACAATCAATTGGGGAAGGGCTGAACAAGCTGTGCCTCATGAATGTAATGGAATCTATTGTGCTATAAGAAATGATGAGCAGGAAGACTTCAGAGAGGCCTGGAAGGATTTATATGAACTGATGCTGAGTGAAAGAAGAACCAGGAGAACACTGTACACAGTAACAACCAGAGTGTGTGAAGAATTTTTCTGGTAGACTTAGCTCTTCACAGCAATGCAAAGACCTAAAACATTCCCAAAGGACTCGAGGCAAAATGCCATCCACATCTGAGAAAGAACTATGGAATTGGAATGCAAAATGAAGCAGAATATTTTCTCCTGTGTTATGTTTTGTTTTTTCTCATGGTTTCTCCTATTCATTTTAATTCTTCTGTGCAATATGACTAATATGAAAATGTGTTTAATAAGAAAGTATGTATAGAACCTGTATAAGACTGCACACTGTCTCGGGGAGGGGGAGAAAATCTAAGACTTATGGAAGTGATTGTAGAAAAATGAAAACAAATAATAAAAAATACATTTTCCAATGCTCCATTCTAAAATTCCATTTATTTCCTTAATTTCTTTCTTGGTTATTTTATGGTTAGGTTTACCTAGATCTTTAGAGGGGGCAAATTTGGGGCCCCCAGAATTATGTTTTACTATTTTCTCCTGTAACTCATTTAACTTCTCCTTTAAGAATTCAGATACTATACCATTTGGTATATATATGTTCAGCATTGATATAGTGCTTTATTTTTATCTCATATTGACCCTCACAACTCTTCAAGGTAGGTGCTATTATCCCCATTTAACAGATGAGGAAACTGAGGTGCCACCTAGGGGCCGCCAGCCATCTGTGAAACTTTGTACCAAAATGTAATTTATCTGTTTCTCTCTTCTACTTAGGTCTATTTTTGTATTTCATTTGTCTAAGATCATGCTTATTACAACAATATGCGTAATAGTTAATAACATATTAGTATATATAATATAAATACACAATAATGTTACCAAAATATGCACAATAGATTCTGCACCAGCCCCTTATTTTAACTTGCTGTATCTTTCCATTTCAAATGTTTCTTTTGAAAACATGAATTTGGTATCTAATTGTGTATGTATATTTTTTCCTCCTTGAATCACTTCAGATGAGTGTTTGCCTGCTCCCCCATCCACTGCCTCCTCCATTGTGTTCTTGGGTAACCCATTTATTTGAGATAATTCTCCTATTCCGTGCTTCCTATCCCTTCCCCCTTCTCTCAATGCATTTCTCTTCCCACTTTTGCACTCTTCTTTTTGAGATCATTCAAACAAAATAGAATCATATCCAGGCCCTTTGTCTAATTAGACCTGCCTTAAGACTCCTAATGATGATAAAGTTGGGGAGGGGGGTAGGGTTACATGTGTTTGTTCCCCATAAGAACATAAACAGTTTAATCTTGTTTAGTCCTTTATGATTCCTTACTCATGCATTTTTTTAGGCTTCCTTTCAGTCCTGTTTAAATGTCAAATTTTCCACTCAGCTCTGGTCTCTTCATTAAGAATACTTAAAAGTTCTCTACTTCATTAAAAATCCATTCCCTCTCCCACACTGATAGGATTTTAATCAGTTTTAAAAAAATAGGTTGTTCTGGTTGTAATTGTAGATCTTTTGCCTTTTGAAATATCTTATTCCAAGCCTTCCTTTTCTTTACAGGGATGGCTGCTAAATCTTGTGTGATTCCAACTGTGGCTCTGTAGTACTTCAGTTCTTTCTATATGCCTGCAGGATTTTTAGCTTGACCTTTGAGCTCTGGATTCATTTTTGTGGTTCTTTCGGGAAATGGCCAGTAGATTCTTTCAGTTTCTACTGTGCTCTGGAATCAGGGTAGTGATAAGGGGCTGGTGCAGAATCTATCGTGCCTGTTTTGGTAACATTATTATGTATTTATATTATATACAGAAACCTGGACAGTTCCTTTTATGATTTTGAAGTGTGATGTCTTGGCTATTTTCTTGTTCATGGATTTCATGTAGTCCAATGATCTCTCCTCAACCTACTTTCCAAGTAAGTTGTTTTTCCTATGAGTTATTTTATACTTTATTTTTCAGTGTTTTGTCTTTAATATTTCTTGATGTCTCATGGAATTGTTAGCTTCCATTTGGTCAATTTTAATTTTTCAAGGAGTTATATTCTTCAGTAAGATTTTTGTACCTCTTTACTAAGCCAAAGTTGTTAATTCTCTTTTCATATCTTTCTTGTTTACATAACTGTCACTTTTCCCATTCTTTCCTCTGATATTCTTATTTGGTTTTTAACACTTTTTTGTTCTTTTATAAAGTTTTTTAACTCTAATAGGCATTTTCACTAGACTTGTGTCTAATTTGCATTTTCTCTTGAGGCTTTGATCATAGTTATTTCAAGTTGTCTTCTGCTGTTTCTGTTTTGAGCTTCCCTGTTACCATCAGCTCTCTATGGTCAGACTTTTGCCATTGTTTGCTCATTCTTCTACCCTATTACTTGACTTTGGACTTTGTAAGTGGTGGGCTTTACATTTATGTGGGGAGGGAAGGATGTCCAAAGCTCAGATTGCTCTTCTCATGTCCTGCTGCTGCTTTTACAATCCAAGCTAGTGGGGGGGGTCTGCAAGCTTTCAGTGCTTTCAAAATCATGTGATCTGGTCTATTCACTGCCCTCTTGTTGAGCTCTGAAAGTTCCTTACTCACATTTAGGTGCATTGGTTTAAATGAGTTTCCATAGGCTACTACTGGACTCAGTCACTGTTAGACCTCTGCAGTTTTGGAGGGACTTAGCTGTTGATTCACCTTTGGTGTGGATCTCTTTTTTTCCACTGTAGGCTTACATATTGGGCTAAGGACAAGAAATGAGTCAGGACTTTATTCCTGGACTCAGAACCACCAAGCTAAATTTCTCCCGCTCGTTCCATTCTCAGTACTCAGCAAGGATGGACCCAGGCTGTCTCCCTAGAACCACTCTTCCTACCCTAAATCTGTCCAGGAGCTAGGAAATGAGTGATAAAAGTATCAGATGGCACCTATTCCTCCATTCAGCATTAGTTCAGGAATCCCTTGGATCTCTTCTTAACCCAATGCTTTCTGCCCCTAGTGCTCCTTTTCAGTCTGCTTTTCATCTCCATGTACTAGAATGCTCCTGTCCAGCTCCCCACTCCAGTGTTGACAGGCCTATTTGTCTTCTTAAGCTGCCTTGGACTGCAAAAATGACTCACTTTTTCTTTGGTATTCTGATTAGAATTCAGTCTGTTCTGTTTTCTAAGTTGTTTTGACAGTAGTATGCTGAGCAAATGAGGCTTCCTCTCACTCCACTACCTTGATTCCACCCCATAATTTCTAATTTGATCAAAACAGAAAAGCAGAATGGTATATAGTCAAAAGAATGACAGACTTAAGAGGCAGGAGATTTGGATTTGGAGCACAGCTCTACTACTTCCTTTTTGATCTTGGGCAAATTTTATCACATCTCTTTGGCACCTAGGTGGGCACAGTGAATACAGCACTGAGTCTGGATTCAGAAAGACGATTCAAATCCAACCTTACTTTGAGTCCTCATTTATAAAATGGGTATAATAATAGCCCAAACCTCATAGATCTGTTGTGAGGATCAAATGAGATAACATTTATAAAGTGCTTGGCACCGTGTCCAGCACATAACAGACACCTGATAAACACTTGTTCCCTTTTTCTTTTTCTTTATCTGTAAGATGGGGAAGGGGATGAAAGCTTTGCTGATATTATTACTAAGGTCTCTTCCAGCTTTAAATGTTAATGACCACTTGAAGTATGATATAATGTACATTAATTCAGCAAATAAGGCAAGACATATCTTCCTCCTTTCCTTCTTTTCTGAATCACATAAGCCATATCAAGTTACTAGCTTTATACTCTGAATATATTTTAACTCTAAAAAATGCAACATCACACGCGGAACCATTGTAATGCACTGCTTTTTATTCAGTTAAAACACATACAGCCCTCATTGTCAACATGTGTGTGTATATATGTACATGTACATATATACATACACAAATATTTATATACATATATTTAACAAAGCACAATGGGAAATGCTTTTCTAGATTACTTATTTGATTCTGTGGAATATAGGGTTAAAAATCATAATGAACTGAATTTCTACATTATCTTTTTGGTCTCCAAGCTTCTCAGTAGTAGAGCCACACTACCAAGGACCCCTTTTATATATAATATACATATTATATACACATACAAGCACATATGCAAAGGACCAGGACTTGTGGAAAATATTACATAGATAAAAACCTTGGCAATGAGATGCCATGCAGGAAAAGCTCTAGCTATGAACAAGTACAAAAATTAGTCAAAATACTCTTTAGTCCATTATGGCTTTGCGTAATTATTGGAGGAAGAAAATTTAAGACATTTCTTGTTAAAGGCACTTTGAAAGTAGTTATAAAATACTTCTTTGAATTAATTAATTCTTTGAATTGAATTAATTCAGTCCAAGTGTTGTTATTCCTTTTCTTACATTTCTGCCTATACTGGTACAATCTCCTAAAGGCAGTTGTGATGAAGAAAAATAGTTAACATTTAATACAAATATTAAAAATATGAAAACAAATGAATACACCTCTCAAATAGCTTTTGGTCCATGTGAAACAGGAAACAGCATTGGGACAGTAGTGTTTCACTGACTGCTGAGCAAACAATAAAACCCCAACCCATTCACAAAAATGATGTGCTCTAGTTCCAGTGTGTGGATTTGTCTCAAACTATAGACCTCCCCTCCACCCCCCCCCCCATTCAAAAAATATATCATTTTAAGCCCCACCAGTTCTTCAAAGTCTCTTTTAACTGAAAAACTGCCATCACTATGATTTGCTGTGCTATTTTGATGTGGGACAGGAACCCTCAGAATGCAGTAAAATCTATAATTCAGTATCCCGGTATCTAGCTGACTGTCCGTAATATCCACGCTTGGAATGTTCTGACAGCTGCTGGCGGTATTCTTCCTCTTCAATGTCACTGCTGTAACTTCCCCTAGAATCTTGGTATAGCCTTGAAGGTGGTTTCTGAGGCTCAGGGGGTCTGGAACTAACAAGTTAAGTATTATCAGTCACATAACCCAAGCATTTCTTCTCCATTTAAATCAAGAGTTCTCAACTATTTGGGGGACTGTTGTTGTTGATATCATGGACCCTTTAGCAGTCTCATGAAGCCTATGGACAATTTCTTCGAATAATATTTATTGTGTATATTCTGAATTAAAGGAGGTGCTAAATTTCAATTAGAGAGTAGTGAAACTAAAGGTAAAATTTTTTCCCCCATCTAATTTCCCCTTAGGGTCTATGGACCCTAGGTCAGAAAGTTTAAATGGTGTTGGTGTTAGTAAAACAAGAAACAGTAAAACCATGTAAGGAGAACCATTTTAAATTCATTTTTGCAAAGGGTAGCAAAAGCTAATATTTTTTTCTGAAAAAATAAGAAATTATTTCTGCTCCCACCTAAGGTTAACATGAGAAAAATTGCTAAATTCACAGTCCTTTGGTGGTAACTAAAGCACTGACTCATACAAGTTTTGCTTTCATCTAGGTGAATTAGGGTTCTGACTTTATTTCCTGTGACAAGTTTGTATGTCATGGAGTGTGCAGACCTGATCCACAGCAGGATGGATGATCTGCCAATTTCAATTACCCATAGCAGCGTGCCGCTTCATTGAGACTGACGATTCAGATGAGTTAGCTATATACATTTCCCCCCTCTATTAGTAAGGAGGAAACTTCCATTTATTTTTATGCAACTGTAAATCTAAACTCTAGCATCGACAGGACCCATTCGTGATCAGGACAGTTTTTCCCCCTTTCTAAGAACTGGGAAACAATCTAGCATAGAGTTGGCTGTGATGTAAAATGTTACTGTAATTCTCAGTACTTAAAAGTATTTGACCAAACACTAGTTGGCTGAGTTTTATAACTCCCTTGAGGCAAACCATTTAGCAAATGAATCTGAATTTTACAGGTGGCAGAAGAGAGCGCTCAAAAGGGTTAAAGATGAAATTACAGAAAAAAACTGAGTAAAACTCAATGTTAGGACCCAGGAGTTCCTTTATGGTGCTACTCCACTGTCATTCCAATATAGTTTCTCTCAAATAATCCAATAGCTCATTTAACATTTCAGTTTTCCTACTGGAAAAGAAATGAATGAATTTTTGGTATATTCACAGAAACATCTGACATCTCCCTCATCCTTAGATTTTTTTTTTTAGTCAATCAGGAAATTAATGAGTTGACTTTGAAAATAAACTCTCTGGACTTTTCTGGTATTCAAAGGCACAGCAGAAACAAGAAACTCTACAAGCTCTAAATCTTTAGGTCAGACAACGTGGCTTCAGAGAAGGACCGACATAAAATCTGTAAACTTTGGCTCTTCATCACAGTCAGACAAGATGAGACGTCCCTTACCTTGTGGCCTGGGATGAGCTGGGGTCTGGTTTTGGTGCTTTGATGGGCACAGCGTAGATGTCAGGATGCTTCTGAGCAATTTCAAGCTGTGACAAAAGATGAGAAGTAACAGAATTGGTCAATGGAACTGAAGGAAACTGAGGCTTTCCTTCCTGCTTCAGTCACCTAGAGCAGCCATACTAGTGGAGAAACTATGACAAGTGACAGGAGGGAGTCCTGCTACTAATTTCTAGGAAAGGAGGTGGGACTATCTCATACTTTTCAGTGGTGAGTTAGTTATATCCAGTGACATATACAAATATGAAAGATACCCATAGGCCCTCATGCTTGTCTGTGACAGACTTAACTGATAATGACAGGTATATCCACTGGGCAAAAGAAGCCCCCAAGTGTTTTTATTTAGCAATAAGAGAATTTTGTTATTTTCGGTAACAAAGTTTTTTGAAGCAGTTCAAATTGCAAACACTCAACAATGTAAACTTACTTATCTTCAGAGAAAACAATTTTCACCCCAGCTCCAACATTCAAATGGAAACCTGTATGCTAACAGGTACAATGACTCAACGGTCCTATATTCCACACAATCAATAAAATCGCCCAGGCAGGTTTCATTTTTTAAATCCATTTTACCCTTGCATTCTGTGCTTCTTGGAGTTCTTGTATTCTCTGTATCCTTGCCTTGTGATCCATCTTCTCAAATATTTTAACTTTGCCCAGAACTGACTTTGGAGTATTTTCTGTCTCTTCCCCATTTCCTTCATCCTCCTCATTTTCTTGGGAAGAGAAAGTAGCTGTAGACTTCAATATAGAACGTCCAAAGGCAGGTTTTAGAGGAACAGGTGGAGCATATGTTTTAGTGACTGCCCCAGGAATTTCATTACTGGCGGTAACAGAGTTGTTTGGTTTGTATTCATAGGACTTAGGAATGTCATAGGATTCATCTTTGTTTTGGAATTTGGCCTGCAGATAGCAAAAACATATTTAGCTTGAGCTTTCATCATAGGATCATGCATCTGGAGTTGCAAGAAACCACAGAATTTCTTTAGCTTAAGCCCCCTCATTTTAGATAAGGAAAGTAAGCCCCAGGTAGGTTAAAGGTGATTTGCCTAGAGCCACAGAGATAGTAAGAGTTAAAAGGTAAAATTTAAATCCAGGTCATACGATCACAGATTGAACTGAAAAGGATTTTACAATGCCAGGTAATCCAATATTTTTATTTTACAGAGAAGGCAACAGAGGCTTAGAGAGGTTATGTGATTTGCCAAAGGTACCTGTCTAGTAAGAAGAAGACTCAGGACTTGAACTTAGGTCCACTAACTGCAAATCTTGGTTCTAACATGAGTGATCTTTCCAACAGAACCTGCTGTCCTCCAGATTATTTTTATCTTAAATAAGTGGGATAGTATACTCTTGGTATCCATTTCTGTAGACATCCTGCTATTTTAAATGGTATTCCAAAAGAGGAAGGTAAAAGGGCACTGGTCAGCATATCCTTTTCTTTCTCATGAAGGTAATCCCATGAACATTTTAAGGAAAACCAAGTTGGACCAAATGTCCAAGTCAAGATGCAAACTCTAAGACTAATCCTAAAACTGACAGTAGGATACTAGGGCGCCAGACTACCTGTTTCAGTCAATTTGATTTCAGATCAGCCTATAGGTTTTAATTAATATCATGGCATATGAGTCATTAATGTTCTTGATCAAGGCAAAAATTTTCTTACTTCTTTTCTGTATTCTAAAAATACCAAAGTACTGAGTTGAAGGGGAAAATGAAAATAAGGTGTTTATGAAATAACTTTGATTTGTGTTTGGAGAGGAGTTAGATGATGTGAGCCTGTATTGCCCTGTATTTATCCTGTACCCTTCAATGCTTCACATGTTTGGGTACAGATTTTTGCAATCGTAAAGAATTTTCTGAGAATAGCCAACTCCCAAAATGTGGACAGGGAGTTGTCATTTGCTAGTAAGAAAAATATAGATATTTAGAGATCTTTAATTCCAACCTTCCTATACTTCTAACAATTGTTTAAAAGATTAAAAACCTTGATATTAAAGGCCCAATATTTCCTTTCTTAAAAATGCCTTTCATTCTTACGTTTTTCATTCCTTAATGTTGGGTTCCCTGTGGGTTAAAATAAAAATAATAAAATCTAAGATATATTGTTTTAAGGCCTACATAATGTTATATAAAAATATACACAGTGATATATTTAATGAATTATATATGTGTGTGTACATATGTGTACGTGTGAATATGTATATATACACATATGACAGTCACTTAACTCTGTTTGCCTCAGTGTCCTCCTCTGTCAAATGAACTGGAGAAGGAAATGGCAAACCACTCCAGTATCTTTGCCAAGAAAATCCCAAATAGGGTCACAAAGAGTCAGACAGGACTGAAAAATGACTAAACAATAACAATATATAATAAAACAATCAACTGAAACTTACAATAATATTCTAACTTCTACAAGTATTATTCTATTTTTTAGCTAAAATACAGCTGAGGTGGGATTTGGAACACAGGCCTTCCCAATTCAAAGTCTAGGGCTCAACCCAATATGTTGAACTCAAGTTTTGATCTTAGGGAAAAGCAGGTTTTCATTCTTGAAAGATATATGGCTGAGATTAGGGTGCCATTTTGGAAAAAAAAAGTTTCTTTTCTTTCCCATCAACATACCTTTGGTGGCTCGGGCTTGAATGCTGGAGGTGGGCTAGTATCCCTAAGTTGGTCTCTACTAGCAGCCCTCCTCATCTGACCCCTTGGCTCTGGGCTGGGTTTCCTTATGCTCTACAAGAGATGAAGGTTCACTTACAACAAGACCATCAATCCTGAAAGTCCTAAGTAACAGCTTTTCTTACTTTCTGGGATGTTGTCTACTTTGTGTTAGGCTTAATATAGAGTCAAGATTTCGAGTGCAAGCCAGATGTATATATTTTTTAAAAGTATTTTAGAAGTACTTAAATTTAAATTTCTGTGCTTTTAAGAAAATCTCTTGTTCTGTGAATTGCAATAAGCATACACTATTGGAGAATAATTTTCCCATCAGAGTTAAAAGTCTGTCCCAATAGAGCATAAACTCCACAGAGATCAGAGACAAGTTCCAAGCCTTCCATCTAGTAGGCTTAAAAATTTTTGAATGAAAATTTCAGGTTAAAATTTTATTTACTTTTCATTGGGTCTAGACCAGTGAATTCACTAGTGGATGGAAATCTCTCCACTGTTTCTAATTTATAGACTTTTAGAAGTTGCCTAGAGCACCAAGAGGTGACTTGCCTACAGCTACCCAGCCAGTCTTGTGACAGACTTAGGACCTGGACCCTGATCTTCCTGAATCCAGGACTAATCCTTCTGTCTCCTATTCGACTTCATGTCTTTCATTATTACCACCTAGTGTTACTACTTCTGCACTTTACCTCATAAACAAAAGAATAAAACTCATATAAACCTAAAGATTTTCTTCTCTAAAACCCCTCTTTCTGGTTTTATGTAGCTGTTTTTAGGAAGGGTGGCCTTGTCACTCAATTTTATTTTCCCTTTTCATTTAATAAATAGCAAATTCACAAATTTCATTCATTTAAATCATCTACAGAACGAAAGAAAAAAACAGCAGTAGCAGTCACACACATATACACAATCTCATTTCAACAGATCAATATATGTGCATATATACAGTTATGTTCATGTGTGAAGCATATGTATATGCATGCATTGTGTGTATATACACATATATTAATCATAATTTGAAAAATCAAAATAGGGGAAGCTGATTGGGGAGAGACGAAACCAAATGAGAAACATGAAATACGTGCTAAAACAGTATTAAAGAGGAATATCCAACTACTTAGAATCCACACATAGCAGAACATATGACTACCTAGACCAAGGTTTCTTAAACTGTGGGTCATGACCACAGTAAAAGGTTTCTGAATGTGTAATGAGTAAAAATTAATTCAAAATCAAACAAAATTGAATCCAAGGTGTTTCTGGCAGCACTTGGCCATGACACATTGTGTGACTTCACTGCAGCCTTGGTTCTGAACACACATCGTGCACACTTTGCACTGTGCATGCCATCACTCCAGGCAATGTCAGTGAACATGCCAAAACTCCAAAGGGGTGGTGAGTGGAAAAAGTTTAAGAAACCCTGACCTAGAGTACTAATGAGTGTCTTTGGCTATCCAATTTAGTAGCCATTGATTACCAAAACTCCTCTGCTTGGGGTAAATAAGTAAAGTGAGGAAAGGTGAAAGATGAATAAGAGAAAACCATCTCTTCATTCACTTCACAGATTTTTGTTTTCTTCTGTCAGTGGGCAGGGTTTAATTTAATTGCTGGCAGGATGTATGTCTCACCTCTTCATGTTGCACTGGTTCAGATGAGCGGGTAATTGAAGAAACTTGGGGCTCCTCTGATGGTTCATCAAGTTCGTTATCGGTATATGTGCCTCCTTCTCCATCTGTGTCTTCAAAGTCACTGATCAAGCGGCTGTCACAGCTCAGATAGTCAGCACCCATGGCCGTTAAGTAAGACATTCGGTCATCCATATCGTCATCCATTCCTTCCAACTTGGGGAGGAGGGAGGGAGAAAGGATTTTGTCGAGTTAGTAAAGCTCATCAATAATGCTGAAATCTAATGTTTAAGAATAGTTTAAAGGTCACCAAGTAATTAGACCTGTTTTAAAACTAACTCTTCCTTGACAGGGTAAGACTTCAAAGTTACCTTTTAAATTTTAATATTCCATTTTAATGACTCTCCTTTTGAGTTTTAAATATTGACTAAAAACTTCAGTTCTATTCTTAGGCACAAACTAATTTCCTTGTGCCAATCTTCTTCACTCCAGTCTGCACACCACTATAGATAAGTCTTCTGAAGTGTGACTGCAATTGCTCAAAAATTCCAACATCTCTCTCATTGACTAAATCAAGTTTAAAATTTCAAAGCATTCAAAGCCTGGTACACTCTAGCTCCAAACTGACCTTTGTTTTACTAGAATATTCCCCAAGGAGAGTAATCAACATTTCCTCTAAATGTACAGGGTCACATGACTGTGTGATTTTATTCATAATGTTTGCTTTACCTAGAAACTCTTTCCACCACACATCCACCTGTCAAAATGCAGCCAACTTATTCTTCATGGCCTAGCTAGAACATCATCTCCTTTCATGAAGCTTTCATGAAGCTCTCCCTCCATGTAGTACCAAGTTTGTGCAACATTCATGAGAAACTTATTCATTACATATTACCTTGTATTAAGTATTGTCTTATATCTCCTTCTTACTAAACTTAAGCTCCTTGAAGGTTGAAACCATATTATATACAACTTTGTATCTCACATAAATATATGGCTTGTTTACATTTGTTGCCTGAATGGCATCTAGAAAACAAATACAGTTATATACCTTACTAATGTCAATCATAAGAAACTAACAATTACAAAGACTCTTGATATCTTAAAGTAACAAGTATAAGATGATCTCACCAGAGAATCCCAGGACTAAAAGTTATTGGGAAGTTCCCAGTGAGTGGGGGAAGCTATAGGTGCAACTCCTTTTTTTTTAAAGTAGTATTTTATTTTTTCCAATTACATATAAAGACAATTTTTAACATTTATTTTCAAAAAAATTTGAGTTCCAAATTTTCTCCTTCCCCTAAAACAGTAAGCAATTTGATGCAGGTTATATATCTGCAATCATTTAAACATATTTCCATATTAGTCATGTTGTGAAAGAAGAAACAGAAAAAAAAGGGGGGAAACCCCCAAAATGAAAACTAGTATGCTTTGATCTGTATTCAGACTCCATAGTTCTTTCTGTGGATGTGGACAGCATTTTCCATCATGAGTCCTTTGGAATTGTCTAAGATCATTGTATTGCTGAGAAGAGCTAAGTCTATCAAAGATGACTGTTTCACAATGTGACTGTTACTCTGTACTCTGCTGGTTCTGCTCTTTACACTCACATCAGTTCATATGAGCCTTTCCAAGTTTTTCTGAAATCTGCTTGCTTATCATTTCTTATAGCACAATAATATTCCATTACATTCATATACTACAACTAATTCAGCCTTTCCCCAATTGATGGGCATCCTCTCAATTCAGTCATCTACTCCAAATAAGACTTACTTAATTTCTCCTGGTCTCTTCCCCAAGCAATTAATTTGAGGTTTATTTTTTTTAACTTCGAGTCATATCACATTTTTAAAAATTATTTTCATCATTGTCTTCTGAATTTGCTATATTCCAAGTTCTTTCTGTTTCTCAAAAACTGTACTCTGACTTGTATATAAGGGAATTTCAACACTACTTTGTATCTTAAAAGGAAAATGAGAAGTGCATTCAGGGTTTCTAAAGTTCTTTCCAAAGTTCTTTACATTTCCTATTTGTTGCAAAAGGATTTATTAAATTCAGAACTGTGCTAAACATGTTTAATTCTATTTTTATGGAAATAGGTTTATTGCATCATTACTTTGTTGAGATTCTGAAAATGAAAAAGTTGGTTGGACTAGTAGGACATCCTTTTCACATACCTTTCCTTCAGACACCCAGACTGCCTCTCCTTGCTGCTGCTGAATCAAATCTTTTAAGCTGCCAAACCAGCTGTCATTGGCCGAATTGAGATTGATGGTACCTATTGAAAATGACACATTTTCATAAATTGAGCACATTTCCCTAACAAAGGTATTCTACTTAAAACATCCTCTCAGTTTGTCATATTCATAACAACAAAAGCTAGTGTCTAGACAGTGTATAAATTTTTTTTTTTGCAAAACACTTTATATATGTTATCCATATGTTATCTCATTCGATCCTCACAATAACCCTTTGTGGTCGGGGTTATTATTATTCTCATTCTACAGAAGACAAGAGTGAGGCAGAAAGAGATTAAATGACTTCTCCAGATTTAGATGGCAAGTAATTGTTTGAGGCAGGATTTGAACTCAGGACTTGTGGGCTATGTCCAATGTTCTTATCCTTTGAGCCACCTAGGAGTGGCTACAAAAGAAATTTTAATGACCATTTAATATTAATCATAGAATAAAATTAAAACTTAGTAATTTAGCTGTTAAAATCATAAGCATTATAGATTTAAAAGAGACCCCCTATTCATCAAATCCAGTCTTCTCAATTTTCATATGAGGTAACGTGAGACCCAAAAGTTAAATGACTTGCCTAAGGTAATATAGGTAGTAAAATTAGTGAAGTTGGGATTCCAGCTCAGATTCTCTTATTCCAAATCCAGTGCCTTTTTATTTTGGTATCAGAAAAATCACATTTGTGGATTTCCTATTGAAATTTCTATTTCAGAAAAATTCTCTTAAAAATATCAACAACAAATGTAACAGCATATTTTCAGAATCATAAAATATTAGATATGTTACAGGCAAAATACCTTAAGAAAAGGACTATATAAACACTGCTCATTTGACTATATAAAACAATGACATGCTTTATTAATATACCTTTGATCCAATTTAATAAAAGAACATAGGGAACTCCTTTCATGAAAATCTCAACATGTTTCTAACTTCCAGCTTTTAGAGAATTGTCTGAGGCTTAAAAAGATTAATTAATTTGCCCATTAATTAATTAATTAATAGGCTGGTTAAATGTTAGAAGTAAGTTGTGACATCAGGTCTTTCTGACTCCAACTATCCACTCTCTCAGGCTGCCTCTCCTAGGTCACCTTTATATAGCCCTTTAAGGTTTTTTGTAAGACTTTACAATCATTATTTAACAAACATCCTTCATTTAACAATGGAGGAAACAGCGGACTGTGGATTCTGAGCTCTGCTGCTGCTGCTTCCTGGCTGTGCGACCTCCCTGAACCTCGAGTTCTTTATCTACAGCGCCAGGACATTAATAGAATCTCACTCACAGAACTTTTATGAGGAACTCAATGAGAAAACAAAAACGAATCAAGCATTAAGCACAATATTAAAAGAAGAGGCAGCTCCTTTGCCTGCACCTTGATTATCCATAGCAATTTAAACTTAGGCTGGTTTAACAACTTTCAGCCAAAGGATTGATGGGCTATTGCCACCCATTCTGAGTTGGGAGGTGTTTAGAGAACATAAACAAGTTAGCCTGAACAAAGTACAACATTCAAAATATAATTTAGAATTTATAAATAATTTACAATTATTTAGAATAAATTAAAATTAATTATAATTCAAAATATAAACCAGAATATCTTCTTTTAAAAAAATGCTTTGTAAATTAAAAAAATATTTTTATCATCTGTAGGGTTTTAGATTATTCACTGTCCTGTACTAATGGTATTAGATTTACCATACTTTTAACTTTATTTAAATACTTCTAGCATTTATGAAAATTTAAAAGGATAACATTTATTAAAGACTATCTTTCAAAATGTGACAATAAATGAACATTCACAGGACCGAAAAAAGCAATGCGGAAAAAAGATAAAAGAGATGACATTAGGAATATGGCAATCTTATTGACTTTTGCACGGTAATAATTCAGAACATAAAGTCCATTGGAACATAATTCTTAATCACTCTCAGAAAACTGGCATTTATAGGTCTAATAATAGGTCTAAATTAGTCATGCAAATGATCTGCGGTCTGAGACAGTAAAGAAATGAAAACACATAACAGAAAACAGACAAAGCAAATAAAAAAAGACAATGCTATACTATTTTATTTCTGTAAAACATGAACATAGATATGTGTGTTCATATACCCATAAACAAAGGTGAAACTATAAGATTCACGTAATAAGTAGATCCAATCATTAAAAATGTCTAACTGAGACTATATAGTTTAAATAAGAGAGATAAATGTCACAAACTATTATGCACTTGAGTACTATCATTAGTGGCACATATCATTATTTCTTTTGATGAAATTCTACCACTGACCTTTGGAAATCTCAAATCTTAAGTTGTCCAAAGAAGCTAGAAAATTACCAAAATGTATTGTGCCAACGGAAAAAAAAAAAGCCCAAACCTCTTGCACTTGGCATTTGGAGGTAAGTTATTTTACCTGGAAATTTCAAAGAAAAATTATGATTTATTATTTCCCAGTTATGGTCCTATATGGTCAGTGCTTTTTTTTTTGGCCATCTGTGGCCATATCACAGCTGTATAATATAAGAAAAATGATCTGAAAGTAGTCCTCCAGGGACTAAGCTCACATTTTGAGCATAAAATGGAAAATTCAAGAGGAGCATTAGGGCACAAAGATGCTGTTTACCAAATTACAACTTGGTTTCTATCTGGAGTTAAATGTAAGTACAACAGATTCTACATATGGATAAACTAAACTAAAAAAGGTAGAGAGGGTGATGTGTATTCACTCAACTTAGGAATAAAATGGGGAAAAAAAACAAAACACATTTCTATTATAAATATTCTAAAAATAAGAACACCATAACAGCTCATTTAATATATAATATTAATATTATTATAATTATATTATTAACATTATATAAAAGCAACACTTTATTGTTAACTCCTTGTTATTTAGGGTAGAGTGATAAAAGCTTAAAAAAAAACCATATCAAGTGCTACAGGAAACTCCTGTCATGGAATTGATCTCTCCAGCAGAAAAAAAATCAACAATTCTGGTTGTTCATATGTTGTACTTTTGTCATTTTAACCAAAGTCCGATAAAAATTTACTGATGCTTTAAAATATACAATTTAAAATAAGTATACGCCCTAGGTTTCTGATGCCTAGGACATAACCACAATTACATAGTAATTTCTGGCAGCCACATAATCTAAATAACTCTTCATAAAAGAGAAGCCTTGTTGCACAGAGAACAGACAGCCTAGCAAAACCAGGAAGCCCTAGGCTCAAGTCTTGAATCTGAGACATGTTGGCTGTTCGATCACTTACTCAACCAGTCATTGGTCTACATAGCTCTCTAAGACCATAGGAAACAAAGAAGCTGATACACAGACTTTCCTCACACAGGGAGTTGACTATGCCAATGAAATCAGAGTCCCTATCCACACAGATCTATACTGATATAATCCCAAATATAGTCCCAAATATAATATATATGATAATATAATCCCAATATAGTTCTGCAATATACACATTCTAAGACTTACAGAAAGGATCAAAGATTTAATTACTTTCATGTGTGGTTTGGACTAGATGGTAACTTAGGCCCTTTTCAATTCCCAAAATTCTGTGATTCTGTGAAGAATGCCAATTTCCCCACTAAAATACCATCATACCACAGAGTGGATCTACACCCACTTGTTTAGACCAAGGAGAACACAGACCTCAAAAGGAACCAAATGTGGTAAATGATTCACCCACTAACACACATTTTCATCAAAGTCGAACACAAAAAGCTCAAAAGAGAAAGTCTCCTAGATTTGGGGCACACACACTTCCTGTCTAACAGTAGAGCATATGGACAATTAGTTTGAAGCCCCAAAACAACAAAAACCAAAAAAGCCCTCTCTGCTAGATAGAGGCAATGTCTTACAGTAGAAAAAACACTGGCTCAAGAGTCAGGGGATAGGGATTCATATTGCATTATTTGACACCACCCGTGAGATCTTGGGCATGTGGCTTAACCTCCCCGTGCCTCAGTTTCCTCATCTGTAAAATGAGGTTACACTGGATGGCCTCTGGGGTCACTTCAACTCTAGATCTATGAGAAAGAATTCATGTATCATGGCATATTCAACATCATAAGATTACACTTTTTTCCCCAAAGTTTCATAGACTTTTTCCCAAATTCACTATTTAAAGTTCACACTTAGCCCTTCCCTCCCCAACCCTTCTTGACCACTTGTTGAAGAATTCCAGGTCAAAATTTACTTACCTGTAAAAAGATGAGTACAAGTCTTTTTTAGTTTACTGGCTTGGTCAAACAGCTTCCGAGAACTCTTGTTAGATGTAGGATTCAACCTCTGTCTCATTGTTTTCACTCCTTGTCTAGAGTCTGGGTTGAAGAAGATCACAATTGGGAACCACTGGGTATAGTTTAACAAATCCACAGCTTTAGGGGTTACATCCAGAAGTGCATGTTTATTCTGTTATGAAAAGATGCATAATATTTTTATGTAATAGCAAAAGAAAAAAATTGTATAAATAGGCTTAAGGCAATTGAACATTTGGAAATCAATCATATACATGATGGTAAGCTAAGGCTGCAATAGCAGCAGATGTTACAAGAAGTTCATAATCACCTAAACATAACAATGAAATTAATTTTTCCCAAAATATTCATGTTTTCCTCATGAGCACTTTTCCCAAAACAAATCTGAAGTTATTAGTACATTACGAGGATTCTGTTAAGAACACATGCACTCCAGAAAGGCCTCCTTCCCTGATGCCTACAAATATACCCATAAGTCCCCATCTATACAAAAACCTGTCCTCTTTAAGTGATTATTCTGTACATCCCTTTCCTCTTTCAACTAAACTCTTAGAAAAAGTTATCTAAACGTGTTGCCTCGACTTATTCCCTTGCAATCTGACTTCTAAATACCACCACTTGACTGCAACTTCTCTGTTCAGGACCACTAATATCCCTTAATTCCTAAATATGGCTTTTCTCCATCCTCATTCTTCTAGACCTCTCCAGCTTCTGACCACTCTCTTCTGCATACTTTTTCCTCCACTGGCTTTTGTGCCTATTATCTCTCTTTGTTCTCATCTTTGTCTAACCATTTATTTTTCAATTCACTATAGCCATTGTAAGTTCTATAAAGTATGGGTGTCCTCCAGAGCTTGATCTGGAAGAACCCTTTTCTCTTCCTATACTCTTTGTATAACTTTATCAACTCCCAGGGGTTTAATTATCATATCTGTCTTTATCTATCTTGATTTCTTTGTAATATATGGTCCTACTGGTCACTTTCTTATCTCTGAGGGTTTTTTTAAATGCAGGAGGGGTGACATTCTAATCTTTTGGTTCTCATATCTATCTGACCACTCCTCAGTGTCTTGCTGGGTCATCATTGATGTTCCTTCCCCTAACTTTAGGGGAATGTTCTCTGTATATACTTGGTGACCTCATCAGATCCCACAGGCTTAAAACTACAAAGATCATATCTCAATCTACGTATCACCCCTAGTTTCTTTCCTGGGCTCCAATCCCACATCACCTAACTGCTCATTAGACATTTTGGATTGGATGTCCTTTAGACATCTCAAACTCAATATGTTCAACATAGAATCTCTCATTTCTCTATTGAATTGAAGTTATGCAACATCAACTATCTTGAACAACATCATCGAGATGTCCTACAGACATCTCAAACTGAATATACCCTGAAAGAACTTAATATCTCTTTCCTTAAATCCATCCCTCCTCCTACCTTTTCCATTTCTAATGAGCACATCTACATCATTCTAGTCACCCAAGTTAACAATGTTCAAGTTATTCTCAACTCCCATGCATGGTCTGTTGCCAGATCATGTTGATTTTGCCTCTCTGTGATATCCCACATGTTTACCCTTTTCTTACTTACAGCCATCATTCTAGTTTAAGTCCTAATTATTATTTGCCTACACTATCACATCTAAACCTCTCCTTGTTTCCAAATCCTTCCATTCTCCATATAGTCATCAAAATAATTTTGCTTTTTTAAAAAAGCGCAAGTCTGACTAAACACTTTCCCATTGCCTTTAGGAAAAGATATGAACTCTGCTGTTTGATATTTAAAGGACTTCACAATCTGATTCCAGTCTGTCTTTCCAGGTTTATTTCCCATTAGTACCATTCATATATTCATTATTCCAGACAGACATGCCTACTTGCACCTCTGTTTTTAGTACCTTTGTACATATATTCTGGCTTCCATGCCTGGTTTCCTTATAGAAACCTCTCTGAATTGTTTGCCCCATTTACTTCTGATGGAAAACAAATTAGAAGTTGAATTATCTTCTTGTTGTACTTCACTCATTTCAGTCATGTCCAACTCTTTGTGATCCCATTTGAGTTCTGTTGTGATTTTTTTGGGCAAAGATACTGGAGTAGTTTGCCATTTCTTTCTCCAGTTCATTTCTCACATGAGGAAATTGAGGCAAACAGGGTTAACTGACTTGCCCAGGGTCACACTGCTAGTAAGTATCTAAGGTCACATTTGAACTCAGGTCTAACAATCTATCCACTTTACCACCTACCTGCCTCCTGAATTATCTTACCTGTTCAATAATCTGCCTCACAGTATTCAATCGCACAACTCCACTGGACTTCTCAGATCCTGCATCTTTTGGTTCTGTCTCTGTGAAAAAAGTGTTTTTGGTTTTAGAGAGACATATTGAGAGAGAATATATATTTTGTATACATAAAGAAGTAATTAAATCAGTTAAAAGATATAAACCCAAAAGTGAAAAAAAAAAAAAGGTGACAGTGAAACTTACTAGCAGTTTGAAACACTTCAGGCAATTCACTGGCCAACTTCTCCATGGCTATATCAGCTATAGGTCCAAACAAGACCACAGGCCTCTTGAAACCAGCTAAAGGAGACAAGGAAAGCCTTCAGGATACATATACAATTGTAATACTTGTTAGGACACTTAAAATGGTTTTCTAGACTCTTTAGGATAATGAAATTTGATGTGTGGAGCAGGCAACAAAAAATTGGTCTCTGAGTTAGGAAAACATGGGTTCAAATCCTGTCTCTGATATATACTAGCTGTGTGACCTTGAATAAGTCACTTAACCACTAAATACTCCAGGCAACTCTCTCTGAATTAAAGTTGTAGAACACGGATTAATTTGTGTTCACAGATGTTTCAATTCCCTATATTAATGAAATCACAGATCTACCTCGAAAAAAACTTTTTTTCAAAGAAAAAAGTTTTATTTTCCTCCTAAATTTAGAATTAAAAAATCTTCCCTGTCTCCACAGTTGTCTCTCTAAGCACATTCAATGCACACTGGCCACTTGTTCAGCTTTCTCTTTCTTTCTCTTAAAAACCAGAAAAGATTCAATTTTAGACTAAAAGAACCTTTTTTTATTATGAACTTAAACTCCAAAAAAAAAGTTTCCCATACAAACAGATCACAAAAAAAGAGGATTGTCTATAAAACTGAATATTCTTTAATGTTTGCTGTCTTTTTGTGATGATAAACTTGAGAGTAGGGTTAGGATATAGACTTCTAAAAAGCATTTTAAAAGAAAAAAATGGAACCCTGAAAATATTCCCTCAGAGAATTTCAAAAACGCTAAAAAATTCGTATAGTTTATTGTCTGGTTAATCTCTGATAAACTTGATCTTAACACAACCATATACTGAAGGCCACCATAGAAGGAAAACACAGCCCCTTTCGGTATTCCTCACCCTCTCGCAGCAGAACCCTTTCATAAGCTGGGAACTTGGTGCTGACAGAAACAACAGCAGTCAAGTCCTCGCGACTCTTCCTCAGATTCTTCTTCATTCCAGATCTCTGGCCACGCATTCTCCAGAAATCTGCCCTGTCTCCAGAGTTGTCTCTCTGAGCATTCTGTACACTGGCCATTTGTTCAGCTCTAAAAAAAAAAAAATAAACAAATAAAACAGGGAATTAAATTTCTGAACCCAGAAAAGGACTGTGTTAGGTACATATTACACTGAAAAATTGGGATCTTACATAGAAAATATTCAATTCTAAATTTGTTAAAAATTTTGGTTTTTTATGATGAACATTTTATTATGTCAAAAAGGGGGCATTTCCAAAAACATAGAACACAAAAGATTGATGTGAAAATGTGACTCTCTATTTCATAGGACTTGCTTTTTTAAAAAGTATAAAATAAATGTCACATATTACTTTCAAAACTGCTCTCCTGGTCTCCACATCTTTCTGAACTTCTCTTTATTCCCTTCTGTGTATTTTAAAACAAGTTTCAATTATTTTTTTTTTAGTATATCATTGCTACCTCCCTTATCCTACAAATCAAAAACTGAAAAAAGAAAAGAAAATCCTGGTATTGAGTAAACTCAGTCAAATAAAATGAGCCCACATGGTTATGTCAAAAATGTATCTTCTGCATCTCAGTCCATCATCTGTCAGCATGGTAACATGCTTTATCATATGTCTTTTGGAGACATGGCTAGTCACTGTATTGGTCAGAATTAAGTTGTTCAAAGTTGTATGTCTTTACTATGATCTGGTAAAAGAATTGTTCTGGTTCTGATTTACACTATTAGTTCATATGGCCCATATTCTCTGAAATCATCTCTTTGATAATTCCTTTCCATTATATTTCTATATCAAAATTTGTTGAGCCATTCCCCAACTGATGGGCTTTTAGATTCTAGTTCTTTCCTTTTTTCCTCTTTTAATCCCTTCCCCTTTATGTTCAGGAAGTTTGTTTTGCTTCCAGCTATTCCCTCTCATATTATCTGCACTCTTACTAATTTTCCCCTCAAAATGATCCCTGACTGTGCTGTGTTGAGTTTGTTTTATGTCTGCATCAAATGAGTGTGTTCAAACTCACTTTGTCTGTTTCAGGTAAGTGAGGTCCATCTGATGTTCACTTTGCTCTCATTTTTGTATAATCTCACATATCCCAATTATGAGATATAGAAAGATTCCTTCCCACCTTCTTCCTCCTTTCTGCATTACTTTACATTTTTATCTCTTTTCCCTCCTCACACCCTCAGAACAAAACCACTCCTCCTTCAGGACCTTTGATAATTTAATTTAATTCCTTAAAATACACTGTGGGCAACAGGTTTTGAAGGAACCCTTGTTCTCCTCCTATTAAAATGATAGTAGCACTACACCACCATATGACTTTTTTGGGTTGCTCAAATAAAATTTCTAAGGTTTCTCTTGATTCTTGTATTTCTAAACTCCTACGTAGCTCTGATCTTCTCATCAGAAAAACTTAGAAATCCTCATTTCCCCCACCCCCAAGCTCAATTGCTCCTTCTCCTCTCCCACCACATTCTCTTCAGCCAACTTTTGTATCAATCTACTTGTGTTTCCTTAGATGTTTGTAGCACTTTTTTCTTTCACTTGGGAGCTCCTCCAGTACTTCTCTTTTGGGGGTTTCTTTCAGATGACCAGTGGATTTTTTTCTATCTTTACTTTTCCTTTTGGTTCTGAAACAGTGAGCAACTTTTACTCATGAATTCTTGAAATGTAATATCTAGTTTTAATTTTTTTTAAATCACTTTTCATGGAGTCAAATGATTCTTAAATCATCTTTATTCAACTTGTTTACAAAGTTAACTGTTTTTGATAAGATATATTCTTCTATTTTTTATCTTTTGATTTTGCTTTAATATTTCTTGCTTCTTGCTGCCTCATGGGGTCATTGATTTCTGTTTGGTCTATCCTGGTTTTCAAGGAGACCATTACTTAGGATTCCTTACTTAAATAAATTAAAGAAAGTTTGCGACTTTCTCTTCTAAGTGATTTATCAACTCAATTCTTTCCTTTGGAGCTTTCATTTATTTGTATTTTATCTCTTGCTTCACCTATTCATTTAGTCTCATATGGAACCCCACCCTCACCTTGCTTTTTCCTTTTGAAAATCTGTTTGCATTTGCTAGAGAATTATTCTCTCCTACTTTTGGGGACTCTTTATATCAACAATAATATTTTTATTCTGGTTTACTCATCTCTCCAGCTTTACACCATAAATTGAGGCTTTATGTAAGCCCCCTGCTATGATTTTAGCTGGGGTGGTTAACTCACTTCTTGTACTGATTTCCATCTACTGGAGTTGGCCGTGCCTTGAAGTTTGGGGTTCAGAGTATTTGATCTTCAGGACCGTTGGAGCCTCAGAGCTGTCCCTGTCTGAAGGCTGCTCTGACACACCGATTAATGCCACTTTTTAGGGCTTCCAAGGTCTCTTATATAGGTTACTGACCCCAAACCACCCAACTCTTAAACAGAGGCTTTCTCTAATGGTTTTCCCTTCTTGTTACCAGACACAGAGCCTATCAGGCTATACATTTCTCTGGCCCATTTCTAGTTGCACTGAGAGGTTGCTGACTGCTCCATTTCCCACAGATTCATGGATTTTTTTTTTGTGCAGTTGTAGGGTAGGATAATTCAGTTTCTCATTGAATTTCTAATTATTATTCAGTCTGGTGTAAATTTGGGGTTTTTCCTAGAGTAGGTATGTAGTAGCTGGATGGTCTGCCTTCTTTCAGGCAGCCACCTTGATCAAAAATAGTTATAACTTTAAGCAGTTTAACAGAATAGACAATTTGGTAACTTTTATGTCTTTTTTTAAGAAAAGATACAATATGGCAGGAAGGAGAAAAAGCCAAAATAGACTAGCTAAAAAAACTTGGTAGAAGATATGTAAAAGGAGACTCTTAAATGCCTTTTATTCTAGAGCAGACTGGTATCAGTCCATATAAAGAGCTTTTAAGAACTACTTAAGTCTGAGCCATTATTATTATTATTGCAGAAAGTACTTGCCCTCTAACCAACCCACAGAGAAGTGAAGGATTCAAGGTACGAATTGAAAGATATTTTTTGGACATGGCCATTGTGAAAATTTGTTTTGCTTAACTATGTATATTTGTAACAAGGTTGTTTTTTTTCTTTCTTACTGGAGAAGAGGAGAAAAAAATTGACAGTTAAATTAAATTAGAAAAAAAAAAAGAAAATACTTGCCCACCAAACTCTACTTTTCTTGGGCTGCTCAAGGTCAGTGAATCAACAAGTATTTACTGAGTGCACAAAAGGTTCATAGTCCTTTTCTGGGAGTTTGGGTTGAATAACAACTCAAGTTTCAAAAAGGGCTGCTCATTCCTGATATGTACATTATGTACTCTTAGTTTCAGCCATGTGCAGTAAGAGAATAAATACTGCCTTGGAAACAATTCAAATGTCAACATGAGGTGGAACAAGTTGTGTGCATGTCAAACATACATAACGACTGAGTTGATGGATCCATTGCAGTTCCCTTTCATCTTTAAGCCCAATTTATAAGAAAGAGATGAAGGCAGGTTACTTCATGATAAATTTGGTTAGATGACTCAGGATTTGGAGATTTTTGCTTTTATGGGGCATTTATGAATGTCATAGCTCACGTACCTGCTTTTATTTGGAATTAGGCCTTTTTCCAGTTCATTTCCGATTCTCACAGCCAGCCAATTACCCAGCTTGCCATCATACAGTGTATCCACTACTCTGAAAATCTCCCCTCTTGTGAATGCTAAGCTCTGAGGTGATTCTTTCTCACATTCAAAGTGGCTCCTGATGAAAAATGAGTCCCCTCTGCCACAGGCCAGAATGTCCCTATATACTGAAAAAGACAAGCATCCTTTAGATTAGCTGACCATAATCCTTCACTGTCTATTACTTCCTATGTCCCTATGAAATCATCTTCTCTTGGAAGTTCAGTTCATTATTGAAGAATATGATAAATACCCTTCCCTTTTTCCCATTACCCTGCCACAATTCAAAGCCATTGGGACACACCTCTTCTTTATGACAAAAGGCACTTAATGAATTTATATTAAAAAAACAGCATCCACCCTGCTCCTGAAGCTAAAAGCTGGAGACCCAACCACACTTCCAGTCACAGCTCCTCAAGGAGGCCTTCTATTCAGAAATGTATTTATTTTTAAGTCCACGCAGTTAATGAAACTGTATAAGTAACACACATACAGATCTCTACTCAAGTGCTTCCCTATTTTTTTTCCTCTCCAAAGGTACCCCCCACATGACTCATTACAAATTTCATGAACCTACCTCTTACCACAAGATAACAAATTTTCCTTCATTTTACCTAACAACCAAAACTTTTTACTGTTCAAAACTCTTTTTGTATATTCTCCTGACAAGTTACCTCAACAACCTGCTCCCAAATGACCAAGCCATTTTTATTAACATAAAGAAAAATTTCCTTACCATCTGCTCTGCTCTGAGCTAAAAGAGTCACCATTTCACCTTTGGGAATTTCTAAAAGATAAAGAACTGCATCCTCTCGAACCAAGCCTCTGAAATCCTGAGAGTTCACCTAATGCAAAAAGAAATAAGTAACAAAAGGATTATATTTTTGGACACACATTATTCCTCAATTACTTTTTAAAAGAAAATACAAGGCTCTCTTACTCAGAGCTAACCCTAGGGCAGGGATTCCTAACTTTTTTATGTCATGGACTTCATTGGCAGCCTTGTGAAACCTGCAAACCCCTTCTCAGAATACACTTGAAGGAAAAGCTGTTGCTTTTCTTGTTGTCTGTCCTTTATTCTTGATGAGAACCATGATATCAGGAAGGGGATGTCACAACATGCAAGCAAATTGGATTTTAGTGAGGGAGGACTACGCAGAATCACCTGCCTCAGTTTTTCCTCTGGAGCCATCTGAATCCAGTGGCAAGAGACAGATCTAGACAACTGGAGATGGCCCTCTGAAGGGAAGGCTACAATTCAGCTAGAGGTTACTAAAAAGTCTCAACCTCCTGAGCATGACCTGTGGACCATAGGTAAAACTCTCCATTTCTCTCATTATTTTTCTTACCAGTTTTGGTGTGTGCCCCCTTCTATTCATGTTTGCCCAAGCCTCTGTACTATGCTCTACCCAGCCTGACTACCATAGCTGCATCATTCCTTTCTCAATCCCTTTCTTAGATCTCAACGTTACCTGGCCTATGCTAGTCAGTCAATAAGCCTTTATTAAGTGACTGTTACATCTCAGGTACTATGTTAAGTGCTGGGGAAACAAAGGAAGACAAAAGAGAGTCCTTAGTTTTGAAGAACTCCCAGTCAAATGGGGAAGACAACATACAAACAAGATAAAGTAGAGAAAATAAACAGAGGTAAGGCATTAGCATTAAAGAGGTTGGGGGAATTGTTCTTAGAGAAGGTGAAATTTTAGCTGGGACTTAAAGGAAACCAGGGAAGACAGGAGGGAGAGAATTCCAGGCAGGAAGGACAGTCAGAAAAAATACCCATGTCCCATTACCCTTATATTTTTGTATTCCATTTTGCTATGCTGCTATGTCAAATTTTTTGGTAATTATGTAGAATTCTATAAAAACACAGAAGCTGTGGTATAGTAGTTAGAGAGCTGATCTACAACCCAGGAACACTTGGATTGAAATTCCTATGTCTAACGCATACTGATTGTGTGACCCTGGGCAGTGTTCTACGTAACTCCTTAAGTCTTATAAGCACAAGATGGCCCTGACCTGCATGGATAGAGGAAGTTTCCTTTACCAGGAGGTCCTTTAGATCAGCGAAGTCACAGGTCTAGCCCCTTCCCTATAATTCTGTATAGCAGACTACCATCTTTTTTTCAGTACAAACTAGGTGCAGAGTATTAGGAGTCAAGTCAAATCTAAATGTAGGTCAAACAAAAGGGACACAATTTGTATTTCTAGTTCTGGATTTTGAAAGCTGGTTGGGACTGGTAACTGAAAATATACATCTTTTAAAGTCTACCATGAGGGGGTGGGGAGAGCAGGATTATATGCAGACTAAAAAGACTATTCAGTTCTATAGAAAAGAACAGAAGAATGATATTAAGTAAAATGTGGGGTAGTGGTGGCAGTGAGGAAAAGGAGCATGGGATGGAAACAGAATGACAGATACCATAACCTTTCAAAATCCTCTAACCAGAGTGACTGAGCAATCAAATACAATAATTCTGAGTAAAGAAAGGAAAGAAAAATGATTTCAAATTAGCACGGGTATTAGCTGGTCTAAATATATGCTTGGCACTTTTTTGTGTCTCAGCTGAAGATATTACACACGTAAGGAATTTCCCAGGAAAGGAAATTCCCTTCACCAAGGTAGATCAGCAACTATTCTGCAAGATAGATATTAAAGAACTGCTTAGAGCACAAAGATTAATTTGACTTGCTTTTGGATCACACAGTTAATATGTATCAGAGGCAGTATTCCAAGTTAGGTTTTCTTGTCTGTCTCTTCCCCTTCTCTCCCTGCACCCTCCCCAATAAGGTCACTCTACCTCTCTTCATGGTAACTTTTGCCTTCAATGAAATTGCATTATGTATAAAACAAACAACTTCTTCAGTATTTAAAAATGTTTTCCCTTCATAAACAGGATTGTAAAAGGGAAAGTTTCCCTAGGTCACTTCTAAGTTAATAACATAAGGAAAACCTTCAGTGTAACCTGTCTCACCTGTCATTCAACAGCATCAATCCGAAACCCAAACTACTGTAGTCCTAGCGTACTTCTCTTTTATCACCACTTATGCCATTTCACCATATTCAGTTTATAAAAATGAAAAGGTGAATTGTGAAGATGCACCACAAACTGGAGGCAGAAGAGGTTAGTGTATGAAAATAATTAACTTCATTCTTTCAATATGGCACACTGACAGAGCAACTCTGAAACAAACTAAACTAAGAAAAGCAACCACATTTCTATACGTAAGGCTAGATTGTATAATGCTCTCCAACAAATAGCTTCTTTCATTAGTTATTTAGTAGTCAACGGGGTGTATCCATGTCTGTTCTGTGCCTGAAGAGGATTCTATATCAGCTACAGATTACAATTCATTAATTCAACTTAGTTGTTTCGCCAGCACAAAACACAATACCTTTCTCCTCTATTTTGCAGAATTAAGTGTTTTATTTTTTTTTTGTGGGGGGGAGTAATTAGTACAAAATTTAATTGGGTATAAGGATAAGTACCATCTACTTCCTTATCTCTAGTAGGAGCAATTAGTTGGAAAAGTTAGATCCTACAGTTTCTCCTACAGGATGACAGTAGGAAACAAAACACTTTGTTAGGTATAAATGTTGAATGCTACTACTTTCCACACACTGAAACAGTTGTTGTATCTTTAGTACCTGACACAAAGAGATCCAAGTACTCCTTAGATGGTGCCATAACTGTTTTTGTTAGTTACTGGAATTTAGATTGGGGGAGCATAAAAAAGTCTCTGATGTCTCCCAAATTTCTAGGTCATTATATCATTTGGGTCTTGCATTATCCCAGACATTCACCTTTCTCACGTGTACATTTGTTAAAAGGTATTATTATTTTATAATTTTATATAAATTTATATATAATATATGTAAAATAAATAGAAATATAATTTAAAAATTTTTTTATTATCCTGGATTCCACTTCAACTGTGCTTAATACCTATACTATTTTGAATAATATTTTTAGTGCCATGTACTATCTTTTCAACCTTACTCTGAGACATCTGTAAATTTACCCTTCTGGAATCTCAATTGGTACCAGCGGGGAATCTACTATTTCAGTGGAAAGCATTAGCAGAGCTCATGATAAAAGTTTGCCTTTCATTTGCTCCAGAAATGATATCTCTTTCTCCTACAATGAGGCCAGTTGCCAGGGAGAGAGAAGATTATCCTTTTCTTACATTCCACTATCCTCTTCCTTGAGAGACGATTAGATTTGATCTCCTTGTCCAGCCTCCCTCCATCATCTCAATCTTTCCCTTTAATCTATCGTAATTTTGACATTTTCTTAATTCTTTTTCCTTATATTTATTAGAAGCAGAACTGTAGAACTAAGCGTGTGTGTGTGTGTGTGTGTGTGTGTGTGTGTGTGTGTGTGTGTGTGTGTGTGTAAATTGGAGATTCACTGGTTTTATGCTAACAGACTTACATAAGAAATCCAAATGATGAAGTTGACCTACCCAATGTTCTAAAAACCAAGAGCCAATTTCCCTCAGTGCTTGCAGCCTTGTTACCCGGGACTATCCATTTCCCCCCATACCCTTTTTCCCATTGATGAGTTCCTCTTAGAATCTTCATTTTCAGGAAGGATCCCCCTATCATAAGCAGGCAATTCACCACTTTTTAATGTCTTTTTTAACTTGTTGTCTTCCCTCATTAGAATGTTAAGATCCTTGAGGGCAGTGGCTATCTTTTTTTTGCTTCTATTTGTATCCCCATTAGGTAATATGTACTAAATGCTTGTTGACTGACTAACCAGCACTTCTGAATATCTGCAGTGAAATGGTTATTGCTCTTCAGAATGATGAGGCAATGAAAGATTTCAATTATTACCTTCAGAATCAGTAAAGAAAGAGAAAATTATAGCCAGTTCTCACTTCTTAGTATTTTAATTCTTTGAAAACTGGTCATCACTTCTCACTAGAGAGGTGGTGGATTATACATAAAAGTCAATTTGTTGAACTATTTTGTTTGCCTTTACTTCTTTGATACATGGGAGAGTTCTATCTGGTGGAGTTGGGGTCAGTGGGAAGTGACAGCAATGTGAAAACAGGGAGGGAACATTGATAAATCCTTTTTGGAGAAAAAAACAATCCATACCTAGTATGTACAGTAACTTTTAGTTTAATGCATAGCTGATTAATCAAAAAACAAATTATTGAGTCATTACTATATGACAAATGTTTATTCAAGCTAGTGACTTCCTTTCTGTGAAGAAACAGGAGCTCCAGTTTGTTTTTAAGAAAAAAATGCTTTTGTATTCAAGTATCTATCTTAAAGTAAGCTTGAATAGTTATAGTTCAGTCCAAAGGTCAGAGATAGTAAGCTCTCTAAGTATATAGAGTATTAAAGAAATTCTCAGATAACTATCAATTCTTCTCTCAAGATCTGATCCTAGCTGTTGTCAGCTCCATGGTTTCTAGAGGTAGAATCCAAAGAAGGATTAGCAAGCAATGTTCAATGGCAATGACAATTCCTCTTCTAGTCTACTTTGATGAATTTTTTTTGTGCTACTCACTGTCTTCTAAATCAACAGTTTAAAAAAAAAACTCCATTTCTCTCAAATAATTCCAATAAACAGGACAAAATTCTAGCAATGACCACGCTTACCTTTAGAATTTGGTCTCCTTCTTGTAGACCTTCTTGTTCTGCTGAAGTTCCTTCTTGAATGCCAGCAACAAATATCCCAACATCATTTCCACCAGCCAATCTGAGGCCTACACTATCTCCTTTCTTGAATTTCACCATTTTGGTGTTTGGGCTAGAAATATATGCCCCAGCAGAGAAGAAAGAAAGAGAGAGAGAGAGAATTAAAAAAAGAAAAGGATCCAATAAAATGGAAGTAGTGTCAATAAAGAGAGATTTAAGTGATACCATTCCAGAGACTTGCTAATGGTGCCCTAAAGCTTTGTAAACATAGATAGCAACACAGCAAGGTGTAGCAGACTCATAAGTGAACTGGAGACCCAAAGAACATGCATTCTAATATACTTCACTGAGTGAGGCGAATCACTTGACCATGATGAATTTAATTTTCACATCTATAAAATACAGATATTGTCACTGTACCTCAAGCTGCACTAGGAGCCATCACAGAGAAATGACTCCTAAAATAGAATTATGCCTTACCCAAAGGCCTCTTATCCAGTGACCTCAATTATTTGGAACACAGCCAAGAACTGAGCCTTTGAGCAGCTGAAATAAATGTCATAAACTCTATGAATTCAAAGTTCATGTATATATTTTACCCATAAGAGAGTTCCACAGGCTATCTCTAATAAAGTATTTTTTTTCCAGCCCAAAAAGAGTAAAAATGAACAACAACAAAAACTTAGGAAGTGGGGGAAGGGAGGACTGTTAGAAGTGACAGATAGCCTCACAGTGAAGGAGGATGAGTGCCACAAAGGATTGTTGTAATGAAGTCCCTGAATAATCAATAAAATTCTCTATTCTTTGTTTTAGAGAGATGCTCATAAAAATGGTTTAACTTTTAAAAAAAATTTTCAAAAGGCTTTTATGTTCAGTTATTGGGGAAATCTTTTTACATGTAACAATTTTTTTCCTAAGCAGCCAAATTAGTGGGGAAAGACAGAGATTTAAATAGTATAATTTTGAGTTTGTTTTTTTCTTCTACAGGAACAATTTAATTGTGTAGAATAAAAATAAATCAATTATGAAAAATTATAGGAAAGCACCTGGAAAGTATAAGATACATGATGAGGACTGAACTGAAAAGTAACAGATGCTAGGACCCTAAATCCTCACCATGTATTCTTCTGTAATAATCATTTCCAAATTTCTCTAGAAATTAAATTCCACCTTTCTTTCTGGTAGCTCATCTAATTATAACATATTTTTAACAACTTTGCACAATTATGTTAGCACTTACTTCTTTGGATGACAAGTCTAGAGAAGGAAGGAACTTCAAAAAGCCATTTAATCCAGCTCTTTTATTTTACAGATGAGGAAAATGAAATTCCAAAAGGCTAAGTGACTTGTCTAAGGTCATACTGATATAGTATGAGTCAGAGGAAGTGTTTGAACCCAGATCCTTTAACTCTACAGGTAGTGTTCTTTTCACTGTCCCACACTGACTACCCACTCTTCTGGTTACGGCCTAGAGCTCTGTTGGAATGAGATGCCATCAGTGCAGGAGAGGCACTGATTTTGCTGTTCTTGACAGAATAGCAAATAAAGGAAATATTTAGTTTTAAATGTTAGGTTTTTTAGTCAAAATATTTTGGGGGCACAAAAAATAAGCCATAGAAAGAATCTTTTTGCAGTGTTGACAGGCAAGTTACTTGACTTTTCTCAGCTGTAAAATGGGGAGAATAATAACACCATCACTGCAGAATAGCAGAACAGTGAAGATAAAATGAGATAATCTGTGTAAAGTGCTTTGCAAACCATCAAGCACTTTGTTAATGCCACCTGAGGTGTACTGCTAGCCTGATGTTAGTCACTGAACCCCAGGCAACTCTCAGCCTGCACTTACAAAGTTTCCACAATCCAAAGACAAAACCACAGGTTCAGACAAAAGCAAAATACAAAACCTTGTATAAAGATGGAAAGAAATTTATCTATCTTTGTGCAAATATATTTTTATTGTCTTTGCAAGAAATATAGACAAAACAGGAAGATGATAAATGTTGGAGAGGATGTGGGAGAGTTGGAACACTAATTCATTGTTGATGGAGCCGTGAGCTGATCCAAACATTCTGGAGAGCAATGTGAAACTATGCCCAAAGGGCTAAAAAATGTGCATATACTTTGACCCAGCAATATCGCTTCTGGGACTCTATCTCAAAGAGATCATAGAAATGGGAAAGGGTTCCACATGTACAAAAATATTTATAGCAGCTCTCTTTGTGGTGGCCAAAAACTGGAAATCAAGGGGATGCCCATCAATTGGGAAAAGGCTGAATAAATTGTGGTATATGAATGTAATGGAATACTACTGTGCTATAAGAAATGATGAACAGGAAGACTTCAGAGAGGCCTGGAAAGACTAATATGATCTGATGCTGAGTGAAAGGAGCAGAACCAGGAGAACTTTGTACACAGCAACAACCACAGTGTGTGAGGAATTTTTCTGGTAGACTTAGAACTTCATTGAAATGCATGGACTTAAAAAAAATTTCTAATGGACTCTTGAGGCAAAACATCTTCCACAGGGAAAGAATTATGGAATTGGATTGCAGATAGAAACAGACCATTTTCTTTTGTATTATGTTTTCTTTTGTTTTATGGTTTCTCTCATTCATTTTAATTTTTCTATTCAACATGCATTTAATAGGAATGTATGTGTAGGACCTATGTAAGATTGCATGCCGTCTCAGGGAGGGAGTGGGGGAATGAGGGGGAGGGAGTGGAAAAAACTCTAAGATACATGGAAGTGATTGTTGAACACTGAAAATAAATAATTCAATTTAAAAAAAAGAAATATAGTCAAGTAATAAAAAAATTTAAAAAAAGAAATATAGTCAAGTATTAAAGCACTATTTGCTACAGAGTAGACAATGTACATTAAAGTCACTTTTATCTTGGACCACTGGAGTTTAGCTACTCAAATTCCACAAGACTTTAAGATGGGCTCACACTAAGGGACATTGGATTATGTTATAAGGCAGCAGCATTATAGTAAAGGATCTCTGTATTGGAACAGGTTGGGGGGGGGGCACTATAATGCAATCGATTAAATATCACAAAAAAAAATCAGTCCAATCACATTATAGTTACGCCTTTTCTTTTTCTTCCACATATCTTTATGGCAACATCCCCATCCTACCTGCTACGGGTTGTAGCAAAAAAAAAAAAAAAAGAGAGAGTGTATGTGCATGGGAAAAAATAATGATCCACCATATAAGAGTATAAACAAACAAGTTGTGCATAACAATAATGTAAGCAACTCTGTTTTGTAATAATATAAATGAATGAACAAATCAGAACTAAGCCCTACCACAGGCTACAGTATCATGGAGCCATTTCCTCCGCATGACTCTCTTTTGAAGCTTACAAAGGGCTTTCCTTAAAGCCAGCCCTTCAGGTTCACAGGACATATATTAGTATTTTCATTTTACAAGATGAGAAAAGAGAAGCTGACAGGCTAAGTGGTCTGCCTATGATCATCTAGCTAATACATGCCATGCTTAGGATGCCAATCAGGTAGCCAACAACAATCTCACCTAATACTGTATTTCAAAGTAAGTAATTCTTGATTTTCTTCAGGCATAAAGTCATCAATTATGTGAATATCTGTGTGTATATACACTCACACATATACATTTGTGTTTGTATGTATTTCTCCACACTCCCACTCCCCCACCTTTGACTCCAGTTAAGAGAACAGTATTAGGAAAGCAATACTTTCCTATCCTATGAATAGGAAAAAAGAGGAGGAGGGAGAGTCAGAACATACCCATATATTGCTTCATCTTCAGGACTTGGCCGAAGGAAAGTTCTTGGTGCTGCTTTAGGTTGAGTAACTGCATTTTTAAAAAAGTGTCCGTTATTAACAAAGAAATTATTTCAGATTCACCAAAATATTTATTAAGAACTTAATATGTACAAGTCATTGTGTTAGGTAGTGATATAACTATAATTTCTGACCTTAAGAAGCTTACAGTTTAAAAAGAGATGGCTAAAACATGAAGTGAAGTATAACACAGGTTTGATGGGGCAAAGAGCAAGAGAGAAATTCTGACCAAGTGCTTCAGGAAAGTCTGAGAAAGAAGAAAACACTTTCACTCTGCTGAAGGAAGGCAAGCTACCTTCAAAGTGACAACTAAACGCCTTGAATGAAGAAGGCTTTAAGAAATGAAGATAAATGAGGGGGTAATGCATTCCGGGCATGGTGGATTGCTGTTACAAACGTAAAGACGCTAGAAAAAGCAGGAAGAAATCAAAAAATAAAATTAGCAATTTGGTCAAACTAAATTTGTATGAAATAAGAATTGAAATATAACTCAGTCAGAGGGTGGAGAGCTTTAAATGTCAAGACAAGGAGGCCATGATTTATTTTATAGGCAACTGAGAGTGAAAGAAAGTTTTGATCATGGAAGTGAAGTGATCAGACCTTGCCAGCAGTGTCAAAACCAGATTGGAGAATGAAGAGACTAGACCACAGAGGTTCCCAAACTTATTTGGCCTATAGCCCCTCCTTTAAAAAAAATTACTCAGAGCTCCCCTGGAAATCTATTTTCTTTAATAACCCTTTAATGATTTTTTTTTGAATTTGCATAATTTTAAAAAATGTATAAATTTTTTAAAATGATGCATCTTAAATGTAATAATTTATTGTAAATTTGTGAGTTTTCTCCTAACTGTATATTATTGTATTAAAACAAGTCATTATACACACACATTCCTGCTGAAGCATTCTGGACTTCCCGATAATGTGCAATATGCTCACCTGTCAACGCTTGCTTGTTGAGACCTATTGGTGGACTTGACCACTGGAGGTTGCAGCTTGCATTTTGTGTGTTTATTTGGAAAATAATGTAATCACTATGACTTTAACTCTATTACACAACAGATGAAATATATATGAATGGTTTTTCAAAATTTTATCTTCTTTTCTTTCCTTATGCTTTTACCATCCCCTTATTTTTATTCAACATCCCCCAATTGCACCCAAGGCTCCTACTGCCCTACCCCCATACTTCTAGCACCCCCTCAGGGGGCAGTACCATTCACTTTGGGAACCTATGGACTAGAGGAAGGGACACTGATTAGTTGGCTATTTTAATATAGTTTAATTAAGAACTATTTAGGACCTGAAGTCTAAGGGTACTAAGTGGAAGCAGAAGTTAATTGCAAGAGATTGTGCAGACAGAACCTATAAAAACTTAACAGGGAGGACAAGAGGGAGGGAAAAAGTCAAAGATGACTTTGGAGTTTGGAGTCTGGGTAACTGGGAAGAAGGGGAGAGGAAGGGAAGAATTAGAAAGAGAAAATAGTGTTCAAGTATGAACTGAAATGCTGAAGAAAAGATTTTTACAGGTTTTTTTTTGAACTTCCATTTATTTTACTTTTTAAAAAATTAAATTAAATCCTTACCTGGGATATCATCTTGGTATTTGGGTTCCTTATTGTTTTCTGGGACAACAGCAGTAACGTTATCACCAGTGGATTTAAATGGTGTGGGTGTTGCTCCCATCTTGGAAAGCCTACTTGGTGTATCCTCTCTTGAAGTTACATGGAAAAAAATCACATTCTTTATAAATTATGCATGTTCTTAAAATGTGAGGGAAACAGCCTAAAAGCAACAAATAAAAGGTACCATCTTACCTTGTCCTCTCTTTCAGCTTTTCATTTGAGGAATGATAGTCAACATCAGAATACTGGAGCTTCCTCTCCTCTGGAGAAAATGAGCGGTTTGATTCTATTTCAGAAATATCTAGTTTTTGAAGTAAAAAAAGCATGTTATTAAAATATTTAATTGAAATTCTAAGAGTCTCTAGGCATAAAACATGAAAAAGGAAGAGGCAAGGAATGTATGGTATTCTATCATTCCTCAAGAAAAAAAAGTGAGTTTTAAAGGAAAACATTAATAAAATTAAGAGGAACCACTTTTAGAATTAAGAATCTTCTAAAATCGCTACCCAAAATTCCTTTGTGAAGTTGCACCTGAGTGTAGTCCCAAATGTATGTTTCCTCCCCCTAAACAGTTCTTTGAAAATGGGGTTCAGATCTCATTCTTGTGTAGACTCCCCCACAACCTTGTCATATTAATTGAGGACAGCAGGGATTCTTAACCTATTGTGTCATGGAACCGCTGGAACCTACGGTCTCTTTTCAGTATGATATTCTTAAATACATAAAATATGCAGGATTAACAAAGGAAATGAATTATATTAAAAACCTATTATCAAAATAGTTTTTTAAATAACAAGTTCAGAGATCTCATCCAGGTTAAGAAGCTTTGAATTAGTTGAAAGGTACTGACTTTCCACTTAGGGTGCCCTACGCATGAAAATAGTTGGAAGGTTTTACAATTTTGTGGTAATAGACTGCTGCATATCATAAAGGCATTTGAGAGACAAGAAAGCAACCTATTAAACTTAAGAAATTCATATTTTCAATTAGTTTTTCCATGGGAAAGAAAGGAGCTACACAAGTAGGAAACACCCTACACGTTTAATTCTACGTTATAACTAGATTCAAATCCTATCTTATAGAGAAATGACTTGAACAATACTTTACTACTTTAAAAAAGAGGCTTGGTTGTCTAATGTTGTAGTATGAGGCAATTCTAGTGAATTATTTCCAGATGACTAGACTGCCTATTTATCCTTTAAACTTCTCTTTTACTAAGATAAAAGGTGTTGCCCACACAAATGGTGTGGTAAGTAATCAGTTTGGTTCTTTTTTCTGCTTTTTCTTTCTTTCTTTTAGTTGTCTGGCAGCTAAGGGGGATATAGTGACCTGGGTCTGAATCAGACCCGAGACATTGTGTGACTGTGGGCCAGTCATTTGATCTCTCTCAGTCTCACTTTCCTCCTCTGGGATAATAACATCTTGCTGGGTTTCTATAAGAATCAAATGAGATTATCATTATGTAAAGCTCTAGTTACATAAATACAGGTTCTGCTCCACTACCATCCCCCCAGCAATGAGCTAGGAATGATATCTCCTTTCTTTGAACTAGGACTTTGCTCTTCTCATACCATACATTTTAGAAGTTATTTATTGGGGCAGATAGGTGGCACAGTGGATAGAGTACCAGTCCTTGAGTCAGGAGGACCTGACTTCAAATTCAGCCTCAAGACACTTACTAGCTATGTGACCCTGGGCAAGTCACTTAACCCTGATATTTCCTACCCCCAATTTTTTAAAGCTAGAATATATTAAAATATATATTTTAAAAATTATATCTATTTATGCAAAAGACTTAATTTTGAAATTTATATATTTCAAAGTTGTTGAAAACAAGGACAGAACTCAAACTTTTATTTTATCCCTTTCAGCTTTGCCTTACACTCAATGTTAGCCGAACGCCACAAATTGTAAAAAAGGAAGAACAATTAGAAAATTTCTAACTTTACTGTGTAAAATTTAAAAGGGATAATATTTTATTCAGGAACAAGTTCTGCCTAATTACAGGTCGACATTCTAAAATAACTCCCCTTAGAATTTTACAGGTATGTTTGAATTTCCTAAGCTAGACTGAGAGAGATCTAGCTCAGCATGTGAAAACATCTGTGACCAAATGATAATCATTACTAACCTTTTGAAAGTAAAGTATAAACATTTAAATATGAAATGGAATTTTCTAATTATTCTTTGAATTTACATGTCTATATTTTTCCTTTTCTGGATGGTTATATGAAATTAAACAAAGCCAAAGAAAATAACATCATTCCTTACACTAAAAACCCACCTTAAGTCAGCCCACGTGCTAACTTACCTTCTACTTCGGAGTCACTGTCGTGCAATGAAGGTATGTTGATTAGCGTCTGCTTGCTGTCTCTCAAGACGACGAGCTGCAGTTTCCCTCTTGATTTCTCTATCAGTTTTCGGGCATCAGCTAATGACATATTTTCTGTTACTGTGCCATTGATCTGTGAACAACATTATGAACAGTGTAAACATTCATCAGAAAAAAGCTAATTCTTTATTTTGTCAGATCTAGAAGATCTGTCAAATATTCAAACAGAAGTGTAAGATTCAACTAGACTTAGGTACAGCTTTAAAATTAATTGTCCTCAAACATTTATAGTCTGTTTAAACTGTGTTCTGCTTGTTCATACCCCTAAACTCAAGACAAAAATACAGTTGAACTGAATCTGTGGAATGACTTAAGTGGTTTAGTTCACAAGCAAAATTATTTCAATGAATTAATCACGTATTCATTTTCTTAATTATTTTCTTTCCTTGTAAGCAATAGAAGCTTTCACAATATCAAAGTGAAAGGAGAAAGTACTTAGTTTGTGGGGGAAAACGACACAACCCATTGTAAAAGTCCTTTAATGAAATCCTTGGAAGTTCAGGTGTTGCTAATGTCCTTTTCAGATAAAACTATAACATCCTCTCTCCTACGTCTGCTCACCCCAAAATTTTACCTATTTTTAAAAAGTTTTATGGATATTTTGTATTTTCATTATGACATTTATAGATAATTCCCATTTCACGAAAGGCCTCTTGTAATAAAGTAAAGACAATTATGTAAGACTAATAATGCAATGAAAGTGTAACATTTTACATCTGTAACTCCCCACACTTCTCTATTTAAAAAAGTTAAAATAAATATATGTTCTCTTCCTCCTACTCTCCAACCCACAGAAAAAGAGAAAAACAAATTTCTTGAAACAAATATGCATAGTCATACAATAAAGTAAATTAGAGGAAGGACTGTCTTCTAACAGAGGAAAGAAATATAAACATAAAAAAAGGGGTTCTCACAGCAATCTTCTATCCACACCTACCTTAAGAATTATGTCCCCTTCATGAAGATTGCCATCTTTAGTTGCCAGACCAGTTCTAGTCATCTCTTTTATGAAAATCTGACTCCCAAGTCGGAGACCATATTCTAGAAAGCAAAAACATATATGCCATCATGTTTTATAGAAAGCTCAGATAATTGGGCAAAAATACATTTTCAAAGTCATTACTTACCCTTCCAGAATATCTGGCATATACACAACTCTCTTAAAATTAAAGGTCAAAGTCATTCTTAGAGGCTCACTAATATGTTATTCATTGCTTTTAAGCACTCAGTTCATATACCACACAATTTAATTTTTATATTTGAAATTTGTTAGGTTGATCATTGTATCATTTGAAAAGTCAAACTCTGAGGCTAAATTTCAGTAGAAGCAAAGAAAGGAAGAAAAGTTAAGCTATGTTATAACAGTTTAACTTTTTTGTCCCTTAAATTAACTCTTGGAATCCCTGGTTTTCTTTAAGATTCTGGTTAAGCATCACTTCTGCATGAGTCCTTTTCCTTGTCTCTCCAGCTACATTGCACACTCCCCCCCAACCCCTTATGGTTTTCTTAATAAATTGGGGTAGGAAGGGAAGAGAAATTCCTCTATAAAGTTATAACCCATATAATCATTTAGAGGAAATAAAAATAGGGTATTTTAGTTCTTTAAATGATTTTTTTTGTTAGTGGATTTGAACTGATATTGAAAGACATGCTGAATTACTACTGATAGATGTTATTTATACAAGTAATCAAAGAATGTTTTTTAAATGTTACGTCTCCCATTTTGCAGTTGAAGCTCTACATAGCCAACTTTCACAATATGTTATTTTAATGTTTAAAAAATTACCTCAAATTTGCATTCTTGTAATAAAAAAAACACATTCTGGATAAAATATTGTACTTACAACATCTGAGTTTTGTTCTACTATAACTGAAAATTTTGCAGTTACTGAAAACTTTAAAGTAAAAAAAAATGTGAGATCAAAAGAGAAGCTTGTGGCAGTTTGTATATCTTACAATCCTATAATTTTAAATTCCTAATTATTTAAAAAAAGCCCTCTTTTTACTATTATTATTAAGTGGCAGGAATATGCTGATGGGGGCAGAAGAATTGAGATTATGGAGTTATTACTTTACCTCATCTTTATTTTTCCATTTTAAAAAGCAATATATCATTTTCTCGATTTTGTAGAGAGAAGAGTACTGAACTTAGAGTCAAGAGTGCCAGCTCTGAGTCATCTTTAATTCTTCAATTGTGAACTGGGAGAACTGGACTAGATAACTTTTCAGGTCCCAGCTTTAGTAAGTTATGAAATAGTTATTCCCTAGCAAAGCTGAAGTTTTAGCTCCTTTGTTATTGTTTAGTCATTTCAGTTTTTCTGGCTCGATGACCCCTTTTTAGGGGATTTCTTGGCACAGATACTAGAATGGTTTGCTGTTTCCTTCTCCACTTCATTTTTTACAAAGGTGGAAACTGAGGCAAAGAAGAGTAAGGGATTTGCCCAGCTAGTAGGTGTCTGAGGCCAGATTTGAGATGAGTCATCTCTCATAGAGACTTCAGGCCCACGATTCTACCTACTTTGCCATCCAGCTGAGACTTCCCAATTATCTAGCTGTAAGTACTCTACTGAAGCAGAAAAATAAAACAAAAAACTTCTTTGTATTTATTTAATAACAGTTTCCATTTACAAAGTTGTTTTAAGTTTGCAAAATGCTATATATACATACATATATATCAATATATATATATCATCTCATTTAATTCTCTTAACCCTTTGAAGTAAGTGTAATTTTTATCCTTACTGTATCCAAGAAGAAACTGAGGCTGACAGAAACCTTCTTACCCAACCAAGGTCACTTGGTTAGTAAGTGTCTGAAGAGTATTTAAACTCAGGTTTTCTTCACTCCAAGACAAGCACTCTCTCCTCTATACCAGTGGTGTCCAACTCAAATAGAAATGGAGTCACTAAGCCTATACATCAGAATCCCTCTGAAAACCATCTAGTAACATCATCTAAGTTTTAGCATTTCAAAAATTAATAGTTAGATATTTCCCCAATTATATTTTATTTTGGTCCAAGCTTCATTCAGGAATGCATGTGTTCTGTGGGTCACATGTCTGATGCCTAGATGACACCTATTTGTCTATGCTTTTTCTTCCCAGTAGAATGCAAGCCCCTGCACCCTTTAAGGAAGTTGTATCCACAATGCCAAGCCCATTGGTCATAAGAAATTGAATCAAATGTGATTACAATGGTACCTAAAACATAAAAGATACTGATGAGGACTCCTAAGAGGAGAAACCAAGCTGTTGAAGCATCATCATTAGTCAGAAGGAGCTCTCATATTCAGGCCCAATTATCACAATTATGATCAGCTTTTTCTTCTTATTTAAAACAGGCACACAACAGTGATTCAATGAAGTCTCAGGAGAGTTGGATCATAGAATTTTGAACTGGAAGGAACCTAGGAGATTATGATTTTACAGGTGAGGGAGAAACGGAGGCCAAGAAGTAAAGTGAATCGCCCAAAGTCACATTAGGAACAAGCAGCTGAGCTGGGATTCATATTTGGTGGAGTTTTTTAAAATCAGAGATAAAATAGGTACATAATTACGTTACATTCCTCCATGCTCTTATGGAAATGAAATTTTGTTTAAATGTTGGGGCTCCTTTACTGACTCCTGAACTCAGTGCTAAATGTAATCTTTTTCTATTTCCTTTCCTCCTTGCTACAATGTCTAAAGTGAATGCATAGAGTAAGCATACAGATTGGTTTGTTTACTAACTTAAGAGAAGGAAGGGAGGGCGAAAGGACAAGAGAAAGAGGACCCTAAAATATCCCAATAAGTTAGAACAATGGACAATTTTACTTTTTTCTGTTTCAGATTGGTGATTTATCAGTGAGGGGAACCCTTTATGTGTAAACTCCCTCCACTAATGCAGACTAGTAACTTATCTTCAGATATCTTGGAGAGTTTCTAGGGGCCCTGAGAGAAGTTAAGTGACTTTTCCATGGTCATAGGGATAAATATCTAAGAAGAAATGGGGGGTGAAGTGCTTAGAAAGTGGCAAAGTGATAGATTTATTAGAAAGGGAAAAAATCCTAAGAGCAAAAATTGCCTCAAAGTAGAATTATCTTTTACTAGAGGCCATCTGACCACTTGCAGATGTTATTGTAGAGAAGATTGCTGTTCAAATGTGGAAAGAACTGGGTGGTCTTCGAGGTTCTTTCTAACTCTGATTCAGTGGCTTGGAAATAGTTTGTGGGAGTAAATTAGGTCGATTTTGGTAATTGTCAGCTGAGTAATGCAGTGACCTGAAGATATAACAACATGCTTTCCTGTGTCCAGCCCTTTGTAGAGACTGATTTTTTTGGTTGCTCTTAGTTTAATATTTTTTCAGAAAATATTCCTCAACATAGTTAAGTGTTATTTCTCTTATTCTGAAGGTAGGGGAAATGATACTTAAACTACAAATGTACCAGACTGAAATATGGGAAAAGAGAAAGAAACATTATCCATGGAATGAGGACAATATAGACCAGGAGAAATAATGGGTATCTTAAGAGAAGTCAATGACGCTTAAGAGCTGAGGGACCTTTGCTCTAGGTTCACTGGGTTGGGGTATGAGTGGGAAGTTCTGTAAGGTGAAATTTAAGCTGCTAGCATGACCCAATGGAGAAAAGTCAGCACTGAACAGTGCCCTTAAAATAACACTGAATTCCCTTATTCCTTTTCTCACACTTTTTTAAAGTCCTCATTCATCAGGGCAAGGAAGGGTGCTTGCTTTATGCCCTGCCATGGTAAATAGTTAAGGGCTTCACACTCCCCTGCACTGAACTTTTAAGTTCAGTGTTAACAAAAGAACCTGATGAAAGGAGAGTTCTTAGCTTTCACTCTTAGTAAAGTGACACCCTAAGTTCAGTCTCAGAAAATAACATTCCTACACAATCCTCCAGTCAACCATTTCTATACAGTTATATAACCAGATCCTTAACACGCTTTTATTTAGAAAAAAAAAAACCTGGCCCCCTGAAAAAATATTCCAGAACTGACTGATGTGATGTGTCCTTTGAACACCAAAACACAAATCAAGCTATTTTTTTTTTTTTTGGTGTTACAAGGATAAAGAATTTAACCTTTTTCTCTTGCAAAGTCAAAATAAGCCACACTAAAATGGGGCACAGATAGAGACAAACAAGACATCACTATAAGCTATGGTGCAGAGAATACCAGAAGCCAAGGAGAAGTGAACCTGGAGTTACATCAATCTAATTCTGGCACCTTAGAATCAAATCAAGAGGGTGCCTGGATAAGTGATTGGCTATTTTGGTCCATGTGAATAAACATTCTTTGTCTCATAAAAAACAAATAAACCCGAGTGGTTTTTATAGCAGATATAACTAACTTTATGAATTAGATATGCCTTTTTAACAAAGGTGGCATGTAAACAAAATCCCTGTGTACTGAATGCTATTTTTCTTTGACTTGTAAGTTTGGAGAGGAGTTTCTATGGGGAAATAATCAGTGGTGGGAAGGAGTATGGGTGGGCAGGTGCGTGCGTGTGTGTGTGTGTGTGAAAATTTTCCCTCTGGTCCTTTCTCTGTAAGCTGTCAAAGAGATTTCTTTCAAAACAGCATTAGAAAGACATTTGTGTGAGTGGTACAGGAGATCTTTTCATTTTTTTTTCAAGGACCTTTTATAGCAGCTTCTAAAGCAAAACAATTTACTCTGGGGTAAATAATATAGACCTCCCCCAACCACTTATTTCTTTCTTAATTTGGACAGTCAGAGACAAGGAAGAGAAATAGAAGAGTGAGAAGGAAACAAGTGATCATAAAGACAAACCTGTGCCATCATGACTCTTTGGCTGTTTAATCAGGACACACACTGCATTTGGATTCAGGAAAGCTAAGTTGAAATCCTGGCTCCCCTACTTACTGCCCTGTGACTTTGGACGACTGGCCCCACCATTCTGGAATGTCGTGTCCTCACTTGTAAAATAAGAGGGTTGAACTAGGTAATAAGTCCTTTCCAGTTCTAAACCCGAGGAATCTATAACCTGGGCCCACACTATTGACGACTCTGTCCTCTGTCTTTATGCCCTATCCTTTGACCTCTTTATCGAGCCATTTCCTTTTAAAAGGAACGTGTCTTTGGACTTTTGCCTCAAAAAAAGACACCATTTTCATATTACAATATTTCAGAAAGAATTTGTATGTAATAAATCATCACTACCTTCATTGGGTTTACTTTTTATCAAAAGGACATCAATGGGTCTTTCATCATGCTGCTCGATATGATCTAGCCGACGCCTCATCTCAGGAGTGGGACTTCGGGAATGCAGTTGATCTCGACTGTGGCTCTTCCTCATCTCATACCTAACATTACTTGAATGCCTCTGGCTGTACTCTGCAGATGGACTATAATCTCTTCGATAGCCACGGTCATAACTATCATCTCGGTCAATGCTTCGGCCTCGGCTCCTGTCTCTTCTATAGTCCTGATCTAAACCTCTCTCCAGACTCCGGCCCCGACTACGTTCACGGCTGTAGCTCCTTTCTCGGCCATGAGGTTGATCATGGGGAAGTCTTCTTTCAGGGCTATTTTCCCAACTGCGGCTACGTCCTCCATTGCCACTGTGCCAGCTCCTTTCACTGTATCCACTGCGGGCACTTCTGCCATCGAACTCTGCCTGGTCATCCATTACATGGAAAGCCCGTTCATCTGGATCCATGGAAGGGCTGCCCCTTAGAGGAGCAAGCTGCACTTTGCGGGGTCTCTTGACAACCTGTTGAAACAAGCACTTGCAGTGAAAATGAAGTATAATCATAAAAAATGCCATTCCCTATAAGAATCTGCTCCCACTCAAAACTAAATTTGAAACCTCAGAGATTACTGTGAAATATTCACTGTTTTCTAATAAATAAGACTATTACTTATGCATTTATTTCTAATAAATATAGAATTAACAATGTAGAATAATCTCTTTCCTTCAAGTGTTCTGAGTCTAGTAAAAATAAAATATGCATGTTTGATGTTTATATTCATATTCATTTAATTATTCAAAATTCGTTTTTCTCACTGACATTCCATGTTAACTTTGATGCATTTCTTCAGAACTTTGGCATCATACATCAAAGAAATTGGTAGTACTTAATTTTCTTCTTTTTATATGTGAATTGGCTTATCATGAGAAAGCTGGGCACTTGCAACAACCAAAGGAACACATGCAACAAAGAGCCTTGTCTTTGGCAGAGGTGATGGACTTTAGATATAAAATGAGGCTTATATTGTCAGATATGATCATTAATCTTACTTGTTTTACTTCACAAAAGTAAATCCCATAGATACAAGGGTTCCATTGCAGTACGGATGGAATGGGGTGGGGGTATTAAAGACTGTTAATCATGTGTAGATATAAAGAAAGATAAATAAACTTCCGTACAATTTTAGAGAAATAAAACAAAGCCTGCTCCTTTGCTTACTAGCACACATATCCAGTTCACTCTTGGTACAGGACCTGTGCCATCACCCTTTGTTATTCAAGTAAGCTTTTTTTCCTTCAAAAATTATTTATCATAATAAATCCCTTAAATATGTAAAACCCTTTTTAAATGCCTTAAAATCCTCTATGCTATTTTATTTTTACTCTTGCAGTATACTTTAATCTTTTCACAAGCTATTTCATTTCAATAAAACAGGTTGTTATTGAACCTAGAATGATATGCTTTGACAAATTAGAAGCTTATTGGAGATGGGAGGGGAGGGAGAGAGAGACAGAGACAAAAAACCTCCCAGAAGTCTCTTCCATCCTCTCCTTTAATTAAAAACTCTACCCACTCAAAAACTCAAAGCATACACACACACACACACACACACACACAAAACAGCATTAAAAACACAAAAGCAATTGGATTCTGGATTGTTCCTTCAGACAGTTAAAAGTGGTCGTTTTCTTCTGCGCAAAGAAACAAAAGCGAAATGTGAATCCATAGCTTACAATAGCAGCAATCTTCCCACTTTTTCTCAATTGCTGAACAGCAAATGAATGCGGTACATCCTCCATGGGGGTGCCATTAACCATAACCACTCTGTCATTTTCTCTATAAACAAAAATATAAAATGAATTGTGATAAACTTCTCATTTAAAATAATTCGAGATCAATTGTAAGCATAAAGCAATTTTAAACATTCAATAACTGATACTCATCAATGTTATATTTTATTACATTACATTACATGTAATAAATTACAACTCCACTAAGTTGGAAGGGTCATATCCATTTGAAATAATTTAGAAAAACCTATTATGGATATACTTTATTTATCAAAATATGGTGATACTGTTTTATGTCAATGTAGCTTTTATTGGTATACAGTAAAAAGCATAGTCTTTAGGAGTCATCGGGGAGAGTAGCCTAGTGATTCTTTCCCTTAAAATAATGAAAATGGTGAGATACCTAGAGGGGAAACAAAAAAAGGATTTTGTTTAGCTCTAGGATATTTATCAATTCAGTTACTGAGTAGCAGACTAGGGAGAGATCACAAAGGCTAAAAGCTACAAAGTCTGGGGTAGGAATTCATGTCATAGAGTCAGTTGGTTGATTTTTGTCCTTCATTCTCAAAGAGGACCAAAATGACATCACCATGATAAAGGGCCAGTATCTTCTCCTTACAATCACATAGTCTACTAGAGTCATAGTTTGGCCATAGCATTAAGACTCCAAGATCAAGGTAGGTAGAGGCAGCAGTGATTTTGACCATCTAGTGCCGGGTGACCAAAAAGGTCTAATTAGTGAAATATATCTTAAGCAGACCCACCAAAATAGAGATGGGAAGAAGTATAAGAAACATTTGCTTTCAAAAGTCAGCGCATTAAAAAGCCCTAGGAACAGGGTGAGGTATAACAAGACAGTCAATAGGATATATTTGGGCAGAGTCTCTCCCTTAAGGGAAGGGAGTAGGTCTAGGAACTTCTACAAACCATGAGCAATGTGAGGTACTCTGGGAATGAATGAGCTTTGAAATAGTACTATGGAAAAACTGTGTACCTTTCTCACAGTACCTGCATAAGATTCCTAACCCATCACATTCAAAAGAATCCAGAGGTTTAAGACATAGTAGCCTGGCCAGCTAAAGCCATGACAAAGACATTGGAACTAAACCGAGGCCAAGACTAAGAAGGAAGAAAAGCTAAGAAAAACAATTTAAGGTGCTAAGGTTTAGGAAAATATTCTAGGAATATCTACAATTTTCAAAACACATTCTTTTGTTATTAAATGTCCTCCTCTCCTTTAGAAAAACTGTTTTCCTTGTAGAGCTTTGTAATAATTCTCCTTTAAAATACATAAAAGTTGGTGCGGTAAGATCAGGTGACCTGGAAAAGGAAGAGGGGAAAGAAAACTTGCATCATGCTGGAGTCTGGGAGGGAGAAAACCAGAGGAAGATTGGTAGCCAGAAACATTCAGGAGATGGTGCTAATGACCTGGGTTTTAGGCTGGGTGCCAGAAAATTAAATGGTCATGAGGTATAGGCAGGGGTTCTGGTCATCCTCCTCCGTCCAAGTCCAGACCAGGTAACATTATAAAGAACTGGGTTGTTAAGAAAACATGTATCTGTTTTCTGGAAAACAAGACAAAACAAAAACTTTTTTGGTAGATTAAGAGAGCCTAGCTCCAGAAGTTCTTAACCTGAAACATATTGGCCTTTTAAAAATAAAAGGTAAAATTTGCTAACAGTAGTCCACTGTAATGTTTCTTTTGTAATCCTATGTATTTTATTTTGTGCATTTAAAAAATTTATGTAGAGAAAAAGATCCATAGACTTCACCAGACTGCCAAAGGCATCCATGACAACAAAAAGTTAAAGATCCTTTTCCTAGATTATGCCAACAGTCAAATTTGAGAACTTTATTAGGAATGCAAGATTGCTAAAATGACATCTCACTGGCTTTTAGTAAAACCTATTCAAATGATTTAGGTTACTTTCCTGCCTATCCCTCCCTCCGCCCAAAATCCCCCAAACTATAGAGCTGTCCAAAGACCACTGAAAAAGTAGCTTAAAAAAAAAATCTACATAACTGAATTCTCTAAAGGTAGAACTAGAGAACTAGAGAAAACATTAGGAACCATTTAATGTGGCACTATTTTTCAATAAGGATAGTAGTATTTAGTAAAACTAATGCTTCAGAGCACTCAGAGTAAATGGTTCTTACTGCTTATTCTCAAGAGAAAATTTAGCTTAGTAACTTCAATACAGGCTCTCTATGTGAAATTCATGCATATTTTAAAACAGAGAGAAAAAGAAATTTGAGAGGAGGTTATTGAGGAGAAAGCAGGAAGAAAATGAAAATAAAAGGTTTTATTGTTTGTTCAGCTCCACCATATCTCATAAAACCAAAGCCTTCAGTTTGCTTCTTATTTTCCATCCAAATATTTCTCCATGGTGACATGGTCTTTTGATTTAAGATGTACCCAAAGTGGGAATGGGAGTTCAGAAAACAATGTTTTGGAATCCAATTTGAATTCCCATCCATAAGCATTTTAAATTCTAAAAAGAAAAGAGATAGGGATTGGATCTGTGATTTCACTGGAGAGTGGAAACTCAACCTGCCTTCTCTGCAACTGTGTTGAGTGCTAACAAGTCCTTGAGTACCAAGAAATTCAGTGACTAGCCCAGAGTAAAGGTAAGACTTGAACTCTGGTGTTTCTCACTCTGAGACTACCTCTCTATCCATAATGCCAGGTTATTTCGTATATAGAATTTTCAACCAAGGTTTCTTAGATAGATAGACAGACAGACAGACAGATAGATAATTTCAATGTAATGGGTTTCCTTTTAATACTAGGTATTTCACTTTATGCACTTAAAAATTTCTGAGAAGTCCATCATACGAAAAGGGTTAAAAACCTTTGGTCTAAACTTTTGATCATTCCAAACTATCTTCAGATCTATTTTAGATAGTCATAACCACTGCATACATATTATATTTTCACCTGAAGCTTCATGTTGACACAGTACACATATATTTGATTTTTAAGATTTATTTGGTGTTCCATCTTATTAATATAGTGTAATTTACTTATTCACCTCCCAATTGTCGGGTAGTTAGGGTGTTTCTTCTCCCACTCCCACCTCCCATCATAAATAGTATTGATAGGAACAGCTTTTACACAAATTATCCTACCCACTTTAAAAATTTAATTTCTTGGGGGTAAATACCAAAAAATGAAATCAATGGGTTAAAGAGTATGTAAATGTTTTGTAATTCATGTTACATTTTCATAAGACAAAGGATGATAGGAATTTTTGAGGGCAATTGAATACAAGCCCATCATTTTACAGATGGAGAGGAGATATGCTCCAAAGTGTAATCCAAAAATATTTATAATACAAAGAATAATGTTTCTATGCCTGTTACACCACAGACTCACAAAGATTGAATGTTTTACATTTATCTTTTCTAGTTTAAAAGGCACTGATTGAAAACGTAAAAAGTTATTTTCATTTCTATTTATTTTATTGCTAGTAAGGCTTGTGCATTTTCCCATGTCCTGGGTCCATTTTAAATTCTAAAAAGAGATCTAATTTAAAATAATTACACACAAGGTCAAAATTAATCAAATCAGAAACAAACACACTTACTGAAGTAGTCCATCTGCAGGCCCACCTGGAAGTACATCTGAGATGACGATTGATGTTTCACCATTTTCAAAGTGGGGGTTATCTCTTCCCCCAGACACAGCGATACCAAATCCTCTTTTGGAATCCTTTTATAATGAGGGAAAAGTAGATGACAAAAGTAAGCAGAAAGCTGTTCCATGCAGAATATTCATATTTCAACATAAGTACTCATAGGAATAAAGGGTGAACCTATCGCTAGAGCCCACAAGTCAAAAAGTATGCTACAGTTGGTAGGCAGGATTAGAATTTCAAAGTCATCATTTACATGATCCCATCTTCTAAACTCTAAGAGGGGAAAATGATAATATAGACCAGGACATTGATCCAAGGTACCAGAAGACTCTAGGTGTTACTTAGCACTAATATGACTGTTTTGTAGGTTTGAGTCATACTGGCCTGAAATAGAAAGATTTCCATTTGAGCTGATCTATGCTTTCTTCGATATGGACAAATAGTTCTCAAAGTGTGGTCTGTGAAACCCTAAGGGACCTTAATATCTTTTCTTTGGGTATTCAAGGTCAAAATAATTTTCATAATAATATTAAGATATTATTTGCCTAATCTTTTAATAAAAACATTCCCTTTTCCAGCTAATATCTGTGTAAGTCTAGATCTTCTTTATATGAAAACTCCAATCCAGACAACATATTGCAACAGAATGAATGCTAAAGCAGATATGCTGTCTTCTACTAAGTCAAACCTTAGATTTGCAAAAATATATAAAACGATGTCATCCACCTTTTTGTTTTGAAGAAATTCTTTTTCATAAAATATCACTTGTGTTAACTTTTAATGGGCATATTCTTGTCCTTTTGAAATAAGGATTTTTTATTTTTACTCATTTTAATACCCAGTATAGTAAATATAATCTATACAAAACAAAGCTCTTGGTCTTCAATAATTGTTAAAACTCTAAAGGATCCTCAATAATTTTAAAGACCCAAAATTTCCGGTATAAGGGAATCCTAAGGAAGAAAATTTCTTCAGCTATTGCAAATCTGCAAATAATAGTTTTAAAGAGTTGCCTAAGAGAACTGAAAAGTTAGGTGACTTGCCCAGGGATCACAAGACAATAAGCTAGAGATGGAATTTGAATAGAGGTGTTACCAATTCTAAACCTGTTCTCTACATACAAGGGTTATGCTGCCTTTCAAAAGTGTCATTATAGTCCAAAAATGATTCACCTTGTCCCCAAATAAGATCTCTTTGGGTTTTTAAAAAAATCTATTTATTTTTAAGAGTATTTACTTATGACAATTTTATTTTCAGTTCTAAATTCTCTCTTCCTCCAACCCCTCCCAAATCCATTGAGAAGGCAGACAATGATACTCATTTACATGGGATGTCATGCAGTACATTTTTTTTATTAGCCATATTGAAAAAAGCAAGAAAAATTACGTGGAAAAAATATACTTCAATCTTCACTCAAAGTTCATCAGTTCTCTCTCTGGAGGTGCATAGCATATTTCATCAGTAGTCTTTTAGAATTGCTGTGGATCATTGTATTGGTCAGAGTAGCCGTGTCTTTTTTACAGTTGCTCAGCATTACAATATTGCTATCACTGGGGACAATGGTCTCTTGGTTCTGCTCATTTTACTTTGCATCAGCTGGTATTCCCAGGTATTTCCGAAATCTTTCTTATTCCGAAATCATTTCTTATAGCACAACAGTATTTCATCACAATCATATACCACAATTCTTTGTCCCCATAAAAAAAAAAGTTGCTATAAATATTTTTTGTATACATAGGTCCTTTCCCTTTTGCTTTGATCTCTCTAGGGCACACACCTAGGTAGTAGTATTTCTGGGTCAAAGAGTATACACAGTTTTATAGTTAAGCACAGTTCAAATTTTTCCAGAATGATTGGACCAGTTCAACACCTCCAACAGTGAATGAATGTGCCTACTTTTCCATATCCCAGCCAACATTTATTTTCCTTTTCTGTCATGTTAGCCAATCTGATAGATTGGGGTGGTAGGTACCTCAGTTGTTTTAATTTGCAGTTTTCTAATTATTATTGATTTAAAGCATTTTTATGTGACCATTGATAATTTTGATTTCTTCTTCTGAAAACTCCCTATTCATATCTCCTTTAATCATTTATCAATTGGGAAATGGCTCTTTTATTTCTTTTTTTTAAATAAATTTGGCTTTGTTTCCCAAATATTAGAGAAATTAGATTTATCAGAGAAACTTGCCATAAAATTTGTTTCCCAGTTTCCTGCTTTTCTTATTTTGGCTATGTTGTTTTTATTTGTGCAAGACCTTTTTAATTTCTTGTTATCAAAATTATCCATCTTACCTCATGGTCTCCTTTGGTCATAAAATCATCCCTTGTCCATAGATATCACAGGTAATTTTTTTCTGAGCTCCCCTAATTTATTTATGTCACACCTGATATCTAAATCATGAACCCATATTGGTCTTATCTTGGTATATGAGATATTGGTCTATGCCTAGTTTTTTCCAGAATATTTTCCAATTTTCCCAGTAGTTTTTGACGAATAGTGAGTTCTTACCCCCAAATCTTGTAACTTTAGGTTTATCAAACACTAGGTCCACTGTGTCATTTAACTCTGTATATTGTGTATTTACTCTGCTAATCAATTACTCTATTTCTTAGCCAGTACCAGATTGTTTTGATGATGACTGTCTTATAATAGTCTGAAATCTGGCAGTACGAGGTTGCTTTACTTCTGTTTTTTCTTCCATTGATTCCCTTGATATTCTTGACTTTTTGTTTTCCCAGAATTAAAGCTCTTTATCTCTTTGAAAGAACACACACACACATACATGCACACACACACGTGCACACACGCATATACACATACTTGTGTGGATGTGTATGTCCATGTATATATATTCTAAAACAATAAAGCTGATGACTGGCTACACTCAGATTTTATACAAGTCAAACTGGGAAGAAAATTACAGGCTATATTTGGATCAATAAAGTAGATGTTCTGCAACCTTTAAAATTATACAGTGCTTCCATTTATATACACAGTGGCAAGGATAATTGATTTCCCAAATACAAAAGAAAAATTATAAAGCTCATAGACTACAAATCTATTTTTGAAATCCTATAAAATAACTATACATAAGTACAGCTTTTAAACTACCCTCAGACATAGGAAGTATATGTAAATTTTATTACACCTGTGAGGTGTCCAGAACTCTTGTGAAAAAAATGTCTAATTCACTCCAATTTCATTATTCACAGACCTCTATTTAGATACTTTTGAAACATCTATTTATATGTTTCAAAATATATTTTAAGTACAGTATTTGATTAGGCCTAATTCAACATGGAAAACCTTTTCCCAAAGAAAAAAAGAAAAATTATGAATACTTTCTTGTATTTGTTAGATCAAATTCAGGGAACTAAAAAGCAACTAAAGAGAAGTCAAAACCAGCAGATCACAAACCACTGACAAAAATATGAAATTATGGGATTTTTTTTCCCTAACAGCTTGGGGCACCAGGTGGAGCAATGGATAGAGTGCTGCGCCTACAGACTCATCTTCCCAAATTCAAATCTGACCTTAGACACTTACTACTGTGTGACTTTGGGCAAGTCACTTAATCTTGTCTGCCTCACTTTCCTCATCTGTAAAATAAACTGGAGAAGAAAATGGCAAACTACTCCAGTATCTTTGCCAAGAAAACCCCAAATGGGGTCATGAAGGATCAGATAAAATTGAAAAATTACTGAACAACAACATGTTACCAAATATATGGCTACTGATTTGACTGACTGGTACATAAAATAACACAGGGAGGTGTATATTCAAAAATAACAGGCATGGACCTTAGAGCAGTCCTTTATTACATTTAGCACTGTATCTAATTCATAGCTCCAAGACTGAAAAGAAACTGCTTTATGAAAAAAAATTTATCAGAATTAAACATTTTCTCTGTGCCAGACTGTTCATTAGGGATAGAAAAACAAATTAAAACAATCGTAACCCTCAAGGAACTCACATTCTATCAGGTAAAACCTTTGCATGTACCTAACTATATACAAAATATTTTGGAGGATAAGCTTGACTTGTGGCTTCATTGCTGGAAGAAGAAGATGATGCAATGGCATCAGTCCTGCCAGTTTATTGCCTGGAGGCAATGAAAGATTCAGTGATTTCTGTTCTGGTCATACACTTACTATGTGGCATAGGTCAGATTTGGACTCAGGTATTCTCAACTCCATCCAGTATGCCGGGCTGTCTCTCTGTGTGCATACACCCACACATATACACAAATGTGTGTATATAGAGAGGTCAGTATATGAATCTGTATATAAAATGGGGGGATACAAGCAACTTGAGAGATCAGGATAGGTAGGGCTCAGTACTCAAGCTGAGAAGTTAAGAAGAGTTTCTGCAATTAATTAATTAAAGGTATGGGGACACTTTGTATGCACACTTCATCCTGCTTCTTAAGGAACACAAGATCTATACACATATAGAGGGGATCTAGGGAACAATTCCCAGGATATATGTGAACTCCAAAATAATGGAGTATATAGACTATAAAGTAAATGCTAAAGAAATTCGAAATTAGGCAATGAAATATAGAATGGAAAACAAATAGCATCCTGATTAAGCTTTTAATCTTAATTAAGAATTTTATATACATATATGTGTGTACACACACACACACACACACACTTATATAATTGAGAATTGTAGAGCTGGAAGGAACCTTGAGTGGTTCAGGACTAAAGTCCTGAGTGAACTGAATGAAAAGATGAAATATAGTTCAGCAAAGATAAGATATCAGGGCTAAATTATATTATCTAGCCCCTTCGTTTTGCAGGAGGAGAAATTAAGACTCAGAGAGAGGTGTCAAGTGGATTGATTGCCTTACCTGATATACAAGAGACATAATTCTGGAAGCAGATAGAATGAGTCAATGGATCCAAATGTCAAAACAATAAAAACCCAAAATCTCTATCGTTAGAGTCCAAATTTCCTGACTTCTAGGTCAGTACTCTTTAATTTAGTTTGGACTTAGAACTCAGTGGGGAATGTCCTATGGACCTGCAAGAGGGCTGCCGGCAGATGCTACAGAGTAGCTTTTCCCAAGTTCCCTCCCTTCCTATACAGTCCTCAAACAATTTTAACTGTGTTTTGCCCAGTCTTGTTGGGAGGTGAATAGACTATAGGACCTCTCTGAAACTGATGCAGAATTCTGTTTTTAGAAGGCTAGAAAATATTCAGCCTCATGTTCCATTTACATAATTGTCAAAAACTTGTGTACTTTTCTTTCTTGACAGCAATTTTGTATTAGCAAGTTCTTACAATGCATTACTATTCTTAATAACATTAATTATGTTTGGTTTATTTTATTGTTATTGCAGAAACCATGCATATACACAAGCAGAGTTAATATTATAGTTCTGAAAACAATATTCCAACGTGGTGGCACAATGGATGGCGATCTGGGCCCGAGTCAAAACTTGAGTTCAAATGTGACTTCAGACACTTACCAACTATGGGACCCTGGGCAAGTCACTGAACCGTGTGCCGCAGTCTCCTCAATTCTAAAATGGGAATAATATCACCTTCCTCACAAGGCTGTTGTCAGGATCAAATAAGATCATATTTTCTACTATAGTTTCTTGTTACGTTAGGTACTTTATAAATGCTGGTTTCCTTCCCTCAACATTTGAAAGGCAGAAAACACACTTACCTTTTGCAAGGTCACAGTATACTGCTCCCATATCAGCTCTTCCATGCCTGGAGCCTATAATATAATAAACAAAACCAATCAGACAGAAAAGCAAAACAGGACAAGTCCTGAGATTGAAATGAGAGTTCATAATCAAATCAACACACATTCACAGAATCCCTACACCCAGAACCCAGTCAAGCTACTCTTTTGGTAAACAAAACTTTGAAGTTGTGTCATTTTTTTGTTTTTTTTTAAGTATCTTCTCTATCTTTTTCTACCTATGTCCTCTATACTAAAGATCATCTGCCTTCAAAAGCAGACAAGACAACGGAAACTCAGAAAGATTAAATTATATACCTAGAGTCACACAGCTAGGATATAACAGCCTGACCACGAAGTCATCAGAACCCAGGTTTCCATACTCCCCACCCTAGCTTCCCATCCCCCAACCCACTGCACATATTTCATAATTTCCTTTGTTAACTGGACATCTTCAGCTGAAATGGTAATGGCCAAAGTAAGAATAAAACTGACCCTGAACTTTATGGTTTGTTAGCAGCTCTGGGAAAACAAATAGAACAGAAGGGTTTGGGGAAGAAACAGTATTAACAATTTCTTTCATCCATGCTATCTCTCTGGTTTTCAGTAGCTCAAATACTCAATAGTCCATGGTAGTAATTAGGAAATCTCTTCTACACTTGCCTGACTCAGACTGACAAAGGGAGATCTGTATCCACAATAAATAGAAGCAGAAACAGAGTGGCAATAGTGTGGTTGTTTCTAGAAAAAATGACAACCATTCCCCTCTCAGCATCAGAAAACAGTCAGTCCCTCTCACCCCTTGGATCTTCAAAGAAGAGAAAACATTTCTAAAAGACCAGAAGCACTTTCTCTGAATTTCCTATATGGACTTCTCCCCACCCCCTTCGCCTTTCAGGCTTGCAGGCTTGTCATTGTTCGCTTTTCAAAGCACCATGGTAATTGAAACACAGGCTTCACAAATCAAGCCAAAGCACATACTTTCTTAAAGCTGGCAAACAGAGAGGGGATCAGTGTGGGGTTTGTGGGAAGGAAACCAGTTAAATTAGAAAAGAAACAAGAATTAGCTCTCATTTACCCATTTTACCTTTGATTAGAATCTGTTATATTTACCAAATAATGTGATGATATTTAAATTAGTATAATTTTTTTAAAAATCTGCTCAACTAATTAATGTGTGGAGTAACTTACTAGAATGGTTGTATTACTCCAGCTCCACTGTGGTAACAAAATTCCCAAACACAAAATACTGAAGGAAATGACAGATCTGCGGTCAGAATCAGGGCCATTTTTCTGGATTCCCATCCCACAGCTGGGTGAAAGGGTACAGCTCACTCAACTGTACCCAGAGCCACCTTTTTCAGTAAAATGAGGATTACCAGTAGCCCTTTTCGGCAGTGAAGTCCAAATAAGACAATGGATAACAAGACCTTTGGGAATCTTAAAACATTATAAAAATGTCAGCTATTGTCACAAAAAAACAAACAGCAAGACACTGAAGGAATTTCATCCAACCAAATTAAGTCACACACACAATCAATAATATTCTAAAACAATGAGGCCAAAGGTAAAATAAACAATCCCAGTTCGGGCAGCTTATTTATAATCCAAGGCCCTTTAATTAATTATTCCTGTGCTCCCAGCTGGGCAATTGAAATTCGATTTGCCATAAAGAGGATTAATTTCCCCTAACAGAGATAACCAAACTTTTAGCCAATGAGGAAATACACAGATATTTTGCCCCAGAACCTAAAGGCCTCACTTATTTAGCATGAAAGCAAGTCGATTGGCAGCCATTTCTCTATTTGTTTGACTGGGGAGGGAGGAGAAGAATGTTCTTTGGTGCTTGATAGCTGGCTGGTTATGGCATAATTCCCAGGCAATGTGCTACCAAGTCTATGTATTCCCAAACCAGGAAAAGGAAGCCAGGGATGTCCAGTATTGGGACCCAGGAAAGGACATAATTCACAAGGGGGATCGGGAGTGCAGGGCAAAGGAAGACTTCGTTCAACTTGAAGGCAGGAGACAGCCAAGGTTTTTCTCTGGTTAGCCCATTAAGATTTCTTCTCAAATAATAGTGGAAATTTATGCCAGGTTTTATCTCCACAAAACCCTGTACAATAAGGTATTATCATCTACATTTTACAGATGGGAGAATGGAAGTTTAGAAGATAAGTGTGGTAAATAAAGTTTAAACTTTTTTTTAAAAAAAGGCTCCTCTAGCAATGAGGTGAGCCCTGTTCTTCCATCAGTCCAACTGGAGGGAAGCCTCCTTAAGCTTTCCAGAGCCCTCCCTCCAGCTCCAGACAGACAAGCCTAACTTTGCAGACTTGCTACAGGAGCACCCAGCTAAACCTTCCTCCTGAACAATGCAGCCCCACTCTAAGACTGTCACGTTGTAAGAAGGAGACCAAGTCTTATGTAAACTGTGGTAGTCTTCCCCTTCAGCTAATACGATGCAGCCAGTAAACACTTAGACATTTAAGGGTCTTAAATGCTAGGAACAGGAGTTAATATTTTATTATGTAAACCATGATAAGTACCACTGGAGAGATTTTGGGGAAAAGAAATGACAATTCAATAACTAGGTAATCATAACATTCTGATCAATCTTGGTCAAGAAGACATACAGAAAGCCATTTCCCCTCCTTACCAAGGGGAAAGAAAGGTCAGTACTGTGAAAGATGCTGTATATACTCTCATAGCCAGGTTTGGCTCAATAGTTTTCCTTTGTTTCAAAGGAAAGTCTACTAGGTGGGGCATATCCAGAAATAAACTATGTGAAGATAAAAGGCACTGATCATTTTAAATAATGGCAATGACAATAGGGCTCAGATCTGATCCCCTTCTAACTCTGATGAAAAATAAACCATAATTTGAATTCAATTTGGTAATAAAATTTTCAAAAAGAGAATATTAACCAAACAAAAAAAGTTAAATAAAATGGTCCTTATTAAATACTTTTAAAACTATTTATTCCTCACAACTATCATATCAGGTATGTGGCTAATATCACTACCTCAAATTTGCAGTTAGTAAATTAGATGTAGAAGTGACCAAATGGAAAAATAATTCAGTTCAATTCAACAGACATTGATTAAGGACTACTATGTTGAAAAGATTTGTGCTTGGTGCTGAAGTCAAAAATACAGAAAACTAAACAGACCACACTTTGTGAGAATTACACTCTTCATATTAACTGTGTCTCTAAGAATTCCAAATAACAATTCTGTCTACTCTAGCAGCATAAATACAAGACAATCTGAAGAGAGAGGTAACATCAACAATTAAGGGGGAGTAGGGGCATCTAGAAAGACATCACGCAGGAATGGCAACTGAGCTGGCCTCAAAAGAAGCCAATGGTTCCAAGAAGAGATGAGGAAGGCTGGAATTTTCAGTCTCCCATTGTTTCTTCCTCAGTCAAATGAATGGGTTCAGTTAGATTATTTCTGAAGTCCCTTTTAGCTCTCAGGCTACCGTTAACAATTTACAAACTACTAGGTTGAGAAGATTGTCATACACGGTACTTCTAAGTCAGCATTATGCCTTAATGTGGCATCTTTTCTCTTATGAAATAGAAACTTTTCAATCTTTTATCCCTCTAAACACCCCTCTGGAATATGGAGTAGGTAAAAATCTTGATTTCAGAGGTAAAATTTGCTAAACTCTAACTCAGAATTTTGCAGAAGTTATCAGTGGAGAACAAATACTAGTACCCAGGTTCTTCAAATCAGACCATGGCAGTCTACATCTGACATCTAAGGTGAATCGAGGGAAACTGCATCTGTGGCTGAAGGTCACAGATTTGTTATTAATATTCTGAGTCTGGTTGCCAGGCCAGCTGTTTAGGGGTTTTGGAGAGATTTAAATGCAGGACTATAGAAAAAATCTCTCTCTCTCAAGCTACTACTCAGAGCAGCACTTGCCAAAACAGAAGAAAAAAATGGCATTTTTTAGCTGGATGTTTTATTTTACATTTCTTTGGGGATGATACAAAAACCAATAAGTATTCAGTAAGCAATTACTATGTGCTACTGCAAAAGTGCACCCTTAACCACCAGAGTGCCTTGCTGAAACCATATGCTGACAAATAACAACATAACAAAACCATAGAAAAATTATAATTACAGGTGCCCCAAAAGGAGACAGAAAGACTCCAAAAGAGTATTATGAATGTTGACTTGCAGTAGAGAAGTACCACGAAAATCATTGTGTGGGATACAGAGACCCTTACTCAAATTAAACTCAGAGGCTTCTCAAGGTAGAAGGCAAAAAGGAATTTATTACAATCTCAGGAGAAGGGGCACTTCCCCTGAGACCACGGGTGGTGTCAACAAGGGGGTGAACCTGAGTGGAGCGGAGTACTGCATTACATAGTTCTACTGTGGCAGCCCACTAGCCTCTCTTCCCATTGGCTAGGAATCCACACATACAGTCTAAGTGTGGGAATTTACCAGAGAGACAAAGAACACGGAAAGGATCGTAGCTCACCAATGAGGGTTTTTGTAACCAAATATGGAACTTAAGGGAAGAATGCTGATGTAGTGTGACCAGAATTTTGGTGGTTCTCCTCCATCCTGGAGCATTTTATTTGCCTAAGGGGGATACTTAGTTATCTGAGTTTTGGCAGGAAGGGTGGGGATTTTGGGAAATTCATGCCCAAGGGGTCTTCACTTAACCTGATTTCACTCACCATCAAGGACATGTATGAGCAGAAATGGTTGTGTGGGGCAGGATGGTCATGTAGTAAGAGTGAGGGATAGTCCTAAATGTTGCATTATACTATCCAGAAGTACAAAAGAATCAGAGCAAGGACTCTAGCCCATGGGGTATATATTCTTTATACAAGATTCATGGTTGCAATCTGCAGCAGTGGACAGGCTATTTAATTCTGCAGTATTGGATGTTGGAGAAAAAAAAAAAAGAAACCATTCCTGACTTCAAGAAATTTATCCTGGGTGGAGGAGATTCAACATGTACATAAATAAATACAGTCCAAAGAAAATGAGGAGGAAAAGAACATTAGCAACTAGGGAGATCAGGAAAGGATTTACCAAAGCAATGGCAGCCAGACTGAGATGTTTGTTGTTGTTTTTTAAGAAGCACTTAGCCCAGTACCTGATACATACTGGTGGCCATGTAAATGTTTATTTCCTTCTCTTCTCCCTTCCCTTTCCCAGAGATGAGAGGAGGGAATGCTTTTCAGTTTATATGAAAGACAGAGCGTTAAATTTGGGGAATACGCAATTTACCAGGAACACAAAAGTTCGTGACTGGAAACAGTAAGTGACACGTCTGGAAAGGAACGTGGAAGCCAGCTGACAGAAGGTCTTAAATGTAGGAGCAGGAGTTTGTATTTTATTATACAAACAAAGAGGAGTGCCACCAAAGAGATTTTTGAGCAAGGAAGTGATGACTCAAGAAGCATTTATTGAGTACCTACTATGTAACCTATAGGCAAGGTGGCACCATGGAGTCCAAATTCAGCCTCAAATACTAGCTATGTGATCCCAGGCAAAGTACTTAGCCTGCCTGGAAAATGGAGATAATAACATTCACCTCCCAAAGCTGCTGGGGGGGTGGAGGGTGGAAAATGAGATAATATTTTATAAACTTTAAAGGTATGAGGGGGAAGATTATGTGCCAGGCATGGATACAGGCACTGGAGATACAGAAAAGAAATATTTCTTGTGCTCAAGAGAAAACATTTACAAAGCTCGAAGTTGATTTTTAGAGGGCAATATGTATAGAGAAAATTGAACAATGCAACGAGAGGAAGGAAGGACTATTTTCCTATTAATCCATAAGCTCCATGAGGGCAGGTACAAGATCATATCCTTCACATCTCCCCCAAAGCCTAGCACAAGTATTCTTCTCAAAATAGGCACTTTCTAATGTTTGGTAAATAAATGTTGAATTCAACCACTGTTAGCAGCTATTCAAATAGCTAAAGGAATTAGAAATTCCACTCAACCAAATATTTCTTATGGGCTCAAACTTTGCAAAATAAAAAATCAGAATAAAAAAGAAACAACAAGGGAGCCTCCCAAGTATGGAATTTGAGTAAGGACAAGGTGCAGAAATGTTCGAATCAAGCGATCCTCCAGGAGGTCCTGTGCATCAGCATTGAGCTGGTTTGGAGGCTGGAACTAGAAGATGCTTTGCCTTATTCTAAGGCTTAGGTCTTGTCTGCTCCCTTTCCAGTCAGTCACTCAAGGAGCACTATTAACCCTTACTATATACCAAGTACTGTGCTAAATACCAGGGATATAATTAAAGGCAAAAACAATCTCTACCTTTAAGGAGCTTATATTCTAATGAGGCAAACAAAACATAAACAATTGGGTACCTACAAGATATAAACCGAGACGATGGAAAGTATGAAAAAAATCTCTCATTCCTGCAGAAATGAATGTGTTTTGTCTGACAGGACAAATTGAGAAAGTGTGAGAAGGAAAGAATTAAATGGAATGTGTAAAAATATGGGATCATAAATTCAAAAGTGGAAGGAACATTAGAGCCCACTGAGGAAAGCTACAAAACCCCCTCATTTTACAAATGAGGAAACTGAGTCTGAGAGAAGTGAAATGGCTTTCCCACAGAGCCAATAAATGTCTAAGGTAGAATTTGAACCCATTGCACCAGTACCATTGTGTATGTGTGTGTGTGTGTGTGTTTTCTTAAACCATTTCCTTTGACAACTCTGTATAGATTTGAAATACAGTATGAAGTATGACACTGAATATAACATAAGTCACCTTAGAAGGTCACCAGTAAAGTGATGTTAGAAAAATCTGTATTGTCCTCTATCTCCCTCAAACCTTTAACAATATACTGCTGCTTCCTAGTGAAGGAGATACTAACCAGTACTGACAGATAAATGGACAAAAGACCTCGAAAATGTTTCTATTCCTCATATGAAGAAGCAGGACTGAGAATGGCAGAATCCTTAACCCCTCAAATCACCACTCATATATTGACATGAATGAACATACATATATTTGATGTACACAGAAAGATATAGGTACATAAATTTTCATGTTCTAGTAACAAATATGCATAGAAAAAAATTCATATTACTACAGTACAACGAAAGCAATAATACTGAGATCCATCAAGAGTAAATTCCCAATGATGAACAAACATTTCATAAATGGCAGTATGTAAACTACATGCAGGAAGGAGCTCTCACAGAATGACATTTGCAATCTCAGGGAAACCAGTGTACTGAAAACATCAGCCTTTGATTCATATGCATGGATTAGCTGACCATTTTTTTTAAAGAATTCAAAAATGTTATCAACTAAGTTTCAAAATGTTGATGAAAAATACCAGAAACACATGAAATCAGCAATGATTGCCTGAGATTTTTTCTTTTTATCTTCTCCTCCAAGAAAGGGGTATATAAAGGGGCAGAGAAGACCTTTATATACACACACATATATACAAAAAGAACTCACATATCCTTTCAAAATTCCCAACTTTTTAACGGTGTGGATCCACAGCCTACGTAGAGCTTCAACTGTCTTCATTGCTGCTGGAAATCATCTGTTAGGAGTCCCCTGGTCCAAGTCTTTTCATCAGTTTCTACCACTTCCCATTGTTATGTAATTCTAATACAATACTGGCCTACATACATATCCTAGAAATCCCATCATGTCACACATCAACACATCCTTACACACAGCAGAGGAGGTCCCCGATTCCCTAAGAAAATCACACTTGTGAAAAAAGAGAAAACAATCTGGCTAACAACCACAACTTATAGCAGTTATTTTTTTAAAGGAAATAATTACATTAAAAGGGCTTGTGATGGTTGAGTGAAATGGCAAATATCACAATTATTTCTATATCCTATAATATTGAATGTTCTAATTATGTGCCATAATTAAGCATATGGGTACCATAATTCCCTAGTAGACTACAGACTGCATGGGGTCAGGTAGAGTTAAATTTGTTTTTATGCAAACTCTATCCTCCAGTACCCAGCATAGCATTCTGTACATTTTGCTGTTGTACTTCTCAAATCTGTATATGATGCCCAAAGCCTCAGGTTTCCCAGGGTTTTTAGGAACTCCAGATAAGCCTGAAATAATGATTAAACAGGAGTTTTTGCTGATATTAAAAACCTCCAGTCATTCATCTAGGTCCATTTCAGTCTTTTTTAATGGAGAACCCTAACAAGATCTATCCTCTACACTGGGGAAAAAAATCACCTTAAAACTAATGCAACTAGAATTCAGCTTAAAGGGAACGGGATTAGTTTATTTCACATGCTGAAAGAAACTTCAGCTTTTGAAAAAAATCTTGAAGCAAAAAAGGTCAGAATAAAATTAATGAGGTGTCCTGAAAATTGGAAAGAGACAGTGATTCTTTCTGAAAATGATATTCTCCCCCAGTTGCATTAGTGTTTTAATAATCTTGGGGGTGGGGAGAAAGCTTTTACAGTGAGAATACAATTAAAATAGAGAAATGTTTTAGTTAATAATTGCTTTACTGAGCCTTCAAAGCAGAAAACCAACAGATACTTGATTTTTAAAAAAGTGAATGGAATTAGCTATCTGTAAGGCATAAGAAATGGTTTATAAATGTGTTGCTTAGTCAGTGAGTTACTATGGTGTTTTCTAAGCCATAGTAATCCAAAATGTAACTAGAGGAAAACTAGTTACACTACAGTATCATCAATAACTATAACATCTCCACTGTAGATTAATGTTATAATGACATTTTCCAAGTTATACTGATCTAAAATACTGTTAACCTTAAAAAGATTGTAATTTATTTTAACATGGTTACATTGGGTTAATGTTGTAAAAAGACAATTTTAGTGGACTACATGCAATCTAGAAAGAAAAGAGCTAAGGAGAAATAACCAATGACCCCACCACTGTTGGGAAGGAAAGATGAATGAAAGAAGGAAAGGTTAATTTCAGTCTTTTGGATTAGACATAGCCCTGAATGTGGATGGGTACATAAAGTATCATAGTTTGATAACACACTGCTGACATAACTCAGCTTTCTTTATACCACCTTTATTACAAACTTTACCTAAAAAATGTGCCTTTATCTAAGCCAGTTAAAAGGGAAATCCTGTTGTTTTCCCCATGGAAGAGTTATTGAATGGCTTCTCCTTATGCTTTTTTTTTTAAAAAACATAAAACCCAAGGGACTTTAAGGAAAACAACCTGACTAGATAGTTTATAGTTTAAATATATTTCTCCCTTGACAGGAAAAGGTAAGGGGATGGTAAATTTAGTCTTTTCCAGTTTTTAATGTTTTTAAATAGGTCTAAACAAACCCAATGCAACCAAGATTAGGAGGGAAACAGAAAACTGGGAAGAGAATTTTTACAACTAGTGTCTGTGATAAAGGCCTCATTCCTAAAATATATGGAGAACTGAGTCAAATGTACAAGAATACAAGTCATTCCCCAATTGATAAATGGTCAAAGGATATGAACAGACAGTTTTCAGAGGAAGAAATTAAAGCTATCTATAATCATATGAAAAAATCCTCTAAATTACTATTGGTTAGAGAAATGCCAATTAAAACAACTCTGAGGTACCACATCACACCTATCAGATTGACTAACATGACAAAATAGGAAGATGATAAATATTGGAGAAGATGTGGGAGAGCTGGTACACTAATTTATTGGTGGTGGAGCTAGATCCAATCATTCTGGAGAAAAATCTGGAACTATGCCCAAAGGGTTACAAAAATGTGCATACCCTTTGACCCAGCAATAGCACTTCCAGGATTGTATCCCAAAGAGATCATAAAAATGGGAAAAGGTCCCACATGTACAAAAACATTTATAGCAGCTCTCTTTGTGGTGGCCAAGAACTGGAAATTGAGGGGATGCCCATCAATTGGGGAATGGCTGAAGAAGTTGTGGTATATGAATGTAATGGAATACTATTGTGCTATAAGAAATGATGAAGGAGGACTTCAGAGAGGACTATATGAACTGATGCTTAGCTAGCAGAACAAGGACAACATTATACACAGTAACAGTCAGAGTGCAAGGACTGTTTCTGATAGACTTAGCCTTTCACAACAATGTAAGGACCAAAAACATTCCCAAAAGACTCGAAGCAAAATGTCATACATATCCAGAGAAAGAACTATGGAATCCAATCACAGAATGAAGCAGACTATTTTCTCTTGAGTTATGTTTTGTTTGGTTTGGTTTTCCTCATGGTTTCTCCCACTCATTTTAATTCTTCTGTGCAACATGACTAATGTGAAAATGTGTTTAATAAGAGTATATGTGTAGAGTCCATATAAGATTGCATGCCAAAGGCGGGGGGAAGAGAAAATCTACAAGACTTATGGAAGTGATTGCTGAAAAATGAAAACAAATAAATTAATTAAACGAAAAGAAAAACAGGTCTATAAAGTCACTCAGTGGAAAGAAACCTGTGAATAGCTAGCAATTATTTAAGCCCTTTCAAGGTTCAACATGCTTTACAAATGTTACCTTATTTAATCTCCACATCAATGATGGGGGTTAGTGCTATTATTATCATCCCAATTTTACATATGAAGAAACTGAGGCAAACAGAGGTTAAGTGGACTTGTGTAAGGTCCCTTATCTAGTAAGTGCCTGAGTCAGAATTTGAACTCAGGTCTTCCTAACTTTAAGATCAGTGTGCTTTTATACAATGGGCCACCAAGTTGCTTTATAGCTGTATTTTTTAGAAAGGGTTTGGTTACATCCAAATAATAATCCAAAGATAAGATCGATCTTAGAAGGATCCCTTCAGAACCAGATAATCTCAATCTTTTCAAATAGCATTTACACTTGTCACACTGCCATTTCTACATTAAAGCAATCCCATTTCCTTTACTCTTACCTCTCAATCTGTAATCCTTTTTTCCTGTGAATCCTCTAAAAATAGCATTTCCCAAAACCCATTCTTCCTTAATTCAATGGTAAGCACTCTTCCACATCACTAAGGATCCTTAAAACCACTAAGTGTTCTTGAGCATTCACTTTACCTGGTACATTCCATAGAGAAACTACAAATAATGCTTGCTTGCTTAACTCTTAGGCTAAATAAAAAAAAATGTTACAAATATTTCTTTGTGAATATCTTCATGAACATTTTCATGGTTTAATTGCCATAGTCTAGTTCAGTGAAATTCAGGCTAGCATTTAGGTGAATTACTAATTATAATCACTAAGCAGTATAAATTGGAGGGATATCTGTGAGATGTATTCAATGAAAAAAAAAAAAACATTTTTTCCAGTGCAGGCAGAAAATAAATAGGCATGCTCAAGTAGAGAATGTACTGGTAGGTGGTGATGAAATGGATAGAGGGACTCCCCTCCACCGGAGGCATATCACACCATTTGCCTTCCCATTCTGATCCATTTCTTTCTATAAATCCCCCAGAGAGGACCTACCCACATGCTGGAGGTCTTCCTCTCCTCCTTTTGAAAATGAGATTGATTCTGACAACTACTCACTCAGTTTCAGGGCACTGACCCAAGGTTTCTTTTCATAAACTCACTCCCCATTCCTCCTTGCAGTAAACTAGTCATTAACAAACCAAAGCAATCTCCTATGTAATTACTGGTTTTGAAGTAAATTTTTTTCATTCCACACACAAATAACATAATAAAGATTCAGGTTTTAAAATGAGGCTATATATGATCGCTACAAAAAGTACCTATTATGTGTTCCCCCAAATAACTACCACTATAATTCTTTATACCAAATGGGTAAAAAAACAGTATGATGATTAGGTTCAAAGGATTCATTAATTCATTCACACTGCATGTGAGCAGAATTAGTGCGAAAAACAGATACTGGCAGAATTTCATTTTGATGAAGTGAACAGGTCTTCAAAATTGCCATGTCTCCTAACCAACAAAGAAGCCCAATTAACTCTCTAGTTTTGTTTATAGAAAACAAATATTCAAGTACACACTATTTAGAGACACTGAGCAGAAGTCAGCCTCCCACTGGTCCTAGTTTTGCCTTCTGGAGTCATATAGTATAAATTTAATGTTTTTCCAATGTTGTTATGCCTATTAGAAGTTGGGGATACTTCTGAAATACTCTGGGAAACCAAGAGGCAAAGGATACAAAGACAAATGAGACTTGGAATTCTTATTCTTAAGAAGCTTAAAATTCAATTAGGGAGTTTACAGTTTCTGTTTTTGTTTTGGAGGTAATAACTTAAAAACCAAGGTCTCCCCATTGGCATTCAGGGCCATCTCCAGTCATCCTGATTTAACAATCACCACTGGATACACATGGCTCTGGAGGAGAAAGTGAGGATGGTGACTTTGCACAATCCTGCCTCACTTAAATCTGATTCACTTGCACATCATGGTATCACCTCCCTCATGTCATGGTCCTCCTGGAGAATGAAAGACAAACAACAGTTGCCCTACTTTACAGCTTCTTAATTTAATGCCAATCTCTTGGGCTGCTCCACCAATCCCAACACTAAATGAAGTCTTTATTTTCTCTTCCCTCCCTTTACAATTTTTCTAAAAAAACAAGTTCTTTACAGCTTTATCCCATTCTCCCAAAATTATCAATTAGCCTGTCTGAAAATCCATTCTCTGTCTTAAGAAATATGTTCCATAAATTCCCCTAAGAGATTCACAATATTCTGTCATGTTAAAGAAAATCATGACCCTGGGAAGCCCTCCCAACTTTTTAAATATGTAAAAGGCTACACTGACATCTGATCACATTCATGTAAGTTTCCCCTGAATTGACATTCACTTTTAGAGAATGTGAATACTTGTATTAATGGATTTTCAGAATTACAGCTAATCTGAGGAAAGATTTAAATTCCATACATTATTATATTTGTACTTAAGGTGAGTGACTAATCCACAGTAAATTGGATTCTATGAAAACATATGGGGTTAGACCGAGGCCTGCTTTTTTCCTTTAGAAGTCTTTGTTTTCAAATTCTCAAACTGAAGAAGAAGTTAAATTCTATGTCTAAGAGCTAACATTGCAAGGGCATGTTTACAAAGTCCCCATTCAACACCACCTTCAATATTCAACATTCCTGGTACTGTTCAGATTCTAGAAATTAGAAGTAGGAGATGTTGCTGTTTAGAATGAGTTTTTAGAGGCATAGAATCTCAGGGCTGAAACAGATTGAACTCAAAGGACAGTTAGTTTAACATAGATTTGAATCAGAATGCCTACTATATATCACCACCAAGTAGTCACCAGTCTCCACTTGAGATCCTCCAGTGAAGGAAAGTTGTACTACTGATCATCCTCTCTGAAATTCCCACCCAAACAAAACAAATCCAATTTCTTTTCCACATGACCACCATTCAGATACTTAAAGATAGATATCAAGTCTCCACCACCAATTCTTCCATTTTTCAGGATAAATATTCCCAGTTCCATCAATTCAAGTTTATATAGCCCAGTCTCCTGTCCTCTCATTATCCTGAAAGTTATTCTCTGGGTGTACTTCAGTTTATCAATGCCTTTCATAAAATGTGGTTCCCACAACTCAACTATACTCCAATTTATTCATAAATAAACTAGGATTTGAAGTGTAGCACTCTAGAGAGAGCACTGGGCTTTATCAGAAGAGCTAGATACCATGTGACCCTGAAACTAGCCTAAATCTTCCTCTTGGAAATTTCCACCCAAACAGGGCAAACTCAATTTCTCTTCCACACTTAGTTACTTTAAAGCCTCTCTCTGCACCATTGTTTCCTTATGTGTAAAATGGGAATAATATATTTAGGTTGCCTACTCAACAGAGTTATAGTGAAGAAATTGGATTTGTATGCTTTACACACACACACACACACACACACAGAGTTATATTATTTGTTGGACTTTATCAATATGGTGGTCATGGTGTAGAGAAAAGCTGGCCTCTGAGCCAGGAAGTTCAAATCTCATTTCTGCTATGTGGCTCTGGGCAAGACACAAACTTTCATTGTCCTCCATGCAAGTAAGACTATAAGTTTCGGAGAAGATGAAGACCTGTACTGGTGTAGCAAGTATCTTCATCTAGGGATGCTACCTATCAGTGAGAGCACAGGTGTAATCCCTATTCCCAATAATACAGAGAACTGCAATTAAATGGGTTTATTGCTGTTTAAAATCAGCAGACTGCCTTTCAGAACACTGTGCCTCCACTAATACAGCCTAAAGCTGTGTTAGCCATTTTTGCTGCCATGACACACTCTTGATTCAATACTAAGCTACTAAAAACCTAGAAATTTTTTTCTGCAAGAACTGTTGCCTAACCACACTGCCTGATTCATTCATCAGTCATATAGTGGACTGCATACTTAACCTCTCCCAAACCTAGGACCGCAGTATATTATCCTGGTCTAAGGATACTTTTATATAAAAATTACTGAAGATCTCATAGAACTTTTGTTTAATATGATTTATATCAATGAATATTAATTACATTAGAAATTAAATGCCTTAATATTAATATGAAAATCATTTTGACCTCTGAAAGGGTTTTGGGGACACCCAGGGGTCCACAGACTATACTTGGAGAGCCACTGCCCTAAGTGAAACTCAAAAATTACAAATTAGAGGTGAGCTACCAATCTTTGATTCGTTGTTCAGTCACGTTTGACTCTTCATGACCTCATGGACCACAGCACACAAGATTCTTCTGTTTTTACTATCTTCCAAAGTCTGTTCAAGTTCATGCTCATTGCTTCCATTATACTATCCATCTCATCTTCTGCTTACCCCTTCTATTTTTGCCTTCAATCTTTCACAGCATCAGTCTTTTATAATGAATCCTGTCTTCTCATTATGCGACCAAAGTATTTTAGCTTCAGCTTCAGAATTTGTCCTTCCAATGAATAGCTGAGTTAATTTCTTGAAGTGTGACTGATTTGATCTCCTGACTGACTGTCCAAGAAACTCTCAAAAGTCTTCTCCAGTACCACAATTTAAAAGCATCCATTCTTTGGCACTCAGTTTTCCTTATAGTCTAACTCTCACAGCCTTAATTAGAAGATGGCATTTTTATGGTATCAGGACTCTCTGCCTACCCACCTTTCAAAATGTTTTACTAGTTTAGCTGGTTAAGATCTTGTAGGATCCTGACTCTGCTGTCTAATAATCCTCCCAAATTTCTTCCACCTTCCTAAGTCAGTTTAAAAGAATAAATTTGTGTACTCACTGCATGCAAAATACTGGAGTAATAAGTATAATGAGATAGAAAGTAAACAGAAAACATGGCCTGGTCTTTGAGTGAGCATAAGAACTAGTTAGGAGCACCCCAATATGCATGGGAAGTAATTTAAGAATTTTAAAAGCACATACCAATAGATACAAATTAAATTATGGATCAATGGTAAATCCTGGAAACTTGAGTTAGAAAGTGATTTTTGAGATAAGGGACATCGGTAGATAAGAAAGGACTGGGAGCACACAACTTACCCCTCATTAAACAGGTGATAGAGAGGGAACTGCTGGAGTTCACAGAGTAAGGGATGACAAAATTATAGCTACACTTTAGGAAAATCTCTTTGGCAGAGATAAGGAAGATAAATTTAACAGGAATACTTCAAGAAAAAAAGAAATTTTCTCAAAGTATCTTGAAAATATGAAAATTAAATACGATTTAATTAAGATTGTTACCAGAACAATGTGTTAATGTTAATTTTCATGCCTTCCATGCAATATACAGGACATTCTAATTTTAAAACTTCACTTGGACATAATTTGCTTTTTAGGGTCAATTCCCACATTCTCAAAAGATGTAACAGGAGATTAGTACTGGGAACAATTAATTCACACCCTTCAAACTGGTAAAGACAGAAGTAGTGAATATTGGAGAGACTGTCTTAAGACTGGCACACTAATACACTGTCGATGGATCTATGAACTGGCCCAACCTTTTTGGAAAACGTTAATGGTTCAAGGAAAGTCATTAAATTGTTTGTGTGCTTTGACCCAGTAAGATTACTCTGATTAAATATCAACAACTAAATAACTTGAATGAATAAATGAATGAAGGAATGGATAAATAAAGATGCTCTGGGTATACCAAAATATAGCATTTATAGCAGCATTGTTTTGTAGTAGCAAAAACCTAGAAACAAACTGGATGCCTATTAATATGCATTCTCTATGTGTGACAGAATAGCATCATGCTATGTGATGAATATAAGAAAGTCAGAGAAGCATGGGATCACTGGTCAGGATGAATATAAAGTGAAACAGAACCAGGGCTACAGTATAAATACATGACCACTATAATGTGAATGAAAGCCAAATGCTGAGTGACTGTAATGACCATTCTTGGCCCTAAAGAACAAATAATTTTCTCCTTTTGGAAGGGAGGGGAGTAATCATAGGTGCAGAATGCTGTATACACAGTCGGATCACTATTTAACTGTTTTGCTTTGTTATCATATAGAACCCATTGGGTGAGGTGACAGTGGAGTGCACCTGAAAACAACTGTAATGTCAAAACAAAGTAAAACAAAAAGCTTTACTATAACTTATTTTAAAATGAAGTATATCTGGGTTAGTAATTTCTAGAGCCATGTGAAAAATACCTTTCTTCATGCCTTTTATTTTTCAAGAGTTTCTAACCAGGAAGTCCTAACTTTAGACTTGGCTAGACTTTTATACATATTTAATATCAACAGGGTGCACCCTGCACCTTTAAAATGGAGCACAAAACTCTCAAGGATGACACAGGGAGAAAATACAATTTGATTTCTCAACATATGAATATCACCTGTTCAAAAAATATGAAAGATCATTATATGTTAAATGGCAATTTTTATTTTAATGATCCTATGCTTTCATTAAAAATATAAATTAAGACCATGTTAGATCTACAGTGGCACACCAATAAAAGGTTAAGAAATAACGCTATGCTAGCTAACATTTATGTAGCAACCCACTGAAAAGTTGGTTTTATATTTAGCTATTAATTTTGAGAGCTAAGAGGAAAAGTAATCATCTAGCGAATACTGATGAGATCTTTATCATACACCAACAACATGAGATGCCAAACACTAAATGGATACATTTCATGTGATGTTGAATAATTGCAAAACATTCCACTGAAAATTCATAACAGGTCAAGAACTAATTCTCGGTCACACTGAGCTGTTGACTCATGAACAGGAGGAGTACCAGGACAGAGGCCGGAAAGGGAAAGGTGAGGTTTCCTGTCTTGAGTTCAATGGGAGGTGAAATTGGAAAAGTAAATCTACCTAACTAAAATAATTAAAGAGCAATACAGAAAAACTAAAAATTGGCTTTGCTTATTAATGATATGTACTAACCAAAAAACAGCATAAAAATTGCCTTTAATATCAAATACTTTGCAGAGGAGAAGACCAAAGAGAATCTAATTCCAATGTTAAAGAATTAAAAAGTCTCTTCTACTTCCTTCTCTTTCCCCCCTCTATCAACATAGTATTAAGTGAACAAATAATGTATAGTAACTGATCTCTATTTCCACTAGATGGCAGAGTAATGCAAGAATATTTAAGAACAGCGATGGATTGTCTGGCACATAAGTGTTTGAGAAAAAGAAATTAATCTGACAATTTCAGTTTAAAAAAAAAACTTCCCTTATAATTGTCTAAGAGTTATGTTTTGCAAACAGTGGGAAAGCATAAATTGAGGGAAATTAATGAATGCACTAGGATACTGCAGTATGGCACAGTAGAAATAATCAGTCAGTAAATATTATTACTATGTGCCAGGCCCTGTGCAAAACGCTGGGGATACAAAGAAAGATAAAAGACAGTCCCAGCTCTCAAGGAACTATTAGTCAAACAGGGGAGACGACATCCAAACAAGTATGCACAAACAAGAAGAGAGCTACAGGAGAAACTGGAGATAAACAACAGAGGGGAAAACATTAGTATTAAGGGTAAACAGGAAAGGTTTCTTTTACAAGGTAGGATTTTATCTGGGACTAGAAGGAAGCCAGGGCAGAGAGGAAGAGGGAGGACATTCCATGCATGGATGACAGTCAGTGAAAATGCCCAGAGGCAGGAGACAGAGTGTCTTGTAAAGGGCTTCGCCCGGTGCCTGGCACACAGTATTCTCTTCCCCCAGATTACTGCAATAGTTTAGTCATGAGGTGATGAGGGCCCTGCACCAAGGTGGCGGCAGTGTCAGAACAGAAGGGGGTATGTGCCAGAAATGTTAAAAAGGTAAAATTGACAGGCCTTGGCAACAGAACGGACATGTGGGATGAGAGAGGGTGAGGAGTTGAGGGTGGCACGTAGTCAAGACTGGGTGACTAGGAGGATGGTAGCGCCCTTCAGACAGTGACAAAGAAGTTTAGAAGATGGGAGCTCTGGACTCCAAATCAGGGGAGCTAGGTGAAATCCTGACTTTAGACTCCAAAGCAAACCATTAGCTTCTCTGAGCTATGGCTTCCTTATCTGTAAAATGGAGATAATATAGTTAAGTTGTTATGGAGGAATTGCTTTTTATACTTTAAAGCAGGGGTCCTTATCCTTTGTTGTGTTATTATCCCTTTGGTATGTGACAAAATTTACAACTCACCCAAGGTAATGAAGTCTATGGATCCCTTTCAGAATCTTTATAAAATGCATAAAATAAAATACACAGGATTACAATGGAAATTAAGTATATTGAAATTTAGTGAATAAAATATTAAAAGACTCATTAGTATACTCAAAGTATTAACAGACTCCAGGTTAAGAAACATTGTGGATTAAAGTGCTATAATAACTTGAACTACTAGCTCTATTTTACTTGCTAGCATAGTAGAAAGAGAGCTAACCTTTGAGGCGGAAAGGCCTGGGCTCTATCTAGTCTTAGTTTTGCAGCACACTGGCTATTTGACCTGGGCAAGTTTCAGTGCCCCGGGTAAATCTCTAAGACTATAAATTGCAAAGATTAGTATTGATAGAGGGAGTATGTATCCTCATCCAATTTGCATTGACAGAGGGAGTAAAATTTCAGTTTATAAAACTCTCATTATTTCATTTAATTCTAAGGAATGATGTATTTTGCAAAAGAAAGAATAGCAGAAGTCAGTAGAGATGTGGGGTTTGAGTTCTGCCTGTGATACAAGCTACGTGACCAGTGTGGTCCACTCAGTGACCTCCCTGAGGGACTATTTCCTCATCTGCAAAATGAGGATAACAGTCTGGCCCATACCTATTTCACTAAGCTGTTTAAGGATCAAACTAAAACATGTGTAAAGCACTTTTTAATCTTAATGCTATATATACACACGTACACACACGTACACATACACACACACACCCCATTTGTGTGGGGGAAGGGGGTGTATGTTGCCAGATAGCATTATTTAGTCATCACAACATATGAAGTGGAAAAATTATTATCCTCACTCAGGTTTCAGGTGGAATGTTCTTTCCATTAATCCCAAAGCTGCTTCTAGTCTGCCTACTCCAAAGGATGGCTGGAAGATCGTAAAAGAGAATCTATGTTAAAATCTGTTTAAACTTGTAAATTTAGGGCTATACCAACTGGTTACTTCATTGGCATAGAGAATGAATGTCCAATGAGGAAACTCTCTGCCAATGCAGACTGGCTAAGATTCTCCAGGTTATAGTCTGAGAGTTGCACTGACAAGTTAAGTAAATCTGTCCAGGGTCACGTGGCCAGTATGTACGTGTCAGAGGCAAGACAAACTTAGCTTTTACTGATTCAGTGGCCAGTTCCCTATACATATATCTTATGATTTTAAGACACCATGTGAGGAAGACCTTCGGTTCAGGTAATCATCTGAGACACAATATCCTGGTAAATCTCTCTCTATCCTTCCCTTTTCCCCTCCTGTCAAATGCATTATTTCTGTGGTGGAAAAGGAGGTAGGGCTTGAGAGGGATTTGGAGAGTTTGCTTAATTGAAGTAGGAGAGTGTGCACAAATTGTAGAAACCTAAGTCCCAGATCACTCATATCCCACATTGTTGATGATGATGACGAGATGGAGTTTGAGTTGGCTAGCTCTTGAGGGATAGGTAGGATCTGGAGCCGTGGAGATGTTGGGTGAATATACATATGGTTGAAAAAGCTAAGGTAAGGGATCTGGGCAGTTGTTTTTGGAGATTAGAAACTGAGGGTTAGGGAGCAGGAGAATTAAGCTCCAGCAGGTTGAGTGGGGCCAGTTTAAGGAGAAACTTGAATACCAGCAGAGGAATTTAGCTTTAAAAAGGAAGTTCTGCTCAAAGAATATTAATTAGCCTAGAAGTGACAGTCAAGTAGACATTAGACAACCTTAAGAAAAGCTGAGATTTTCAGGTATCCTTAAATGTGTTTAGCTACAAGCAAGGGAGGAGGGATCCAAGGAGTGTGTGTGTTTAAATAGAACTCAAAGAGGTACTAGCCACTCAATATCATATTAAATTAAGGAATCTCTGCTTGGTGATAATATTAAAAGTAGTTAGGGGAATATTTACCATGCATTTCTAAGAAACTAATACAAATGGAACAATCACTGTACACAAATGGAGTAAATGAGAGCAAGAATGAACTGAATGGACAACAAAAGAAATCTAACCTGTTCTTGTTTCCAGCTCAGAAATACCAGATGTAAAACGTAACATCTTAGACACAAGTATAGTTTTACCCAAGAAGATTTATTTTTTTTTTTGGAAGGGGTGTAGATAAGAGTACCATGCAAACTTCTGTTACTCTAAGGAAAGGTCTGTTCCACGATGATTTCATGAACTAGTTCAGAAAATGTAAAAATAGCTACGTGACTAATTACAGATATTCCAGAATGGGCGCTGGCAAGAACAACTACTCATATGTAAAATGATGCTACTGTGTCTTCCTCACAATCACCAAATATGAGTATTGGCCATATTTTTTAAATGGAAAAAAGAACTCAAGAGAGGTTAAATTTATTTGCCCATGGTTACATGCCTAGAAAATGTCAGAATTGGATTTCTTTTGATTTCAAATCCAGATCCCTAAAAAATGAAGTTAAAAAAAATCTATAGAAGGGAAAACACTATACAATAATCTCAAAATTTCTCATTTTTTCAAGATTAGAAATCCTTACATCTACAAAAAGAGAAGCAAATTGCTTTCCATTTGAAATTCCCATTTGTCTAATTTGAAAAAATTTAAAAAGGTCTCCCAAAGCTTAGCTAAAACTTCTAGATAAGACAAAAGTTTAAGAGATGATTAAATAATCTTTTTCCATTCTAGTTTGTATGTGGAAATGTTCTTTTGGTGTGTGTGTTCTTTAAATTCGGAATTTAAAAATTAAATTTTAAAAGGAGAGATAATAAAAGGGAAAGCCCACAAAAATAGTTTGAGCAACTCTAGGAACACTGGATCAGCTATAATATTTCCACTTAATACATTATACACAAACCTGATTTTAACCAATACACTGCTATGGCCTCTGCAGCTTGAGCAAGATAGAACCACATCAATATAATTTTGACATAAAATCTGAAGCCCACCATAAGCACATTTTGTATAAGAGATTTCTAAATATTATGATCCAAAACATTTTATCAAAGTCAGGGACACAGACAGATGAGTACAGTTATGTGTACTGTTGCATTTCTTCAGGTTGTTAAAGCAGAAAACAGCTCTACAAAATTCTGAAGCTTCATTTATGATTATTCTCAGCTTTCCCCATGCAGAAAATGACCAATTGTTTGGAAGTTAAGCAAAGGATAGCTTTGAAACGCAGCAACTCAGCAGCTCAGCCCAAATGGAAGAAATCTTGCCTCCTGCTTTGCTGAGAAAAAAAAGCAGGTTGTCAAATCATGAGCTCTTACTTCCTTTATTCAGAAGTTCAAAACCCCACTGTATCTCCACTTATCTTTTGTTTTTGTCTCTAAGGAAGAGGAGGTTCTCAGCCTTCCCAAGGTTAACAGCTGAAGTCTAACAATTAAAAACCCCAAATAAAATTTTTAATAGAAATATTTTATCATAAGTGGAGTTTTAATTTCACATTCCTTCTTCTAGGAAAACTAAATTCTCTTTTCAAAACAAAACTCTTCCTCTCCTAATTTTTGTGGTGGCATTAAAAAAAAACTTTATACAATCACTTGATTGAGCAATTCCTCTGAAAATAACTTTTAGAACAATGTTTCTTTTTTTGTGTCATGGGCCCCTCTGGCAGTCTGAGTTCTAAATTCAAAGAGATCCCACTCTCCCTCAGGAAATGATTTTTAAAGTATAAAATAAACCACATAGGATTCCAAAGGAAACTTATTATATTGAAGCACAGTCAAGAAAAAGTGTGTGTGTGTGTGCGTATTTCAGTATAAGGATGCCAAGTTAAGAACACCTAACTAGAACATCTTCTGCTTACCAGTTGACCTGAAGTAAAATCAATTTTAAGTCTAAGTGATAGACTAGCCTATCCCCTATCCATGCACCTTCTTCAGGTTTCAAGAAACTACTGACTCCTGTTGCCATAACAGTTACCATGTTCAGACAAATGCTCCTCTCACACACAGGACACTTCAACAAGGACAGAAAAAAAAGACTCAAGACTTGGCACCTCATTTTTCAACAGGTTGTCATGTCAGTCTTTGATTTGGCTTTTACAATTTTTCATTGAGCACCTATTACGTATAAAATTGGGGGGACAAGAAACTATAAAAATTCTCACTTGCCTTCATGGAATTTTCAGTGTTGCTGTTGCGGTGGACCTATCTTACCACAGACACAACTGTTCTCCTCTCCCATTTCATTTTTCAGTACTCTTAGGTGGGCTACTGCATCTAAAAAAACCATGCTTAGTCCCCAGGTATAAAGAGCCCTCTGCTCTAAAAAATAAAAGGTACCATTTCTCTTGAGAGCCAGGGTCCCTGAAGATTTCAAGAGGACAGACCAGGATCTTGGCTAGGAAAGGAAAAGATTACATTTTTATTTCAGTGTAATTCATTTCCTTTATGATCCTATGTATTTTATTTTATGCATTTATGCTATTATTCCGAGAAATAATAACACGTCCAAAGGGGTCCATGACCCAAAAAATGTTAGGAACTCCTACTGTAGACATTGACCTAAATATGACTAGAATTTGTTTTTTGTTTTAGCTAACAGGATTATTGTTTTCCTTCACATCAGAAATGACCAATTATTTAAGCTGAGAAACTTCTTGTCACATTAAAAATTTTGCATCCAATTAGCCCTACCATTTAGCATTGAGTGTACTTATAATCATTCATTCAAACATATAGTGTGCTATATTGCAGAGCCCAGTGAAATTTGCTGAGGAAGAGATACAAAATTTAAAAAGATATAGTCTCCACCTTAATGGAGTTTACTGTGCAGGAGAAAAGTATATTAAAGAAATGTGAAAAAAAATTGGTTTCAGGAGAAAGTTGTTACCAATAAGAGCAGGCAGCATTTGAATTGGACTTCACAAGATAAATAGGAATTTAAGAGATGAAGCAGAAGACTTAAATTGTAAGCAAAGGAAACAATATGAATAAAGATGTCAAGTACCTGCTATACACAAGGCAGCCGGAGTGTTAGATAGTCTAAAAGCATAGCAGATGACAAAAAATGAAGAAAACGTTGTTATCAATGAACTTACAACAAGGAAAGAGGAGAGAAGACAAAATGAGACGAGAACAGAGCACCTGGTACCCAAAGCAAGTCCCCCTTCCCTGAGAAATAGTATATGCTATAATAGAGTCAGAAGACCTCGTAGGTGTTTTTTAATGCTTTCTTTGATTTTGGACAAATTACCTAGCCTATGTCTTTTGACACAGAGATTTGATATCTCTAAAATACCAGACTAGAATTAAGTCACGTTCAGCTTTTAACTAACAAAAGAATGGTCTGTAAGTTCAAGGAGGGAGAAAGGAACAGGAGTCCCAGGCAGAAAATGAGAATTATTTCCACTTAGAAGTGACTACTCAGAAGCCAATCTCATTAGTTTTAAATGACATAAACATTCACAGCTGCAGAACCGAAAAGCATTTTTTAAAAAAGGAGATTTCCTCAACAAGAAGCTAACTTTCCATCAGAACGTAAGAAGGGTTATTGTTTTTGCTTGGTTCCCTTGCACAAATGTCTTTGAAAAAGAGTAAAACTACTGGGCTGATGGGAGCTTGTGATAAGATAAGCGTTCATAACTTGTGTTGGCAAGGATGATGCTCAAAGCACATGTTGGCCTCAGGGGAAAAGTAGCTCAGGACCTAGCCTCCCTACCACGCCCATGTAATCTGCATAAAGAGGGAATGCAGGGAAATAAAGTGAGGAATTTGAACTAACTCTTAACAGGAAGGACAGAACTGTATATCTTCACTCCTGCTTCTGTAACAGTGTGGGTGTTTCTAGCGAGCACCACACCCACTTCTCTCAGAGAAGCCTAAAAATAAAAGTCTTACTCTGCCAACTCTGTCTCTGAATTCTTTTAATGAGAATAGGTCTATCACATGGGTCTTCCAGAGGGCACTATGGGAAGAGAAGCAATGGGCAGGGGAAGCCTGACCCCGTCTAACTGCTTGACCTTGCTTGAGAATTCCTGTGATCCTTAAGGGCCATATCATGTGGATCTTCCTAAAGGCATGCTACCAGGGAAGCAGTGAACAAAGCTTCGTCCAGGATAACTCTTTGACCCTGCCTGGAAAGTCCTGTGATCCCCACAACTGTGTTTCTCACAAGGACATTACAGCTCCTCATAGATGCTAAAATTGACCTATTTCTTTGTACTATCTCTAAGCTTTTCCTATCCTTAAGTTTTCCCAACACAGGAATGCCATGCATTGGTATTTCCACCGTCTTCCAAGAATGTGGATTATTTAGGATCCAGTTAAAGTATACCTTATTTTTCTACTGAGTAATTTTGATGGCAACAATAGGAGAATTAAGTGAATGATTTTATGCCATCTTTCCTTAAGATGACAAGCAGTATTTATCTAAAAATTACAGCTAGCATGAATTATACACAGAAATACTAAAAGCCTTTCTAATAAGATCAGGAGTAAAAGCACAGCTGTCCATGGTTACTGTTGTTAACAAAAGTTGTAGAAGTAATAGCTACAGCAACAAGGCAAGAAAAATAATGAAATAACAAGCATAGACGAGAAGACAATTATTGCTATTTATAAATGATCATAGTTTCCTTAAAGAATACTAGAGTATTAATGGGAAAAGAAAAGAAAAGCAACTTGGAATTATGCAAATAAAGTGACTAAAATGTCTACGTATTTTGACACAGAGATTTCATTACTAGGGTTTACACTCACTCCAAGGAGACAATTGATAAGAAGAAAGTCTTCATATACATGAAAATATTTATAGCAATACTTTTTGTGATAGCAAAGAACTGGAAACAAAGTAGATGCCCATCCATGGAGGAATGGTTGAGCAAATTGTGGTAAGTGAATATAATGAAATATTACTGTATTGAAAGAGATGATGAATGTGATGGATACATAGATAAAAGGAAAGATCTGCATGAACTGATGGAAAGAAAAGTTAGCAGAGCCAAGAAAACAATATATGCAACAACTACAACAATGTATATGGAAAAACCACCACTACCAAAAACAAATAAAAAATTATTTCAAAAGGGCTCAAGAAAATAGCTCCAAAGAAGAAATACGAGAAGATACTCACACTCCTCCCCCTTTACAGAAATGGGAGGTTCACGAATGTGGAATTCTGTACATATTTTCACTTTCTGAAAATTTACTGATGAATTTTACTGATTTTTCTTCTTTTTGTCTTGAAAAATAGTTATTTGCTATATGGTTTTCAGGGAGCAAAAGGATGAAGGCTACTGGGGAAAAGTATAGTAGTGTAAAAAGGACATCGACAAAAGCTTTTAAAATAAATGACTGAAACCTTGACTTTAACTAAATATAATACAAACCCTTAATATCATCAGCTTTTCTGCATGTTACTAACAAAATTCAACACAATAGGAAAAAGAAATGTCATTCAAAATAATTATAAAATACATAAAATATCTGGGATTTAATCTACATAAGAAATGCTCAAGCTTCATATGAATAAAACAAATAAAAATGAAGCACTCTACAGAAATAAAGGAAGACAAGTGATTAGAGAGGGGTTAATTGTTCATGCTGGCCATGCCAATACAATGAAAAAATGCTGCACAACCCAAATTAACTTAGATATTGAGTGACATACCAATGAAACTATCAACGGGCTACTTTTTTAGAACTAGTCACAAGAATAAGAAAATTTCCCTACTGAAACAAAAAAGGTCAAGAATCTCAAGATAAATAAGTGCCCCCCCGCCCCCGCACAAAAGCAAGGGGAAGAAAAGAGTAGGAGTAAAGGGTTCCTAGTGCTACCACATATGAAGCACTAATCACTTTCATTTGATACTGATTTTAAAAATAGAAAAGTTGATCAATGAAATAGGCTAGGCCAACAAGATACCAAGTGGTGGTACATCATAATCTAGCATTTAATAAACTCAGGGACATCAACTCCTGGGAAAAGGACTTCTTACTGACTGCAAACTGAAAAGCGGTTTGGCCAAAATTAGTTTTTGACATCATATAAGGCAATAAACTCCAAATGGAGACATGACCTACATGTAAAAGTTTATATCACAAGGAAAAATTAGAGGAGAATGGAAAGGGGTACTTTGTTACAATTATGGCTAAGGAATAACTTTTTAAGGGTAATCTTAAGGTAAGCAAAGGCAATAACATGGAAAATCTTTTTTATATAAAAGTAGAAAGATTTTTGAATAAAAAAAATCAATGTAGTCAGAAGAGCACCAATTAAATGAGAATAATCTTTGCAGCAAACATCTGATATTTTGCGTTAGATAGCACAGCGCCTACAGCAGTAGGCCTGGAGTTAGGGAGACCTGAGTTCAGATATGACCTCAGACACTTTACAGTTGTGTGAATTTGGGCAACTCACTTAATCTGTTTCCTCAACTATGAAAATAGGAATAATAGTAGTACCTACCTCCCAGAGGTTAATGAGGATAAAATATTTGTATAGTGCTTAGCACAATGTCTGGCATGGAACAGGTACTATATAAATGCTACCTAATAACTACTACTGTCATTTTTGCTATCCAAAACATGTAGTTTAAATAAATATAAGAATAAGAGCTATTCCCCAGGATATAAGTAGTCAAGGATAGGAACAGGCAGTTTTCACATGAACTAATTAATATGAAAGAATGCTCTCTGTATCACCAATAATAAGCAAAAAGGAAATTAAAACAACTTTGAGGTTCTGCCCCACAAGAATCAAATTAGAAAAGATGCCAAAAGTTAAAAATACCCTTAGGGACAGAGGGAAAAGGCAATTTGCAACCAGGCATTCGAGCAAAAAGTTTTAGTAGCACTTTTTGTAATCACAATAGACAAGAAAGAACGTAAATACGTGAAGACTGGGAACTGACTAAACAAATTATAGCATGTGAATATAATGAAATATTATTGTACCTTAAGAAGAGAAAATAAAAGACTAAGTAGAACATAATAAATGGAACTAGGAGAATAATTTACCTGATAATCACAAGAATGAAAAGGAAAATACTTAAAGACTTTCAAATACTAATCAATACCTGGACCAATGATCAAAGTCATAAAAATGAAAGTGAAAAAGCAGAGAAGTGAGTTGACTAAAAGTATGAAATGAGGAAGATATTTCCAGACGCAGCCAATTACTGATTTATTGTTTGATTATACTTGTTACATAGGAGAGTTCTACTCATTAAACTGTAAACTCTTTGGGAACAGGGGCTGTCTTCTGCCTCTTTTTTATCTCTAGCACTAGCACATCTTAGTGCTTAATAAATATTTACTGATTTCTAGAGTAGGAGGCGTCACTGGGAACTGACTGATTAATTAAAGAAAACCAATAAAAAATTACAAATATATCAAATTTATGCTTATTTTAGAACACAGAGCTTGAATTTATATGGCTGGATACTGACATTCCTGTTTAGAGAGTTCATAACTTCCAAATGTTGCTCCCCAAAAGTTTATTTCAGTCTGTTGTCTTTAAATCAAAACATATCTTCCCCAGAGAAACAATGTTATAAATTGTTACTGCTCAGGCTAGCCCACAAAGGCCTATTTAATCATCTGACTTCTGAAACCTAGAAAGGTGGAGTCTGTCCAGTAGAGATGGGGAAAAAAAGCGCTCTCTTCTCATTTTTCTGGTCAGAGGAAGTTCTTAACAAAAGTCTCAAAGAGGTTAAATTGATGGGGTTCAGACTCTGGAAGCCTCCTTGAGCTCCCCTTGAATCTTCCCACTTAATCCGGCCTTTCTTACTCAAATCTAATCTTCCCATTAGTTCTGGCAGTCTCCAGAAGCGTTTTTCCTTATCATTATGCTCAGTTCTCTGTTGCACCCCCCCACCCTGGATCTCATCAAAACCCCATTCCCCAGGCTGCTGACCACTCCCATCAAGATCTGTGTCATTCCCATACTGCCCCTATCAAGATCTCTGGAATGCCTACCTGTTTCCCACCCAAACCCTCCATTGTCTGATATCTCCTGATTGCCTCCAGCTATTTACGCCTTTGACCCTCCCGGGATTCCCTCTTCAGACTTCTCCTCAAGACCCTCCCTAAACCCCTCCTCCCATCATCCTGGACTACCAGACCACCCTTCCCCAGGTCCCTCCTATAATCTTTTCTGAATTTAGTTCCATCTCGCCTCCATGAAGGCACTCAGATGCAATACAGCTCACACTCAGTCTAGCTCAGATTCTGGCCTGCTTTGAAATACAAGTGTTGCAAATGCTTAGGCTCCTTAGGAGCCAACCCAATTTGGCAAATCTTTAATAAACTTTGTTTTCTTTGTCTTTATGAAGTCTTGAGTCAAATTCATTTGAGCGCGACCCGGACTGTCGGTATTTTGAGGTCCCCAGCACCCCTAAACTTCGTCAAAATTAGTCTTTGGCACCTTTCTTCGATTCCTTATTGTCTCTTTTCCCAAGTCACCTAGATTCCTAGTGTCCTCAAGCTTCCCTACATCTGAAGTTTTGACATTTTCATTCTGCCTTTTTCCCAAAAATGTTGCATGATCCATGATGTCCCAACATTACTTTCCTGTATTTTCCCATACTAAAGTTCCCATATACAAGCAGCATTGCTAATCAATAACAAGGCTTGTAAAGCACCTTACAAATATCTCATTCTGTCTTCCTAATTATCCCAGGAAGCATATTAATCTTATTTTACAGATGGGAAAACCAAAATTAAGGAAGGTTAAGTGACTTGTCCAGGGCGATAGGTGTCCAAAGCTAGATTGGAATTCACATCTTCATGACTCCAAGATCTGTGCTATATCCAGTGAGCTACCCAGTTGCCTTAGACTAAGTCTCTGTGTGTGTATGTGTGTGCGTGTGTGCATGTGTGTGTATGTGTGTGCGTGTGTGTGTATAGATGGAGAAGAAAATGATGATCAAATTAATTCATACTAATTAATACTAAGGTGTGAATGATTCATACCTTAAATCTAGCTCAGTAAATATACATTTATAAAGTAATCCCTGAGAAAGACACAGTTGAGGTAAATCAACCCAATGAAGAAAAAAAATCAATTCATTAACTTCATGGAGGTCACGGGAGTAGGAGGATGAGACACGAACACAGATCATTATGTCCCAAGAGGCCTTGTCTAATTGGTTAAATTTCAGTGAAGTATAACAAATTTTTTAAAAAGTAGCCAGTGTAACAACAAAAGATTTCTCAGAAGGTGTACCTCTACCTGTCTTCCCTTCAGTTCCTCTAAATGCTAGGTTTACAAAATCTTCTTTCTAAGCCAAATTTCTAATTTTTCCTCTTCCTTCTTTCCTCCCCAATGGCAAAGATAGTGTTTATAAATATCAAATTGACTGTATTATAAGTCAACATGCTCTGAAATTGCTAGAAATATCAGTGAAGTCGCTTTCTTCACCTGTTCCAAAAATACCTAAGAGCTGGGCCTTGGGCAAGTCCCTTAGCCTCTCTATGCATTGCTAGAACTTATTTATGGAAGACAAGTTGGGTCCCCTTGCTGAGGAAATCAGAGCCTCTATCCCGGAATATTTAAGTCAGATGAGATCAATACACATGTATAATTCAAAACGCCTGTGATTTCATCATTGTGTATAATTTCTCCACCAACATATTGCAAACCCATCCACACCTTAATTTATGGTGTCACGCTGCTTGCTTATGTCCAAGCCTAAGGTCTTAGCTGATCTTCCAATGTTTCTAAGTTGATTTTTTTCCTCCAGCTTGCTAGGACTTGCCATAGCTTTCACTCTGTCAGCACAGTCCTCAAAAACCTGACCTCAACTTACTAAAGCAGACCTTTAGTAAGACCTTTAGCAGCGCAAACATTCGCAGCACTTAAAAGATTTACAAAGCACTTTATGTATATGATCTCATTTAAGGATCATAGCTATTCTATGATATAGGTGTTATGACTACCCTCATTTTACAGATAAGGAAATTGAGGCTCAGAGAGATCAAATGACCTGTTCTTGGTCACAGAGCTAGTAAAAGTTAGTGGCTGAATACAAATCCAGGTGTTCCTAAGTTCAAAGCTGTACTCATTATAGCACAGAATATACGGAGGAGAACTTATTTAAATTTATCTCATAAGTTGGGAGTTGTCCAATATCTCTACTTGTGAGGAAGCACCACAGTCAGATGGGACTAGCACTGAAACTGAACCCTATATTACACTAAGGTTAGGTAACTGTTATGATAGGTGGGAAAGGTGCTGTTCCTCTTCCTAACAGATCTGGGGTTACACACCTTCCCATTAGACCATAAGCTCCTAAGGGCAGATACTCTCACTTTGGGGGAAGGGGGATATCTCCAGCACAACTTCTGACAAGTCCACAGTGAGCATTTAATAAAGGCTTGTTGGGTGACTGAAAGGCAGGTGATGCTGAAGCTGAGTCTTGAAAGAAATCAAGAGATGTAAATTCATTTACACTTCACCTTCCTAGAGGTGAGGAAGGAGTCCATTAGGAGACAGGCAGCACAAAGGCATGGGGATGGGAGAGAGTGTGTCATGTATGAGAAGCCAGCAAGAACATCAAGTTGGACTGGACCATTATTCAGTTGTCACCTCTCTTGACCCCTTCAGTGCTCTGTCCTTCCTCAAATCACCGTGTACTCTACTCATACATACCATGAGAATGTACAAGCATTTTGAGTGCAATGGACTGTTCTATTTTTGGAGCCTCAGTGCTTTAACATAAGACATGCATAATAAGTATTGTTGATAATGGACATATGTTTAGGAGCTGGAAGCATCAACCTCCAGACAGGAAAAAAGGAGCTATGGGTTCCATGCCAGAACTTAAATGTATCTTGGGGCTCTCTCTAGGTATTAGATTTGTCCATTTTTTAAAGTATGTGTGGGGGGTGGGGGTGGGGGGGGAACTGTACTAGATGCCCTTCAAGGTCAATTCCAGTTAGTGGAAGAAAAACTGAATCAGGAATGAAGAAACTAGGTTCAAATTCTAGCTCTAACATACTAGCTAAGTGATGCTAAAAAAATCATCTAATCCCTCGGCCTCAGTTTCCTCTCTTACAAAATAAGGATAATATCTATATTGTAATATTTAGAAACATGAGCTATTGTGGATTTTTAAAAACTAATAATGAAACTCATTTTTTAAAAAAAGTATCTATTAAGGGGGCGGAGCCAAGATGGCAGAGTAGAAAGACACACATAGGCTAGCTCCGAACCCACAGCCCATAAAATATCTGTAAAAAAGAACTCCCAACAAATTCTGGAGCAGCAGAAGCCACAGAACAACGGAGCAGAGGAGATTTCTGTTCCAGAGGGACCTGAAAACCTCTCGCAAAAGGTCCTTCGCGCTGCGGACCCGGAGCCGAGCCCAGCCCTGCCTTGGCCACACAGCACCAAGAGGAGCAGATCCAAGCAGGCTTCAGGGACAGAATCTCCAGCAGCTGCGCAGGTCCCTCCACCCACAGGTCAGTGAGAGAGTCTTTTTGGCTGGCCGAGAGGGGAGCAGGGTGTCTCCATAACTCAGGCCCCCTCGGGAGGCAGCAGCAGAGGCGGGAGCAGACCAGGGCTCCCCAAGCAAGCAGGAGCCCAGATCCATTGTTGAAGGTCTCTGCATAAACCCCCTGAGGGAACTGAGCCCTGTATGGCAGCCCTGCCCCCACCTGAGCACCTAAACTTAATCTCACACCGAATAGCAGCCCTGCCCCCACCCAAAGTCCTGAGGCTGGGAAGCAGCATTTGAATCTCAGACCCCAAGCCCTGGCTGGGCAGATCTGGAGGTGAAGTGGGTGTGAAGAGAATATTTAGAAGTCAAGTCACTGGCTGGGAAAATGCCCAGAAAAGGGAAAAAAATAAGACTATAGAAGGTTACTTTCTTGGTGAACAGATAATTCCTCCCTTCCTTTCTGATGAGGAAGAACAATGCTTACCATCAGGGGAAGACACAGAAGTCAAGGCTTCTGTATCCCAGCCCACTTAATGGGCTCAGGCCATGGAAGAGCTCAAAAAGGATTTTGAAAATCAAGTTAGAGAGGTGGAGGAAAAACTGGGAAGAGCAATGAGAGACATGCAAGAAAGCATGAAAAGCAGGTCAACACCTTGCTAAAGCAGACCCCAAAAAATGCTGAAGAAAATAACACCTTGAAAAATAGGCTAACTCAACTGGCAAAAGAGGTTCAAAAAGCCAATGAGGAGAAGAATGCTTTCCAAAGAAGAATTAGCCAAATGGAAAAGGAGGTTCAAAAGCTCACTGAAGAAAATAGTTCTTTCAAAATTAGAATGGAACAGATGGAGGCTAATGACTTGATGAGAAAGCAAGAAATCACAAAACAAAACCAAAAGAATGAAAAAATGGAAGATAATGTGAAATATCTCATTGGAAAAACAACTGACCTGGAAAATAGATCCAGGAGAGACAATTTAAAAATTATGGGACTACCTAAAAGCCATGATCAAAAAAAGAGCCTAGACATCATCTTTCATGAAATTATCAAGGAAAACTGCCCTGAGATTCTAGAACCAGAGGGCAAAATAAATATTCAAGGAATTCACCGATCACTGCCTGAAAGAGATCCAAAAAGAGAAACTCCTAGGAACATTGTGGCCAAATTCCAGAGTTCCCTGGTCAAGGAGAAAATATTGCAAGCAGCTAGAAAGAAACAATTCAAGTATTGTGGAAATACAATCAGGATAACACAAGATCTAGCAGCTTCTACATTAAGGGATAGAAGGGCATGGAATAGGATATTCTAGAAGTCAAAGGAACTAGGACTAAAACCAAGAATCACTTACCCAGCAAAACTGAGTATAATACTTCAGGGGGAAAAATGGTCTTTCAACGAAATTGGGGACTTTCAAGCATTCTTGATGAAAAGACCAGAGCTGAAAAGAAAATTTGACTTTCAAACACAAGAATGAAGAGAAGCATGAAAAGGTAAACAGCAAAGAGAAGTCATAAAGGACTTACTAAAGTTGAACTGTTTACATTCCTACATGGAAAGAAAATATTTGTAACTCTTGAAACTATTTAGTATCTGGGTACTGGGTGGGATTACACACACACACGCACACACACACACACACGCACATACACGCACACACAGAGACAAAGAGCACAGAGTGAACTGAATAGGATGGGATCATATCTTAAAAAAATGAAATCAAGCAGTGAGAGAGAAATATATTGGGAGGAGAAAGGGAGACATGGAATGGGGCAAATTATTTCTCATAAAAGAGGCAAGCAAAAGACTTATTAGTGGAGGGATAAAGAGGGGAGGTGAGAGAAAAACATGAAGTTTACTCTCATCACATTCCACTAAAGAAAGGAATAAAATGCACACTCATTTTGGTATGAAAACCTATCTTACAATACAGGAAAGTGGGGGATAAGGGGATAAGCAGGGTAGGGGGGATGATGGAAGGGAGGGCATGGGGAGGAGGGAGCAATTTGAGGTCAACACTCTTGGGGAGGGACAGGATCAAAAGAGAGAATAGAAGTAATGGGGGACAGGATAGGATGGAGGGAAATATAGTTAGTCTTACACAACACAACTATTATGGAAGTCATTTGCAAAACTACACAGATTTGGCCTAAATTGAATTGCTTGCCTTCCAAAGGGAAGGGGTGGGGAGGGAGGGAGGAAAAGAAGTTGGAACTCAAAGTTTTAGGAACAACTGTCGAGTACTGTTCTTGCCACTAGGAAATAAGAAATACAGGTAAAGGGGTATAGAAAGTTATTTGGTCCTACAGGACAAAAGAGAAGATGGAGACAAGGGCAGAGAGGGATGATAGAAGAGAGAGCAGATTGGTGATAGGGGCAATTAGAATGCTTGGTGTTTTGGGGTGGGGGGAGGGGACAAAAGGGGAGAAAATTGGGAGCCCAAAATTTTGTGAAAATGAATGTTAAAAGTTATATAAATAAATAAATAAACATGAAAAAAAAAAACAGTATCTATTCATGGTTTGCATTAAGGGTTAGATCACCAGCAACCAATTACTAATGTACAATTCATGATCTTCCTTCCTCCTCCCCTCCCCTTTCAGTGGTTTCTGTGGGCATTCCTTCCTAGTGAGGCAGGCTAAGGAGAAATAAATGGTTCTGTCCTGTGGTGCAAGAGATTGAAAAAGAGTCTCACCTGAAACAATGTTTGTGACTCAAGGGTGTTTCCTGATGGTTCATAATACTGAAGCTGACATCATGGCCCTAGAGAGGCCAATTAAATTTTTATATAAAGATAAGTTGGGCTTTAGTCAAAGAAAGTGTCTTAAGCATTCCTACAAATAATTCCTTGCATTTGTATAGGATTATAGATTCCAAGTGATACAAAAGACAATGGAAAGATGCATGGTGAGCAAAATATAGATTTGCAAAGCACTTTACATGTTATCTCATTTTGCCTTCACAACAATTCTCATAGGTATTATTATCTCCAATTGTTGGGGAAACTGAGGACAAGAGGAATTAAATGACTTGTCTCTGGTCATTGAGCTAACATCTAAGGAAATATCTGAACTCAGGTCTTCCTGACTCCAAGCCTAAACTCTATTTACTGGACTGTCTCCAGTTTGCAATGTATTTACCCAGTGATGATTTTCACTGTAGAAGTGATTTAGATGATACCGAGGTCACTTGGGACCAGAAAAGGAAGTGGGCCAATGATGCACTGAGACTGAGTGACAACACAGGGAAACAGAAAATGCAAAACAAAGAGATTCAGTGCTACATTGAGTGCACTGAGTAGGCAAGAGAAAGAACTGATGAAAAGGTATAGAAAAAAAATACACCCAGTGAAGTCAGAGATTCATCAAAATGAAGACTACTACATACTTCCACATATATTACCTCAAGTCATCCTTCCCCAAAATACTATTTTATATGTTTAATCCATTTTTCAGCTGAGCAAGCTGTGGCCATCAAGAGGTTAACTCATGCTGATTCATGGCAAGCTAAGACTTGCTCCTATCACCACAATTAACCCAAAGCAACTGTCCTATTGATATGAATTCTTTATATAAAATATATAATAAGGACAGAACATTAAATTCACTTTGTATAGATTAGCAAAGTGTTCATGTTGGGCTAAAGATAGGGATTCCCATTAAGAAATGGCTAGGTAGCCATGTATTGAACATATAATGTGGATGATTTCTGGGGAATCAGCTGATTGTTGAAATTAACCTTCCAATTCTAAAACTCTTTTCTTCTGAATTATATTATTGATAGAAATGACAAGAGAAAAGGCAAATATAACTAGTTTTTATCATTAATGCTGAGTAATGCTAATTCTTATAATTTCTATTGTAAGTAAAGACTATGGAAGCATATCATACTAACTGAAAAAAAATTATAAGTAGTGCTGAAGATTGACAGAAAAATTCTTCTCAGCAAGGACTCCTATAATTACCTTTCCCATGATATGCAGTAACACATACTGTTCAGGTTTTGTGACTGTGGCTATAATATTTAAGCTCCTACAAATAAAATCCAATCCCCACCCCCCATACCTTTATCTTGCCATATGATTCAGGAAAGAGTCAGTTATTAAGCTCTAAAATGTATAAGAATTAATGTAGCCAAAATCTATGTCTTAAATAGCTTAACAAAATTGTTTTTAAAACTTATTTCCCTCCATATTTCATAAGAGAATTTCATTTTTTAAAATTACTATTTGAGTGCATTAAAGACCATATCTTGTGAATAGGGATTATTTCATTCATTGTTATATCCCAAGCTAGGTCCAGCACATTGCCTGACATATATTAGGTGTTTAATAAATATTTGCTGATTGTTTAATTCCAATACAGTCACAGAATTTGTTTTAATAACTTGAAAAATATTTTCACTAGTTTTTTTAGAAATAAAAAAATCACATTGGGGTTAAAGCAAAGTATTACATCCTTTAGAACAAAATCCTTTAATTACAAGTGAAATTATTAATCACTGGTTTTTCTAAAGACCAGAACAGGGTGAAAATTAATGATTAATGGAAAATGAAAGAATAAGCATCATTAAATTGCTCTGAAAATTTATGCAAGTTATATTTTTGGTCATCAGGAATAATAATAACTAATTAATAATAAAGGCCGGTATGTATATAGTGCTTTTGAGTTTGTAAATTACTCTATGCACATTACAGAAAAAGCATTAAAATGCAAAAAAGATGTTCAAGTCATTCTCCATGCATTTTACTTAACTAAAGGTAACTGGGTCTGGATAGACCACTGGACTAGGAGTAGAAAACCTGAGGTCAATTGTGACCTCAGAAACTTACTAGCTTAACTGTGGGTAAGTCACTTAACTTCTGCTTTCCTCAATTTCTTCATCTGTAAAGTGGGGATAATCATAACACTTACTCCCCAGGGTTGTTATGAGAATAAGATGAGATATTTGTAAGGCACTTTGCAAAACTTAAAGGACTAGTAAATCTTAGTTAGCTATTAGGAAGAGAATGGGACCACTGGAAAGGAAAGTGAATTGGTTTGCCTTGATGTGTTAGCTATAATGACACTCTCTGCTTAATTTATGAGTAACAGTGCAAGGTTTGATGTTAAAGAATTATAGTTTCTGGAGAGATGAACAATTTTTGTGCTTCTTGAATGCATAAGACTTCTTGTGAAGGATACTCTGAAAGAGAACCAATCTTTTCTTACAAATCGGTGTGACTTCATGACTAAACCCCAAATTCCTGAAATAGCCATAATCTAGAGCCCTGTTCTCAAACTCAGAATTTGTGGTTGTTTAAAGTTACTAAGTAGTACTGAGGACTAACTAAATCATCCTTTCTCACCACAAAGACTTGTTGATATGATTATTTATATTTGTGGTTGTGCAGTCATTTCAGTCATGCCCAACTCAACATGACCCTATTTGAGGTTTTCTTAGTAGAGATAATGGAGCTGTTTACCATCTCTTTCTCCAGCTCAGTTTACAAAAGAGGAAACTAGAACAAAAAGGGCTAAGTGACTTGCCTAGGATCACACAGCTACTAAGTGTCTGAGGCTGAATTTGAACTCATCTTCCTGATTCCAAGCCCAGTGCTCTATTTACTGTATAACTGAGCTGCCCGAATGACAAATAACTGCCTTAAATATATTTGCAGAGGATCTAGGAAAATTCTTGGTCTAGAGGTGACTTCCAACCAATATATATCTTTAATTGAGATTAGTCAGAAAAGGAAGGAAGGCTAAAATCATTAGCTTTAGACTATGTATATTGGAGCATACACTTTCTGTGTCTTTGGAACTGGACTGGTAGCATTTCATATCATTGCATAAACCACTGTCCCACATATAAAACCAAAGTAAGCCTAGTTACTCTCTATGGTTATAATTTAAGGGGATGATTTTTTTTTAAATTGAGGGTTGGGAGAGGGAGAAATAATTCACTTCCAGAATAACAATCCAGTCAATTCAACATTTATATTTAATCCACTTATTGCAACATAAAACAATTCTGACTAACAACGGATTGTAGCTTTGAGTTCCCTATTCGGTAAAGTTAACATTTTTTTCCACATGAACAATTCTTCTACCCTCTATTCTACTTCTATTAACAGACAAGAGATTTTATTTGAAGTGAATACTCTACATAACAATAATAAATAGAACAAATGTTGCCAATTTATTCCCATATAAGTAAGTCATAAGCAGAATTCTTGAAAATTTGGGTGAGTCTGGATTATCTTTAAAGATTTTGCTATGAACTCATGTTTGAAAGGGGGTGGGGTGGGGCGAGGAAAGGCAGTAGCCTATATGTTACAAAGCACAACAAAATCCTACAAAAAGAACCTTATCCCTAATTGAGGACCTAAAAGTTAATGTTTAATGAGGATGATAAAAAAATTTCAACCACTCCTCTACATGCCACCACTTTGGGTGAGACATTAACTAGGTCAGACATTCACAGATAACTTGTTCATAAAGTTTGAGGATGCTGTCCAGGAAATAAAAAGAGATCTCACCAGGAAAAATAAGCAAAAGAAGCTTCATACTTCCCTTTCTGGGGTTTCAAAATATTTATAGTTACCTGAAACATCAAAACTAGAGTCTGCCAAAGAGATTAATTGGGACAACAGCCTTAAGAAGCCTTGCTACTGCTCTATTTTCGACTCTCTAAACAATAAACTCTTTGTCCATTGTATCAACCACTGTAAACTATTTGTGTGGTCATTGTCAGCACTGGCTGATTGCATGGGTCTTGAGGGAAAAAAGATAAAACAGGGCTTCTGTCAATGGATTTCTAGCACATTCGGGTTTAGCCAACTTCCTGCTTATCAGCTAAATCTTATTAGCTACTATGGAGAGAGAGGGTTTCTTGAAATTTTAGCTCTAGACCTAATTATAATGGCCAACTGGAAGACATGCTATTCTAGCTTTGCTATTTTTTTCTGTAAGAAGGTCTCAGGAATATGTTTCCAAATGCTTTAAAATTAAAGTATATCTTTATTTTCAGCAAGCTACTTAGTCACTTTCTTTTTCTACATGATTTATAACAATGTTAAGATCCCTGAAGAGAAAAAAAATCAAATTAAGTTACTGTGGCAGGGCAATTGTTTTGATAAGGGATTTCCTGAAATTCTGAAGCCAAAAAACAAACCATAACAAAAATCTACTGTTAAGATATTCCATCAAAATTAATTTTTAAAAAACCTAATGATATTTTAGTTTATTAGCCTTAAAATCTGAGAATAGAAGCCATGACTAGAACAGGCACCACTACCAAATGTTAAGTTACATTAGAGTGTACTGATCAGCAAAAGATTAGATGCACAAAATACTTGATAAAATTCAGTCTCTTTCCATTTTATCTGCAGAAAGATGTGTGGGAGGTCAAAAAGATAAAAAATGAAAAAAAGAAAAAGTTCTCTATATTGCCATTTCTAAGTCAGTTTTTTACATTATCCCCCAATTGCTTACCCGGGCCAAAAGACATAAAACATAAAACAGAAAGATGCCTTTTGGTCATAATTTTGCTGCTTTCATTAGGTGATACAAAACATCTTAGTGGAAACAGAGACAAGGGCTCCTCAGAGCTTTTAAATTTTTTATCTTAACTGGAAAAAAAAATCTAGATTTATAACTTTGAAGATAATTCTTTAGTCTTATTATTAAGCCTGTGAACTCTGTTTCTACTAGACTTAGAATTCCATGCATTTTATAAACAAACTTATTTAACCTTTATTTCATTAGAGTTTCTAACTTATCAAAAAGGTGTTTTAAAACACAATTCAATTTGGGAACAAAAGAGTAAAACTGGATTTTTGTTTTAATGCCAGCCTCAAGTTATCTTGAGTTAGTAACCCCCAGGTTCAAGGTAAAAAATTCAAAATAATATCATTCCACCAGATTCAAATCCCATCTCTGGCTCTTAATATCTGTGAGCATAGCCTATAGTGGCACTTAATAAATGTTTGCATTATCCTATCATCTTACATCAGTCACTTGATCTTTCTCTGAGTCTGGATTTCCTTTAAAATTAAATAAGGACATTGAAACATAGATAGCCTCTAAAGTCCCCTAAAATTCTCTAATTCTAATAGCTCATGACTTTAGATGTCATCTAATCTGACTTATTTACGGTACAGATGATTTTTTAAAAAGCCCAATGAGCTGAAATGACTTTGTATTTATGGCAAAATTTTACTAAAATCTGTCTTCTGACTCTCAAATTTTCCCCACTATAGCCCAATATTCCTGCCCATTCCAAAGCTGCTATCCTGGAAGCCCTAGTCCCTTCCTAATCACAAGATACCATCTCCTCCTTTTCACAATAGCCTGTGACTCAGAGGGAGCAGAATCCTCTATAGTTAAGAAGGGGCTTCCTCAATTGGAAAGAACATTTTCCCAAAGAAAGCACATTTTAAATGCCCACTAGATTCTACTGCAATTCATGTAATCATATGCAGAGCTGGAAGAGACCTTACAAACGGATCGACTTCTTTATTTTACAGATGAAGACCTTGAAGTTCACAAAGCTTAAATAATTTATCCAGCATCCCTTAAGCCATAAGTAGCAGAACAAGGATGGAAACCCAGGCCCTCAGAATTCAGATCTATGTTCTCTGCATTCCACCATTTTTCACTGAATTACAAGCAAAGATCAAACCCTTCTAATTTAAATGTCATCAAATACAAAATACAACTTCTTCCTCCTTTCCTTAATAACTAGCATTCCTATAGCAAATTAAATAAAATACTTCACAACTACTATTTAACGTTGTCCTCAAAACAACCCTAGGGAAGTACAGATGAGGAAATGGAGGCAGACAAAGGACAGGTGACTTGCCCGGAGTCCCACAGTGAACATCTTAACTCAGGTATTCTGGACTCCCATGTCCAGAAGTGCATTCACTGTGTCTCCTAGCTTCCTCTGAAACAAACTAAAAAAAAATCACTATTCCTGACAGGACCCCTTGTCAGCATGATATTTTAAAAACATCAAATAAAATATATAGAATTACAAAGTAAAGCAACCATATGAAATACTTATCAAAATATATTATTTTTTAAAAGTTCACAGACCCAAGATTAAGAATCCTTGCTGTAAAACACCAGAAGAAAAGGAACAAACGAATGTTACCAGTGCTACTTCTGGGAAATCTCAAAGTACTTTTGGAAGTTGAATTCCCTCTGCTTTCTTCACCCTTGAGGCCAAAACACACATCTTTCCACAACCCTAAAACACACTCAGACACTGAACAGACCTGCCCGAAAGTAAGGCAAAACCATGAAAAGAAGCTCATCTGGAGTAGTACAGAGGAATAAAAGGCAGTGGGTTATTTTGCAGCTTTCCAAGGAAACAATGCAGCTTTGCAAGAGAAACCAATGGGCTTAACTTGAATCATGTGAAGGGCCCAAGGACAGGAAAAAAAAAATCAACACTCTTCAGCTTTATTAGAACAGCCTCCTGGGTCTGGGAGAGATAAGTGTATGGAGAAAAGATGCATACAACTTTCACTGGGAGAAGGGGAAGAATGAAGAAGGAATTAGCAGAAAACATTTTATCAAAAGGCTTTTCTAAAAAATTTTTTTTATTTTTCTATCAACCAGTGCTGGTTGCTGAGCAGATATGGAAGGCACAGCACACAGCATGGGTGCATTATTTAAACTCTAACTGAATAATGCATCTTCTCATCACTTTTCCCAGCTAAACAGACACAACAAGACTTCAGCTCACTCAGACGGCCTTCTTGGAACAAACCAAAAACAAAAATTTCCCCAGATAGAGGTTCCACAGTGGGGTAGGAGGGAGGCTAAATTAAAGAACTGTTAGCACCTGGGGTTAATGATATACAAAACAGTACCATTTGAAGAGGGGAAGGGGAAGAAAGCAGAGACTGAGTGTCCTTAGTTCACCCAGGCTGGAAGTGCAGCAGCCAGTCTCACTGCTGATCAACCACAAGGAAGCTCTGACCTGCTTCAGTTCTGATCTGGGCTGATTCTCCCTTCTTTAGACAGCCTAGTGGAATCCAGCTCTCTGAGGCTCCTCATTACAGTTTGGACTTCAGGCAGAGAGCTGATCAGCTTTCACCCTACTGCAGCTCAGAACTCCTGAAGTCCAGAGGTTACCTACTATGTGAAAATTCCCTCCTCTGAATTACTAATCTATAATTTAAAGTCAAAGAGTTACCCAGATTCCTGACTGACCCAGCATCACACAATTTAATAGAAGAGGTAACACCTGAACCCAAGTCTTCCTAACTCCATGGACAGACATCTTCACCACTATGCTTCATGAACATAATGATTTTTAAAAGTAACCTAAGTACATAAAACCATCTCTACTGAAAATCAGTACTCCACCATATGAATTTCATTAATCTCGTTTTCCAAAGTCATCCATCTTCCATTTGTTGCTAATGATGTGACAGCCATTATTTTGTATATGCCTTTTACAGGTTCCTTTTTAAAAATACCAGAGTATTTTGAGAGAGCTCTCACACCAGTCAACCACAGTTCATTTACTTTTTCAAAAATATTCAAGAACTTAGTCATTCAAGTACTAAAATTGGACTGCTTTCCTAAAAAATATACCCCAATACAATTAGTATTGAGGTACTTGAAATCACTTAATAAACTTAGCAATCAACCAAAAAGGATTATTAATTATTATTTAATATAATTTATTACTAATTAGTATGGATTTAATAAAAGCATACCATAAGTCTATGTGCGATGGCATGGCATGGCATGGCAAAAATACAAGTTCTGCCCTGCAAGAACTTACCATCTTATTAGACTGGCAGAATGTATGTATGTTGTATGTAAGTATGCTTTTTAAAAGTATACACAAACAAATACAAGGTAATTTTGAGGGGATGCACTAGTAGCTGGAGGCAGGAAAGCCAGGAAAGGTCTCATAAAGGAGGTGGCCCTTAAGCTGAGTTTTGAAGGAAATTAGATATTCTAAGAGGCAGAGCAAATGCATGCCGATCTGTGCAAAAGTCATGGAAATAGGAAAAAAAATGGAATGCCAAGTGTGAGAAACAGCAAAAAGGCATGTCTGGATGAACTGGAGAGCGTGTGAAGGGGAAGTGATGTTAATAAATAAGTCTGAAAAATTAAGTTGGGGTTAGGGAACAAAGATCTTGAAATACTGAAAAGTCTATATTTGACATTAGTGGAATGAATGACATGATTAGAGCTGTGATTTTGGATTGCTGACTTGGCAGGTATGTGGAGGAAAAAATGCATTGGAATTGGAGGAGACTCTAGCCTGGCATACTGACGAGGGGTGGTGACTGTGTGAGTAAAAAGAAAGGACTGATATGAAAAATGTTGCAGAGAAATAATCAAAAAAATTTGGCACTTGACTGGAAATGGGAATTAGGGTTAGAGAAAGTAAGGAATCAAGAAAAACTCTAGGGTTTAGAATCTTGGTGACTGGAAAGATAGTTGATACCCTATATGAAAGATTCTGAATGGTTTTTTTTTTGACATGGATTCTTTCAATAGTCTGGTGAAATCTACGGGCTCCTTCTGTGAACAAGATTTTTAAATGCATAAAATAAAATATAGGATCAATTACAAAGGACACCAATTATAGTGACATTTTATCAAAAGAATTTTTAAATGCAAGTTAGTTTATGGATCCCAGGTTAAGAACTCCTGCTGTAGACAGAAATAGAGAAATTAAAGAGAGCTGTAGGTTTGGGGGGAAAGATAAAGTTCTGTTTTGGACTTGAATTTGAGATACCTAAGAGATAACCATTTCAAAATGTCCAAAAGTCAGTTGGCAATGAGCGACTGATGTTCAAGAGAGAGACTAGGGGTGGAGATTTCATAGATATCTGGAATAAGTTTCATACAGGTAATAATTAAACCCATGGGAAATGACGAAGTCACTAAAAGAGTAAAGAGAAAGAAAAGGGCCTAGACCAGAGTCTTGGAGTACACCCATAGGTAGGGGACCTGATGTGGATGATGATTCAACAAAAGGGCATGGGGAGTGGTTCGAGAAAAGAAGAATCCAGAGACAGGAAGAGCAATAAAGCCCAAAGAGGAGAAGAGTATCTAGGGGAGAGAGGATCATCCACAGTACGTGACTTACTATCAGTTTACAACATACTGACATGGCCTTCTTGCACAACAAGGTGTTTATTTTCTCAATAGTCTTACTGAAAGTCAAGAGTGAAATTCTCTGGTAGTTAATGGCTTTCACCTAACAAAAGAGCTTTTCTGATTGCATTAGCTAGCTCCTCTAAGCAAAATACCACCTTTGGCCTAGTAAAACTTCACTCTTTTCTTTATGAGAGTTTTCCTTTGATTTACGATGGACCTAATATAGTGTCACTTTGGTAGGCTTTTCTACCAATGCAAATTACCGTCCCTTCATATCTTCTTATCCAATGAACATTCTTGTCCATAAATCTCCAAAAGAAGTTCCCACCCAATGCAATGGGATATTTGGGAATTATCTTTTGTTCATTTCAGCCTACTTTATCTCTGGAACTATGTTTGTATTTCCTTAATTCTTTCCATCTCATTTCATCTCCAATCACATATTTCCCCAATAATGTCTTTTATAATAATTTAGAAGTCCTTAAAAACAGTTTATTAATTAGTACAATATAGTAAGTAGCACTCATGACCAAAAATAATAATCACAGTAATACAGACTTGGATGAGAATGAATTTTCCTTTGTAGATCTCAAAATTCACATGAGATTTTGGACTTAGTCCTGATTTTTATAGAGGATGTCTACCAGGCATCAAGACATAGTTATCATTTATGTTGGTACAGACCTCTTTTCCTATAGATATTCTGAATATATTTTACAATGCTGCCCAAACTGGGCCAACTCACAAATTATACTGTTTATATAAAAACTATGTGTATCTGTGTGTATGCATGTGTCTGTAGGTGTGTAGTTTTTTTTAAGGCTAATTCTTTAAGGCTTTTTCACAGTTTGACATAGGGTGTTAATCATAACTCATCAAATGAAATCAGACTGATTGGTCCAGTACAATGACTCAAGCCAGCAAACAAGAGAAAGTGGTCTAATTCATCTTGGCAGGAGATTTTTTTACAGGACTGAGCAAATATCTTTCTGAATTATACTGGGCAGAAAGAGGAAAATTTAAGAGCTGAACCTAGAGCTAAAATTGGATTTATAAAAAAAGTACACAGGTTGGGGATAGGGATGAGGGAGGAAGGAGGAACCAGACTTGTGATTTTATTGGTATAGGAACGCCAAAAGAGAAAACTACTTCTACCAATGCAAATGGCCAACTGGTCTACATTATCATTTGGAAGTTTCCATGTATGCTGAAAAGTTTGTCATTTATGCAGGGTCACAGAGTCCCTGCCTCTGGCATATTAGCTTTTAAAGTCTTAACTCTGACCAATACAATGACCAGCCATGATTCCAGAGGCCTCATAAAAAAACATACTGTCCACTTCCTGACAGAAAAATGATGGACTTGAGAGAGAAAACTGAGACAGTTTGGGAGGTATATGACCAATGTCAGAACTTGTTTTGACTGTATATTCACAACAGGAGTCTTGTTTTTCTTTCTTTCTCAATAAAAGGGGAAGAAAGTGAAAAGAAAGGAAGGCACATGTCTGTTGATTAAAAAATAAAATTGAATAAAGATAAAAGTTTATCTTCTCAGTGACAGAACTGGGATTAGAACTCGGATTTCTCAAAGAATAGGATCTTAGCAACAAATTTCTCAAATATCTAGATGGACAGGGCAATCATTTCCATTTTAGAAAAACTGAGCAAATCAAACTCAGTATTTGGATAAATTCAGTCTCTAAGTTTACTGAATATTATCATTCTGTGTTTCATTGCCTTGAGGATATAGCTAAGAAATGATGACGATCCCTCCCTAATTAAATACAGGGCTCCTGTGTATAGTAGGTACTGGAATTACTAATTTAATTTGGAAAAAGAAAAAAATAGGCCTACATAACTTACTTCAATAGCAATCTACAGTTCACAAAGTGCGTTATCTCCTTTGATCTGAGAGCTATTATCTCCTCTGATTAATAGGCAATGTGGAACTACTTGAATTTGGTCCAGAGACCTGGGTTCATGTCCATGACTTGACACCTAAGTCATATGACCTTGAGCAAGTCATTTAACCACACTAGGCTTAAATCTTCTCTCCTGTCAAATGGGTTTAATAATCATATATTTATATGTAATATATATAATATATACACCTATACATCTATACATGTGTATATAAAGATTATAATATGTACATTTATACACATATGTGCGTGTGTCTGTTTCATAGGGATGTGATAAAACATTTTATAAACCTTCAAGGGCTACAGAAAGTATGATCCATTATTGGTCATAATTATCCTGAGACATGGAAAGGGCAGGAGCTACCATCCCCACTTGACAAGAACATAATTCTCACTCTTAAGTCCAAGGATCTCTCCACCACAGCCTGCTGCTTTCAGAGCACACCTGGGGTGGACAGTCATCATCTAGCCCTCCACCTAGATGTTGAGAATGTCAGTTTGCAAGAATGGTAGTTGTACCACTGAACTTGGCAATGTACTTTTAGGAGGCAATGCTGATGTTTCCCTAGGAAATGAACAGCATAAGGTGAATTCCAGCAGGTAAAGCCCAAATCAATCAATTAAAAATCCATCTTCTTTTCTTCTCACCATGCAGCAAGATCACATCAGCCATAGTACTACTCTACCTCATTACCAGCTGTCCCTGTGAATGAACAGTGGAGTCATGAACTTTAAAACATGCTTTAAAGAAGGGAACTGAACTCAAAACATCTCATTTTCCCACTATCCCCACTTCCTAGGATACCTCCCTCATGTCATTCCCTATCAGCCCCCCTTCCTTTTCCATCTTTCTTTTATTTGTTGCACTCCCCCATTGGATTATGAATCCCTGAGGGGGGGGAGGGTTACATGCATACCCAGCACATGGCACAGTAGATGTTTAATAAATGTTAATTGATTGATTGATTCAGGGCCCCAAAAGGTACTGTCAAAGTTAAGATTTGAGCCTGGGTCCTCTAACTCCAAGTTCAATACTCTTCTATTCACAGTCAACAAACATTTATGAAGTGACTACTACATGACAGACACTGCTATATTACACTTTCTCCCTTGGGAACCATGACTTCATTACCATCACCAGAAGGTCCCCTTTCTGCTTTAAAAATATATAAAAAGGTCCCCGCATGAACCACCATTTCTCCAAACATCTTTTCCCCTCATTACAAATTGAATATTAAAATACAGAATAAAGTATTTGATCTGTAGTGAACATAGAGTTCTACATCACTCCAACCCCTTAGCAATCTTCTAATACAAACTTTTAACACTCATTTCTTAAAGGGAGAGAATTATACTAAATTTAAATCTGAATTCACGGATTCAACTTATTCCATCACTTCAGAAGTTCTCAAACCTTAAAAACTCTAGCATTTGATAAGGCTGAAGGACTGGAACAACCTTTTATCATTGTCCAAACAACCATGGCAAAAGTTGAATAAATAAATGATGAATTGAGTGCAAATGTGATTTTTCTGCCAAGTGTGGAAATTCATCTTCTTTAACCCTCCGAGAGCCACACTAGATAAGTAGTGCAACAACACGCTAGTAAAAATCTAGGTTGTTCCTGTTTTTCAGAATATTTTAACCTTCAAAATTTATCTTTTCAACAATTTAATGAGGTTTTAAAGGGAAAAAAACAATGGTTAATGGTGTGGTGATTCAAGAACAACATTAAAATTTATTTCACAGGATTGAGGCCTTATTAGGGAAGTAAATTTCCCTGAATGAGTGCTTGAGGAAAAAAAATCTATTTTTAAAAATATTATACAGTTTGGGAAAATTAAGATTACAGAACTAGGGCAAAGAAGATTCCAGCTCTACTTTTATCTCTGTCATGTAATCTTGTGGTCAAGTGGTTTTTTAAAATTTAAACAAGTCATTTCAGAAGTTTAGATAAATATCTCATTTTAGATAAAAGCATCAATTTCCACAATAAATAACTTCTGTTTGAAATCACTAATGTGTTGGAATGATTTAAAATTTTATCATATTTAAATAGCTTTTTCATCATACAATTAAATGGAACTAAGGCATAATCTTCATTCCTAGCCTGAAATTCAAGGCCTTCCAAAAACCTTTCTAGTCTTTAGTCCCATAGCTTTCAGATGAGTACATACTCAGTAACTACTTGTTGACCATTACAATTCTATTACTATACTATTTAGTATACTATACTATATTACTAGGATTACTAGGATTACTTTACTATTTAGTAATCAATGAGCAAATAAAATTATCATTCTCCTGGGCTATATGGAGCCTTTAATCTCCTATTTGAAAAAAAAAACCCTCACTTCCCCAGCAAAGATGATACAAGCTAGCCAGACGGTCGCATCATCTCAAAACTCCTTGAGAGAACTGGCAAGAATAGTGATCTTCCCACAAATCCATCAATCCAGACTCGGATCAATCTGAGAAGAATCATTATGTCAAGAAACATTATTAAATATCTACAGTATATAGACTACACAGTCAGCTTGTTCTCCAGTGTTGTCATTTCTACCTTCAAAACATCTCTCTAAATATCCCCTTCTTTCTACTTACACTGCTACCACTCGGTGTGGGCCTCATCACCCCACTCCACAACTACTCAGTGACCTTCAGGTTGGTCTCCCTGCCTCAGATCTCTCCCTTCTCCCAATCCATCCTCCACTCAGCTGCCCAAAGTGATTTTCCTAAGGTGTATGACCATGTCATCCCCCTATTCATTAACCCCAGCACTTCCCCATTAGCTCCAGAATTAAATTAAATACAAATATAGAATTCTGTCTAGCTTTCAAAGCCCTTCAAAGGTTCCTTCCTAAACTTTCCAATCTTTTCACACTTTACTCTCCACTCCAAGCACTCATAACCTTTTGTCCCTCTTACATAACTTGCATCTCTTATCTTTATTCCTCTGCACTGGCCATTCACCATTATGTTTAGAATTCTCCCTCCCCACCTTTTCCTCTCTGTTTCCCTGGCTTCCTTTAAGACTTAGCTCAAATTCCACCTTCTGCAGGATTCCTTTCTTAGACTGTGGTGGCTCCGTGAAATGGTCCAGCGATTCTGGAAAGCAACTTAGAACTAAAAAGTGATTAAAAGGTTTTGACCCAGAAATCTTACTATTAGACATGTATTCCAAAGAGGTCAAAGACAAAGGTTCCACATATGTTACAATATTCACAGCAACACTTTTTTGTGGTAACAAGGAACTGGAAGCAAAATAGATGCCTATCAGTTGAGTAATGAGAAAACAAATTAAGGTACATGAATGTAATGGAACAACAACGGATAATAAGAATTCAGAGAAGCAGGGAAAGAGTTACTTGAAATGATGCAGAGTGAAAGACGCAGAACCAGAAAATTAAAATATACAATGGCTACAAGATTGTAAATAGAAAAAAAATAAAACAAATTGAATTCTGTGTAGTCAGGGTGATCAAGCATGGCTCTGGCACAGTGGAGAAAACATATCTCCCTTCTTTGCAAAGATGGGAGATGGCCCAATACATATGGACTACTGCACACATGGTCAGACAGTTGATGGGTTGGTTTTTACTGAACTGCTCTTTCTCTTTTCAACCTTTTGTTTCAAGGGTTGTCTTCCTGTGGAAGCAGAGAGGCAGATGCAGAAATAATAATAACAGCTAATATTTATACAGTCCTTTCTATGTGCCAAGTATTTTATATTTATCCCTGGTACTGTTGTCATCCCCATTTGAAGATACTGAGGCAAATGGAGATTAAGTGATTTGCCTAAAGTAAAGCTGAACTTGAACTCAAGTCTTCCAGACTCCAAGTCCAGAGCTATTCACTGTGCCACCTCAATGAAATGAAGACAATGTCAAAAGATAAAAAGAGAGATCCAGAATAAAGTGCCAACAAATTCTGGTGGAGTTTTTACTCAATGAAAAGGAGGGGCATTAGAGATTTCATTGAATAGTTGGCACTTGAGATGGACTTTAAAAGATGAGTAGGAATTGAACAGAAATGGGCAAGGCAGTACATTTCAACCATAAGAAGTACCATAATGGAAGACTGAAGGCAATACAGTATATATCTAAGGGACAAAGTAATATGAGTTAGGGCTGGCAAGAGGGTGGTACTGGATTACAGACCACCTCAAATGACCTACACAAGAAGGATCTGGCAGGAAAGTGGGGGTGAATTCTCAACATATTTTTCTACAGTACGGTCTCCCAAAATACAGGTGACCCCACATACATCCAAGGGAAATACCAAGCAGAAGAAACTGATCTTTAATCTTTCATCAAAAGAGTCACAGAAGGTCTGAGAAGTGATACAAAAAGTTCTATGATTAAGCGGAAGATAAATTAACTGGTGGTGAGGACAGAAAACCATTTGTTCAGACTCTAGTTTGGTAATCTACTAGTTTTATGATTATTTTTTCCTCCATATCGCTGCCTGGATTTTCAGTTTCCCTACTTTACCAATCCCAAATGAACCAACTGTAGTGTTGGTTTCTGTCAGGTAGTAACTACCCTCTAAGCGATGCAAAGAAACCGTCAATCCCACATGGGTCAAACAGCTGCCAGAGTGTTAAAAAAGTAACTCCAGTTCTGAAATGAAAATAGAGGCAAAGGGCTGCATATTCCATTACCAAACCCTGGAGCTAACCACTCCCAAATTCCTGAACGTTTTAAGAAAGTCAAAACTATAGTAGAGATCCCAGACTTCTCCCCACTGAAACTAACAGATTGAAAAGGAAAAAAGAAAAGAAACTTCCCATAAAACTTCTTCAAGTACTCCATGATACAGGGGCAAAGAAGGATTCATTTCTTGATCCAACAGACTCTCTGCTAAACCCCACCCCTTGCCCTCTTCAAAACAATTTGGATTTACTTCAAAAGCAGTGACTGTTGTTTTAAAGAGACAGAATGGTTTCAAACACCTTTCTATTTAAAGGCACTGATGAGATAGCTAGGATTTTCACTGCCTCCCCACTTCTCCCCACCGAGCACAACTGCGGGTACGGCGCCCAGTCTTTTCTAAGTCTCTGGGCAGAGCGGACCGCGGCTCAATTTTATCCTGAGCTCCGACCGGCCTTGGAAAATGAGGAAAGTGAGGGGTCCATCAGCAGTCCTCACGCTAAGAGGGGTTCCCAGTAACCGATGGCGTGGCCTCGGGGAAGGCAGAACTTCAATTTTCCAGCGCTGAGGAGCTGGGCGTTACTGGAGAAGGTTCTGCCTGTTCCTTAGAAATCCCTCCCGGCCTCAGACACCTGTGGGCAGCTCCGTCCCCCCGCTCCCCCCATCCAGCCGGAGCCCCTCCAAGGAGGCGGCTGACCCCGGGCCCAGCCCCCAGCAGATGTAAGATACTCACAGGCACCCAGCCTGACAGCTCCCGCCTGGAGGCAAACAGCCGGTCTCCTTTCACGGGCATCGGGAATTCTGGGGGGAAGGAACGAGGTAACCCTCGTCCCCCCTGCCGCCTCACCACCTCTCTGAACAGGGTGTCCCAGCACTTTACACAAGGCGTCCGCGCTTTTTGTTCTCCAACTTAGCCCGCACCCCCAAAAAGCCTCTAAAACACCGAGATTTCCAAGTCCGCGGGGATCCACCCCGGGCCCCTCCTCCCGCAGCTGCGTTAACCCCACTGAACCCACAAAGCAACTAGCTCCGAAACATTCCTGCGGCCGAGCCCTAAATTCCCGGGCAACATTCTAATGGACTGCTACATCACCCAGAAAGGGGAGAGGGGTGACTAAGGAATCACATGATTCACCAGGTGGGCGTAAAGCAGGACTCTTGCTCCTGGCCATGGGGTAACACGTATTTCTGGTGCAGAGGGACAGGTTCGGCAGAGAAACACTCGTGAGAAGGAAGATGAAACGAAGGCCTGTCCTTCCCTTTCTCCCCCTCTCGGAGTTCGTTTGGTTCAGTCCTAGAGGGGGAATTCAGAGCAAAGCTATCTCCTCTAGAAGGGCTAGTGCACACCAACGAGATAAGCAGGGGGACTGGCCTGCTCCCAAGCCAGGTCATTGTTCTGGCTCTAGCCTGGAAGGGGTTAAGCCAAAGTCCATGAGACACACAAGCCAGAAAGTCAACCCAGAAAAAAATGCAGCCATCTTCTTTAGGGAGTAAAGGAACTGAAAATGGAAAAAGGAATAAAAATGATTTATTACGTTTAGTGTGTTATCACCAAATTTAACGCTAAAAAATTTGGAAGTATGATGTAACATTCCTTATCTTCTCAATGAAATCAGTCTTATTCCATGCTCCAAAATATACCATTTGATTTTTGAAATTCTATAGTAGTAACTGATGTTGTATGATAATAATTACATTTATATGTACCCTTTGAAGTTTACAAAGCAGAAAGTACCAAAATGCTAACTATACTTTCTTGGACTCTCAGTAGGTTCTACCATAGACTTTTGTCAACTGCCATTACTGTTTCTTTCCCACCAACACAAATTCCCACCATAATGATTGTATCATCCTTCAGAAATGTAACTTGAAAGGCTCCAATAGGTCACTGATGACTTAGCACAGTGCTTTGCACTCAGTGGATGTTTAATAAATGTTTGTTCAATGAAAGGATGATTCTTACACTTATTCTGCATTTGATAACATCTTCAACCAATTGAGATGGCCTTAATCATCACTGTGACATCACTGCAATGAGTCTTTTTTAGAGAACTTCTTGTCAGGCTTTAACAACCAATTAGTTATGACTAACCCTTATTCTAAGTGCAACATGTTGAGTTAATATCTAAGATAATAACTGTGTAGAAAAAGAAGTGTCTGGCCTACTTTGCTTGCTCTCCCTCCACCCTTTAATTGGAAGCCAAAACTTTAGCCAAGCCTCTCAAAGGAAAGGTAAAAGTACAATTTACCTCATCTGACAAGATACAGATGTTGGGGTTCCTCTAAGGAGTTGCTTCACTTCCTGCCCAATCCAAACAAGTTTGGCAGAATAGGAGGAAAAACAAGTCTGACGAACTCCTCTCAGAGTGTTACTCTTCTAGCCTCCCTTTAAGTAACAGGGTCCACACCCAAGAATAAAATTTTCTGTAATGAATGTCTTTCAAAGTAGCTTGGGCTTTCTTAATTTAGAAATTTTGGCTGTAATTTCTGATGTGCCATGTCATTCTGCCAAACCAAGTGCCTGTCTGAAATCCTACATTGCCCAGCACAGGTGGTAGGAACAGCAGGGATCCGGTGTTTGAGCAAACCACAGCTATAGTGACTAGAATTCAAACCATAGAATTTAAAAGGAAAGTGGGTAGGACTGCAGAACATCATCACCCTTTCTGCAGAACATCTCTCTCTCTCTCTCTCTCTTTCTCCCTCTCTTCCCCCTCCCTCTTTCCCTCTCTCTCCTTACAGCATACAAACATTTGTGTATTAAATTTCTTAGAGAATCACCTTTCCATTATGCATTATATTATAATATGTAGAACATATGATTTAGAACTAGAAAGAATCATGGAGATTATCTAGTCCACCCACTTCATTATACAGATGAGGAAACCAGATACCCAGTGATGTGAACTGACTTGTCTAGGATAGTAAGTAAGTAGTAAGCCACAAAGCCCCAGATTTGAACTCAAATTCTCTGCCTCCAAATCCAACATTCTTTCTGCTATACCAGACAAAGGAAACATTTAAAGGAAACATCAATGATCCTGACTTTGTAAAGAAACTTCACTTTTTCATTACAGTTTAGTCAGACAGCCAACAAACATTTATTAAATACCTACTATGTGCCAAGTACTGTGCTAAGAAAGATAAAAGACAGTTACTGGTCTCAAGGAAACTAGCAATTTAATGGGAGACAGAATATGAAAATAACTATGTACAAACAAGCTGTATGCACTTCAGGGTTTAGGGTTTGTTATTTTTAGTGTATTTTTAAGCACTGAATGGAAAGTAAAGATTTGAAATTTAAGTTAATTAATTAATTAGAAATGAAGTTGTTATAGGCAGAAACCCTTGAAAAACTTACAAATCTGTCAGAAGATGACATATGTGATCATTCTAGACAGAGGATGAATTGTAGCTGACCTTCATACTTGGTATAAAGATTTACTAGTCAAATTAATAAATGTTAACTAGTCTTGCTTGAGGGCAAGAAATTTGCCCTAAGAGAAAAAACACAAAGGATCCTCAAGCACTTTAGGAGTATAAATCCTAGGCACACAAACTACTTTCCCTCTAGGTTTCTGTTTCATCCTTCACAAAATGAGATTAGCTTAGCTCAGTTCTAGTAGTTTCTGAATCTCTAATCCTGCAAGTTTCTATCAGAGGATATGGATTCTGCCTTTTTAAAAAATAATTGTCATCAGAACCTTGAGCAGCAAAGAAACTGTACTCTGAATCTTTCAGGATAAAACTACAGTGAGCCAAAGCAGAAGATGTTGATTTTTTGTTTAGAAATGGAGTTTGTTTTTCTTAATGAGACTGTGATTTCTTTATTGTGAGGATCTCCCTCAAGGAGAGAGAGGAGAAAGGAGGCAGGGGAAGAGAAAAAGCGATAGAGAGAGAAGGAAAGAGAGAGGGGGAAGAAGAAGGAAAAGGAGGGAGGGAAAGGGGGAGAGGAGAGTAGCCTGGCACACTGATATTAAGTGACTTGTCCAGAGTCACATGACCAACAAGAAGCAGGCAGCATTTGAACTCCAGCCTTTCCAAGTCGCATGAGACTAGCACCAGCCACCACGTCTAGGGCAGGCAGCTCTCTCAGCAGCTTATGAACAATTCAGGGAAACCAAGTCTGTGAACTTCTTCACATGGAGTATTTGACACATTCAGTAGAAAACCTTGAAAAATGATTATAGATTTATCTCATCTGTTGAGCCAGGAGATCAGAATCATTCACTCAAATATTAATGTTAAAGTGAAAATGCCTTACTGAAGCAAACTTTCCAGCAAGCGATCAGTGCCCTAGTGCTTTTGGCTTTGTTTTTTCCCTCTAACTTTTCATTTTTGGGGTATCAAAGTAAATCCCATAGGCCAGTGTCTTTCTTCAAGCAATAAAACAAAATCTGTTTGGTTTTTTTCCTTTGTCCTCAGTGTGTGTGGGGGTGGGGTGCAGAGGTGAGAAGAAGGCTCATAGGTAGTTTTTTTTGGGGGGGGGCGGCATCTACATAAAACACAAAAGGCCTGCAGGGAAACTAGAACTGTGCCTGGGAAGGAGTGACTACATAAAAAGAATTCTCACATGACCCTGGGTCACAGATCAAATCAGCCTTCCCAGAAGAGATACTGTTCTGAGCCATTTACAGTAGCACAAGCCTACCTAAAGGAGATTTGGCTAGACACAAAAGAAACCAGTCTTCCAGTAAATTGGTTTCTGAAATATGGCTTAGAGTACTAAGAAGTTGTAAGTTTAGCACTATGACACTAACACAGGTAGGACAAATGAATGTTATGAAGGCTACTAAAAACATTTTGCAGAGCTGAACTTTCTATTTTTGCAACTTATTGAACCTTCTGAATACAGACCAAGAGGCCTAATAATCTGAAAGGTTTTATCTCAGGCTCAAGTGATTGCAAAAATTATTAACACTGTCTAGTCATGAAGTTTCCCACTATGTCAAATGAATATATTATTATTTTTCTACCTGAGAAGGTGCTGTGAAAAGTAAACTATGTTTATACAGAGCAACTTCTAACCAAGCACTTTTAGATGAATTTAGGAATGTTACGAAGCAATGTGGTCAACGTTTAGTCAAGACAGAATAATCACATTCATTTCATTTATATCAATGAAAGAATCAGATGGACTATATTATATATCGAAAGGGTCTGTAGCCTTTTTTATGTCATGGATCCCTTTGGGTGCCTCGTAAATCCTTTGCAGTATAATGGTCTTAAATGTATAAAAATAACTTACATCTGGTTACAAAGGAAACCATCATGTTGACATACAATTATCCATCTGTGTATATCAACATCTATTTACAGAGACAGATATCGATATAGACACACTATATGTATATATAAATATAGATATATACATATGTAGAGATAGATATAAAACAAGTCCACAAACCTCAGATTAAAAACTTTTGATGTAGAAGAAAACTAGATTAGCTGTATTAGTGGCTAAATGATAATACAGTCATTCCTTCCACACCACAGCTTTCCCCATTGTGGTTTCAATATTTCATGGGTTGGCATAAGAAATTAAATGGGAATTTGGGGGGAGTTTTGTGGAAGTTTGCAGATGACACAGAAAACATTTAGAAACTCAGAAATATATAAAATATTATATAGTATAGAATATACTATAAAATATAATATAGTATTATATAGTATCAACCCAAATTTCACAATATGGTACTGTAAACACCCCATAAAAGAAAAAGAAAAAAAATCATACTTCTTTTTTAGTTCAAAAGGAGGGTAAACAAATAATTTTCCAGATTGACTGGAGTGCCTCACTCCTAACTCCCTTGATGTGGAAATGATAACTATAATCCTCCTGAAGAGTTTATTTGAAAGGCAGTGTGATATAGCAATATGCCACAAGCTTTTATTAAGCCCTTATGTGCCTCTATGTGATAGGAGCTGGAAATAAAAAGAAAAAAATGAAATAGTTCCTGCTCTTTTACTATTTACTACCACCATCCTAGTCACTAGGTTTCAAACCTCACGGTTATCCTCAACTCCCCACTCTCCCTCACTGCTCCAATCTGCGCATATCCAAATTCTCTCCTTTCTACCTTCTAAACATTTCTTCCAAAAGTGCCCTACTTTACAGCCACAGAGCCACCATGGCTACCACCCTAGTTTTATCCCTTATTACCTCTTCTGGGACTACTGGAACAGCTTTCTAAATGGTCTCCCTCCTTATCTCTACCTCCCACTCCAATCTATCCTCTCCTTAGGTGCCAATTATTTTCCTAAAGCACAAATCTAACACTTCATCTCCCTCACTCAGATTCCAATGGATCAATACTGTCTTTAGGATCAAATTATATATATAATATATGTCTATATGCATGTGTGTATGTATATATATGTAGTTATAGATATATAGTCTCCTATAGTATATACATGCACACACATATATACAGACACATTTGTGTATACAGAATACAAAATAAATACAAAGGAGTTTAGAAGGGATACTAGCTATTGAGGAGATCAAGAAAGGCTTCATGTATAAAGCAGTACTTGAGCTGAGGTAGAAGTAAAGACGCAATGAATTTCAGGCATAAGGGGGGTGGTGGAGATGGTGATAAGACAAAGTCCAGAAACAGAGGACAGGAGTATTGCATGTGAGGAACTACAAGAAGGTCATTTTGGCAAAACTGTAGAGGATAGGAAGTGGGATAATATATAATGAGGCAGGAAAATGAATATGGGGCTGGTCCATGAAGGGCTTTCAAAGCCAAACAGGGAACTTCATATTTTTTTCTAGAAACAATAGGAAGCCACTGAAACTTGAGAACAGGAATGCCAAGGTCGGACCTGTACTCCTGCTTCCTGGTCATCTTTACACCATGTAACACTTCAGCCATCATCCCCATCTTCCTACCTACCAGAACTACTACCAGAACCTACCTGCCAGGATTGTCCTCTGGTAAGTGCTTTCCAGGCCTCCATCATACTGTGCAAAGGTTTGTGTTGTCTTCTCTCATTAGAATGAGTAAGCACTTAACAAAGTGTGTGTGTGTGTGTGTGTGTGTGTGTGTGTGTGTGTGTGTGTGTGTGTGTGTGTGTGTCTCCAAACTCATTATCGCTGGTGTATAGAACTCTACATAAAGAATCTCCTTTTATTTTGATGCCCATCTACAATTGCTATACAACTTAAGGTCTTAGAAAGTTGCCTGGGACACTAACAGGTTAAATGAGCTTAGGGTCATATGGTAAGCATATGACAGGACATTATCTCTCTATTTATCTACTATAACATAGTCTGGTCTAGTCTTAAAATAAAACTTTTTGGGGCCAGTTAGATGACACAGAGAGAACACTGACCCTGGAGTCAGGAAGACCAGAGTTCAAATTCAGCCTCAGACGCTTGCTTGTGTGACCCTGGATAAATTATTTAACCCCAATTGCCTAAAAAAAAAAAAAAAAAAAAGAACAAGACTTTTTGGAACACTACATAATAGTGTTAAACTGAGAATTAGACCTGTGATCTATAGGGAACTCCCTCTACTAATGCAGATTAGCAACCTCTCTGTAAATTATAGTCTTAAAGAGCTTCCAAAAGAACTAAGAGGTTAAGTGATTTGTTCAGGCTCACCCAGCTAATAGGCATCAGAGGCAGGCCATAACTCCACATCTTTCTGGTTCTGAGGCCTGTTTTCTATGGCATAATTCTACAAGTAATAATACTCAGCACCAGACTTAAACTCATATGGTAAACTTGTAGCACACTGAGCTGGCTCACAGTCATCTTAATCTTGGATAGGTGGGCAGTGAGTTGTGTGTGGAACCACAAATTAGATTTGGTACCAGAAAAGGATACTTGGGATTAGGGGATTCCAATACTACTATGAAACTGTTTCTCTCCTTAGACAAATACGCCATTTCTTTAAATAGCGTTTAATAACATAATATTAACCAGTTGTAACAGATATTGGTAACATTTACTTCCAGTATGTTAAGCAGAGCCTTGATGGCAAGGTGAGTGTGCATTAAGCAAGTAGTCACAATGCCTAGAAAGGTCAACATTGTATCTCCACCAACGGAGTAGAGGAAGTTGAAGATATAATGGCACGCAAAAAAGTAGGGACAGAGATTGAGCTAAGTTAAAAAGAACATGACCAGGACAAAGGAAATGATAGGAATCCGGGTTCTCATATTGGCTTTGCCATCAAGCTGTGTGAGATTGCACAAGTCATTCAGCCTCTCTGAAACGGTTTCCTTATCTGTAAGATGAGGGCAGGGAAGTAGAAAAGAGCATTTTAGCATTCTGTGACTTTAGAGAATACTGGAATAGAAAAGTGAAATGAGAGTCAAGCAGGGAAGGCAGGAATTATGAAAGATGAAATTACTTTATCCTCATCTATGATTTAGACTATGATTCAGGCTATGATTTCAAATGTTCTTTTCTGCTATTGCCTCCAATCCATTGGTTACAAAATTGTGCTAAGTAATTAGGCCAATGTCACGGAAGAATCTTTATGTCCAGTGTTATTGTCTCAGTCATAAACCTTGCCCAACCATCTGGAAAATATGATATCTGGTGATGAAGGGAGTAGGGGATTGTTATATCACTGATATTTTGCTTGAAGACTCCAATGGTAACTTGATGAGGGGATAGATTCCTTCCAATGATGGATATCATAATCAATCCATGTCTGCCTGTCCTGTGCAGCTTTTGTTTTCCACCCAACATCCTGGACAACATTCTTGAGTTCTCTTGACCTTAACAAGGATGCTAAGCATGGGGCTATCTAATGGTCATCACTTGCTGTATGTGACTACGGGGGAGGCTGTCACACATTTAATTAATGATATCCTTGGAACTCCTTTACTGAGTAATTCTTTGTAAAGTGTTGCAGCCTACTTGTGTGCCCCTCCCCCCCTCCACCTCATCTCTCTTCATTACACTTTGGGTGATGGGAACTGTAGTATTCCATGACTTGAAGCCATATAATATCACTGGAAAAAGTAGTAATAAAGAGATCAGCCTTCATTTCAGGGAGAAGTTTGGGATCATTGAGAGAATTGTGCAATTAACCAAAAGCTATCCAGCACAATGTCTTCCTGTTTAATTCTGGACCCAGTTCACTATCCTTGTGCGGTGTCTTTCCAAGATACATGTAATAACAAACCAGGTATATAGGTTGTGTATCCAACTTCCTATCTTACAAGGGATAACAGGCATTCCTCATCCACTTGGTTTTTCCAAACGCTTTTGAATGACTATGGATCTAATTCAGAAGGCTGTGCAATGTATAGGGCTTTGATGTAATGAGCACAAAGTCATGTACAAACAGAAGCCTGTGGAGGACCTCACCACTTACAGGGATTCTATCTTTGACCTGAAATGTTCCCAGTACATTCTCCATGGCAGTGGTGGATAGGTTTGGTGAACATACATCTCCCTGTTTTATACCTCATCTGATATCAATGATCAAAAATAATCTTCATATTCATATCACTGTCCTTCTCTCAGGTTCAAAGCCTTATGTCATTTTCTACTTTTTCTGACTCACATCATCCACATCCAAAAAATTGCCAAGTCTTGTCACTATCACCTCTGAAATAGTTTTATAGTTTTATCTTCTGCTTTTTAAATTCTGCAGTCAATACCTAATTGAAACCTTACTAACATGAACTAATCAAACATAATTAACTGGGCTTCCTACCTCCAATCTCTCCCTTCCCCAATCCATCCTTTGAATCTCTACCAAAGTAAACTCTGACTTAAAAATCTGACCACACAGGGGCAACTAGGTCGTACAGTGGATAGAGTACCAGCTCTGGAGTCAGGAGCACCTGACTTCAAATCCAACCATAGACACTTACTAGCTGTGTGACCCTGTACAGTCACTTGACCCTGATTGCCTCCTCCCCACCCCAAATCTGACCACATAATTCCCTTGATTTAAAAAAAAAACTTTGACTCTCCATTTACTACTAAGTAAAATACAAACTCTTTAAAGCTGGCATTTAAGACTGTTGCATGCTGGTTCCAACCTAACGAGAGACCTCTTACACTTTTTGCTTGGGCCATCCTATCACCTTCAGGCTCAAACACAAATGCCTCTCTCACCTGGGTTTCCAACCTATAAATTACTTCCTTTCATAGAGTCTCTAGTCCAGCCAAATTGTAATGTCCTGCTGTTCCTCATACACAACATTCCATCTCCCATCTCCATGCCTTTATATGAGCTGTCTCTCCTACCTCGAATGCACACTCTCCTCCTTTCTGCCTCTCTCTTTCTATGAAGGTCATATCCAAATGATGCCTTCTACATTAGACCTTTCCTGATCCCTTACCCTAGATGCTAATGCCCCCTCCAAAAAGTCTTATTCTAAGAACAGACAAGGCTATGTTATATTAGGCTTCATATGTTCTGTCATATACTGACCATGTCACGCCTGCTAAAACTGTAAGGTTCTTGAGAATAAGAACTGTTTCATATGTTTTTGTATCCCCAACACATAGCAAAATGCTTGATCCACAGTGGGTCTTTAACAGATACTTCTTTATCATTTCTTTGACATAGAAAAACTCTTAATTACCACACTCAGTGCTAATTTTCTTGCCTATAATATGAAATGGTTTTGCAAAGTCTTAAGAATGTTTCTATTTTAACAAGATTACTCACTAACATGCTAATCTAGAGCATTACTTTCCAAGTCATTTTCCTGTCATGTTTCATATGCTGTAGTCAAAAGATATGAAAGTATGCTATATAGTGATTATTCACTACTCTCACCACTTACCACTGAGGAACAGTAGTGGATGCATGGTGGATAGAGCACTGAACTTGAAATCAGGAAGACCTGGGCTTATATCCTACTTCAGACATTTACTAACTGTGGACCCTGGCTAAGTCACTTAGGAGAGGCAGTTTGACAAACTGGATAGAAAATTTGCTAGGAAGATCTATGTTCAAGTCTCTTCTCTGACATATAGTGAACTACGTGATCCTTGGAAAGTCATTTAACATATTGGTACTCTGGAAGACTCTCTAAGACTGTAAGTAATAAGGGGCAGCTAGGTGGCGCAGTGAGTGGAGTCAAGAAGACCTGAATTCAAATCCGACCTCAGATACTTGACACACTTACTAGCTGTGTGACCCTGGGCAAGTCACTTAACCCCAATTGTCTTGCCTCCCCACCTCCAAAAAAAAAGTGATAGAGAAGGTGACAACCTGTGTTGGTAGAGGGAGTCCCGTCATATAGGAAATCCTTCTATTAGCAGACTCACAAATCTAGTGCTTATCCTTATCCTATTTTTTCAAAGTCCCAAATCTTTCATTTTGCTGTATTTGCAATATTTAGAACACTAATTTTATTTTTTGTTCAAAGACTGTGCTTAGTTTGGACACTAGTGACATTAACTGGTAACATGGGGATATAATGACGCCAATAGTGAACACATTTCATATATATATATACATATAGTATATATAAATACATATATGTGTACATATAGGTATAGATATAGATACAAATGAGTTGCAAGTAGTCCAAGGGTGGGAATTCTGAATGTAACTACAAGTGGAATGAAGTTTAGTTCATGAGCAACAAGTGTCCAAAGTCCAAATACAAGGAAACTGAATTAACAGATTTATAGAATCTCAGAGCCGAATGATACTTAAGAGGTCATCTGGTCCAACTCTCTTTGGGAGTATGACTCCCTCTGTGGTATTCCCTCTAAGTGCATCATCCAGCCTTTTCCTAAAGACCTGTCAGTAAATGGAAACAGAGGACTGAGGGGAAGGAGGAAGAGAGAGAATATTTGGAACTCAAAATGTTATGGAAGTGAATGCTGAAAAGTAAAAGTAAATAAATTAATAAAAATAATAATGGGGAACACCATGCCTTGCAAGGAAAGCCATCTTGTGTTGTGACAGTTCTAACTGTTAAAAAAAATTTTTTTCTCTTTATACTGAGTCAAGATTTGATCTCGTGTAACTTCATTTACTAATGCTAGTTTTCTCTCTGCCACACCTCTCCCCTTTCATATAGAAAGAAAAAAATCTAATCCTACCACACATTCAGCAGAAATTTACCGAATGCTATGCTAAGGGTCAGTTGGGATACAAATCAGTCAACAAGCATTTATTTAGATTCCAGTATGAGGTAAGTACTAACTAGTTAGGTATATAAAGACAAAATGAAAGAGTCTTTGCCTCCAAAGGACATATATTCTATGGTGGAGACAATCCAGGAGTACATGCAAAACAAATACAGGATAATTCTGAGGTGAAGGCACTAGCAGTTGAGGAGGAAGCAGAATAAGAAAAAGCCTCATGGAGGAGACAAGGGTTTGAGGTGAGCTTTGAAGGAGACTAGGAATTAGAAGAGGCAGAGATTGTATAACGCATGGAAATAGGAGATGGAGTATCATAATAGAAACAGCAATAAAACCAGTCTGGTTGGATTAAAGAATGCATGACAGAGGTCAATGTGTAGTCAGTTTGGAAAGGTAGTCTGGAGCCAGGATGTGATTTATCATTTTAATGACAAACTGAGGAGTCCAATTCTGATCTTAGACTTAGTAGAAGATACTCAAATCTACATAATAGGGGACAAATGTAATTAGACTTATACGTTAGGAATATCATTTGGCTAGCTATCTGGAGGATTTGACTAGAGGGGTGGGAGAGATCTGAAGCAGGAAGACCAATGCAGGAGGTCCATGTGGGAGGAAATGAAGGCCTAAGTGAGAGTGGTAGGGAGTATGAATTTGAAGACAAGGAATGATGGGAGAGATGCTTTGGGTTTAAAAATCAACAAGATTGGCAATTGTCTGGGAGTCAGGGAGAGAGAAGAAATGATGGCAGATCAATGAATTTTTATGTCTAAAAGACTGTAAAAGCTTTAAATATTTCAAAGCTCCCTGTCTAAAATTTTTCAGAAAAAAATCACTTTGAGGAACATTTACTCATCCATTCAATAACCTCATGGCTATGTGATGGGAGTCATTGCCAGTGAGGGTTCATTCTTTGGATCATGTGTCCTTTCCAGTGGATCATATAAAAGCAAGGTCAATGTTCCCTGTCTGTTTTCAATCCAACACATGAAAGATTAGTGAATAACTGAGGGACTGAGGTGTGGTGACAGAGTTTTTGGGTAGTCTTCAAAGACAGTAGGATTGATAATGGAGTCAGAATTGGGTTCATGTTCAAAAAGTGTCCCCCACCTTTTTCTGGTTCTCTCTTCCCTGTGAATAGGGATAGTGTTTAGACATTACAGATAAACATACCACAAGGTATCACAAGGAGAGAGAACAGTAACCGAGACAATCAGAAGAAGAAGTAGTAGTAGTAATAGTAATAGTAGTAGTAGTAGTAGTAGTAGTAATAGTAATAGTAGTAGTAGTAGTAGTAGTAGTAGTAGTAGTAATAGTAGTAGTAGTAGTAGTAGTAGTAGTAATAGTAGTAGTAGTAGTAGTAGTAATAGTAATAGTAGTAATAGTAGTAGTAGTAGTAGTAGTAATAGTAATAGTAGTAATAGTAGTAGTAGTAGTAGTAATAGTAATAGTAGTAATAGTAGTAGTAGTAGTAGTAGTAATAGTAGTAATAGTAGTAGTAGTAGTAGTAGTAATAGTAATAGTAGTAATAGTAGTAGTAGTAGTAGTAGTAGTAGTAATAGTAATAGTAGTAATAGTAGTAGTAGTAGTAGTAGTAATAGTAATAGTAGTAATAGTAGTAGTAGTAGTAGTAGTAGTAATAGTAGTAGTAGTAGTAGTAGTAGTAGTAATAGTAATAGTAGTAATAGTAGTAGTAGTAGTAGTAGTAATAGTAATAGTAGTAATAGTAGTAATAGTAGTAGTAGTAGTAATAGTAATAGTAGTAATAGTAGTAGTAGTAGTAGTAGTAATAGTAATAGTAGTAATAGTAGTAGTAGTAGTAGTAGTAATAGTAATAGTAGTAATAGTAGTAGTAGTAGTAGTAATAGTAATAGTAGTAATAGTAGTAGTAGTAGTAGTAGTAGTAGTAGTGGTAGTAGTAGTAGTAGTAGTAGTAGTAGTAGTAGTAGTAGTAGTAACTAACATATATGTAGTGCCTACTGTGTAGCAGGCATTGTGCTAACCACTTTATGATTATTCACTCATTTGATCCTCACAAAAACCCTGGGATGTATGTGCTTTTATTATCCCTATTTTACAGATGAGGAAACTGAGGCAAAAAGCAGTTAAGTGACTTGCCCCTGGTCCCATGGCTTTTAAGTGTCTGAAGTTGGATTTGAATTTAGGTTTCCCTGAATCCAGGACCAGTGCTCTGTACCACCACCTAGCTGTACCGCCCTCTCCCAGTAGTGTCCATCTGTGTAATCTGAGCCTGCAAGAGATATAACCATCCAGTCCAATGAGCATTTATGAAGTGTCTGCTACGTGCCAGGCACAAGAGATAAAGATAAAATGGCTAATAGTCCCTTCCCCTGAGGAGCTTATATTAAATAATATGGCAGTATTTGATAAATGTTAAACCAGAAATATAGATGAGAGTAATAGGGCCCCTAGACAATGGAATCCCGCCTTCAGAGCAAGCACAGTGAGCTTGCTTCCAGAAAGACAAGATCATATGCAATGGAAAAGGGCCCTGCTCCATAATTCAGAGGATGAGCATGCATTCTCACTTTACCACAGGAAGCAAAGGAACCAGAATTGAGCATGCTTATAAAGAGCACTAACCAGTCCAGGAGTTTCATTTTTCCTGCCTGGCTATGTACAAATGACGCAAGGACTTGCTGCAGGCCCTAGGTGAGGAAACAGAAGCCTCGGGTCGTTATCTCCACACCAGGACCACTAGATAGCAAATAGAGCACGATGTGCCCCATGAAGGTATGGTCCTTCTGTCGCTTCTGTCATTGGTGTGTCCACTCTTCCTGCTTTTAGGTGGAGAAGGCCTGGAAATGGTTGTGACTTTGTAAGCTTTGAAAAGTCAGAGGTTTTCTGAATTCTAGAATTCCAGGAAATGGTCTCACCAGGATTGGTGGGAAGCCAAGCACAGGTGAGGCAGCAGGTTAGCCGGGGAGCTGAGGTACTAAGGAGTGAACCCGTTTGATATGTTTGATCCCTCCCGACTATATTAGAGGAGACTCATTCATTGGCCATGTCAAATCTGTAAAAGAACTGCAGGGGTGGGGGGGGGGTGTTAATGCCCAATGCATGTCCTTTAAGTGTGCATTATAATCTCAGTTCTTTCTATATATTTGCAATAAATATTCCTTTGCAAACCTAATTGATGGGGGGCTATTTGAAGGCTGATGGCATTAAAAAAGATACCCCTTGATGGAATACTATTGTATTGAAAGAAATGATGAGCAGGATAATCTTAGAAAAAACCTGCAAAGACCTACACGAGCTAATACAAAGTGAAATGTACTGGGTACATACTCAAAGCAGTATCATAAGATGATCAGCCATGAAATGACTTAGCTGTTCTCAGCCACACAATGATCTAAGATGACTCTGAAAGACTTTTGAGAAAAAATGCTATCCATTCCCAGAGAAAGAACAGATGGTATCTGAACACAGATTGAAGCATACTCTTAAAAACTTTTATTTCTTTTTCTTGAGTTTTTTTCTTGTCTGTTTTCTTTCACAACATGACTTATGAATGTGTTTTCCATGACTACACATGCATAACTTATAGGGAATTGCTTGCCTTCTCAATGGAGAAAGGGGAGTGGGAAGAGAGAGAGAGAATTTTGAACTCAAACTTTCAAAAATGCATGTTAAAAATTGTCTTTCTTCACATGTAAGTGGGGGAAAATAAAATGTTAAATAAAAAATGTATAAATATACCCTTGGCTCCTCAGATGTCCCCCAGACTCCTAAAGAAAAGTTATAGCCTTGTTGTCTCTGAGAACTCAACCAGATAGAGTGCGTGTGAGCTGACAGAGTTAAGTTCAGTGTCATATTATAGTAGTGTAGCAGAAAGAATAATGAGGGCCAGATGGAATGTTAATCAAGGTTCAAAACAGGCTGAGCCAGGTAAAAAGTCTTATTGTATGAAGTCGTCAGGACCACAGTAAATAGAATTTTTTGTTGTGTGTGTGTGAGTGTATGTGTATGTGTGTGAGTGTATGTATGTGTGTGGGTTTTAAATGTTATCTGAACATGTTGTTCAGGCAGTCACAAGAGAAAAGTTCAGGAAGGAAGGGGCATGGCAAGTAGTACACTTACCACCATACAGTTAAGTCCCAAAGTAAGAAAAACTCAGTTGGCTGACCTGCTTCATACTACCCTTCCATTCTAAGGACAACTTTACGCAGAACTCCCTCTGCCCAGGGGTGGAACTTCTACCTAGATGACAGAATCAGTGGCTTCTGTGAACTCCTGGAGCTGATTTCAGCTTGGTTTCCTGTTTATCCACTTGTTTCTCCCTAACCCCCACCCCAGGGTATGTATACTCCCTGGTGACCAGCTAAATGCTGAAAGACAAAGATCAGGTCCAAAACCAAACTTGACTTCTTCCAAAAACCTGTTAATGACATGACCATTCCCCAAGTAACCCAGGTGCAAAGCTTTAGAATCATTTGACTGTTCCTTCTCCTTCACTCCCCTTGCACCCCCAACAATTAGTTCCCAAAGAGTTTTAACTCATCAATCCATCTTTGCCTTTTTAAGTTTAAAATGTTTGTTGCCATATTTTGTTTTTTCTACCACCTTCATTTCTCCCCCTACCCATCTCTTGTAAAACAAACAAACATTTTCTTGAAAAGAGGAAAGAAAAATCAGCTCAGCAAAACAACCCAATATATCAATTGAGTCTGACAGTATATAAAATGCCCCACACCTATAGTCTTCCATCTCGGTAAAGAAAGGAAGGAGTTCATTTTTTTAGAATTACTTTTCTGGGACCAAAGTTTTCTCTTTTTTCTTCTGTCCTTTTTTTCTGTCCACAACCAAACCAAGTAGGACTTAGAAATAGGCTGGATCTTAGATATCATCATCTAGTTGAACTCCTTCATTTTACACATGAGGAAACAAAGACAAAAGGGTTCAATGACTTGCACAAGATCAAATACCTAGTAAGCAAAAGAACCAGAATTCAAATCAAGGTCTCTCAGCTCTAAGCACAGTATTGCCATGACGGATTCAGGCCCTTATTACCTCTCACCAGTACTACTGCACTAGATTCCTTTTTTTAATGAATATTTTCTTTTTTTCCCAATTACATAAACATAATTTTTAATATATTTTTTAAAATTGTGAGTTTCAACTTTTTTCTTTCTCCCTTTCCCCAGCCTCCTCCCTGAGATGGCAAGCAATTTGATATAGGTTATACATGTACAATCAGGCAAAACATATTTTCATATTAGTCATGTTGTGAAAGAAAACACAGACCAAAAAAAAAAAACCATGAAAAAAAGTTTAAGATAATATGCATTCAGACACCATCAGTTCTTTCTCTGGAAGTGGATTGCATTTTTCATCATCCTTTAGAATTGTCTTGTATCACTGTATTGTTGAGAATAGCCAAGTCATCCACAGTTGGTCATTGTAGAGTACTGCTGTTACTGTGTACAGTGTTTTCCTGGTTTGGCTCATTTCACTTTATTGCAATAGATTTCTAACAAGTCTCCCTTATTCCCATTTCTTGTCCCTCCAATATGATTTATTCCTACATACAAGTGATGGGGCAATGGTTTGTAGCTCTCAGGACATCACTTTACCTGCTCAAAACTTACCATCCTCCAGTGTTTAAAGAAGGAAGTCTAAATCCTACAGACTCCCTGATTAAACTCAAATACTATCTTTCTAGCATTATGCCATGAAGAACAAAATAAAAACTCCACTATATATTAGGCTAATGGTCAAATTTGGTCATCCTGGTTATGATAAACTTTCACTTAGAGCTTGTATCTGGTGAACAGAAATATGCTGATGTTCTGAATTTAATTTTTTTTTAATTTAGTGAACCTAGGGAGGATTTTTTATACATATCTTGGAGAGCTTCTGATACATACGAACTCTGTGATCATGGGAAATTCAATAACTTCTCAATGTCCTACAACACTCAGACTTCAAAATGAAGGGCAGGTACCTTTCTTCATTGGTAGAAGGAATTTCCTCATTGGGCGCTTCACAGATTTGTGGTCTCATCAATTCAGGAGCTCTCTCCAACTATGAGATTGTAACCCATCCTATACAATTCTCATCTATGTTCTCCCACTACAGGGAGTCCACCAAAGTACTGGAGGGCTTCCTTGCTTCCTCCCAACACTGGGATGACACCAGGGCAGGGAGTCCTTCACCTGCTTCTTTCCTAGCTCCATCTTGCTCATGACACATAACCAGCCATTCTCTTCTTGCTATGAGATTCCATGACATGTTCTCTCAGCTTGTTTTTCTTAAACGTCGAAGCCTGTTCACAAATGCTGCCAGGCTCTCTATTATAATATCTGCTGAGCGATATTCACCTTTAGTTCTTCTGAGGCCATGGTGGTCCATGTCTGGCTGCTAGACAGCAACATCTGTAAAATGTTAGCATTGAAAAGATGGCCCTCTGCTTGGGGTTAAAAATGAAAGAGCTTTGCAATCTCCCCGAAGCAATTCAGCCCCTTCTCCTCTCCTTTTTAGCTATAAGCCCACCTCAATGCCTGTCTGTCTGTGGGGTTTATCTGTTCCAGATAATATGGAGAAAGTTCTAGAAGGTGTCTATCCTAATGCATACGAAAATCTGAACAACATTCTTCATTTAAGTAGTCTTTCCTGCATGGAGAAATACGCCAAACTCTTTTGAGTGATTATCATTCTTTTTGCAAGGGTTTCTGCAATGGCCTAGGCCTTGATAAAAGTCACCACAATATTATCTACAAAAAGGATCATGTGGAGGACTACTCTGTGTAGAAGAGTAGTTCTGAGAAGGGGTCCATGGCACCTTAGCACAGGATGGTCCTCAAATGATAGACACACAGTCCATTTAAGGGTCAATGCTCAAGGCCTTTGCAGCTTGGTAGATAACTTCCAGGGCACATGTTCTATTGGCAAAGTTTTCAAGAACCTATAATCCCCCTGCATACCATAAAGAATTATTAGAAAATTTTAGAATAAAGCACCTGCCGTAGAGTCAGGAGGACCTGAGTTCAAATCCAGTCTCAGACACTTGACACTTACTAGCTGTATGACCTTGGGCAAGTCACTTAACCTCAATTGTCTTGCCTTCTCCCCTCCAAAAAAAAAAAGAAAAAGAAAACTTTAGAAAGTGTTCCATTTATTAAATGGAAGACAATGTAAAGTAATGGATTAAGCTCTTGAAATGGAGTCAGAGCTGGCCTGAATTCAAATTCTCTCACCCTCTTTTCAGTCTCAGTTTCCTCACCTATAAAACAGGGATAATAATAGCACCCATCTCACAACGTTGTTGTGTGTATAAAATAAGAATAGTCTATTAAAAGCATTTAGAAAACCTTAAAGTACAATTAAATATCTGCTATTATTATTGTTGATAAATGAAGAAAATAGGCATCTTCCTTGGGTATTAATAAGGTAAAAAGTATCCAGAGTGCAACTAGGATGATAGAGGTCCTTGAGTCTATATCACATGATGAGTGTTTGAAATAACTGGGCATGTTTAGCCTGAACAAGAGAAGACAGCGGCTATCTTCAAGTATTTGAAGGGCTGTCATATGGAAGAAAGGTTACATTTTTTCCTATTTAGTCTCAAGGGATAGAACCAGGAGCAAGAAATGGAAGTTGCAAAGAAGCCAATTTAAGGCCAATTTCAGGAATAATTTCCTAACAATCAGAAGCTGGCCAGAAGTAGAATGTGCCATCTAGAGATATAGTAGAGTCCCCTTCTTACAAATCTTCAAGCAGAAGCTAGAGGACCCATTGTCAGATATGTTCCAGTGGAGTTTCTTTTGTGCATAGGTGAACTAGGTCCCTTCCAACTCTCCAACTCAATGATTCTGAGAAATGCAGTGAAGCTAAATTCCAGATACTCAGAGTGACCAGGCTAAGAACTCAAAGCAGTTTATCTAAAACAACTAATGATAAATGAGAAATAACCTTATAATGATAAATAAATCATCACAAATCACGTCATTCATTGTTTTGGTTTGCTACATAATTTCTGGGATTCTAGCTTCTGTTAGCACTTAGAACCCTATTATCCTCTTCATTATTACAGAGAGGTAGTATAAACACAATATAGTCTAGATCCCACATGAATAATGAGGCTTTTTCATTTATCCCTACCTTAAGAAAATCCAAGTTTTTCTTAGCAAAAGTTTTCTCATGTTAACATGATTTCTCTGACAGGCCAGGATGATCAACAGTGGGTAGATCAGCATGCTTACTTTGGCTCTAATTAAGCAGAGTTGAGACAGGAATATATGGGGTGATTATTGGGCCATAGTTACTGGTGATAAACTTGTAGAATTATGTTGACTGCCAGTTACTGAGCATGAGTAGCTGAGAAAGCTAAAGCAACTTCATTTTGTTTATAGTTCCTCTCTCTTTGCCCTGACCCTGTTTGTATCGCAGCCACCACCCTGTCTCCAACCTTGCTCTCTGCTGAAACAGCAAGGTCAGTCCTATCTATTGGGGGAGGGGAGGGAGAGGTTATAAAGACAGCCAACCTGAAGAAGAGCCCAGCAACAGGCCTGTCCAATCAAGGGATACCACATCCGTATGCTTACCTTGCAAGCCCCTAGCAACGAGCCCTGTCTGATTCTGAGGCACCCTGGATCCATCCATTTTGAAACCTTTATTAATCTTGGCTTTTTGTTCCTTCTGGGAGTCAGTCTCTGTCTGTATAGGTGGGATTGACTTGTTAGCAAACTCAATAAATCATCAATTCCTAAATTTATGGTTTGGGTTTTGGTTCTGGTTTCTTCCAGCACTGACAATTTTACCCACATGAGCAACAATTAAGGCAAGGCTGCCAAATAACTCGTGGGCTAAAATAATGCCAAATGAATACGCTGTTGTTAAAGCACAGGGAGACAAACAACACTTAGACTAGTCAGTGGAGAAGGCTGAGGCACATTCTTACTCTGATGTGTGATTTTGCTTTCACTATTAATCCAAAATTCTGTGTGTGTGTGTGTGTGTGTGTGTGTGTGCGTGTGCATGTGAGAGATCACTATCATGGTACCATTCTTTAATTAATTTCAAAGTCTTCTATATAGCCCACTGATATACTTTCCAATTTTGCATAGATAACTAAGGTAGCTTATTTTCCAGAATAGAAAATTTAAACAAGGTCATTTCTATCTTTAAAATCCTAGGAGTCAGTGAAAAATAACTTAGTTACTCAAACAGACATTAGTCAACATTAGAGAGTGAATGGAACTTTGTCTTGACTGAGCCTTTCCCCTTTAAGATTAGCTTCATTCTACTATGTATCTATCTGGTATTTTGCTATTTCTCTACCTGTTGCCTTCTTCATGTAATCTCCTTGTGAACAAAGACTTTTTGTATCCTCATACTAAGCACTGTGCCTGGCATATTGGTGAACATGTAAACAATGCTTGGTGATTGACTGATCAATTTCTAACTTTTTACTTTCCCCACTAATTTTACTTTCCTATGTATGGTGACTTTGGATTGACTTCAATTAAAGGCTATATAACTAGACCTACCAAAAATGGAACCCAAAACTATATGGGTATAAGTACCTGGATTCTTCTATACTACTTGGGGTTAAAGGGTCATCTGGTTAAACAACATGACAGAAGTGATTCAGAGTGAATACATGAAACCCTTCCCCATCAACAACTAGAGTGCCCCAATTGAATGGGATGCACCTAGCAGATGCTACCTTTTCCAACTGCCCTTTAGGTGATAACTTTCCCCTTCAGACTTCATAAACAGTTTTCCCCCTGCACCTCTCAGATATACTTGTCAAATAATAACATGCATTAGCATCATCTGTGTTTATGTCATCCCCTTACTGCACTATAAACTTCAAATTGCCAAAGACTCTGTTTTATCTCAATTTCATGTAGGGTAGGCACTTAATAAATTTCAAACTGATGCCTTGGCCACAGTTGAGTTGTAAAGCAGTTCTCAGGTGTATGTGGAATCCAATTTAGATTGTTAGAGAGAACTAAGATCTAAAACTAACATGGGAGGAGGGAATCTGCCCTCATTCTAGCTAGCCATGTAACCTGGCATGTTTCTGGGGCCAAAGAATTAAATGAGACTAAATAATCCAAAAATCAGTTGAAATAATATCTTGAATTAATATCTTGTAAACCTCATTTCATTCCTATTTGACATAAGCCAGCAATATAGATAATGTTGATTGCTAGCCATTTTGAAAAGCTTATGCAAAATTAATCCATGAAAGCCAGGATGATGGTGTTATACACTCAGCCAAATGCCTAACCTTAATTCTAACTACAATGTTAGTAATGAAGATGGCTGGATGGTAAAACAAATTCCAACCCCAAGCACCAAAATACCTTTCTCTGCAGTCCCATCAGCTAATGACTTACTCTAGGCTGCAGTGACAGTACTCAGTTGAATTCCATCCAAAAAACATTTAATAATAGTTGACTATATCCAGGCATAGTGCTAAGTGCTAGGAATAGAGATGAAAATGAAGCAGTGCCAGTCCTTAAGAGATTCACATGGTACCATGGGGAGAAGGGGATACAATACCTACTCAACTAAGTACATTCAGAGTACGTAACAAAACAAGTACAAGATAATTTTGATAGAAGGGTAGGAAAGCACTAACAACTGGGAGGAACTTAAAAGGTGATGGCAGAATAGGTACTCAACAAATAGTTGATTGTCTGACTATGAAAAACCATTCTTCTCAATTGAGATGTTGGTTGCTGGCAGAAATTTTTTTTTCTTTTTTTTTATGAATAAGTTATTCATTAAAATCTGACTACTTTTTGCTCAACTATTGTATCTCCAGAATTAAAAGAGGGTACTAGCAATGTACTATGACATAGCAAAATTTACAGGCTTGGTTTTTTTAGGTGATGAATGGCAAATGAACTATCTTATATGATACATTGGAAGTGAATGCTAAGTAATTATAATGATTAGTTGTGGCCCCCCAAAGAGATGAGGAATCATCATCCATTTCACTCCTTTAGGCACAGGAATGTGAGGCTACAGGTGCACAATGTTTGTATACACTGAGCCTACTATGACTACCAGTTAGTTTTGCTTAATTATTTCTCTTTGTTACAAAGGGAGGGCTCACTGGGCTAAGGCTGAGGAGGAGACAGATATATGGAAAGGATCTGTGATGTCAAACAGAAGACGTCAATAAAACTTAAAAAGAAATGTGTTAGCAGGTACCTGGCAAGGCAGTCTGTCAGCTGGCACACGTCTATGATGTCTTGTAGAGTATTTGTGCCTGGAGGTACAACTGGGTTGCCAGTCCCACTCACAAGGAGATGACAGCAAAGTAGTATTCCTCTCACTGAAAAATACATCAGATTTGCCCAATTACAGGATGAAACAAAAGTTATCTGTGTGGAGATCCTGAAAGCCTATAAAAAAAAAAAAGGAATTTAAGTGAAACAAGATAAATTCTCACTAGAATTTATTAGCTGTATGGTCCTAGGAAAGTCACTTAACTCCTCTGTCTATCAGTTTCCTCATCTATAAAGTGAAAGGCCAAGACCTGATAGTCTCCAAGGATCTTTCCACTTCTGAATTTTTGATAATGACTAACTATGAGATGGGGTGATATTTTGTATCTTATGAAGAAAATGTATTTCATCTTAGAAAAAGGAAGAAAATTTGAACAATCATATATGTAGCAATTTATAGCCCTTCAGTAAGAGAATTCCCAAGAATTAAGCTGTCACTACAAAATTAACCCTTCAATTTCAAAAGAAGTCAGCAGACAAGTTAACATCCAGAAAGAGAAATAAAAAGAAAAGCCTATCTTTATTTAAGATGATTTATCCTCTTAGGGTTTGGGATATTAACTCATGTTTATACTTACTAGTTTACCTCCTAATATAACTTATCAGAACACAGCCAATGTGATTTTCTCCCTGCCAAAGAAATTTGCAGAAGCAAGGCAAAGTACCCAAATCTTGTTTTTTTTTTTTTAAATGTTGCATTATTTCTGCAAATACCACGAATGGCACATTTATTTCTGGATGAGGACTGGGTCATTTTAGCTTTTTGCTATGCAGAATAAAAACTATGTGTGGGATAAAGAATGATGTTATTTTCGCTAGTATTGGACATGCTTTCTGAATTACTGGACAAAGAGATTCTGTGATATCTATGTCAATATTCTCTGAACAATGAAATGGAATGTAAAAAAAAGTAGTGTTTTTATTTTTACAGGCTGGGTACATGTTTTCCTGTTCCAGGAAACAGCAGGAAATTTAGGAATAGACTAAAGCAAAACCATCTGGACAGCCACAAGGAGGTCAATGGGATTAGCAACCCAACACATAAATAATTTTTATTATTCCTTTCAAAGAGAAATAAATGCCTAGCAAATCAATATGAATTTGATTAAACTTTTGACCCTGACATGAAAGTTTATTTGCTCAAAATATAATGATGTTTTTCTTTGAAATTATTCTTGTTCTTCCAATTAAATCAGCCATTAGCATTTCATCCCTCTTGGGTCTAGTTTTAGTCCTGGATAAAGTTTCAGTTTTTAACATCTCTCTCACCATTGCTTTATTGTACTTGCTCCAAGAAAGGCAAGGAGCTTCAGAAGATAGGTCAATAATTTCTAAAATAAAACATCATTGCCTGAAGGCTTCGAGAACAGGTAAATCTTTAGAAAATAAGTCATTTCAGGTAGCAAACTAGAAAAGGAGGGACAATTTCTGAGGGACAAGAGAGCTGGCCATTTTTAAAAGTAATCTGTAGGTGAGAAAATATGGTACAGAAGTATCAAAGGCTGAAAAATTAACAAAAGCTTCTGAAGAAACTGGTTTTTCTCAGTTCCCTCACTGGTGCCATTAACACTATTCTAGTCACATATGGGATCTTAATGAAACTATTTTAAAAAAGAAATGAAGAAAGATTTCTTGAAACCTACTGACTGAATATACACTGTGGGTCATAAAAAAATGTATAAGAGCTTACCAAAACAACAATCCAGCATATATGACATTATGTACAATGCTAATTTTGCGCGTCTAGTCCATGGTCATGTAGTATACAAAGGAATACTACAAGCATACCACTGTTTACAAGTAAATATGTAAACCTTAAAGCACCAGGGCTGTGTAACTATTATTAATTGATTTATTAAAGAATTATTAAATAATTGATTGATGATAACATTACTATTAAAACCAAATAAGTCAGAAGCAAAAATCTAGTAGTCCCAAAAGTTCTGAATATTGAATTATGTCAGAAAGTGCAGAAACCGCAAACATGGAAAAGTCCTAGACCTATGTACATACAATGGAATAGATCTTCAAGGCCATTCCTGTACCACCAGTTTTAGGGATGGTATTCTTTCAAGAATTCTCCATGGTGCAGTCTACCCTATGGAAATTCTCTAGTTCATCTTCAATAGGATCTCTCCATAGACAGAGCACCATGGCAGAGCCAACAACCCAACTCTCAACATTCTTGCATCAATGTTCTCTTCTTCTAACTCCCAATGGAAATTCTAACCAACTATCACCGACCTAGCTGCCTGTACGATATAGGGGTATAATGTATAGGCTACCAAATCTATGGTCACATTCCTTCTCCAAGGAAGGGAGAGCTGCCCATGTGGAACAACTTAATTATCATGCATTTAGTAAACATACTGAATAGACACATCAATGTATCACATAAATGTATATGTATGTATCATCCTTTTTTTTGAAGAAGGCAATGAAAGAGAACTACACAAACCATCCTAAATTTCTATAAGAAATTCTAAGATTTCTAAGATTTTTATAAGATTTCTATACAATTTCCATATTTTTCCCCAATGAAAAAGTATCTTTCGCTACAAAGTTTCATGGACTCCTCTTCAAGCATCATTGAAGCACTCATTTAGTATTTAAAAAATACAAACATGTGAAATAAAGATATGTTATCTAGCGATCAACACTGGAAAGGCGTAAATGGGGGTGTTTAGAGAAAATTACGAAGATGGTCTATAATGAAATCAACAAACACTTATAAACACATACTATATACTATCACTACTCTACTAAGCACTGGAGATAAGAGAAAGGGGGAAAAAAACACCATAATCCCCAGAGAAATTGAATGAATAGAACTTTCAGTAACAACACAGTATTAAAAATGTGTTATTATTAAATTAACAGGTTAGAAATGGCAACATAGTATAATGAGTAGAGCGGGCTTTGCAGTTAGGGAGATTTGGGTTCAAGACCAGATAGATGTATACTAGCTGTGTGGCCATGGACAAATCATTCTATTTCTAAAGGTCTTAGTCTTAACTTCTGAGACACCATTTCTTCATATTTAAGAAGAGGTTGGATGAGATGATCTCTAAGGTCCCTTCTAGCTCTAAATACATGATCCTATGATTCCCCAGGCAACTCTGTAAAACTCTTACAAGTATATTACAGATCTGCAATAGGGAATGGAATTTCCACATTAGGTTTTCTCCACACTGAAGAAATTAAAAAAAAAAAAGGAAGTATTTATCACAGAAAAAAAATATCTTGCAAGTATAGTTTTAACAGAAAAATATATTTAGTTGTATAAAATTAAGTTTTTATTCTCTAAAAGTTGCTACAATTTGAACTTTTGGTTTTAAAGACTGAAAGTTAACAAGTATCTAAGTTTTAAATATTTCAACTTAATTTAAGATACAGGTACATCAACTCAGCTGATGGATTTAGCGACTAAAGAATTTCTTTAGAGTACCCTACCCTAAGTTTCATCACTTGGTTCTAATTCTAAAAAGGTATATCTGACAAGGACATCATGCAACTTTCCTTACTTAACAATTTAGCATCTATTAACCGCGTTACAGAAACCACGACTTTCTATTTGTTTCAGTTCACTGCCATGATTTGTTCACTAGGTATCTATGTTTAGGCATCATTACAATAGCTAACTCTTTCAATTGCTTGGCCTATCGTGCTTACCCCGGGCGCTGCCAAAGATTCACATGTCTGCGACTTTCAGGAAGGAGTTCTCTCTTGTTAAGTGGGGTGATGCCAACTGCAGCTTCCAATATTGTGAAATATTTCTTATACCTCATCTTTTCTCTCTGTCCGTGTCTCTCTCAGCACATCAGCACAGGGATGCATAAATTAGAAGCAGTGTTCACTGACAAGCAATTTTAGTAATCTCTGCCCTGTGAGCTGCTGGGGTTTTTTGGAGTGTACTACGTATTATAAGCTACAGTTATAAAAATAACTTTGCAAGGGGAAAATGGCCAAAAAACCCAACAACAACAACAACAACAACAAAGAAGGAAGCCCTGCTGGATTCCCCTGAAACGTCAAGTGTTATATAATTCTGTGGATCTTTGAATAAAGCACTAATGAAAATGATTTTCAGGACAATCATGGTCTGTCCTAAGCCTAGTTATCTAATGCACACACTCCAATTTGTTAATCCTCAGATAAATCTTTGAGGCTGATAATCTTTCAAGTACTAATGGCACAGGAGGTGATTTATTTCTAAATAAGGGCTAGTAATAATTGATCCAGAAAGCCTCCATGCTTATAGAAGGACTAAAATGAAAAACATACTTTCCTGTTTAAAAAGACTCCCTCTTTCAAAGGCTATATTTTGCATAAAAAGCAGCAGGTAGAGTTTTGGATTGTTAGGATATAGATGTTTCTTAATGTAAAAAGATATGGCAAAGATTTAAGAGAAATTTTGACAATTCTTTCACCACTTTTTCAAAGTCCAATGCATGCCCTACTCCTCTCCCCTCCCCTTCCTTGCCAGTTTTATATCTTATATTTAGAAACTATATTGCCTGATTGTCTGAATACCTAAAAAGACTCTAAATTACCCAATAAGACTCTAAATTAAACTACACATGCATAAGTAAAATGAAATGGAGAAAGGAACCATTAGTTGTTAACCATTAGGCATCCAAACCAAAAAAAATTATCCAATTTTCCTCCCTAATACTTCTCTAATTAAACAAATAAATAAAAAAAACCTTATTGAAGGAATCTTCTCTTTCCTCAGTAACAGGTGTTTATTTTGTGCCTGAATTACTTATAACACTTTCAATGATCTTTTCGAGCATCTACTTGCATGTAAGGGTGGGGGTTTTGATCAGTTGGTCAATTACACCTTCATATTTAAAGCAAAGGATAAGATTCTATTCCCTGACACATTAACCAGATGGGAATACATCTTAATCAACCAAAGGTTCTGGACTAAATATTTAAGGAAAGTCATTGAAAGTCATTGTATGAATTGGAGTAACAATCCATAGGAAATGTCTTTGTAAAGACTGAGGAAATTTGGTCATGCATTATGGGTCATTCTAAAAAATAGTGAGCCAGTTTGGGACCTAAGAGTTAAATAACTGGCAGTTCAGGATGAGGGAACTTCCAGCCAAGCCCTTGAGGAGGAATGACGAGGGGTGAGGAAAGGAGAGGATCTTGACCTTTTCTCCTTTCCACCTTGTCCCAAGACAGATCTTGAAGCTTGAGCTTTGAAGGGCTCAGAGAATTTTGGACTTCCAATCTTTCCATTAGAATCCTGGCATCATTTTTCCTGGAATAGCAGGGGCTGATGGCAGCATCTGCATAAGCAGTCAAGGACAGACTGGATGAGAAAAGACAAATTTAAGACTCTGTCAGGAGCTCCGAAGAACAGCTACACCATTCCAAGGGTAAATAATGAGGACACCAGCAAAGGGACTTCTGGGAGCTCAGAGTTACCCTTTTTGCTTACTCTCTTCCTGGACTCCATATGCACAGGTGAGAGAGTATCACTTTTAAAGTGGAATGTTTTGCATCAACTATTTTTAAAACACTTCAGGAAACACTCTTAAGGGCTAATCACACATGAAGAGTCTCTCCAGTTGGTCCCTACAACTACGAAGAGCTTAATATGTATCATGAGTGATGCCCATATATAGCTTATATAGAATTAGGGAGAATGCTTATCCCAGCTCCTACTCACACTGCCAAGTTGTATACCTAGAGAGCAGCTCTATCTGCCATTTGAGGAACTAGAGGTACTCCTGAGTTGTTGGAGTGTCTTTCTAATGCTATTGGCTGGAGTCCCCTTTTCAATGCATTCTCCCCAATATTGTGGTTACAGTTAGTATCTCCCCTATAGCATTGATTGACCCAGTGATTACTGCCCTGATAGCATTTAACCAATTAACAATTTGCTTTTACAAAGGATATTTACTGCGAAGATACAGCAAGAGTAGAAGTTATAAAGCATTTCTTCCTGTTGGGGACACACTTTTTTCTCCCTGTACCAGCTTGTTCCCATAGGGCATAGCATCTTATCACTTGTTTTAAATGTAAAGCAATTGCTACAGAACACTTGCCATCACTAACTGCACTTCCAGATTTAACATAGGCACTCTATGAGTTGCTCTCCTTGCAGCAAGACACTTTGTCTCAGCTAACAGGTTCCTCGGGCCATATGGGCATACTGGACTTGGCTATCAGGAAACTCTAATACAGACTCCAGTTCCAAACCTATGATGGCTAGCTCTCCCAACATTCCAAAGATCACAAGGTTACAGCCCTTTCTAAAACTCCTTTGGACTTTTAGAATAGATACGACAGGCCATGTGTTCATGGGTTACTGTTAGCCCCTGTGGGGAAAAGAAGATCCGAGATCTCTCTCCATCCAGAAGCTGACAGCATATAAACCTTGATTACTTCCAGGAAAGAGAGAGCCAGCATGATGGGGCCAGTTATTATTGTTTTATGTATACCTAGTTCCAGCTCAGTAATCAATCAAAAACTCCTCTTGACCATATAGTAAGCAACAGGAATCAATTACAGAAAACTTGTGAATGCTTTGAAGCAGAGACCCAGGCTCCTCCATTACTCATAATTATCATGGACTTTTAGATGCAGCCTCACCAAATACCAATGTGGGTGATGCCATCGGGCAGAGTACACTGTACATGCTCTGAAGAACTAACTGTGTCTTCACTGGCCAGATCCCTGTTGAGTACATACCTACAACATAAGAGATCAAACTAAAAGTTCTCCAGCTTCTCTTCCAACTTTAAAATTGTACAGTTCTGTGAATTAATTCTCAATTCAATAAACATTTATGAAGTACATTGTGATAGGTGCTGTGTCCAAAGATGAAAATCACGTAGGAATCAAAAGACACGACACACACACACACGTATGTATGTATGTCTTGTCCATCATAGGCACTTCATAAATGTCTATTTTTTTGAACTTTAGTTCAAGACCTACGATTCCACCAGTGTAGGGAATTCCAAATGCATGCTGGTCTGTAACTTTCAGTCTTAGAGTTCCCTATGGCCCTGAGACATTAAGTGACTTTTCTATGGTCACAATATTTATCAGAGGCAGGGCTATAGGCTTCCCTGGCTTCCATTAAGTCCCAACTAAAATCCAGTCTTATAGAGAGTACCCTCTTAATTCTAGTGCCTTCCCTCTGCTAATTATTTCCTATTAAAAAGAGCTGTTTACATATTGTCTCTCTTATTAGACTGTAGTCTCCTCAAGAGTTGGGACTGTCTTTTGTATTTCTTTTTATTCCTAATGCATAGCAGCATACCTGTACATAGTAGGCACTTAATAAATGCTTATTGATTGACTGACAAAAGTCGGGTAAAAAAAGTATATGCCCATTGAGAGTGGAATGGCTAAACAAACTGATATGAATATAATGGATTACATCTTTCCCTTAAGGAATAAGGTATAAGGAGAACTCATAGAAATATAGTAAGATACAGAGGAAAACAAGCAGAATTAGAACAATGTCCACAAAGAATGCAATAATGTAAATGGAAACAAGTCTAACAGGCAACAAGCAGGCAGCAGCACGGTACAGAAGATGGAACGCTGGGCTAGAAGTCAGAAGACTTGGCTTTGGACCCTAACATTTCTGTCCCTACCTATGGAACACTGGACAAATCACTGAAGTTCTCTGAGCCTTAGGTCCCTCATGTGTAACAGGAGGGGGTTGGAGTAGATGGGCTCTAAGGGCCCTTCCAGCACCAAATCTGTGATCTTATGAATTCAGATCAAAGACAATGACCAACGTTGGTTCCAGGTGAGCAGTCCTGAAATACACTTTGTTCTGTGGGAAGGTCATGGACTGTGGTTTCAGAATGCTTTTTTGTGTGTTACTCATAGTATTGAAAAGTTCTGCTTAACTTTTTCTCCCCTGTAAGTGAGTATATTCTGCAGGGAAGGCAGTTATTGAGAAGTATTTGTGGTATAAGAAACAAAATCAATCAATATTTTAAGAGGTCATTAGTGACCTTTAAGAGAACAGCTTCAGCGGAGTGGTTTAAATACACTTTGCTTTTTCTAGTTAGCAATCCAATCTTGGCTCTGACAAGTACAACAACAACATATTTATGTAGCAATTACAATGTGCTAAGCACTTTATTATTATTATCCCAATTATCCTTACAAGAACTCTAGGAGGTAGGTATTACCATTATCCCCATTTTACAGATGAGAAAATGGAGGCAAACAGTTGTTAAATGACTTGCCCAAGGTCACAAAGGTAGTGTTTATCTACTGCACTACCTAGCTACCCCTAATAGCAGTCATAACAGTGAAAGAGCTATTCAATCCTGGGATATTTCTGGTTACTAATAATATGCACAGAAATGTATTCAACAAAGAGTGCATTCATTTGAACATGAAAATAAGGACAGAATAGCATTTATTTACATCAATGGGAGGATGGACTATAATAATTAAGGAATTTTCAGATTCCAATGCCCAGTCCTTAATTTATTAAGCCAGCAAACTCAGGTTCCTTACTGGACATATCTATATAAATATTTATTTCTACCTATAATGAACACTAGTTAATATTTGTGATTTCTAACAGTCAACTGTAACAGCAAACACCTCAAAATACACAGGGGGGCTGCTATCACAGGTTCTTAGGTCTGCGTTCATAAAAGGAAAGCAACTTTCACAGAGTTAACAATCACTTTAATCAAGCACATATATCATTCACCTAATTCAGGGGAGTCAGCACCCTGAAATTCAAAGAAAATACAGAGAAATCAAAAGAGTCAACAGACATGGCTTCCTCTGCCTGAATTCAGCACAGTTGGAAGTGTCTGACCATAATTAGCAGAGAGGGAAACACATCTAGGTTCTCAAAGTGGGGCAGGGAGGAAGGGAGGGAGCCTTAGCCACTTCCCAGAGCCTCATCTGGCACTCAACCCTTCCTGCAAAAACTAAGTCCCAAAACCTCAGCCACGGAGTATTTAAACCTTTTTTTAGAACCAGAGGGCATCCCAACCCTTGAGAACCAGTGCCTCATTAACAAAAGCTATGGATGTTCCTACAAATCCCTAATCAAACTCCCCTTAATAGATAAGCCCATTAATGGGTGAGGAAGATCTTTCATCACATTAACAATACAAATACCTATACTGTTCCTAGTTAAAGAAACTCTTCTTTCTGAACTTTGCTCCTAGTAAAGAATCTTGATTGATAACAGCAAGATTCAATCAGGCACTTGATTACACTAAAAAACAGCCAGCGATCCTATTTGCTTAGTATTACACCAACATAAGGCATTTAATTTTTATTTTGGACCATAAGTACTTTTAAACAGTTGGGCAAACTATCTTGGAAAAATTTCTAATATTTGCCCTAGACAACCTGGGTTCCATGGTATTAACTGGCATTGCTCCCATAGGCTGGTCAACTAATCATTAGCAGAAATTTTACACAGGAATTTTCCTATAGCATAATCTTTTCTGACTACAATTTTCACCTCTGAAAGGAGGACAAAGGGGAAGGGGCACTATAGCACTGGTAAATTCTGAAAGGGAGATCAACACTTAAACAATAAGAGCTTTTGATCTAATGCATAGACTTTCCACTGAGGCACCATATTAGAGACTAGAAAATTCTCCCAAATTAGCAAAGTTGCATGATACAATGAAAAAATTTCAAATTAAATTTGTTATCATTATGAGGTCTTTGAGGACAAGGCATATCTCAGTTTTGTCTCTATATGCCCAGCACCTAACACATAGTAGGTGTTTTATGTTGTTGATGCTTAGTCATTTCAATTATATCTGAGTCCTTAAGACCTCATTTGGGGTGCTCTTGGCAGAGACACTGAATTGGTTTGTCATTTCCTTCTCCAGATCATTTTATAGATGAGGAAACTGAGACATACAAGGTTAAGTGACTTACCCAGGGTCTCATACAACTTGTAAGCATCTGAAACCAGATTTGAACTCAGGAAGATGAGTCTTCCTGACATCAGGCCCTGCAATTTATCTGTGGTGCTTTATAAAGCTTGCTAACGTAGATTTAGAAGCCCCCCCCCCCCCTTCTTCTTCTTTTTTTTTTTTTTTTTTTTACAAATGAGGAAAGAGACCAGAAAGAATTAAGTGATTCCTCAAACTCATAGAAGGTATAGTGTTTTTGAACACAGGTCCTTGAAACCAAAACAAGCATCCATTCCACTGTATCACACTATCCATCCCTCTCATTTTAAGATGTTTTAAGGGGCTTCTCTTTCAAAGATTTTTTCTCTAAGGCATATAAATATTTTAAAGTAAAAATTTTTTCTTACAATAATTTATTCTTTTCTAATGTTTTCATCCACAAGATCAAAATTGGGCCTGTAAACTAAGACTTTCATGAAGAAAAGAATTCTGTATTATTAAATACTGGAAAGAATTCACAGTCCTTTCATAAGCAGAATTGTTCAGTTTTTAAATTTATTTATTTATTCAGTTTTCTGCAAGTGTGCTCTTTGTATAAACTCCCTGTTAAAAACATGTAAGGACAATAACACATTGAATAAAATAAATCTGGCTGAAATACCACATTCAAGAATGTATTTATTGTGGCATTTTTTTCAGAGATTTAGGTTTTTTATATTTTTGTATTAACTACTTCTTAGTTACTAAAGATTAAAAAAATATGCAAAAATAACTCAAGTTAGAGTGACCAAATATTATTTGCATGCTCAAAACTGAAGGCACACATTCATAGGTCACATTGAGGACTTACTTATACTCCTCCACCCCAATTATGTAAATCCTTCTAACTTTTAAAAGCCTATTATCTAGAAAATTTAAAAATGGAAATGAATATCCCAAATAATTGGTTTGAAAGGTAAAGTTCAGCTTTCCTAAACAGTCTACCTTGTTTGGTCCCTATTGCTCAATATAAAGCATTAGCAAAATCAGTGGGGTCAGGAGAAACTATATTAAATTTTTGTCCCTGATTACTAAAAGCTATGTCTTTGAGCAAATCATTTCATTTTTCTAATACTCAATTTTCTTACCAACAAAATATATAGATGGAAAAGATGGCAGAATGAGGTTATAAAGAATCCCCATATGACTCATAAAAATTAACAAGAGAAATAGCAAAAAGAAACAAAAATTTGCTAGAAAAAATCACAGGAAAATCAGAATTAATCAGAAAATTAATGAACAAGCCAAAGAAGTTCAATACAATTAACTTTTTTCAGTAAAAGATTTAGTCAGAAGACCTGGGTTCAAATTCTGACTCTACTGTTTACTACCTGCAACAAGTCACCTATCCTATCTGTAAAATGGGAGGATTGGCCTACGTGTCCTCTAGAGTCCTTCTGACTCTAAATCTATTTATCTCATGATTTTATAATCTGGTTGATAAAAGGCAGAAACTCAAAGTCTCATATTTACAAACTATTTTAATTTAGATTGTAACTTCATTAATGTAAAGAACTTCTGGCATGGAAATTCTGTTCACCAAAACTGGTAATTGTTTATAAGTTATGGTCTTAAATACCTAAGGACACTAAGGGATTAAGTCAGTCAATAAGCTTTTATTAAATAGTGGTGCCAGGCACTGTGTTAGGTTCAAGGGATACAAATAAGAAATTAAGCTAGCCAGGTGTGGTGATCTATGACCTTAATCCCTGATATGAGGGGTGCTAAGAATGATGAAGTATTTGAGCTAAATCTGGCACCAATATAGAGAGGTCCAGAGTACCAGGATGGAGGGGGGAATTAGACTGGTTGGTTGTTTGGTGGCTGTCCTTCATTCTTAAAGAGGATCAAAATGAAATCGCTCTGTTATCATCACATTACAGTGTCCAGCTGTTGCTGACCAATATGAGCTAGGAATGCTCTACTACAAGTTGGGCACAAATATTCCATCTGAATATTTGGGGTGGATTCTCTAACTTTGGGCATTTCAAGTTTCTTTTGAGCTGCTTCAATTCTGCTTTTCTCATAGGGTACAGCACCTCTTTTGATGAGGGCACACCATACTGGATGGTCCTGTGCCAGCATCACACTAGATTTAGCTGCTTCCATATTAAAGAAGCAAAGACCTTGCAATATGATAAGCAAAGGAACTGGGTTTACAACTAAGAATAACCTACTCAGCAAAACTGAGTATACGATTCGGGGAGGGGGCAATTGGTCTTGAATGAAACAGAGGACTTAGGAGCATTCTTGGTGAAAAGACCAGAGCTAAATAGAAAATCTCTCATTCAAACAGAAGACTTGAGAAACATAAAAAAAGTAAACATTAAAGAGTAATCACAAGAGACTTAATAATGTTAATAATAATGTTAAATAATGTTAATAAGGTTACATGACACATATAACTCCCAAGAACATTATCAATATAAAGGCAGTTAAAAAGAGGGGATGTGGGTATAAGTTTATTGGAATGATCTCCAAAAAAAATGAAGGAGAAAGAGTGACGTAGAGGGAGAAGGGGAAAAGGAGAAGTGAAGTGGGGAAATTTTTCTCACATAAAAGAAGCTCACAAGAAAGAGTTTTTACAAGGCAGGGGGAAATGGAGGCAGGGTGGGGGGTAGCAAGCAATGATTGAACCTCACTGTCATCGAAACTGACCATCAATCATTTCCAACTCCCAACTGCTTGTTACCTCTTCACCCTATTAACTGCAGGATATATATATAAAACCTTTGACTTCCCTCTCCCCAGCCTGGCCAACTACAATCACTGCTTGATTCTAACCTTTATCTAATTCGTTCTATCCTGTGACCATCCTACTCCTAGTATGATGAACACCATCAAATGGGGAAATAAACACAGACCAGTCATACAAACTACTGACTCCCTTCCCCAGAGGACTCAGAACCAGGAGAACACAAAATAAGCTCAAAGGAAGCCCCAAGCCACCCCATCTGAACTGCTCCAAGCTTTTCAGAGCCCTACCTTTCATGTTCACCAACCATTACAGGCTGACTCATTACTATGATACATTAGTCATAGAAAGAGCTAAAAGGGACTTAGTCAAAACCACTTTGTTTTAGAGAAGAGGAAACTGAGGTGAAATATTTGGCCAAAGTTAGTAAGTGGCAGAGCCAGGCCTTAAATCTGACCACTCCCACACCACACTATGAAGTTAACAAAAGTTGGGCCTATTTGACAAACTGCACACGAGCTATGCATGAAAAACAAAAACTGAGCTTAAATGTTTCTCCCTTTCCCTCACCCAGGTGCTGATGGGCCCTCTAAAATTTATCCAAGCTAAAGTTTACAGCTGTGCTTTTCTATACCCTCTCCCACTCCATCTTCTCCAATAGTCTGATAATATAGCATTCTGGAAAACCATCTTTCCCCATTCCCCTTCCCCTCCAGTGGCCTGGTCTTCCAAAATCATTTCATTATAGTCAAGTATACCAAAATATTAAGTATTTACAGTTTAAATAGAACACAGGATGATTATTCACACTTAGATTCAGTAAAGTTCAAAAAATGACAAAAGGACGCTTATGTTCTTTTAGTTTATGGATTGGGATTTTATAAAAAACAGTTACTACAATATGAAAGAGTGAAATAGGAAAGTATCAAAAGTTTGGTTTAAAATAAAGGCTTCTATGTCATACATTTTTAGAAAATTATTATTTATAGATTATCTTTACCAAATCTGAAAATTTATAAAACTCTATAAGGAAAAATAAAATTATATCACTGAACTGCCCAGAACTGAGTGGAAAGATCCTGAATAAGTAATCATGACGTAGCTAAAACATGTATAGCACTATAACGTTTGCCAAGCACTTTATATATCTTAATTGCAATTTCACCCTCACAACAACCTAAGGAAGTAGGTGCTATTATTATCCCCATTTTACAAATGAAGAAACCAAAGCAGGCAGAGGTTAAGTTCACTTACCTGTCTAGGGGTGCTATGCAAGTAATCATCTGAGGCAGGATTTGAACTCAGATCGTCATGACTCCAAGTCCAATTCTCTAGACACCTAGTTATCCATATATAACTAGCATTGCTACATTTAATTCTTAGTACTTTCACAAAGTATCTGTTATCTAGTATGTATTTAATGAATATCCCTGGAAAGTTTAAAAGCCTTAGAAAAAGACCTCCATGAATTTATGACCAAACAAGAGATAGAGAACATTATGAAATGCAAAATGGATCATTTTGATTACATTAAACTGAAAAGTTCTTGCGCAAACAAAGCCAATGCAAACAAGATTAGGAGGGAAGCAGAAAACTGGGAAAGAATTTTTACTAGTGTCTGTGATAAAGGCCTCATTTCTAAAACATATAGAGAACTGAGTCAAATTTACAAGAATACAAGTCATTCTCCAATTGATAAATGGTCAAAGAATATGAATAGGCAGTTTTCAGAGGAAGAAATCAAAACTATCTATAGTCTTATGAAAAAATGCTCTAAATCACTATTGATCAGAGAGATGCAAATCAAAACAACTCTGAGGTACCACATCACACCTATCAGATTGGCTAACATGACAAAACAGGAAGAAGATAAATACTGGAGAAGATGTGGGAGAGTTGGAACACTAATTCATTGTTAGTGGAGCTGTGATCTGATCTAACCACTCTGGAGACCAGTTTGGAACTATACCCAAAGGGCTACAAAAATGTGCATCCCCTTTGACTCAGCAACACTACAATGGGAAAAGAAGTCACATATACAAAAATATTTATAGCAGCTCCTTTTGTGGTGGCCAAGAATAGGAAATCAAGGCGATGTCCATCAATTGAGAAATGGCTAAACAAGCTGTGGTATATGAATGTAATGGAATATTATTGTGCCATAAGAAATAACTAACAGTCAGACTTCAGAAAAACCTGGCAAGACTTAAATGAACTGATGCTGAGTGAAGTGAGCAGAGCCAGGAGAACATTATACACAGTAACAGCTACAGTGCTCAAGGACTGATTTTGATAGACTTAGCCCTTCACAGCAATGCAAGGACCTAAAACATTTCCAAAGGACTCACGATGCAAATGCCATCCGCATCCAGAGAAAGAACTAAGGAGTCAGAATGCAGAATGAAGCAGACTGTTTTCTCCTTTGTTATGTTTTGTTTTTCTCATGGTTTCTCCCACTCATTTTAATTCTTCTATGCAATATGACTAATGTGAAAATGTGTTTAATAAGAGTGTATGAGTAGAACCCACAGAAGATGGAACACTGTCTTGGGGAGGAGGGGAAGGGAGGAGAAGAAACTTTGAAACTTCTGGAAGTGATTGTTGAAACCTAAAACAAATTAATGAATTTGAGAAAAAAACAAAAAAAAGAAAAAGGCCTTCAGTACACTGAATAGAATCTCTATGGAAAATTTGGACAAGGAAAACAGTAAATAAGGCACTGGAGTTGGAATCAGAAGACTTTGAGTTCAAGTCTCAAGTCAGCTTCTTATTAAATGTGTGGCTATTGGCAAATCACAACTTCTCTGGGCCTCAGTTTCTTCAGTTACAAAATGAGGGGTCAGATGGAGGCCTTCTAAGTTCCCTTCCAGCTCTAAATCAGTGATAAAGCTCATAACAAGATGAGAAGGTGTGGATGGATTTAAATTTGCACCTTTAGAGTACCCATACTCATAAGATTGCAGATCCACATAAGTGTAATCAATAAAATATTACATGAAAACACACACATAAATTAAAATTAAAGAGGAAACATCTAAATTAAAATGCATTTGAATTCCAACTCCTTACTAGCCTTCTCTACTTTCTCTCCAGAATATCTTGGTAATGTACAAGAACAATTAAACCAGAAGCAGTTGAGGAGCAAAGTACGTAGGGGTAGAGTGAAACTTTCCTACTAACAATTCCTTCAGGAGTGGAAATGGATGACAGTTCCAATAATATATGGCCAAGTTTTGCCAACACTGTTGTTAGTTTTATCTCACAAACCAAATTACAGGGGCACAGAATCACAGAATCTGTGGATGTCAGAGATTATTAAGTCCAGCCTATATCTGAATAGGCATCCCTTTTGCTACGCCTATAACAACAAATCACATTATAGTAACACATCTCTGACAAGTCACCATCCAGCCTCCTATTCAAGTTTGGGGGGTGGGGAGGGAAAAGAAAGAGAGGAACCCACTACTTTCCCTAGGCAGACCATTCATGCCATGTTTAGACAGCTAAAATTGGTGGGAAGTATTGTTTTTTTCCTGTTTATCTACCCTAAATCTCCCTCTCTGTAACTTCCACTCACTCCTCCAGTCTTAGACCAAGAAGAACTAGTCTAATCCCTCTTCTATAAGAAAATCTTTCATATTCTTAAAGACAGTTATATTCCCTTATGTCTTCTAAATTCCAGCCTCAGCTTCAACCCTAGTCACTTCAACCATTCCTCATATGATCACTCTAGCTAGGCAATGTTCCTCCTAAAATGAAGCACACAATTAGTTTGCTAGTAGTGCACACACACAATAGTCTGGATGTGGTTTGACCAGGAACTAACACCTCATTCATTCTGAAGTCCACTAGCTTTTCTGACTGCCATATCAAACTGGTAATGCGTATCAAGCTACCAATCCACTAAAACTAAAGCTTTATTTCATATGAATTATTGTTTCTCCCCTCTCTTCAGACTGTGAATTTGATTTTTTGAACCAAAGTGTTGGGACTTTATAATTTATCATTATGAAATTCAGTCTCATTATATTGTCCTCTCATTCTCACATTCTGAGTAATAATTTTTTTTAATACTGTTTCTGTTAGCCAATGGGTTAATTATCCTACCCATATTAATGCTATGTGAAAATCTGATAAATATGCCAACTATGCTTTCATCCAAGTCATTGACAAAATTATTGATAAGCACAGGATCAAGAAGAGATCCCAAGTTCATTCCACTGTGGACGACTCTCCAAACTATTATTCTTTAATTATTATTCTTTTGACTTGCTAGTCCACTAGTTCCAACTCTACTTTCTTTGGTGCCTCCCACAGGTCTATGACACTACATGTCATAACATGCTGGACCTGAAGTCAGAAAAACCTGAGTTCAAATCCAACTTCAGACCCTAGCTGTGTGACCCTAGACAAGTTACTAAATTCTGTTTGCTTCAGTTTCCTCCTCTGTAAAATGGAGATAATAATAGCAACCACCTCCTAACGTGACCATGAGGAAACAAATGGGATAATAATTGTAAAGCACTTGGCAAAGTACCTGGCACATCATAAGCACTCTATTAATGTTAGCTATTGTTATTTAAATATGAGCTATTATAATTCTTTTTTTGACTCACATAGCAATCTAAGTCAGAGGTGCCAGTGCTATGCTCTCTATGTCCCCCCACTTCTACCCTCTACAATATCTGACAAAAAACTCCCACTTTTAAGAAGAACTGGCATGCTGGGGGAAAGAGATGAAGTGTAAAAGCCTCCACCCCTCATCCCTAGTCAAAAGAGGTTAAAAGATCTAAGGGGTGATGACTTCTACGGAAAAGAGACCATTAAATAAACGATCAGCATAAAAACTCTCTTCCCCACCCATAAAAACAAGACAAGACATTCCAAACAACTACACTTGTGTGGTCAGGATAGCTAAAGAAGGTAAAACAGTATGAGCATTTTCTCTTTACCCTAGGAGAAATTCAATGTAATTTTTTTCCCTTTTAAAAAAAATCAAGGGATGCTGACTTTGACCTGTTGAAATTAACAAGTGGAAATGTAACATTAGAGCAACATTCCAAAGATCCTATGAAAATAGGACTGAATGGGCCAAGGGCTCTTCTTGAATTTCTTTACAGCAAACCCTTTGGCCTTCATCCAAGGACTGTCAAACACTTCCATATGTCTCCACAGATTCTAAGAATCAGCTTATATCACATTAGCTTAAGTAGAACAGAGAAATATTAATAGCTCAGCCAATCAAATCTTTAGTTATTAGCAAGGGAAGCTCAACAGGCAAAGAGAGAAAAACACAACTTCTATAAATCTGAAATAGAATCTTTCCTCTGGTTTAAATACTTCATGATTTTTTAATAACTGGATGGACATGGAACAAGGGAAGGAGTCTATGGCTGAGTCTGGTGTTTTGGGAATAGTATTTGAACTATAAGGAATTATGAGTATGAGACAGGTAGCACAAGGGAGAGCACCTGGGACCTGGAAGCAGGAAGACTCAAGTTTAAATAGGGCCTCAAATACATATTCTTTTTTGTCAACCTTTTTTATTTTTAAAAATAATTATACTTGATTTATTTTAATATTTTTTTAAATGTTGAGCTCCCTATTCTCTCCATCAGTCCTTTTCCCACTCATTCAGAAGGCAATCAATAATGCATGAAGTCATGCAAAATGTTTTTCCGTATTAGCCGTGGACAAATCATTTTTAACCTGTTTGCCTCAGTTTCCTTATCTGTAAAAATGACTGTAATAGCATCCACCTCGTAGAGTTGTTTTGGGTATAAAATGAGTTAATAGATGTAAAACATTTTGCAAAGCTTAAAGTGCTATAGAAATGCTATTATTGCTATTGCCATTGCTAATAAGTATTATATGAGAATTCAGAGACACATGGGAAGGTTTCTATGGAGAGCTAAGAAAATAAAACTAAAATGATATGCACAAGAGAATGGAAAAGCATTCATTAACCACTTATCATCTGCCAAGCACTGGATTAAGAACTAGGGACACAAACAGAAAAACAAGACGGTGGCTGACATTTTAATCAGGGGAAGCTACATATATGGTGGCCAAGTAGATAAGAGTGCCGGGCCTGAAGTCAGTAAGGTTCATCTTTCTGAATTCAAATCTAGCCTGACACTTATTATCTGTGAGACTCTGGGTAAGTCACTTAATCCTGTTTGCCTCAGCTTCCTCATCAGTAAAATGAGCTGGAGAAGAAAATGGCAAATCACTCCAGTATCTCGGTCAAGAAAATCCCAAATGGGCTTGCAAAGAGTGGAGCACTATTGAAAAACAAATCAACAACACACACGAGCATGCAAACACATGTGTGTATATATATATATACATATATACACATACACATGTGTGTGCATATATACATACAATGTATATACACATCTATGCAAACCTGTATATGTGTACATATACATTCATATATGCACATCTATATACACATTTATATGTCTATATGTGTGTGTGTGTGCGCGTGTATGAACGAATTCAGCTGCAGGGCAGGAGTAGAGCCCTGGTGGTCCATAGAGTCAGGACAGTTCAGATATCACCAGAGTCTTTCAGATATACCAGTCAAAAGGCAAAGCCAGAGGGCATAGCAGCAAAGCACATGGGAAGACTTAGGGGATATTTCTCTCTTTCCATCTTAACCTAAAATCCTTGACATTTATCATATTAAGATTAGCAGGGTGACTAAACAGCAGAAGAAGCAAAAGCAGCATGTGCAGGCAATAACTCTAGGGAGAATACCAGCCTCTGTCCCACTAGGGTGAATTTCCATCTGAAGTATCCCAGAGAACAGATGAAGTTCCCAAAGGGCAGCATTGTCCTTTACGATGAATATTTGAATGGCACTAAACGAAGTCAAATTCTTATTAACTATTTCAGTTAATTACATCTTGGCAGGGTTCTGAAATCAATTATTGAATGGATCCAGCCATGTAAGGTAAACTGATTGTTAGTCTGTTAGACTCCTCCCCGGTCCCCATTTATATTCTCATTCTTTTTTAAAAGATTAATTTTAATTAGTTTAAAAAACTTTGCACCAAATTCCATTGTAGTTCATTGGGTAAATGCCAAGAAACAAATCAATACACTAGTGATGAAACAAACATCTGTGAAGCTAACTTGAATATCAGGCCATAAATAAAAACTTCAAACAAATATGAAAATATTTTCCTTCTAAGTGATTTTTGTGGGAAGTGTGCTGTGTTGCTAAATTAAAAAAAATACTTCCATGGTTCAAGCCAAAATAGGAGTAACCTAGCAAATACAAATGTGAAATTCAAGCTAATGTGTATTTTACTGAACATCCCACTATTAGCACATTTAAGTAAAGGAAAAAGTAAAAATTATACTGAACCATCTTATCTTATTCAATAGTCTTCCTAATTATACAGTGCAGATTACAAAATAGTTCATTCCTTTCACTAAATAAGTTGTTCATAATGTTGGAATGTAATAAAGGTTTGGAGTGAATTAATCTGGAAATGTATAATTTTTTTTAAAATTAGCTTGTTATTTAATGTGACTGCCGTTGAATATTTGAAAATAATTTAAAGAGATTCTACTGGAAGAGTTCCATCAACATTTTGTTTTAAAGTAAAAGATTTTATCTCTTAAAATTTGGAGTCCTCCTCTGGCCTGTAGTTTTTCATTGACTGCTCAGCACACCAGCTGTTCCCCTCCTCCCCCCAGGCCTTCCTATTCCCAGAGACACAACAATGTTGAAATTAGGCCAATTAATAAGACTAAATGGCCTCTAAGTGTCCAGGTGAAAGGGAAGTCAATCAACAAGGCAAGCCTATTAACTCATTTTGTAGTCATGGTAACCCTGAGAAGTAGGTACTTTGAGATATTTGTCCAGATTCATAAAGCCTCTGTAAGTCTCTGAGGCAGGTTTCAAACTCAGTTATTCCCCCATTCCAGGTCCATGAGGACATGACAGTGCCTTTTTATTCTTTGTTTCTCTAGAGTGACAAAGCTGTATATCTCATGTTAAACCTATGTATCCATAGTCATATAGAAACTCCAACATAGCAACGAAATTTGATTAACTGCTGTTTTGCCAAGTTTCTGATTTTTGGTGGTACTGTTTTTAGCATGACCACACAAATGACTATTGAAAATATAGTTCATTACTTAAGAATATGATTCCATATACAAAAAAGGGCACAATGTCTAGAGTCCTGACCCTGGAATCAGGAGACCTGAGTTCAAATCTGACCTCAGACATTTACTAGCTGTGTGACGTTGGGCAAGTCACTTAAAACTGTTTGTTTCAGTTTCCTCATCTGTAGAATGAGCTGGAGATGGAAATAGCAAACAACTACAGTGTCTTTGTCAAGAGGACCCCAAATGGGGTCCCGAGGAGTCAGAGATGACTGGAACAACTGAATAACAATAAAATACATAAAGAAACCATGAATAGTGGAAAAATTCATTAAACAGTTAATGAGATACTCTGCCAAACTTATTTGGGATTACTTTTAAATAACTATTGAGATACCTGACTTTGAATGAACTATCTACTTGCCCCTGGATGAAGCTATTTGTTGTACACCTAGGAACTTCTAGCTTTCTTTTTATTTAAAAGTACTTTGAAATGTAGAAAGAAGGCAATTCAAATGGAGAAGGGTTTGTAGAAAATACCTCATTTTGAAAAGACTCTCTAAAGGCCATCTCCTGAATCACTTTCTTGGTCTGAGTAGTTTAAAAAAAAAGGTTTCCTATATTAATACTCTAGATTTCCAGTCCTCTTCTTTCCTACCCCCACCATACTCCCACTTGCCCCCTACTGCATTCTTTGGCTTTGCTTGATTATTATGGCAATAGAATTTAAAGTTCCATTTTAAAGAAACACAATAACAATACCTTTAAGCAGTCTGCATGTGAAAAAAAAATTCCTTAGGCTCCAGCCTTCGACTACTATGAATCATCTGCCCAAGATACAGAATAATCAGAAGGTACAAAAGATCAGGGGAACAGCTCCACTATGTTAAACATAAAAGATAATTATTAATTTATGTATTCTTAATGCAGACACCCAAATATTAGCATTCCAAAGTTTAGTAAATCTTATGTGTCCAAGATCTGAGGTAGAGAAACTGAAGTTAGCAAGCTCTGTACCCACTCTGAGTTTCATACCCAAAGTTTGACAGTGAAAAGGAGAGAGAGTAGAATAATAACGAGGAGAGGCAATAGAGTCAGAATTAAAGGTGGATTTTTTTCACATTTTATTGATGCCTTTTATTTTTCCCTTTTCCTCTTCCCACCTCCAAAACTTCCCTTGCAATAAAGAAAAACTGTTAGACAAAACTGAACAAACTGACCTGTGTGGGATAATAGTTGCCATTAATTCTGCATCTCTCTACCAAGAGGAGGGAAATGTTTCATCTCTGAAACCAAGATGTAATTAACTGAAATAGTTAATAAGAATTTGACTTCATTTAGTGCCATTCTAATATTCATCGTAAAGGACAATGCTGCCCTTTGGGAACTTCATCTGTTCTCTGGGATACTTCATATCCTATACATGAAAACTGATGGAAATTCACCCTAGTGGGCAAGTCACTCGACCTCTGACCCTCACTTCCCTCCTACTTAAAAGGAGAAGGTTGGATTAGATGGTCTCCTTAAATCTAGGATCCTGTGCTGTCTGACTCATATGAAACAACCCTGCAGAAAAGTACTGAAAATTCACCAGCCTGTTGCACTTAAAAAAAGGCCCATTCCACTGTATCCTTCTTTCTCCCTAAAGTGGGTTTATTTAGACTCTGAATTTCTCCAGTGAGCACACAATAGGCGCCTAATAAATGAGGAAATGAAGCCAGTTCAATGGAGGAGGAGAAAACTTCGCCACTCACTGATCCCTTTGTGAGTAGGATAGGCAACCACAATAGATCTGTATCTGTTATTTTCTAGCTAGCTCTTTCCCAGATTCCTCAAAGTAACGCCCTTCCTTCCCACTTTCCCTCCAGGGAAACCTCCCTCTGCAGAGGTTATCGCTGGCCCCGCCATCATCCAGAAAGCACTTGAGGGACAAGCGAAAAGAAACGCACAAAAGTCCTTTTAATCTCGTTAAAGAGAATCTCAGGAGAAAGTGAAACAGTTTCAATCCAGGATGTCTCCGGAATGATCCCGGCCAGGGATCGGACTGGGGAAATGGGGGCACTCCCTTCTGAACACCTGCAGCCGCGAGTGAGGAATATATAATGGGCCTGCGGGTGGAGAAGACTCACTTCCAGTTTGGAAAGGAGCAAGTGTAGAGACGCCCTAACCTGAGCTAAGGGGTCCCTCCTCCGACGGCCATAACAACGCAAACCCCAAAACAAGAGCCAAAAAAAAGGGGATTCCAAAAAGGAGAGTCTGGGTGTAACCTCCCGCACTGATTCAAACAGGATTTCGGTCCCCGGGAGTAGGCAGGGACACACGCAATTTTCCCTACGTCCGCCTCCACGAGTGCCCCGGGGCGCAAAGGGCTAGGGCCTAAAGCCGCACATCCTTTAGCGCCCCAAGTCCTAAAGGTACTGCCGGGAGGAAAGGAAATCCCGGCGACGCCCAGCCCAGCCTGGGCACGTCTGGCTCAGCACGGCTCCCCGGGGAAGCCTCCGCAGCACCAGGACCAACCCAGGCATCCCGGCTCCTGGCCCGGGCTAGAACGGGGAGCGGGAAAGGAAAAGAGGGCACTTGCCTGGAGCCGTTGGCCTGAGCTGCCGGTGCGGGACAGCAGCAGCCCGACGTGGAGAAGGCGCAGGGAGAGCTTTAGTCGGAGAGCTCCGGGGTCCCTGGAATTCGCGCCCAGCAGGGCAGCTCGCGGTGCCACTTCTGCTCTGGCCTCTGGGCTGCCCCCACGGCGGAGCCAGAGCGCGGGGCTCTTCACTCGGGACTGGGTGTGTGAGTGGCCGCCGCTCCTGTGTGTGTGTGTGTGTTACTGTGACTCAGGCTATTTCCTGTTTGGAGGTTTGGGAGAAAGGAGGAAAAGAAAGAGCGCGGCCGGCCCCCAGGGTGGGGGAGGGGGCAGTGGGGACGCCTCCTCTCGGTACACCTTCCCTGGAGGCCAGGTGAGCACCCTAAGGTGCTGCTCCTAACGCTGTCGGCCGGAAAAGGGACGGGACAGGAGAGGCATCGAGCGCCTGCCGCAGCCACAGTGGCCCTGACACCTGTTTCTCTAGACGAGCCCGGCTGATACTTTGGGGAGGGGGGCCATCCTAGGGCGAGTGCGGACCCCGAGGTCCCCTGCCTAAGCCGCGGGGCCCAGAGCGCTCCAGCATTGGCTCTGCTCCAGCAGAGGGTCCCTGCCAATCCCGGCCCGGGCCCTCAAGCTTTACAATCCCTCTGCATCTCCCTTCCCTCTCTCCTCTTTTTTCTTGCCCTGATTTCCGTTCTAATAAACTTCTCGATGCCTCTGGAGGGAAAGGTTCACTTACTCCAGGCCTCAGGACGTAGGGAGCCGGAGATGCCCACCCCTACACCAGAATGGCAAGGAGGTGCTTTGGGGACTAGCTGCCAGGTGGATGGGTCGCGCTGGCCCGCGTTGCCCTCGGCGGTGTTAGGGAGGGGGCCTGAGATTTGGGAGAGAGTGAACCCTTTCCCCTGGTTTTCGCTTCTCCCTTCCCCACCCCCATCCCAGCCCGGGGATCCCCAGATCTTGCTCTGCCAGAAATACCGGTTCCTTGCTCTGGGACAATAGGTGTGGGATGGCATTGAGCTTAGCACGCGGTGCTTAGTCACTTCATTGGATCTGTGCTGGCCCAACCATAGGAGCCAGAAACTATTACGATGATAAAGGCATTCTCTACCAACCAGGTATTTCTTCTTCTCTTTTGCCCTTATAAGTACGTATGGAAAACCTCGACTCTTGGATAGTAGTAATAATAACAAAAATAATAGCCATTTGTCTTGCATAGCATTTAAAAACTGCAAAAGGCTTTATACAACCTTATGTGAGATAGGTGCTACCGGTTTTATTGCCCCCATTTTAAAGGAGTGGAAACTGAGGCTCAGAGAGGTTAAATGACTTGCCCAGGGTCACACAGGATAAAGTCGTTCAGTTGTCTCTTACTGTCTCTAGGCATTCTTAGAGTGAAGGGGTTCTTTTTCTCACAGGGATGATTCTTTGGGGCAGAAATTCTTAAAATGTTGTCCAAGAGTTTTTGAGTTATTCATATTTATAATTAGCCACATGTAATATGCCTAACACATTAATAAAATATTTATTTTAATTCCTCATAAAAGTGTTCTCCCTCCCCCAATGACAAGCAGGCAGGTAACCAATAGGATCTTCAACTTTTTCCTTACCCTCAAGGTTTCAACAGACAAAAAAGTTTGAAAACTGCTGAAAACTGCTACTAGAAGAGTAGTAATTTATTGTTATTAATAATAATACTTTAATAAATAAAATATTCATGATGCTATCAATGTGGTAATTCCTTCCTGGGTGCAGATTGAAAACCTTTTAGCCTTCTTGAGTTTCTATGGCTTTAAAAAAGAATGCATTAACCAATGGCCAACCAATAGCCAATGTAACTAGCTTGGTCCTCAGGTAACTGTTGTAGACTATCTTTGGAAGTACCTGAAGCCTTTTCCCTTCCGTAGGGCCTGCCAAGAGGTGAATCAGGGTCACCTCTTCACTATGATGAGTTACTGGAATAAGATTTTAGTGCTTGATTATTATAATTCATAAAAGTGGTGCAAATCTATCTGACCTCTTGAGTGTTTTCCTCCCAAATAAATATGTACGTTATTTCCTCCAACAGAATATTATCTCCTTAAAAGGCATGGACTGTTTCCTTATATTTTTGTATCCCTCAAAGACTTTAACAGTTATTTGCTGAGTAACAGTCTCTTAATAAATACTTGTTGGTTCATTAATTGAATGATCCTTCAGGGCATTTTTTTTAAAAAGCATTTAACTCCACAGAAGAGAATAAGGCTTTAAAGTCTTTCCTCAAAGTATGTTAAAGTATATTTTATGTTAAAATCATTCAAGATTTTGTCTACAATGGATGGGATTACCTGCTAACCTTAGGTATCTCTCAAGGCTCTATCCTAAGCCCTGTTTTCTTTGGGCCTCTATACTATTTTACTTGGTGATCTCATCAGTTGCCTTAGATTCAATTATCCTCTCTGTCTAGATGATTCTTGGGATCTATTAATCCAGCTAGGTAGCACAGTAGATAGAGAGCTGAGCTTGCAGTCAGGAAGACTTGAATACAAATCCAGCCTCAGACACTTAGCTATGTGACCCTAGGCAAGTCAGTTAACCTGTTTGCCTCAGTTTCCTCATCTGTTAAATGAACTGGAAAAGGAGATGGCAAACCATTCCAGTATCTCTACCAAGAAAACTCCAAATTGGGTCACAAAAAGTCAAACAGGACTGAACAACAACAACAAACAGCCTCTCTCCTGATCTCCAGTCTTAAACTGGATGTCTTATAGACTTCTTAATCTCATTATGTTACCGAATATTTCCCCTTTTCTCCAGACACTACTATCAGCTTGGCGTAAGCCATAATCATTTCACCCTGGACTCTTGCAATAGGCTTGTTTCAGTTCCCCTGCTTCAAGTCTCTCCCTGCTCCAATCCAACTTGCACTCTGTCATCGAAATGATTCTCTTAAAGTGCAAGTTTGTCTATGTATATACCCTCCTCAATAAATTCCAATAACTCCCTGATTCACAGAGTCAGACATGACTGAGACAACTGAAAAACAAAAACCTCTCTCCAAGGGCAGCTAGGTAGTGTAGAGGCTAGAATACCAAGCCTGAAGTCAGGAAGAATCATCTTCCTGTGTTCAAACCTGGCCTCAGACACTTACCTGCTGTGTGACCCTGGACAGGTCACTTAAATCTGTTTGCTTCAGTTTCCTCATCTGCAAAATTAACTGAAGAAGGAAATGGCAAATCACTCCAGTATCTTTGCAAATAAAACCCCTAATGGGGTTACAAAGAGTCAGACATGACTGACAGTGTCTGTGTCATGTGCCAAGCAGACCTGAAGTCAGGAATATCTGAGTTCAAATGGGGACACAGTAGAGAAAGAAATGGCAAATCACTCTAGTATCTCTGCCATGGATAAGTAAAGATAGGACTTAACAGCAAACAGATGTGCCAGACACAGTGCCTGGGATACAAAAAGAGGCAAAAAAAAGTCTCTCCCCACAAGGAGCTTACAATCTAATGAGGAAAACCATACACAAAAAGAAGCTGAAAAAGGGAGAGAGGAGGAAGGGGTTGGGCCTGATGTTTGATAAAGTACAAACCAAGCTGAATTACTGATCAAAATGGGAGGATTACCTAGAATGTTCATAGTCCTCCATAAAGAAAGACTTTGGGAGGAATTTAGTATTCCACCTTCCATCCTCCAGTCTATGGGGACTGGCTACTGAGGGGTTAAGAAGATGTTGAACATCAAAAACTGAGTCAGTATGCATGGTGATGAGATTTCTGGTGATCAGCTTATCCTGGGGGGAGCATGATGTTCCTAAGAATCCAAACCTAGAAAAGCTGCTGATGAAAGGTGGTAACCTCACTGGAGAGTCATGACCTGACTATCAAGAAGACCATTAGCAAATCATTTCACATTTTTAGGCCTCATTTTCCTCATCTGTAAAATGGGGATAATAATATCTAGGGCCTGCCTCACAGAATGTATTTAAAACACTTGGTAAGCCCACTTCAAGCAGTGACAGCCGTGGTTATGCATAGGAACTTTGTATTGACAATAGGTTGGACAGAGGGATCACTTTCCACTCAGGTCTGCATAACCCCAAATGGAGCAAGACCCTCAAAATACTCCAGTTACATTTACAATCTTGGATGCAGACTCGTAATTCTGTCTGATCTCCTTAATTAGAAACTATCCTTTTGAACTACCATTTTGACTCTTGTTGGTAAAGAAAACAGCTTTCTTATCATTCCAGGTGCCCTATTTTAGGGTGTGATCAGATCCCTTTTACTTCCTGTAATTCTAGGGTGCAGGTGAATGTAACTGGGCAATATCAGTGTCAGTGCCTCAGAAAACAGTAACTGCCTGTCACGAGGGAGGCAAACAAAATGGAGCTTTGTCTCTCTGGGAGCAATAAATAAGGAGGAATGGTGGCTTTTCCTGGTGTCCTAGTTCCAGTGGGAGTATAGAAGAACTGATCGATGTGCCTAGAGCCAAGAACTTGGTGTCCTTGGCTGTATGCTGCATGTATGTTACTGTACGTCACAGTAACACCCTTGTGACCACCTTCTCTTTCAATTCTCTTGAGGTTTTCCATTGTTTGGTTTTAAAAGTGGAAATGTCTCATAAAATGTTGTTTTGCTGATTACATTAAATTTCTAAACAATGAGTACAGCACATAGCCAGAACATTTTTAAAAAGAGAGTTGGTTGGGACAAACAGGGTAATGTCAATCCTTGTCCGTGTAAGTGATATCTCTTTCTTTGAAATGATTTTTTAAAAAAAATGATTCAAGTTTTAAAATTCAGCTTCTATTTATGTCCATTCAAACACAATTGACAAGAAAAAAAGCAGTTTTGTATACAAAATGTGATTGGTTGGATGCAGAATAAACCAGAAAAATGGTATACAAAATTACCATAATAAGGTAAAAGAAGAGAGCACTAAATAACCTAAGTAACTGAAATTACCTAAGTAATTTAAAATTTTATTTATTTTATTTTTAATTTATGGATTAAAACAAGCATTTCCCTAACATAGTATAAAATAATTTTAGAAAGAGGATTGTACATGAAACTGCCAATCTTATATGTACAATTTGCTATTCCTTTAAAAAATATATAATTAAGTTATCATGTAAATTTTTTTTCCCCTTTTTTTCCCTCCCCCCTGAGATGGCTACCATTAGGCACAAATATGTCTGTATACACACACACACACACACACACACATATGTAATATATATGGGAAATATATATATATTTTATATATATAATGATTCTCTACATACTTGTATTTATGAATTCTCTCTGGATGCAGATTGTATTTTCCTTCATAAGTTCTTTGCAGTTAATTTGAGTATTTGTAATAGTCAAAATAAGTTATTTGCTCAAAGCTGTTCTTTAAACAATATTGCTGCTACAGTATACAGTATTCTCTTGGTTCTCATTTCGCTCTTCATTATTCTGTGCAAGTCTATCCATGTTTTTTCTAATATCATTGAGCTCATCATTTCTTATAGCACAGTAGTATTCTATCACAATCATATAGCACAATTTGTTCAGCCATTTCTCAAATGATAAGCATCCCCCAACTGTCCAGTTCTTTGCCACTGCAAAAACAGCTGCTATCCAAAAGGAGAAGAACCTATATGTTTTAAATAATTTTACTAATGAATTTGCATGTGTAGGTTCAAATCTTGCCTTTGACATGTACTAGCTGTGAACCTCTGGACCTGCCACCTGACCTCTCAGTGCCCCACGTAGTTCTCTATGGCTGCCCAAGCTGTAGAGACAGGAAAAAAGTGTCACTAACGTGATCTTCCAAAGAACTTCTCCCAAATATAATGGAAGTGTATAATTTTGGTTCTGCAATAAATACTCCCACTCTTGCCCAATACATAAGAAGCACAATTGCTTAAGTGTAAACAGTAATTTCTAAACTATCATTCTATTGTTCAGTCCTTGTTGGGCATGCACAATGGGCCAGTAGTTTTTATATAGCATAGTACTATGTCCTTGTTTCCCACAACAACCTTTCTCATTCAGGCCTCTCAGTCAACTGGAAATGATGAAGCAATGCTAGCTCTAGAGGGAATCGTGCCTTTGTGTATTTGTACTGTTTTTAATTAGTCTTCAGTAGAAGTCATAGGGTTTTTTGCTCTTGGCTTTAACTGTATATTCTTCCTGAGCCATTGAAAGTCAGCTGGACTTTTATCTTGCCACTGGACTTTGCCCATTATGGAAGAGATAGCGAGGCTGACAGCTCTGCGCAAGCCACTGCCTCACTTAAATCCAGTTCAAGTAATGACATCACCCATACACGTTGTACCTTGACTCAACATCATGATGCCATCGATCTTCTTTGAAAAGACTTATATGAACTTATGCTGAGTGAGGGGAGAAGAACCAGGAGAACATTGTACAGTTACAACCACATTGTGTGGTGACTAAACTTTGATAGACTTGGCTCTTCTCAGCAATGAAAGGTTCTAAGACAACTCCAAAAGACTCATGATGGAAATTACGTAGTCTAAATGCAGATAGAAGTATACTATTTAATCTCTTTTTGTTTTGTTTTGTTTCTTTTTTCTCATGGTTCATTCCACTGGTTATAATACTTCTTTACAACATGACTAATGTGAAAATATGTTTAATATGAATGTATATGTAGAGCTTATATCAGATTGCATGCTCTCTTGGGAAGGGGGAGGGTAGGGAGGGAGAGAAAATTTAAAACTAGAAAGCTTGTGGAACTGAATATAGTAAACTAAAAGAAATTAATTAACAAAAAAGAAGAAAACAAAAGAAAATGCAGTATGAACAACAACCACTGTGTGAAGTTCAGACAGACTGGGAGCAGCTGAACTGTGCAAATTATTTTTTACAAGCTTTCTGCCAGGCAAAGTCCAAAACGTGAGCATAGTGTCTCCCAGAAGTTGGAAAGCATGTCGTGCAATTAGGCAGAGGTTTTCTAATCTATATTTTTCAAAGCTTCAGTTACAGACAAGATTTTGAAGTGCCAACTATGGTAAATGACAGAGCTTCCTACTCTAGCACCTAGCAATTGCCCGGTACATAGCAGGACTTTAGTAAATGTTTGTTGACAAGACAGTTTTGAAGAACTTATGATGAAAAATACAATCTACCTCCAGAGAAAGAACTAATGAAGATTGAATGATGATCAAAATATACTTTTTTATTTTCTTATTTTTCTTGGTTTTTTTTTTTGTCTGTGTTCAAGCTGAGATGCAACAAAGTATGGATCAATTCTCTGCTGCCTGTGCTCATTTTGGCCTAATAATTACCACCAAGAACACACAGGTGCTCCATCAGTCACCACCACACCATCCATACATGGAACCATTGGTTACAACAAATGGAGAAGTTTTGAATGCTGTGCCTAAGTTCACTTACTTTGGTAGTGTACTTTCCAGGGGTGTACTCATTGACAATGCAGTTGATGTACACGTTGCCAGACCTAGCTTAGTGTTTGGGAGGCTCCAAAGAAAAGTTGGGGAGAGAAGAGGTATTAGACTGACTACCAAAGTGAAGGTCTACAGAGCCATTGTGCTGACCTCATTGCTATATGCTTGTGAAACATGGACAGTCTACCAGCGTCATGCCAGGAAACTGAATCACTTCCATTGGAACTGATTTAGGAACATTCTGAGGATCACCTGGCAGGATAAGGTACCAGACACTGAAGTTCTTGCTTGAGCTGAACTGCCAAGTATCCAAACTATGCTTCAGAGAGTGTAACTCCAATGGGTTGGCCATGTTGTTTGAATGCAAAATGTACACTTGCCAAAAAGACTATTTTATAGCAAACTCTCATGAGGCAGGTGATCACATGATGGCTGGAAGAAGCGATACAAGGTTTCTCTCAAGAACTTTGAATTTTACTGTGCAACATGGGAGACACTGGCACAGGACCGCTCAGCATGTCATTCCCACATCAGAAAGAATGCTGTGCTCTTTGAGCAAAGCAGCATTGAGACAGCACAAATTGAGACAGCAGGATGCACAAATTTGGGATATTCACCCCAAATATTCACAAAGACTATTTGTGCCCAACCTGTGGTACAGAATTCCGAGCTCATATTGGTCTGATCAGTCACAGTTGGACACAGTGAAATTTCATTTTATCATGATGATGTCATTTTGGTCCTCTTCGAAGACAAAGGACAACAACCAACCAAGAAATATGAAATAGAATGCTCAGAAAATGGATTCCACTTCATCTTAAAGATGAAGATAAAGATCTTAAGGGGAAATTCTTTTTATAAAATTCTGTTAAAAACCCCCCAATGTTATTTTTCTTGAAACTTAAATTAAAAGGAAATATATTCTGAGTATAACCTCCTTCATTTTTATTGAGTTATTTTCTCCAGTTACATTTTGTACTCTCTTTTCCATTTGTCCAATTGTCCTTTTAAATTTTTCTGTGATTTCTTTTTTCATGTTTTTAAAGTCATTGGTCAGTTTTTATTCTATTTCTCTAATTTGGCTTTTAAAATCCTTCCTGAGCTCTTTCAAAAGGCTCTTTGTGCTTCAGACCAGTTCATATTCCCTTTTGAAGTTTCAGATGGAAGTACAGTCTCAATGCTGACCTCTTTGGTATTTGTGTTTTGGTCCTTGTCCCCATAGAAAGATTCTATAGTCTTTTCTTTTCTGCTTTGCTTCTTACTCATGATAATCAACTTTTTCCTGGCTTTTAAAGTAGATCTATGCATCTGGGGCACAGGGGATTCTGTCCCACAGCTCTTGTGCCTAAAACTTGAGGCTTTGTGTGTCTTGGCCTCTGGTTCTTTCATTTAGAAGTTAAATGCTGGTGCTTTTTAACCTGGTGCTGAGCTGGATGGTGTTGGAAAGTAGAGGCCAGGTGAGGTCTTTTGGGTTCCCTGCAGTTACCCTGGAGCTAGCTCATTAATGTGGGGGAGGGGTGGTCTGATCACAGGAGGTCTCCTCTGCTGAACTAGAGCATAGCCAAGCTCATTAGTTGGTGATTCCTTCTGTGCTAGTGTCTTCCTGATTCCTCTAGGGTGCTGAGGGACACGGGGTGCTGGTGTTGGTGGTTGCTGGCTTCACCCTCTTGGGGCTCAGGATCTTTTCCTGGTGTGCTGAGGTGGGGCTGTTTGAAACAGCTCTGATCCTGCATTGGTCCCCTTCAGCCACAGCAAGAGGGACCCTCCTTAGCAATCTTTATAGTTTCATGGGCTAAGAGATGGTTTACCCCTTTTGCTGCTTCCACTGTTCCAGGGTTTTTTCTGGGGAGATATTCTATGGATTTGTCAAGGTCAACAAGGGGAGGGAGATAGCAATTACCGATCACTCTGCCATTATGGCTCCCAGAATCAGACTATAACCTCCTTTGTAAAATGAGATTAAATTAAATGATCCTAGAGTTAGAATGAATGGATAAATGAAAAAGTATTGATTGCATGCCTACTATGTTAGGTACTGTCATCTGTACTGACAATCCAAATCCAAAGGGAAGACAGTCCTTAATCTCAAAGAGCTTTCATTGCAATAGGGAAAGGCAGGCAACACAAACAAAAGTAGTGTGACCAAGGAAGAATGGAGTTTTTATTTGGAAGGGTTGAATGAACCCCAGGGGAGAATCCATTGCCATGTTCTTTTCAAAAGCAATGCTAATACTGAGTTGTTGAATAATCTTTCAGTCATGCCTGACTACTCAGGACCATATCTGGGACTTTTTCTCAAAGATACTGGAATGACCTGCCATTTCCTTCTCCAGTTCATTTTACAGAGGAGGAAACTGAGGTTAAACAGGTAAAGTGACTTGCTCAGGGTCACACAGCTAGTAAAGTCTGAGGCTGGATTTGAATTCAGGTCTTCCTCTCTCCATGCCCTGCACTCTATCCATTGTAGGACCGCAGTTGTCTTTAAATAGTTTGCCATTTTTTCCATTTTCTCTGGCTCTCCCCTATGCATGGAATACTATCCTCCCTCTATTCCACCTAATCACCTCTTTAGCTTTCTTTTAAGTCCAATTACAATCACTTCTTTTACTGGAAACCTTACTCAGTCCTCCTTAATAGCTAGCACCTTTCTTCTGTTAATTAATTCCTACTTATCCTGCATATAGCTTGCTTTATATATGTTTGCTTGTATGTTTTCTTCTCCATTAGATTAAAAGCTCCTTGAGGACAGGGGATGGTCTTTTTGCTTTTTTTGGTATCTCCAGTGCTTAGCACCATGTCTGACACATAGTAGGCACTTAATAAATGTTTATGATTGAGGGAATGAATAACTAAGAATGTCACCCTGAGTTTTTATTGAATGGTAGATTCCTCTTATTAAGATTATCTTCATATTTTATATCACAAAAACTGAAAACTTTCATACTCAGTTTTTTTGTTATGACATATGCTGAATATCTTTTCTCTGTAATATCTTGTAGCCTAGTTAAGGTCATATAAGTTTGATGTAGAAGTTGGATATAATGGATAGAGAGCCATCTAAGGAGTCAGAATGATCTGAGTTCAGATTCAGCCTCTGATACATATATTGCCTTTGTGATCCTGGGCAAGTCAGTCAATATTTTAGTCCCCTTTAAAGTTGCTCTCTCAGACCATCTGCACTTGGAGACCTGTATTCATAGTGGAAATTTCTATATTAGGAATCCTCTGAACAGATCCAAATTCCTCCCCTCACCCTCCAAGTAATAAAGTTTTATTTATGTTATATTAATTTTTACTAACATTGTAGATATTATTCCTATCGTAAAATAACTTTTTAAAAAAAATAGCATTTGAATGCACTTAAAAATTACACATATTAAAATAATTGAATCTTTTCCTAAAGTACATAGAAAATTATTTCACAAACAGTTGCAAAATTCAAGCTTCCAAAGACCCCTGGACTTATCTAAGTGAAATACTTGTGGTGAACTACATGGGTGAAGGGAGCCCCCTTTGTGCCTGAAATCATGGCACATGTATTAGTGTTTATGAGGAATGAGGTCCTCTTTCTTATTTTATATGACCAGTTGTGTTTGCTGAGTAGGCTTTAGTGTGTGCAGTTTAAGAAAGACTGGAAGTGACAGAATTTCAGGAGCAATGAAGTTCAGGATGGACTGAATACCTTCAATGGTCTTCAGATCTTTGTCCTTTGATGACTCTCTGTTTTCTCCAACAGAACAAAAATTACCCCAGCCAGTATTGACACACTGAAGAAGGGAAGGGGGAGACCAAATACAAGAGGTGAGCTTGAGGGACATGTTATGTTGGTGATCACAGGAAACAGAGCAGCCAAGCAGGGAGTGGCAGATATAAAAGAGGAAAGGAAGATTCAAGTCTACAGTACTTCTCTCATTTCTTAAAACTATTCGGGTTAGTGGCTTTGCCATCTTTATCATCATCATCTTCTATGATTTTCCCCTTTGAGAGATGTACATTGTCATGATCGAGCTTGAGTCAAAACATGATTGAGAAGCTTATCTTACAGGGTATTGAAAGAGGTAGTAAATATGATGGCTGAACCACTGTTATCTTTAATGAAGTGTGGTGAAAAGGAGACAAGCTACAGGATTTCAGGCGAGCAAATCCTCTCTCTCTCACTCTCTCTCTGTCTCTGTCTCTCTCTCTCAAAGAAGAGCATGAATACTAGAAATACTAGACCAACGAGACTGGAGTCAATGAAAGATTAAATTTTAGATTGGATGGCCAAATAAACTCCTTCCAGCAACAAGTGGAGATGATCTTTGTAAGCTGTTCGATCATTAAGAATGTCATGCTATATAGTCTGTGTGTATCTACATTTTTGTATGTATGTATGCGTCTATGCATACACACAGACACACACACACCCAACAAAATTTCAAAGACATAAAGTCTCATGACAGTACCCATATATTCATACCAGATGATCATGCCAACAGTGGTGGTAGGGATGGGAGATGGAGTCTGGGAGGGGCCATTGTGAGGCCTGGCACATTCACAGTGTCCCTTTGTCCACGTGTAGCGCTGAGCACTTCTAAAACCGCGTCCAGGGGGGCATTATCGCCTTCGTGGAGACGGCTTTGACCTAGACTCTTGGGAGCAACCAGTTGGCTGTAAAACTCCACACATCTGCTAAGAACTTGGTCAAGATTTTGTTTGGAGACTTGACTAAGATCATGGTTGCTACGTTGTTGGTGCAGTTTTTGAAAGCAGTGAAAAATGAACTGCACCTGAGGAGGGAAGGGGCTGAGACCCGTGAATACAGGACGAACGTTCCTGTTGTCCTCAGTATCCTGAAGTCTGAGGGCGATCGAAGTTTGTTCGTGGGACGTTCCCCCGGACTCATGCACCAGGCCACCTTCAAACAACCTCAGCGCGGTACTTACAATGTTCTTTTTGAACAACCAATGAAAGAAGGTGGGACATCCCCCCATTTCTTCGTGAGAAGCCTCGTGGATATGACAACCTGTGACAAGAGCGCCCTCTTAGGAACACTTCCTGCGGCAGATGGTCACCTGGCCTTGATGGAACGCAGAGGTTACAAGTATATTTTTGATGTATTCCCAAGGGGCACTGAGGAAAACTACATCCTCAACTTTTGGCGCAGTTATCACCCTTATTGCAAACACCGCCATCATTCTCAATGGTAAACAGCTTGTTTGGTTATTCCCAAGGTCTAAGCAGTGTCTTATAGACTCTGTACTTCTGGACAACATCTTATGCTATCATAGTCAAAGCGAGGTTGCAGAATATGCGGATCATTAAGGGGAAGACAGTATAAGAACAGAAGCATTAGTGAAGGTGATTCCACATGAAGGTTTTTGGAGCCTCCGGAAAGGGTTCAGCCCGTAGGGCGTTCACGATTTGCCTCCCCGCTACCTTTGTCTTTTGGCATCAAATGAATAAGAGCTACATATGAACTTCCTCACTGGCTGAGCAGCCCCAAGGATACCTGAGGACCAGAAGGGCATGATTTCCAAGGGATCCTTGCCTCCTCAGCACCTCTGCCTCAATCCTCCCAGCTCGGACCCTGCCCTCTCCTGTCCCCTTTAAAGCTCCCCTTTAATAGTTGTCTTGTGTAATTAAATGTTTATGACTTTTTTTTTTGCTTCTTGCTTGTTTTTTATTCTTAGTGCTTAGCACAACACCTAGAAAATTGGAAAGGCTTAAAAATTACTTTATCCATTTATGTGAAGAAATTGTTTTTGTTCAGTCATATCTGACTCTCCTTGAACCTATTTGGGATTATTTTGACAAAGATACTGGAGTAGTTTGTCATTTCCTTCTCCAGCTCATTTAATGGATGAGGAAAATGAGGCAAACTGAGTTTAAAATGACTTGTCCAGGATCACATAGCTAGTAAGTGTTTGAAGTTAGACTTGAACTCAGGTCCTCTTCACTCCAGGAGCTCTGTCTACTTACTGCACACCACCTAGGTCTCCCCTATGTGAGGAAACTTTGTTACAAACTGAAATTGCAAACATTACAATAATATAAAACTTCATTACAAAAAAAAAAAAAACATTGGCAAACTAATGTGTATTATGTTTTTTTTTCTCCAAAACAAGACTTTGAAATCGGGAGATCAGGTTCTTGTTATATTTACTTTACAGATGGTCACATAGCCCAGAAAGGCGGAATGATTTGTCAAAGGTTACAAGGCCTGGACTTGGATGTCATCTCTTGGCTCCTTGAGAAAGGAAGGAAGAGAGGGAAGGAGTACATAAACCCTGTTCTAGTAACTTATAATTGTGATTAAATATCCCACTACATGATATTATATGAACACCAATATAAGGCATTCAAAGGAATCACTTTACAAGAGTCCTATGAAATACATTATGCAAGGATCATTATCCCCATTTTATTGATGAAGAAACTGTGGTTCCAAAGATGGAAAGAGTTTCCAGGTCACATGCATAACACATGACAGAATCTGGGACTCTGACATGTTTTCATTCTATCATGCTATCATGAGTTTTATTTAGTGGACATGTTCCCTGATGAAATAAATAAGTTTAACTACAAAGTGAAGAGAGACTTCAGAAATAATTTGGATTCATACAAACCTTTAAGTTCAGTGGGCATATTCAGAAAAGATCTGCTGTAAGTTTCTGGTTAATTGCCTCAATTCTCTACTTCACTTGCTAATTCTATCTCTCTCAAATGTTGGTAACTAGACATTTGCCTCTTGTAAGAAGTGGTTTCTTTATACAATGATACTCATTATTGGTTGATTTTGTATGGTTGATTTTCTGACCTTATTTGAAATAATACTTATTTGCTTTATACAATGATCTTTATATAATGATCCTCATTATTGGTTGATTTTGTATGGTTGATTTTCTGACCTTATTTGAAATAATACTTATTTGCTACAAGTCCTATAGAAATTACTATTTAGTCCTTAAGTGTAAGTTGTAAAGCTAAGACTCCTGGGCAAATTTGAAAAACTTCAGTAAATAATCTCATGTTACTCCCATCCACCCTCTGCTGGTGTAGCAGTGACAGTGTATTTAGAAATGAAAATGGACAAAGTTGAAGAAAAACTAAGTCTGTGAAGAAGACAGAATCTCCTTGAAGGTCTAATCTGCTTTACATACAGCTTTCATTATTTTTAAGCTAGCAATGGAAAGAAACCCCATGTTCCCCTTATTACCACTGCAGAACAAATCCAAGCACATGCACTAAAAATTCATGGAATTGAATTAGGAAGATCAGAGTATAGTTTCAGGTCCACTCTAGAAATGCTGCTAAGTGAAAAACGAGAACTCCACACGATTTACCAGGAGGATAGTTCATCCACCTCTAAGAAGGCAGCATTTAATTCAGTCAAAAGCAAAGTACAAACAAAGTTTAGAGAGATGCAGGATTCCTGGCTCAGTAAAAAGGCAGATGAAATTCAGTTTTATGCTGATAGGAACAATCCAAAGTGCTTTTATGATTCCCTGAAAGCTATTTATGGACTAAAAACCTATGGTGCATCACAGCTACTTAGTGCTGATGGAGCCACATTGATTAGTGATAAGGACCTGATCCTAGAGAGATGGGCTGAACACTTCCATGGTGTTCTCTACAGACCATCATCAATCAATGCTGAGGCCATTGACCATTTTTACCTCAGGTTATATCCATCCCTCTTTAGCTGAACTTCCCACTGCAAAAGAGGTTTGGAGTGCCATGAGATGCTTTTCATGTGGCAAGGCACCTGGTGTTGATTCTATTCCAGCTGAGATTTACAAGGTAGGGGGACCATTGCTAACACAAAGCTGACTGAAATTTCCAGGTTATATGCCAAGAGAAGGTTTCCCCCAGGAGTTCAAGGATGCTTCCATTGTCTATCTCTATAAAGGTAAAGGGAATAGATTGTCCTGTGACAATCACAGGAGTGTGGTCTCTCTCTTAGTCATTGCTGGCAGAATTATTGCTAGAGTCCTCCTTAATAGGCTGATCCTTCACCTGGAAGATGGTCATATACCTGAGAACCAGTGTGGCTTCAGAAAGGACCAAGGAAAGGTTGATATGGTGTTTGCTACCTGACAACTCCAGGAGAAATGCAAGGAGCAGAACAGAAGTCTGTACAGAATGCTTATAAATTTGACCAAGGCCTTTGATACTGTTAGTCATGAGGGCTTATGGAAAATTATGACACAATTTGGTTGCCTGGAGAAGTTCATCAATAGTGTACGTCAATTTCATGATGGCATGTTTGCCCAGGTTCTGGATAATGGACAATGCTCTCGTGCTTTCCTAGTTACCAATGTAGTGAAATAGAGCTGTGTGCTTGCTCCCATGCTTTTTAGCATGATGTTTTTCAGCCATGTTGTCAAATGCTTTCAATGAGGATGAACACGGCATCAAGGTCAACTGCCATACTGATGGTAAGTTCTTCAATTTGGAAAGACTACATGCCAAGACCAAAGTGCAGGGAATGTTGGTGCATGATTTTCTATTTGTGGATGATTGTGCACTCAATGCAGCCTCTGAAGCTGAGATGCGACAAAGTATGAATCAATTCTCTGCTGCCTGTGCTCATTTTGGCCTAATAATTAACACCAAAAACACATAGGTGTTCCATCAGCTACCATCACACCATCCATACATGGAACCATTGGTTACAACAAACGAAGAAGTTTTGAATGCTGTGCATTAAGTTCACTTACTTTGGTAGTGTATTTTCCAGGGATCTACCCATTGACAATAAGGTTGATGCACACATTGCCAGAGCTAGCTCAGGGTTTGGGAGACTCCAAAGAAAAGTTGGGGAGAGAAGAGGTATTAGACTGACCACCAAACTGAAGGGCTTATAGATCCATTTTGGTGACCTCATTGTTATATGCTTGTGAAACATGGACAATCTACCAGCACTATGCCAGAAAACTGAATCACTTCCACCTGAATTGTCTTTGGAAGATTCTGAGGATCACCTGGCAGGATAAGGTACCAGACACTGAAGTTCTTGCTTGAGCTGAACTGCCAAGCATTCAAACTATGCTTCAAAGTATGCAACTCCAATGGGCTGGCCATGTTGTTTGAATGCAAAATATATGCTTGCCAAAAAGACTATTTTATGGAGAACTCTCATGGGGCAAGAGATCACATGGTGGTCAGAAGAAGTGATACAAGGACACTCTCAAAGTCTCTCTCAAGAACTTTGGGTTTGACTATGCAACATGGGAGACACTGGCACAAGATCACTCAGCATGGCATGCCCACCTTAGGAAGGATGCTGTGCTCTATGAGCAAAGTAGAATTGAGACAGTCTAAAGTAAATGTAGGATGCACAAATTTGGAATATTCCCCACAAACATTCACACAGACTATCTGTGCCCAACCTGTGGTAGAGCATTCCGAGTTCGTATTGGTCTGATCAGCCACAGTCAGATGCACTGAAATTCACTTTATCATGGTGATGTCATTTTGGTCCTCTTCAAAAACAAAGGACAACAACCAACCAATCAGGGAGATCCCTAATTCAATGACATCTTAAATTTGGAAACTAAAGATAGATAATCACTGAATTTGAGAGCTAGAAGGGATCTTAGTAGCCATCTAGTCCAGCTCCACACAATAGGAATCCCCACTATAACATCCTACAAGACTCTGAGGAGCTGGAGTTCACCACCTCTGGAGGCAGCGAGCTACTTTCTTTGGAGTGACTCTAATTGTTATGAAGTCTTTCTCCAGACCTCAGGCCTAAATTGGTCTGTTTATAACTTCCAGTCAATGTTTCTGGTCTGCTTTCAGTGACCAAACAGAACAAGTCTAAACGGTCCTCCATCACAAGACAGCCTTTCAGATATTTCAAAGCGGCTATTGAATCCCTCCTCCCACCCCCAAATTTTCTCTTCTCCAGACTAAACATTCGACTTTCAGGGAGGAGGCTTTTTAAATTATGTTTCATCTTAGGGACTTCCCTCTGAGATTATACCTAATTTATCCTGTATATATCATGTTTGTACATAGTACTCCCATAGTCTCACTGCCTCCCTGCCCCAAAATTAGACAGAGTTCCTTCAGGAGAAAAACTATTTTTTTTTGTCTTTTTTTGCATCCCTAGCACTTAACTGTCAGAGGTTCCCAAAGAAGGTGATATGGCCCATTGGGGGTGCTGGAATGATTTGGGGGGCAGTAGTAGCTTTGGGTGCAATTGGGGGCATTGAATAAAAATAGGAGACTGGTGGATGCATAAGGAAAGAAAAGATAAAAGTTTGAAAAACCATTTGTACATGTCAGCTGCTGTGTAACAGAGCTAAAGTTGTAGTGATTACATTATTTTCCAAATAAATCACAAAATTAAAGTTATAACCAATCAATGGTCGGGTCTGCCAACAGGTCTTAACAAGCAAGTGTTGCCAGGAGAGCATGTTGCATATTGTCGGGAAGTCCAGCATTCATTGTTAGGAATGTGTGTATGAGGACTTGATTACAATATAATACTATATGGTTACATGATGTAATACTGAGTCATCAAAATTTCAATGCAGGAAAAACCCCACAAATTTACAATAAATTGTTAAATTTAAGATGTATCTTTTTAAAAGATATGTACTTTATATTTTTTGAAATGACACAAATTTTAAAAAACATTAAAGGGTTAAAGAAAGTACATTTGAAGGGGGTGCTAAGTAATTTTTTTTTTAAAGGGGGTGGTAGACCAAATAAGTTTGGGAACCTCTGACTTAGCACAATGCCTGGTACATAGGGGGTACTTAATAAATACTTACTGGCTTGATTAGTACTTGCTTTTTAAAATTTTTTTAAAATTTTATTTTATTTTCAGGTCCACATTTTCTTCTTTCTCCCTCTTTCCCTCCCCCACATTAAGGAAGCAAGAAAAATAAAACATTACATATTATATAATTATATAGTTAAGTCAAACAAATTCCTGCATTGGCCATATTCCCCTTAAAATGCTCCAGTCTACAGGACTCTGAATTCATCACCTCTCTTTCAGAAGGTGGATAGCAGGTTTTATTATGAGCCATCTTGGATTGCTGTGAGTCACTGTGCTGACCAGAGTTTCTAGGTCTTTCAAAGTTGTCTGCTTTACAAAACTGCTGCTATTATATAAATTGTTCTCCTGGTTCTGTTGACTTCACTTTGTATCAATTCATACAAGTCTTCACAATTTCTCCAAAACCATCCCCATCATCATTTCTTAGAGTACAATAGTATTCCATCACATTCATGTGCAATACTATATGTTCAGCTATTCTCCATTTGATGGGTACCCATTCCCTTTCCAATTCTTTGCCACCAAAAATTGCTGCTCTACATATTTCTTTCAACCACTCTAAATATGAAAGGAACTCAAGGCCCCTCAGAATCATTCTGATTGCTCTCCTTTGAACACTCTCCAGCTTATCAATGTCCTTTAAAAACTGAACACATAACTGAACACAATACCCCAGACGAGTTCATTTGCAAGTATAGTACACTGGACTTTCACCATACTGCATAGTATAGAATGAGGTACATTATTGCTATTATTATATAGAAAACATCAATATTGAGTGTAAAAATACCCTCGACTAGATTTTAACCCAACTATAAATTATAGTTTTTTAATTGTCTGAGACTTAAAGACTTGTCCATAGTGTCCAGATGTAAGATTTGAACTCAGGTCTCCTAACTCACAATTCAGTACTCTACCAACTATGCTGTGCTGTCTTGGCACATAGTCTACCCATAGTAAATATTGTTTGTTGACTCCATTGAAATGACTGTTACCTATAAATCTCTCTACTGAAAATATCTGTGGTTTGTTTTTTCCCCCTCTAATAATCACTCTTGATGAGGAAGAAATTTGTTTTAAAAATCACTTACCTGGCTTCCAAGCCATTTTAAGGATCACCCAGCCGAGCTGCCTCTCCAAATGTTTGCCAGGCTGAAACCTAAGACAGAGCATACAGAGAGCCCCCAGTGTGATCCAAGAGTACAGCCTCACCCATGGTAAATGGGATGAAGGGAGCCATCATACACAGTAACCACTTCAACCTTCCCATGGGCAAAACTCTGCTTTGAGCATAGCTTAGACAAAAACCTCAGCAGTCATTTCTGTGAAGAGATGTAGTTTAGATTAGAGAATCATACACACAAAACAAGGAAGGTGTGTGTACTGTTGCAGATGGCTGTCAAGGTAACAATTCCCTTAGGATTCTAGGTAACCGGATCCGTTTGGATTACCCAGGGAAACAACACTCTCTCAAGTTATCTGCTTGAAACCAACTACAGACATTATCCTGGATGTCATCCTCAGGTCCTCAGTGAGAAAAAGACAATATTTGTATCTCAGAAGACTCTACTGCTACTACTCTAAACAGCAAAGCTCTCATCCCATGATTTAAAACAGGTATCAGTGTGCCAGTAGCAGGTGATAAATCCTGTGCAATGCTTCTATCCAGAGGACAGATAATTAAACATATTTTCTTCCTCTCAGCAGAGAGACAAAGGACTGGGGGCACAGAATGTTGCATATGTCCTTAGACAAGGTCATTATATTGGTCACTTTTATATATGGACTTTTATGTATGCAATAATTAGAACTGAACACCAAACAATTGATTGCTTTAAGCCAGGAAAAGAAGTATGACAAAGTTGTATATTGTTACCTTTTTGATTTAATTGATACGCAGAGTACATCATGTGAAATGCCAGGCTGGATGAATCAAAAGCCAGGAGAAATATCAACAATCTCAGATATGCAGATGATACCACTTTGATGGTAAACAGTGAAGAGGAATTAAAAAACCTCTTGATGAAGGTGAAACAGGAGAGTGTGAAAAGCTGACTTAAAGCTTAACATAAAAAAAAAAACAACCTAAGATCTTGGCAACTGGTCCCATAACTTCCCGGCAAACAGGGAGAAGAAATGGAAGCAGTGTCAGATTTTATATTCTTGGATTCAAAGATTACTACATACGGTGACTACAGTTATGAAATTATCCTTTGAAATAAACCTATGGCAAATCTGGATAGCATACTAAAAAGCAGAGACATCACCTTGTCAACAAAAGTCCATATAATCAAAGCCATGGTTTTTCCAGATGTATGGCTAGGAAGTCAGACTAAAATGAAAGCCTTAGAATTAATGCTCTCAAAGTGTGGTGCTGAAGAAGACTTTTGAGAGTCTCTTGGACAGCCATTAGTCAATACTTAAAGAAATTAATTCAGACTGTTCACTGAAAGATCAAATACAGAAGCTGAAGCTTAAATAGTTTGGACACATAATGAGAAGATGGAAAAGATCTTGATGTTGGGAAAGATAGCTTAAAGAAGGCCACAGGAAAGACCTGACCTTCAGGGGCAGAGGTTTGGCCTGAGTAAAGTGCAAATACCTCCAAGCCAACTCTACAAACAAGAAGTCCTGGGAGCAGCTGGGGTTGGGAGGCAGCCTCAGCCTTAGAAACTTTCATCTCATGGACAGTGTCGGGGTCTGACATCTGAGGAGGAGAAGACTGAAAGACTTTCCACTGTTGAAGGCCACCAAACATAGTTGTGCTGATGGCTATGGGGAGAAGGAGCTAGCACACTGTAATGTTAATGGTGGATAGGGGGAAGAGTTAAAGACCTTCCCCACTCAATAGGCCTCAGATACCTTTTGATAATTTCTAATGAGGCACTGGGTCAGGAGCGTCATGTCCTCTAGAAGGTTTCTGTGCCAGATGAGATTCTGGGCAGCTATTTTAAGAAGCTCCCCAGCTTTGAAAACCCAGCTGCTGGTGTTTCTCTCTGGTAATGATGTATATGTTGTCTATGGTCAGACAGTTGGAAGCCCTGTTGGTTGCTCTTTTGGTTTGTAATTTTTGTTTGTAATTTCTGTTTGTATTTTTCTCTGAAGTTCAGGGTACTAAATTTTTCCCCAGAACCAAGTGAATGATATATATGCTTGATTAAAGTAGATTGTTGACCTCTCAAGAGTTGCTTTCCTTTTAGAAAAGCAGATCTAAGAACCTATACAGCAGTCCCTCCTGTATATGTCAGGATTCTTGCTGATACACATGTCCCCAGTGAGTGCAGCAGCAAAGGAGCAGGGCTCTGCTGGCTGTGGTCACTTGCAGGAGAACAGAGTCCTGAGTTTCAGTTTCAGGGAAAAGAGGACAACTGTAGTTAGCAGTCACTGGGGGGGGGGGGGGGGGGGGTGAGAGTAGGGGACCATAGGGAGTAAGATCATTTGCAGGACACTATGACTGGGGGCTCCAGTCAGGGTTTAAGAGTAGAGAGCCCAAAGTGGAGCCCAAGACAGACCTGAGAAAAGAACAGTAAGAAGGACCTGAGGCTTGGGGATTAATCCTCATACCTGAGGACTAGAACTTGATCACACTAATAGCTACAAAAAACAAAACAAAACAAAACAAAACAAAACAAAACAAACAAAAGAGCAAGCAAAAGAGAAAGAACTCAACCATAGATAGCTACCATGGGGATAGAGAAAATCTGTATTCATATTGAGAAGAAAATAATGGAGCTTTAAAAATCACTGCTTTTCCAATGAGAAATGCCAAACAGTCCCAAGCATAGAAAAATTTCTTAGAAACTTAAAAAGGACTTTAAAAATCAAATAAGAGTGATCAAGAAAAAATTAGAAGAAAAAGAACAATCCAAGAAAAAGAAAAAATTATGAAAAGAAAGTCAACCAACTTGAAACAGAGAACCAAAAACTTAAGAAAGAAAATAATTCTTTGAAAACTAGAACTGGGTGAAGGAAAGCTAATGACATTCTAAGACACAGAGAAACAAGAAAACAAAATCAAAAGAATGAAAAAATAGAAGAGAATATGAAACCTCTTATCAAAGCAACTGATCTGGAGAACAGATCAAGGGGAATTAATATAAGAATAGTTGGACTGCCTGGAAATTAAGATAAAAAAAAAGAATCTTGATACAATATTGCAAGAAATTATTAAGGAAAATTGCCCTGAAGTTCTAGAACTTCTAGAAGAAGGCAAAGCAGAAATAGGAAAAAACCCCCACCAATCACCACCTGAAAGAGATCCCAGGAGGAAAATTTACAGGAATATCAGCCAAGTTTCAAAGTTCCCAGGTTAAAGAGAAACTATTGGAAGTAACAAGAAAAAAGTATTGTGGAGTTACAATAAGAATTACACAAGACCTAGTAATTACTGTATTGTAGGTCTTAGAAAACTATATTTTGTAGAGCAAAAGAGTTGGGGTTATGACCAAGGGTAACTTACCCAGCAAAGTTAAGTATAATTCTTAATGAAAAAAATGGATATTAAATGAACTGAAAGACTTTCAAGTGCTTGTGGCAAAAACAGCAGAACTTAAGGGAAAATTTGACATAAAACATCCAGGAGAAATATAAAATAAACATTAAGGACCAATTATAAGAGACTCAATAAGGTCAAATTGTTTACTTACATATGAAAATATTATCAGTTCTGTCATGACTGTCATTTTTATTTGGGTAGTTTGAAAGAAAGACTTGGACTGAGTTGAGTATAATGGGGTGATTCTAAAAATACTGTGTAGGGAGAGATAAAAAGGAGTAATCATCCCATACAAATGAGGCAAAAAAGGAAAAATTGATACAGAAGAAGCTAATAAAGAGGAGGATTGGTAGCGCTGAAACCTTACTCTTATTGTAGATGCATTAAAGAGGCAACAACATATGTATCTAGAAGAATATAAAAGTCTCCTATACTCAGAAAGAAATAAAAGGGTAAGATAGGATAGGGTACAGGATAAAGGAGAGATTCTTGGAGGGGTGGCTAGATTAAGGAATAGGAGATCAAGGTAGTGGGTAGAAGTAAAGCAGAAGAGTAAGGAGGGATAGGAGTAGGGTGAGAAGAATAGTGAGGAATAATAGGGAGGAAAATATACAAGTAATTATAGCTTAGAATATGAATGGGATGAATTTACCCATAAAATGGAAACTGATGACAGATTAAAAATTTGAACTCAACAATATGTTGCTTTCAGGAAATGCTATGAAAATGAGAGATACAAACATAAAATAAAGGTCAGGAGTAGAATTTATTACATAAAAAATGTAGGAGTGATAATCATGATTTTGGACAAAGTTAAAGCTAAAATAGATGTAATCAAAAGAGAAAAATAAGGAAACTACACTATATGTGAGCCATATTACTCAATATTGTTTCAGACCATTTAAAATAACAAACAGTACAGGAACTATATGAATATAAACATGAAACACTTTTTATATAAATAGTTAGATCTAAGTGATTGATATAATATTTGTTGTTCATGGGTAGATAAAACTAATATAATTGACAAAATGGTAATTTTACCAATTTTACATAACTTATTTACTTATATAGTGCCATCCTAATTAAATTACTATAAAATGATCATACTGAGTTAGGAAAAATTAACAACAAAGTTCATTTAGAAGAATAAAAAGGACTTCAAAGTCCTTCAAAGAACTTCAAAGAAACCAGGGGGAAAATAATATAAAGGAAGCAGATCTAGCAGTATCAGATCTTAAACCATATTATAAGGTGAGAGCATCGTTGAAGTGTAAAATAAATAATTTTGATTATTCTAAATTAAAATTTTCTTCAGCCAAGAACAAAGGAATGAAGAAAACTAGGGGGCAGGGGGACATCTTTCATAGACAATCTCTCAGATAGAATGGGATTGGGTTGGAATATCCCTGTCATGTAGGAAATGCCGAGCTGGTTGATTTAGAAAAACATGGGAAGACTTGGCCTTATGAAGATGCTATCCACCTTCAGAGAAACAGCTGACAAGTAGAAATAAGCCTAGTATGGTCTTACATATATGTGTATGAGTGTATATATGTGTAAGTTTATAGATACCTATGTATATGCTTATAAATATCCATGTATATGTATAATGCATCTGTGCTTAATTGTAGCCTTCTTTTGAGGGGGGAGAATAAAGTAAAAAGTGCACAGCAGAGAACAAAAGAAAACCCTTAAGGAAGCAAAGAAAAGTTGGACAGCTTTGAAAACAATGTGTAGTATTTATTAGATAGGTTTTCTAGAAATGGAAATTTATGACTTTACATTGAATTCTGTCATACTCTGCTGTGTTCACAGCAATGTTTTTTTCGTCCTTTCTTATTTTGTACTTAAGCTTAAAATACATTTTAAAATTTAAAAATAAAGTGTTTCTTGGGGCCACTGAGAGGTTGAGCCACTTGTCCAGGATCATGCAGCTATTATGTGTCTGAACTTGAATTTGTGTATGGATTTGAACCAAAGTTATCTTTCCTCTGGAGTCAACTCTATATCCATCATAGTTGTTCTCATTTTTACTTAGACCTTTTTATTTGATTTGAATTATTACCAGGAAATTCAGTGTTTCAAATTTCAATCCTAGTGCCTATGTGCAGTTATAGATTCACTGTTCTCACTTCTCACTGGAGGGTTAAGTCTGTAGGTTGTATAGTATATTTTTGTCCAACATTGACTTTCCTGAAAATAAATGTTTTAGTCAAAATGTGTATTGGTTCTGCCTACATTTAACAGGGTTCCCCAAATCCCACAAACCATCCCTTTTCTTCCTCTTCCTATTTTCCATATCATTGAAAATACAAGCATCTGCTTACAGACCGTCTACAAGTTTATATGAAAACCAATTGATAGGAATAATAATAAAAAATGGAAAAGCAAAATATAGCATTGAGTTAGTGCTTGATTCAGCAATTACAGTATAGTGCTACTTTAATGTTCCAATCTTTTATATATAAAAGTCCATATGATTTGAGATATGCAACTCAAATTGGCCTCAGATCAGATTTTTTAAAAAATTGGACAATTAAGAAGCTTTATTAGATAAGTCTCTCATGTGCCAGGGATGATGCTAGGCACTGGGGATAGAAATAAACATTTCCTCATCTGCAAAATGAGGGTGTTGGATTCATGATCCAAGATCCCTTCTCACTTAAAATTTCTGATCAATAATCTCTGTTACTGAAGCTTTGCCTCTCTTACAGCTCAAGGATTCCAATCATTTATTAAGTATCTACCATATACTAAGCAGTGTAGTATAGCAGAAAAAGAGATGCCCTTAGATGAGTTCACTCTGGGTAAGCAATTTAACTTCTCAGGACCCCAGGCAACTTTTAAAAATGACAAATGGAGGAAATTTTGTTTCTCTGCTTTGATAGAGGGACTTTCCAACGAAATCACAAGTCTGGGCAAGAAAAGAATGTGCTAGAAACTGTGAATACAGAGACTACAAGTGTACCTCATTTTATTGTGCTTTGTTTTAATTTGCTTAGCAGATATTGCATTTCTTTTTACAAATTGAAGTTTTGTGGCAACCTTGAAAGCAAGTCTATCAGCACCATTTTTCAAACATCATGTGCTCACATCATGTCTCTGAGTCACATTTTGGTAATTCTTGTAATATTTCATATTTTGTCATAATTATTATTATATCTGATATGGTAATCATGACCAGTGATCTTTGATGTTACAATTGTAATTGTTTTGGGCATCATGAATGACACTCATATAAGATCATGAACTTAATGGATGAATGTTGTGTGTGTTCTGACTGCTCCATACACCAGTAGTTCCCCCATCTCTCTCCCTCTCCACAGGTCTCCCTATTTCCTGAGATACAACAATCTTGAAATTAGGCCAACTAATAACCCTCCAAGAGCCTCAAACTGTTCTAGTGAAAGGAAGAGTCTCTTTGATACCTCAAACTTCATTGTTCTCTTATTTTCAGAAATTGCCGCAGCCACCCTAATCCTCAGCGACCACCACCCTGATCAGTCAGCAGTCATCAAATTGAGGGAACACCCTCTACCAGCAAAAAAGATTACTACTCACAGATGATGGTTAGCACTTTTTTAAACAGTAAAGTAATTCTAAATTAATGCATGTATGTTGTCTTTTTAGACATAATACTATTGCACACTTAATAGATTGTAGCATAGTGTAAGCATAACTTTTCATATGCACTAGGAAACAAAAAAATTGATGTGACTCCTTTTATTGCAGTGTTTGGGGGTCTTTTTGTGGTGAGGTGGAACTGAACCCACAATGTCTCTGAGGTGTTCCTGTACAACAAAATAGTACCTTCCCAGTAGGATCTTATATTCTTGTAAGAAAGGCTAACGTAGAATATTTACAAAATGAATACCAAGTAATTTCCCAGGCTGAGAAGAAGTAAAGTCCTAACAACTGGGGTAATCAGGGAAGGTCTCCTAAGGAGCCAGAGATTCCAAGTCTACTAATTTTGAGGAGGATTCTTATTTGCCCAGTAAGATGTCAACCAGTCAAGAAGCATTTGTTGATCATCTGGCCTTATTCTAAGTGCAGGAGATACAAAGAAAGGTAAAAAGGGGACTTACATTCTGTTGGGAGAGACAGCATGTAAACTACATACTAGCCAGCTATCTACAAAATATCTACAGAGTAGATGGAAAGCAGTCTCAGAGAGAAGGCAGTAGAAGTTTGCATAGAGGTTCTTCATTTCAAGTCTGTGCAGGTGTGTGGCTAGTTAATGTTTTAACAACCAACTTAGGTCAAAGGGGGGAGTCCAACATGTACTTTTAAATTGAATCAATGCTATTGAGATTTTACCCGTTTCTTTGAGTCTAGACAATCATCATCAACAACAAAAATAAATCCTAAATTGTAGCATTTGCCATTTTTAGAGGTGAAAATGCTCGCTTTGAAAATTTAACAATCATCTCTTACAAGCCAGTTCTTGTGAAACCAAGTTGACTTTAGCATACTATTGGATCCACAGACTTCAAGAGGCCTATGGATAGATTTCAGGGGGCTCATGAACTCAGATGGGAAAAAAAAAGTTTTTTCCCCTCACTGACCTTGGTTTCTTTCATAATCCCATATATTTTATACATTTAAAACCTTTATTCTGAGAAGTGTTCCATAGACTTCAGTAGGCTGCCCAAGGGGTCCAGGCCATCGAAAGAGTTGGGAAACCTTGCTTGGGAGCAACTGGGCAAGGCCTCTGCAAAAGGGAAGATTCCAGTTGAGTTTTGAAGGAAATCAGGGAAGGTAAGTGGCTGGTGAAGAAGGAGAACATTCCAGGCATGCTTTTGTACAAGAGTACTAGGGCTTTCATGTTGATTCTGCTGTCTGTTTCTTGCCCTGTGCTCCTGAGGGCCATTGCACAATATGTATCTAGCCACTCCCAAGGTCATGTTATATCTCAATGTTAGGCGTGGGTCCTTATGGGCTATTCTTTGCACAGTTTAGCAAAACAGGATGTGATGTGTTCCAAACATTAGGGCAGCTGCTGTTATATACCAACAGCTGAAAGATAGAGACACCTGTATCTGAGAGGCCCTGGTGCCCGTAGGACTGATGGAATTTCCATGGGAGTAGGCTACAATGAAATTTTAGTGTAAATAACAATGGGAAAAATATGGCTTTTTTGAAAAGCATCATCAGATCTGAAATGTGGAAATGACCTCAAACATGTTTTTTGTTTTTTTATAACCAGTGCAGGAGAAATTTAAAATTGACCCTGCTATTTCTTTTAGCTTTCACTAATGATGGACAGCTGTCCTCTACCTATAACAGAGTCCCGTGGAAGATGAAATGAGAGAGAATGAATAGGATCGTTGTTTTAGAGCTGGAAAGGATCTTAAAGATTATCTGGGCTAGGAGCCTTTACTTTACAGAAGATGAAATCAAAGTCTAAGTAGATCAGATGATATGCTAGGGATCACACTGTGTAGTAGGAGGAAAGACAAGGAAGTAAACTCAGGGGCTCTGACTCCAAACCCAGGACTCTCCCTGTAGAATGCTGCCCCTACATTAAGTACATTAAGGCAATGCTGCCCCTAACTCAGGTGTGTACTGGAGGCAGCTCGTATACAATTGATAACATTTCAGTGTGAACACTTATGTCATGGAAATTAGCAAATGCTACAGGTCAGGGCTTTGATTTACTGTTGTATTGATCGCCTAGACTTAGGAAAGCGATGGAAAAAATGTTAATAATGCAGATTAAACCTTCAATTCTGTCTTGCCATTTAGGGGAGCTGGTTGTTAAACAGTTACTAGCACATCACTGCCTAAGTTCATAAAGTGCAAAGTTAGTTTTATTTTTGGAGTTGGCTAAACAACCAAGAGTTTAAGGGAAATTGTTTTTTGTTTTTCTTTGTTTTTCGTGGGGGGAGGTAGAACTGGTATCTACTTGTGAAACTTATCCACGAAAGATCATGGCATATGGGAAGGGGTGATGGATTTCGAGTCGGAGAACCTGGTAGGATCTGCTCCTCACCACCTATACAAACTTTGGCAAGTCTGGGTTTCAGTTTCTCTGGGCCTCAGTTTACTCATGTATAAAATGGTAGGTTGGGACTATTTAATTTCTAAATGCTCATTCCATCTCAATTTATGATCCTATAATTTGTGTACAGAGGTAACAAAGTACAATGGAGAGGGAGCTGCTCTCAAAGGTAGGAAGACCTAGTTTTCTTTCCTCACCTGGGAGTGCAGTATTTCCACAGTCACAGATCCAGTCCCTATCTTTTATGATTCATTTATGTTTCGCTAGTCACCTTATGACTAACAAGGAAGTGTTTGATTCTCACTTTCCTAAGTTCTTCATGATGCATTATATTAATTTCTTCTTCCATTCCCCTAATATGCCAGGCAGAGCTGAGCCAAGGGAAGAGTGAAGCAGGTGACAGAAGTGCACCAGATGAAAGGCATAGGGACAAACTCAGCCTCTCCCCTTATCTCTTCAGGAGAGACCCTGTCTTGCAGCTCCAGTCTAACCTGCAACACTTGGGTAGGCTGAGGAGCAGAGAGGCTCTTCTGGCCTGGCCTCAACTGCTGGGTTCCTCTGATTGGGGTTTAGATTTTCTTCTCACCAAAAAACAAGTATTGCAGGATACAATCTCTTTAGCAAAGGAGATTTTCTCTCGATGGGATGAATTAGGGAAAGAAAAAGTTGGGTCTTATCTTTCAGCTGCACTTTTATAGAAAGTTACTTTTGTAGGAAGAAAAAGTCACGGACCATCAGCTCACGGTTTAGTGGAGAATTTACCGATCAACTAAGGTTAGTACAGCACCCATAAAGCAAAAAAAGTCCAGGTACATTTGGCAAACAATCAAACAGGAGAAATGTAAGAGTCTATTTCCAACGCACATTTAATGAATATTTATGCTAGGTGACAGGAACTGTGTTAAGCACTGGCGAGGCAAAGAAAGACAAAAACGCAGTCCCTGCCGTCAAGGAATTTGAATTCTTATAGGAGTAACAACCTGCAAAAAGGGAATCTCAGTGGGAGGTACTAAGGTGTACTGTGGAGGGTGAGGTAGGAGGAGATAGTGGGAAAATCTTCCTGTCGTAGTTCAGAGTTGAATCTCAGAAGACAGATTTGTTACGTTCTTAAACTGTTAAAATGGGAGAATTATTTGATTCAATAATAAACTGTTATAAAGACAATTTCCAAATCACATGATTCCATGCTGGAGACTCCATTATGGGTCAAGTTAATGCCTGCTTATTTGAAAAGAACTGCTATGAGGCGGTCATTGTACTCATTTGTTTTATTTGATGGTACTTATTCCTTATGGGGGATGTATGTGGGGGATGTGTGTGAGGTAGTGAGAGAGGTACAAAAAAAAAGAAAGGAAAAAGGAGTATCAATAAAATAGAAGACATTTTTTAAAACAGTTCATAAAGGAACACTGATGGAATAATTTTGTTTGTTACTCAGTTGTTTTCAGTCACGTCTAATTCTTCATGATCCCATTTGGGATTTTCTTGGCAAAGATACTACAGTGGTTTGCCATTTCCTTCTCTAGCTCATTTTACAGATGAGGAAACTGAGGCAAACAGGGTTAAGTGACTTGCCCAGGGTCACACAGCTAGTAACTGAGGACAAATCTGAATTCAGGCCTTTTTTACTCCAGGTTCAATGCTTTAACCACCATACCACCTAGTTGCAATCTTGCTACTACTTTAAATATACATTTAAAAAAACCCTTGGTAACAGAAGTTTATAGATTCATATCTAACCCTCTCCTTTGTTCTTTCAATACTGAAATATTTGTTGCAAGATACTACAATCCATGGATAAGTTAGAGCTTAAAAACTACAGAGCCCAAATGTTTCACTTTTACAGATGAGGAAACTGAGGCATACAGTTAAGCAATTTTCCCAGGGTCACACAGCTAGTAAACATTGAAAGCAGAATTTGAATCCAGAGCTCTTTGACTTCAAGTCTGGAGGCCTGTCTACTTTGTTATGCTGCCTGTTTGTTGATGATTGTTACATTCAAATTTCTAAAAAAGTAAATTTTAAATGAAAAAATTTTAAATCAAAAAAGAATTCTTGTGAGGAACTAAGCAGACAAGGATGCATGTTCTTTTGTGTGAAAATCAGATATCCACAAGAATGACCTGAAAAGGATGATTGCACCTCCAGGACAGTCCTGAAAACATGACTTAAGGATTCCCTAAACATAAGGCACATGCGAAGGTCGGAGTGTCTAATACATTATTCAGAATTGCCTTGGCAGTCTCCCAAGCAACTCTCTTTTGGCCACATTGTGAGATGATCTGCATATCAAGAAAAAAGAACAAAAAGCAAAGGCAATTATCTTGGACTGGTGATTGGGAGGGGCTGGAAGGAAGATATAAGAGGGTGATCTGGAAGAACTTCATTTTGGTAGGAGGGACCGGTCTGTTGTGTCATCTTGTAGTCTGCATTCGGGCAATAAAGATCTTAATATTATACTAAATACTAATCCTAGATACTAAACCAGTGCTCAGTCTTCCCAAATCCTCTATGGGATATGGTAACGGGAAGTCCTGACTGGCACACAGGTTCAAGACACCGAGTAGCCACTGTACCCTGGGCAATACCTCTACATACCTTTTTTTCTCATCTGTAAAATGTAAGAGCATCAACTTTATTGGGTGATTGTGAGGATAAGACAAATGTGAGCTGCTATTGTTTTTGTTATTACTATATTATTATAAGCAACCACCACCACAATAATAATGATGGTAATAATAATTTCTTGAATGGTCAGTAGTGATTTTGGGGCCAGGGACTGGCCCTCTCTCTCTTTCTCTCTCTGTCTCTCTCTGTCCTTGAGAAAGTCAATTCTCTTTGGTCCTCAGTTCCATCATCTGCAAAATGAGAATCTTGGCTTAGATGATCTCCAAGGCCCTTTCAACTTCTGGGATCCCAAGTCACTTGCACATTGTCTCAGTTTCCTAATCTGTAAAATTCTGAGTCTAGACTTGATTGCCTTTGTGGTCTCTTCCAGTTTGAAAATCTGGGGAGTATGTAAACAAAATCTGTGTTTCCTCTGAAGCAGTGATCCTATGGGTGGGTGGCAGCATGCTGTTTTTGGTTCCAGATTAATCTATTGGCATTAAGCAGTTCTTTATAATATGCAAACCAGCAGTGGTATGCACACAAAAGATACAAAGACATATGTTTGTCAGATGTAGTCACTGTATAAGATGATTTGCTTTATTTTTCCTCTTTATCACAAGGAAGGGTTCATTGGTGATGGTGATGGAAGGCATTTTACTTCTCCAGTGTGATGTAAAGGCATCATGCTTCTAATATGACTTTTTTTTTTTGGCTGGGGAAGATAAAAAGATACATGTGTCTTTCAGCTCTGCCAGTCAGAGTTCTGGTCACTGAGTGAGTGAATGAATGAAAAAGCATCTATTAAGTGTTTTCCTTCAGTCAGCTATTTACCCAAGCACAGGCAGGCAAATACAAGAAGGCATAATAGCCCTATGCCTTTCTGGACCTACAGTCTAATGGGGGAAGGCAATACACATGGGGGAGTGGCATGTTTGGGTCTGGGAAAGTCATTGGAAAGGTTAGTGGGGCAATGGGATGATTGACTGACTCATTTCTTCTAGGAATGACAGTGTTTATCCAAGCAGATTTCCAAGAAAACTAGCCCTGTACCCAGAATCACCCAGCAGTCACAGTGGATAAGAAAAATAGTGATGCATTATACTCACTGGGAGTGATGAGCACACATTCTTTTTTTTTTGTCCCTACTGACATACTTTTTGTTTCTCTCTTTGAATCTCTCACACTCATCCTCACAACTTTTTTTAAAATTAGCCCTGCAGCAAAGTGCTTTCCTGGCAACAGTCCTGTGAGGAGGAAGATAGTCATATGGCAACACTTTTTTTTAGGCTTTAAGTATTTTTTTATTTTTTAATAATATTTTATTTTTTTCAAGTACATGTCAAAACAATTTTTATTCATTTTTAAAAACTGAGTTCCCTTTTCTCTCTCCTGCTGCTTGAGGAGCTGGCCATGGCCGTGAACGGTGCTGTAGCCACCAGAAGCAGGAAACGCGTGCCAAATAAACTTTTTCAGCATCAACAGAGTGGTGTAAATGTCCTTCGTCCTGGAAAGATCATGGTGCCAAAACCAAAATTTGAGGAAAACTGATCAAGAAGTGCAAAACAACTCTGGATGTCATTTTTGTCTTTGGTGGCAAAATAACAGGGTCTGGTAGGACTTATGATTCCCTTGACTATGCGGAGAAAAATGAAGCACAGACTTGCAAGGCATGACTTGTATGAGGAGAAAAAGACATCAAGGAAGCAGAGAAAGGCACATAGGAAGAGAATGAAGACAGTACTGCAAAGGCAAATGTAGGTGCTGTCAGAAAGAAGGAATACAAGGCTCTATGGGTGATGTTAATCTGGGAAGATAATATATTTTCATCAAAGCATAAATATGTCAACACTTTAAAAAATGGAGTTCCAAATCTTCTTCCTCCCTCCTACCACCGCTCCCTCCCACTCAAGATGGCAGGTAATTTGATCATATGGAGGTTCCTAAAAAAGATCCTTTAGTGAAATCTGAGGATTCTACAATTTCAGCTTGTGGCAAAAATTACACAAATTAATTTGAAATGTATTTAGCAATATATTTAATAACAGGCTGCATGTTTTTTCCTAAATAAAATCTTACAGCTAAACAACATTGACAGAATGGGGGCACAGTGGTGCATGCCTATAATTCTGCTACTGGGGGAGGCCAAGGCTGGCAGAATTAAGGAGTTCTGAGCTACATACAGGTGGGCTAAAGCCCATCTTTCAGCCCCAACGTGAGTGAATGGCCACCAGACTGCCTAAGGAAGAGTGAACTGACCTGAGGTTGGCATCATGAGTGACTGCTACATTTCCAGCCTGGATGAGACAGAACAACTCAATTTTTTAAAACAAACAACAGCAGCAGTGATAAAAACACATATACAATTAAGTCATGATATATAAGGATACCCTAAGTGAGAATTCTGTGCAAAGACATGAACCAAAGCAGAAAGAGGACAAACATTTGAAAGAGAATCTTCTTAAATCAAGAGTGAAAAAAGTTTAAGTCCCGGACAATCAATGAAACAATAAACCCAGCTCTGATTTGTAATAGTGGCCTGATTTCCAAGGTATAAATGCTCACCTTGAACGTTCTATTATCAGCTCTCGTCAGCAGGAGCTGTCTCCAGCACAATTCTCATTCCGCTCATTTCAACTGACCTGATTCAAATGCTCGTCTCTCCTTGTGCAGACGATTGGAAGAGCAAATTAAAAAAGCTGCTCTCCAGATGATCCTTTTTCTAATTTATCCGCTATTCTACTTAATCCCAGGAATTTTCATAATATATTACTTTGATTATGTTACTTTTTTACTCAAAACTTCAGTGTCTCCCTGTCATCTAATGAATAAAATACAAATTTCTGACTCTGGTGTTCAAAGTCCCCTACAATCCCACCAACCTAACTATCCCTTCCTTATCTCCTACTACTCTTCCCCACGTATTCCTCTTTCCAGTGAAACTGTCCTGTTCTGTTCCTTATTCTCGTTCTCTCCTCTTCCATATCCTTCCACTGCTCATTTCATTGATTGTCCAGGACTTCTTAAACTTTTTAAACTTGTGACCCCTTCAGCTTTCATCTGTGGGCCACCATCCTATCACTCTAGACTTAGGAAAGTGATAGAGAAAATGGTAGCAATGCAGATTAAACTGAGAAGTGTCTTGTGCATACATCCTCCCCCTTCCCCTTCCTCCCAGTCAGTTGTTAAATATGTACCAGCACACCCCTGGCTGTCAGCAATCTATTTGGAAGGGGAGTGTTTGAAAAGTCAGAACAATTAATTAGAGGTATATTGCATGAAAGAGAGGAGGAACTTTAAGATGAACCCAAGGTTCTCTCAACACAGGAGACTGGAAGGATTGCGGTCTTACCTGAGCTCTTCTCAACAAGCTACTAGGGTGGCTTCTAACTCCCTCTCTCCTTCCCTCCCTCTGTTTCTCTCCTAGTGACTTCAGTCATTGTTGTTGTCCAGTTGTGTCCAGCTCTTGGTGACTCCATTTGAAGTTTTCTTGGGGTGGTTTGTCATTTCCTTCTTCAGCTCATCTTACAGATGAGGAAATTGAGGCACAGAGTTAAGGGACTTGCCCAGGGTCACATAGCTAGTAAGTGTCTAAGGCCACATTTGCACTCAGGAAGATGAGTCTTCTTGACTTCAGGCCCAGCACTGAGCCACCTAGTTGCCATTTATACATAAATACATACATATATATGTATATATATATTTGGATTCAGAACCCCTGAGAATGAATCCCAGCTCTGTCACTTAGTGCCTTGAGCAAATCATTTCACTTCCCTGAATCTGCTTCCTCATTTGTGAAATGGAGGGATTGGATTTACCACTAATATCCTATATGACTCTAAAATCCAATGATATAGGACGTATTGGTCTTTCCAGGACAATATGTCTAATGGATATGCTTGGAACACATAGAGGAGAGGAAGTATTCCTAGGAAAGTTACAGTTTTGGAGTTGGATTATTCACTAACTTGGATCATAAAATCTAATGCACAGGCTATTGGACTTGATGTGTCAGCCAGTTTTGCTGAGTTATTTTTAATTCTTTGTTATAATGGACAGTTCTCTGGGTGAGGGAAGGGAAGTGATTTATTAGAAAATGATGCTGATGTAAATGCAAAAGATATAAATAAAATTAAAAGAAAAACATCCATTGCCCAATGAACTTCACTAAAATCAAAATTCCTCCAGATGCTTTCAATTTTCTGGATTATATTTATATTATATTTATTTTATAATATAATATATTGATTATATTACATTATACATATAATATATATAATTATATTATATTTATTTATAATATATTATATTATATTTATATTTACTTCCATAACTCAAGGATCTGTGATTTTTATCCATGTGGATATGCCTTGTACAAATACAGATGACAACTTCTCTACACCTCAGTAAAATAGTCCTTGAGAATTGCTTTAGTGGAAAAAACTTATGACCTGTTGGCCAATTCTATGCTGGTGAGCCTTTCCCAATTTAGGTGGATTACTTGTAGGATGACAGACTTGTCCTCGAAGCCTTACCAACTTCATAGGGTTTACCAGAGATTATGTTTTTCTGGTATAACTCTTAAGAACTTAAAGTCACCATCCCTCCATGATGAGACATCAGAGTACTTTAGTGAAGGTTGAGCTTTATAGAATCATAAATTAGATCAGAAATTATTATTTCATCAGTGTAAGGAGCCAAAGCATAGCAGACTTTCTCCGTCAATGCAGATCAGCGCCTTCTTGAGAGTTTACGAGTTTCCAGGGGGTAGTGAGAGGCCATCATCTGCCCAGGGTCTTTCAGTCAGTATGTGTCAATATGTGTACCAGTCACAATTTAACCAGTCTCCCTCTTCTTGACTCTGAAACCATTCTCTACTCACTACTCTGCTCTGCCCCTCCAAGCAATAAATAAAGACCCAAAAAGGAGCCCCTTAACATTTACCATGCATTAATTAAAAATATAGGTTATTTCTTTTCACAAATTTGTCAAGGGTGTGAATAACCTCTTTTGCTTCACTCCCCCGCCCCTGCTGAAGAGCCTGAGGCAAAATAATAAAATTAACAACTACACAGACAAAATCATAAACCATATAATTAGAAGGGCTGAGACAAAACCAATTTATAAGAGTTAGCTCACCAATTTAAATAGCTACTTGTACTGGTCCTATAATTTACTTGTCCTAAATACTGTTATTTTACTTTTCTGGACATTAGGTAACACAGAAAAAGACTGTTAAAGCATTTCAATCATCCTGCCATGCTATTATTATTTATTTTTAAATAGACCCATCCCTAAACCTTTTAAAGCATTATAGAGAACAATACATATGTAGTTATCATGGGAAATGTTCCAATTCAATGACCTACTATATACATATCTACATCCATCCATCATCCATCTATCTATCTATCTATCTATCTATCTATCTATCTATCTATCTATCTATCTATCTATCATCTATCTATCTATCTATCTATCTATCTATCTATCTATCTATCTATCATCTATCTATAATAGTCTAATGCAATGCATATAGGAAGGATCATATGATGTGTGTGTTTGTCCTTCGTTGCCGAAGAAGACCATGCCATCAGAGAAATAATGACTTGCACTTGACTTTGTTTTAAGTGAGGGAGGGCTGTGCAGGTCACCAGTCTCACTTCTCCTACAGAGCCATCTGAATCCAGTGACCAGATAGTCATCAGGATAACTGGAAATGACCCAGGATGAGACAATTAAGTTTAAGTGACTTGCCCAAGGTCACACAGCTAGTGAGTGTCAAGTGTCTGAGGTGAGATTTGAACTCAGGTCCTCCTGACTCCTGCATTGGTGCTCTATCTACTGCAGCACCTAGCTGCTCCAAGGAAGGATCATAGGAATTAGAGCTAAAAGGAATGAAATAGACTCCTTTTTACAGATAAGGAAACTGAGGTCTCAAGAAGTTCAAGGTAATAAGTACTTAGAGCCAGAATATGAATATAGATCCCAAATCTAGAATGTTTTACTTGACAATGTATACCTTACCATGATAGTGCATGTTAGACACAGTTGGGGTTTACAGGCTAGATTTCTTTCTTAAAGACCTTGCCTTAAACCCAAATTGCTGACTGGCCAATAATAGATCCCAGCCAAAGCCTCACCAGGTCATTGTTTGGGCCTAGATGTCTCATAGTGAGTATAAATAGCAATTGTTTCTTTTTTAGCCAGAAACTCTGAGGGTCTTCCCCTCCCAGATTGATGTTTTTTTGACTAGGTAAAAGAGGCCATTCTCTCTCTGCCTCATCACTTACCTAGCCTTAATCACTGAATGGGTGTTGCCTCAATCAAACAGAGACCTGGGATAGATTTTAACTTAAAAAGGCCAAGGTCTCCCATGCATCAGAGGTCATCTCCAGTCATCCTGATCTATATCTTGCCACTGAACCAGAAGGCTCCAGAGAAGAGAGAGAGAAGCTGGCGACCTTGCACAGCCCTCCCTCACTTAAATCCAGTTACTTGCAAGTCATGGCATCTCCTTCCTGATGTCATGGTTTTCTTCAAGAACAAAGAACAACAATAACATTTGCATATCTATATGAAATGTATCAATAGCTCTGTCATTTTTGGGATACAATGTATCCCTTACTAGTTAGTGGTCTCTCCATTGACATGATTAAAGGAACTTCCTTTTTCTCCCTTATGCTGCATATGGCATTTCTGCCACTGCTCCTTGATATGATAGATATCATTGTGTGTAATTCTCCCTCTTTGCAGCAGGGCTGGCTCTGTGAAAATGATTTAGAAAACATTTTCTCCTTCTCACTTTCATCATTTCCTCTCTAACCACCCCTCTTCCTTCCATCACTATTTTCCCAACTCTCAGGCCAAATCTTCCTCATTCCAAAGGCCCTCTCACTCTAGGCTCCTATGATGACATGCTCAGCATAGCTCTCCTTTGTAAAAAAAAAAAAAAAGAAAAGAAAAAAGAAAGAAAAAGACACTGCAGCAATGATCTGAGGTTTCCAATGAAATGAAGATGAATCTTACGTTTTTCCTTTGCATAGTCAATTCCATCCAGCAATATTTACTCATTCAATCAATCAGTAGTTATTAAGTACCTATTACATGCCCAACATTGTGCTATATGCACGGTGCTACACTAATTCTACAATCATCACCTATAAATAATTTTGCTTTTCCTTACAAGATATACATAAAATGAAGGTGAATTTAGCCTCTGTTAGAGGAGGAAGAGGATTTGCAAAAAACAAAGGAATTAATTACTCACAAATAAAGACTAACATGTAATAGTAAAGTGAGGAAGATCACTGTCTAGGTCCCTTTATATTTCAAGAAATATTAGCGACAATGTAGAATTATAGTTGTTATGGCTGTTCAATCATATCTGACTCTCTGTGACCCTATTTGGGGTTTCTTTTCTTTTTTTAAAATTTTTATTATTAGTTTTCAGTTTTCTACAATCACATCTATGAGTCTTAGATTTTCTTCCCCTCCCTCTACCCTCCCTCCCCAAGATGGCATGCAATCTTATATGGGTTCTACACATACATTCTTATTAAACACATTTTCACCTTAGTCATGTTGCATGGAAGAATTAAAATGAATGAGAGAAACAATGAGAAAAACCAAAACAAAACATAACACAAGAGGAAATATTCTGCTTCACTCTGCATTCCAATTCCATAGTTCTTTCTGTGGTTGTGGATGGCATTTTGCCTCAAGAATCCTTTGGGAATGTTTTAGGTCCTTGCATTGCTGTAATGGGCTGTCTACCAGAAAAATGCCTCGAACACTGGTTGTTGCTGTGTACAATGACTTCCTGGCTCTGACAGATACGTACTGAAAGTCTGATTGATTTCAATTGTCCTCATTTTGCTGGTGAGGAAACTGAGACCCACAGAGAAGAGACTTGTTCTAGATCACATGACTAATTAATGGCACAGCCAGGAATGTAAGCCATTTTTGCTGACTCCCAATTTAGTGCTCTTTAACTTGGAAGTCTTTTCTTTAACTTTAGATTAAATCTTCCTGAAACCCTGCAACTTTTCTTTTGCTTTTAATATTCACTCTTTCTATCCTTGATGGTTTAAAAAACAAGCTTAGAAAACTTCAAAAAGACTATATGCTTGCTTGAATAAAGAAGTTCTCATAGGTTAAAAGGGGGGTATAGAAGAGTATTTAGATTTATGGGAATGGGAGGATCAGGGAGTGAGCTTTAGAGGGGAGGGGGATGGAATAGGTCAAAGGGGTGTATAAAAGGGTGTTTAGATTTAGGGGAATGGGAAGGTAAGGGAGGTAGGGGTTGGTTAAGTAATAGGAGGGCAAGGTAGCACGTAGAAGTAAATTAGAGGAGTTAGGAAAAATAGGAAAAAAGATACGTATGAACATAAAAACAAGATTAGGAGTAGAATCTCTTAGGGAAAGCGTATGTTTATATATGTATGTATATATATACATGTATGTATATATTAATACTTATATATAAATATATCCATGCTCAATTGTAGCCTTGGGGGGTGGGTAGGGGGGAAAGGGGGAAAAAAAGAACAAAGTAAGCAGAGAACAAAAGAAAACCTACAAGGAACCAAAGATGGACAGCTCTCAACTTAACACATAGTAGTTAATATACAGGCTTTCTTGAAATGATAAGTTATTGCTATATATTCTGAACCTTTTCTTATGTTCTGCTGTGCACATGACAGGTTTTTTTCCCTTATTCTATATTTAAAATTAGTATTTAAGTTTATAATGTTTCTTTTTCTTTTCTTATTATGTATTTAAATTTTAGTAAAAAAAAATAAAGAAGTTCTCCTATGGGCTAAAGAGAAAAACCTAAGAGGGAACAAGAAGTGATGATAAGACCTTAGGTCAGCCATTTAATCTCTCTAGGCTTCAATTTCCTTGTCTGCAAAATGAAAAGAGTTGGACTAGACCATTTCCAAAGAAAGGTACAAGAACCAGGTGGGTGCATCTCTTTTCTTCTGGGTGATGGAAGTTGACCTAGGACCAAAGAGAAAACCTGACAGGAAACACTTCCCCATCATCCTACACATCCCTTCCTGATGTTGATTCAACCATCTATCATTTGTCCTTTATTCTAAAAGAGGACCATGACATGAAGGAGGTGATGCCATGACATGCAAATGAATCAGATTTAAGTGAGGGAGGGCTGTGCAAAGTCACCAGCCTCACTTTCTCCTCAGGAGCCGTCTAGATCCAGTGTTGAAATACAAACCAGAATGATGGAGATAGCCCCAGAAGCAGTGGGAGACCTTGGTCTTTTCAAGCTAAGGTCTTCAACAGGTCTGGGTTTGACTGAGGCAATGCCCATTCAGTGATTAAAGCTAGGTAAGAAAAGAAACATCTAATTAATCAGCGAGCATTTGAAGGGCCTACTATGTTCTTTGCTAAACTTTGGGATACAGACAAATATGAAATAATCCTTGTCCTCAAGGACCAGAATTATTGTCTGTCCTTTGAAGAGGACAAATGCCATCTTGGGGTTATGTCTTGACTCCTGTGTGAATTGGATTTAAGTGAGGCAGAGTTCCATGAAGTCATCAGTCTCACTTTCTCTTCCATAGTCATCAAAGTCCAGTGGCAAGACAAAAGTCAAGACAATCGACGGTACCCTTGGGAAGCAGTGGGCAACCTTGGCATCTTCAATGTATGACCAAGCTCTAAGTGCTCCACAAAACCTGTTTCAGCATCCTTCAAGGCTGTTGGAACAAACTGTTCACATCTGTCCATTGTGAGGGGAAGTCTTCACATGCTCAGGGTATATACCACCCCCCCAACTCACTAATGGTTTTGAGGCCCATCAGTTACCCTCAACTTAGTTTAGCCTGTCTGCTGAAACTATTTACCAGTTTGTGGTCACTGTGTATGGCTACAGCTTCTTGGAGCTACAGGTGAGTGCCAGGTAGACACCACAGGTGGATGAGCAACCCTGAAAAGGGCCCAGCAAGCTTTCACACCAGAGGTACTTGTCCTCCCTGAACACCCCATTCCTCTCAACATATACAGAATATAAACAAAGTGAATACACTGTGATTTTCTGAGGGAGGGCATTAACAACTAAGGGATCAGGAAAATCTTCATGAAGAAAAGTGAAACCTGAGTTTAATCTTGAAAGAAACCAGGGATTCTAAGAGACAGAGGGGAGGAGGGAATGCATTCCAAGCATAGGAGACAACCAGTGTAAAGGCACCAAGAGAGGAGGTGGGTGTCGTGATTTTAACAGCAAACAGATCAGTAGGCTGGACTGTAGCATGTGTAGAGTGTCTGTATTACCAAACAGTGTGTACCAGTTTCAATGTAAACTATTTAACTGATGATTATTGAATCTGGAGAGGGATTAGCTAGATAGACCAAAGGGATGGTAAACTTCAGGTTGAAGATTTGGTATTATGGATAGAGAAGGGGACAGAATGTCACGGAAATACACTTGTTCTATCGACCACTAATAATAGTTATTCTGTGTCACCCTAGCATTAACAGCTGAATGGGGCCACAGTAATTTGTTTCTGTTTTTCACAGTAAAGGAAACAGTTAGGTGGTTGTGGACAGAGTGCTGGGCCTAGAGTCAGGAAGATTCATCTTCCTGAGTTCAAATCTGGCCTCAGACACTTACTAGCTGTGTGACCCTGGATAAGTCACTTAGTCCTGTCTGCCTCAGTTTCCTCATTTGTAAAATGAGCTGGAGAAGGAAATGGCAAACCACTACAGTATCTTTGCCAAGAAAGCCCTAAATGAAGAGTCTGAAATGACAAAATATTATTTCATGCTTCTCAGTGATCTGAATTGTGATTCTGCATGTTTATCAGACATTAGGATCGAAGTAAACTCAGTCTCACATACACCACAGGACCTATTTAATCAGGCCAAATAATAAAGATGGTACAGTTTTCAGAAGGACATAGCCAATTATGTTAAACTAAGGACTCCATGCTTCTACCTGAATATACTGAGAGCATCAGTCCATACCAAGATGGCAGTTATTAAATGACCGTATATGGAGATCAAGGCAGAAGAGATTTTTAGTACTAAGAAAAAGCTTTATTTATATAAGAAATAGGGAGAGCAGCATTAAATAGTTTCAGTTTCTTAATAAAAGGGATATGTTTGTCCAGAAGATGGGGAGGAAGAGGGAGGTGAGATCTGGAGGTGTGTGTTAAACTTGATGGCTATCTTCAACCCTTGAAGGGGTAGTTATATGGAGAGGCTATTGGACTTTCCTGTGGTTATGTTGGCTTCTTACAGTGGGGATTTCTTTCGGGTATGGGTCATCGAGGTCTCTGTAAATTTGTATTTTTACCTCCTTCCCGGGCATGCAGATTTTGTATTTTTTTTTAAATCAAAGGAAAATGTTCTTTGCCACTAACAATATGAAAACCATCATCCAAGAGTTTCTTTTGCCCTAGTTTATCCCTAGTTTTGCAACCTGGGACTTCTCTCTTTTTCCATCGTGCATTTCTATTTGCACAAATGATCTTATCTGTATATTTAATAATGACAGCTAACACTTAGATAGCACTTAAATTTTTGAAATGTGCTTTTTTTGCATGTGATCTCAGTTGATCCTTGCAACAACTCTGGGAAGTAGAAGTTATTATTATCCCCATTGTACAGATGAGAAAACTGAGGCAGAGTTAAGTGACTTTTCCATGAGCTAGTAGGCGTCCAAAGCAGAGTTTGAACTTGGGTTTTCTTGAGTCCAAGCCCAATATTCTACTGTACAACTACTACTTGTTCTTAATAATAATGATTAACATTTATCTAGGGCTTAGTATGTGGTATGTAGCAGGCACTGAGTCTTAACTTACTGCTTTATAATTATTTCATTTGATCCTCACAATAGCCCTGGGAGGTAGATGATATAATTACCCCCATTTCACAGATCAGGAAACAGGTAAATAGAAATGACTTGCCCAAGGTCACCCAACTAGTGTCTGAGATCAGATATGAACTCAGGTCTCCTTGACTCTAGGACCTGTACTCTATCCACCGCACCACCTAGTTGCCCTTAGAAACACACCTTTCACTGGATACAGCTTGGGGTGCTGCTTCACACTGTCTTCACCATTTTAGGCTAGGGAAATGGCATTTACCAATCAAGATTTAGGAGATGGAACAGAGCAGGGCTAGAAAAGTACTTCAGGTCATTAGCATTATTAGAGGAAAGGAAAAGTCTGAAAATGGAAGGAAACTGAGGATGGAATTTTTATACATGGAACACATTCATGAAATATTTCCATAATTAAAAAATACAGGACAAATCATGAAACCTTTTAAACTTCACATTTATTGGACGTAGAAAGATCTTTATTATACTCCTGCTCCTCTTGAGCTCCTGTCCTCTTACAGTACATATTAAACAGCATGACATACTCAAAAAGAACAACTTCAAATGTAGAACATACATACACATATTCACACACACATATTTTTCCAGTCATGCCTTCCTCTTTATAACTCCATTTGGAGTTTTCTTGGCAGAGACACCGCAGTGGTTAGCCATCTCCCTCTTCAGCTCATTTTACAGATGAGGAAACTGAGGCAAACAGGATGAAGTGACTTTCCCAGGGTCACACATCTGGTAAGTGTCTGAGACTGGATTTGAATTCAGGATGATGAGTTTTCCTGACTCCCACAAGCTGCTCTATAAAGACCAAAATGCTTATTTCAAGAAATTTAGATGAAGTTATTTTTTAAACATGCATCATGTACTTTATCTGCTTTCTTCATAAGAATCTATTTTAGGTTTTTTCTTGATGGTTGAAGTCAAGACTATGAACATAAATGATGATGCTGTGCTATAAAACAGTGATGACTCAGGACTTATTGATGTGTGTAAGGTTCTTTGTTCCTATACTAAATGACCGCACGTTGCTGCCTTTTTTTTAAAGCTGTGTCTTCCTTTTATAGATTTGCTGTTTTATTTTTTGTAATCAAACTTTCACTGTTGCTGATAAACCTGACAATGGCAGTTCTTTCCCCTCCTAATTATTATTATTATTAATTATTATATTAATTATTATTATGTAGGCTTAAAAACGAGATATCTATGCTTGTCTGAAAAGCATATGTGTAAAGTAAGAGTGAATAGGGTCAGAGAGAGGGCCTAAGAAACTCTTCTAAGGGTAAAATGCCCTCTATTTTGTTTCTGTAGAGTTTCTTTTGTTTTGTTTTATTTTGACTTTGCTTCCTGTGTTCTAAATAGGCAAGATTGCTGGACAGCTGACTTCCAACTAAGTAAGTTGTTACTAAATTGGTCATCAGGAAAAAACCAAGATTTTTATTAATTCTCTCATTGGCTGTATTTAATATGTTTAACCACAAGCAATAACAGTAAAAGAAAATTACCTGAGGAGCATCTTATTAAGGATCTCCAAAACCCAGTCTAAACACTATTTATTTTTATTTCTGTTTAAAGATTTCCCTTCTATGATGGAATATGTATTTAATGCAAAAACACAGTAGCCTTGCCATCTAAGCATGACAGAAGCTAAAATAGGGTGTCTTCTCTTACCAGTTTAATATCTAAAGGCCCTCTGTGTGTGTGTGTTTTTAAGAAAAAATAATTTCTGTAAAGACCAGAGCTCAACCACATCAAATCTAGCAATAAGAATTTGATTAATCCCAATATGTGGGTAACATCACATACCAAAGTAATAGTATTTTTTAATATAAAATTGTCCCTAAGGTGGTTACTGTCATTTCTTTACCCCCTTATGAGGAGCAAAGAATAATAAATAGACTGGCCAGATGTCTCTCCTCCAATTCCTGGAGCCCATGGGCTTCACAGTTAACACATGAGAACCAAAGGAAGTTATCTTTTGTTGGAGAATTCCCCCTCTGCCTTTGATGCTGAAACACTTAAGATTTTCACAAGTATTGTTTTACTCTTTTGATGGAGTGTGGGAACATTCATGTTTCACCCAGTAATGAGCCTCGTTCTGATAAAGCCTGGTGGGACTGACAATATGTTTGTCACTTTGTAATTTTGATAGGGGATCCTTCATAGTAACTAGAGTGAAACCAATTCACCCTTCCCTGAGGTTTTGGCTTTAAAAAACAAACAAAAACATTCACAGTTCTTCTTTGTTGTAGGCTCATGAAAGTAAGATTTAATATAGAAACAGAACTAAACAATTCCATGAAATCCACAGCCAGAGTTGAGGTCAAAAATATATATTCTTTTCACATAACTATCACATAAAATGAACCTAAATGGGGGAGTGGGAGGATTTAAGGGGACAAAAACAAATTCAGGTGTGGAGGAGAGAGGTACTCTTTATCTATAGCTTTCAACATCTTTAAAAATGAGATTTTTGTCAAGTGTCTTTTCCAGAAAAGACCAGGGAAGACATGTCTAATTGAGTTTTCAAGGCTTTAGAAAACTCCATTTCCAGCAGTTCGTGGAGGGATATTCCATCATGAGCATATACCCAATTCTTCCCTGTCCAGTCGTAGCGTTTGGGACCACTAGAAGACAAGACAGGACACATTTCATGTAGAGAGTATGTGGTAAGAAGCAAGAATTCATATTTACAGAGATGCCCAGAAATGAACTCCCAAAGTGATCACATACATGATGCTTCATTATGAAGTGACTGTCCCTACAGAAATCCAGAAACACATGGGACCCTTTGTGACCCCCTCAGTTCCAGCCAAGCAATCAGTGAGGATTTATTAAGAACTTAATATATGCCAGGCACTATGCTAAGAAGTGGGAATTCAGAAAAAAGCAAAAACACTATCCCTGTCCTCAGATAGCTCACATTCTAATGGGGGAGAGAGCACACCAAGAACCAGCTACTTAGGAGACGTGGGAGTAACTGGAGGTAATCTCAGTGGGGAGGCTTCTTGCAGAAGGTGGAGTTTTCACTAAGAGTTGAAGGAAGTCAGAGAAGTTAGGAGGCAGATGCAAGAGTGAGATTACACCAAGTATTGGGGAAAGGCAGAGACAGTGCTTGAAGTTGGGAGATGTATACAGTGCATATACAGAGCAACTACTTAATAAATGATTATTGATTATTTGGTAAATTTTAGTTTTGATCTGGATCTGTAATTTCAGCAATGTTGAAACTCTAGGTAGAATGAATCCCTTTAATCAAGGTGTGCTGGGGATGGAAGCTCAATTCCAGGTGGACAGTCTCGGGCGGGTAAAGGTGGGAACTTCTAAATCTTAGAGTTCTCACGAGACCCCCCAGGAAACGACTGGGAATCGAGGTGAACCGAGCTATCTCGTGTATTTCCGCCTCTTCCCATGAGAAACGTGATGGGAGAGAGCTCTCCCCGCCCTCGAGATTGTCCTGGATCTGGGCACACTATTGTTATCTAACAGCACGGTATTCAGATGCAAACTATGCTGCTGGAGAGTTTAAGTAGGATCAGGAAAGCCTGAAAGTTCTCTTGGGCGGAGGGGCGCGGAGCGGACAGGACAACAAGGCTCCGCTTTTCCTCTCTCCTCTCTCCCCTCCCCCTCTCTCCCCGCTTGTACTTCTACTTCCAATCTCTTATTGTAAGATCTTTGCCTCCTTGGGAGATTCTTCGCTCCCTCCTAAGGAAGAATTCCCCTGCACTTGTAACTAGACCCTGAAATAAAGCTCAACCCTTGTTCGACTCTGGAACGTCCTTTCTCTCATACGAGCATCCGGTTTGGCCAACCGAAGACCTCCGATAGAGGTAAGGGAAGACTCGGGTAGCCCTCAGGCCTCTAGGCCTGGCAAAGGTGCATCAGCATCTTCTTTGTAAATTATTTTATTCCTTTTTAAAAATTATTTCTTTTTTTTCTTTTTTCTTATTAATTTATTTAACTTTTAACATTCATTTTCACAAAATTTTGGGTTCCAAATTTTCTCCCCATTTGTCCCCTCCCCCCACCCCAAAACACTGAGCATTCTAATTGCCCCTATCACCAATGTGCTCTCTCTTTTGTCATCCCTCCCTTCCCTTGTCCCCATCTTCTCTTTTGTCCTGTAGGGCAAGATAACTTTCTATACCCCTTTACCTGTATTTCTTATTTCCTAGTGGCAAGAACAGTACTCGACAGTTGTTCCTAATACTTTGAGTTCCAACTGCTCTTCATCCCTCCCTCCCCACCCATTCTCTTTGGAAGGCAAGCAATTCAATACAGGCCACATCTGTGCAGTTTTGCAAATGACTTCCATAATAGTTGTGTTGTATAAGACTAACTATATTTCCCTCCATCCTATCCTGCCCCCCCATTGCTTCTATTCTCTCTTTGGATCCTGTCCCTCCCCAAGAGTGTTGACTTCAAATTGCTCCCTCCTCCCATTGCCCTCCCTTCCATCCTCCCCCCACCCTGCTTATCCCCTTATCCCCCACTTTCCTGTATTGTAAGATAGGTTTTCATACCAAAATGAGTGTGCATTTTATTCCTTCCTTTAGTGGAATGTGATGAGAGTAAACTTCATGTTTTTCTCTCACCTCCCTTCTTTTTCCCTCCACTAAAAAGTCTTTTGCTTGCCTCTTTTATGAGAGATAATTTGCCCCATTCCAGTCCTCCCTTTCTCCTCCCAATATATTTCTCTCTCACTGCTTGATTTCATTTTTTTAAGATACGATCCCATCCTCTTCAATTCACTCCGTGCACTCTGTCTCTATGTGTGTGTGCGTGTGCGTGTGAGTGTGTGTGTGTGTAATCCCACCCAGTACCCAGATACTGAAAAGTTTCAAGAGTTACAAATATTGTCTTTCCATGTAGGAATGTAAACAGTTCAACTTTAGTAAGTCCCTTGTGACTTCTCTTTGCTGTTTACCTTTTCATACTTCTCTTCATTCTTGTGTTTGAAAGTCAAATTTTCTTTTCAGCTCTGGTCTTTTCATCAAGAATGCTTGAAAGTCCTTGATTTCATTGAAAGACCATTTTTTCCCCTGAAGTATTATACTCAGTTTTGGGGTAGGTGATTCTTGGTTTTAGTCCTAGTTCCTTTGACTTCTGGAATATCATATTCCATGTCCTTCGATCCCTTAATGTAGAAGCTGCTACATCTTGTGTTATCCTGATTGTATTTCCACAATACTTGAATTGTTTCTTTCTAGCTGCTTGCAATATTTTCTCCTTGACCTGGGAACTCTGGAATTTGGCCACAATGTTCCTAGGAGTTTCTCTTTTTGGATCTCTTTTAGGTGGTGATCGGTGGATTCCTTGAATACTTATTTTGCCCTCTGGTTCTAGAATCTCAGGGCAGTTTTCCTTGATAATTTCATGAAAGATGATGTCTAGGCTCTTTTTTTGATCATGGCTTTCAGGTAGGCCCATAATTTTTAAATTGTCTCTCCTGGAACTATTTTCCAGGTCAGTTGTTTTTCCAATGAGATATTTCACATTATCTTCCATTTTTTCATTCTTTTGGTTTTGTTTTGTGATTTCTTGGTTTCTCATCAAGTCATTAGCCTCCATCTGTTCCATTCTAATTTTGAAAGAACTATTTTCTTCAGTGAGCTTTTGAACCTCCTTTTCCATTTGGCTAACTCTGCTTTTGAAAGCATTCTTCTCCTCATTGGCTTTTTGAACCTCTTTTGCCAATTGAGTTAGCCTATTTTTCAAGGTGTTATTTTCTTCAGCATTTTTTTGGGTCTCCTTTAGCAAGGTGTGGACCTGCTTTTCATGCTTTTCTTTCATCTCTCTCATTTCTCTTCCCAGTTTTTCCTCCACCTCTCTAACTTGATTTTTGAAGTCCTTTTTGAGCTCTTCCATGGCCTGAGCCCATGGTATATTTATTTTGGATGTGTGGGATACAGAAGCTTTGACTTCTGTGTCTTTCCCTGATGGTAAGCATTGTTCTTCCTCATCAGAAAGGAAGGGAGGAATTATCTGCTTACCAAGAAAGTAACCTTCTATAGTCTTATTTTTTTTTCCCTTTTCTGGGCATTTTCCCAGCCAGTGACTTGACTTCTGAGCATCCTCTTCACACCCACTTGGCCTCCAGATCCACCCAGCCAGCACTTGGGGTCTGAGATTCAAATGCTGCTTCCCAGCCTCAGGGCTTTGGGCAGGGGCGGGGCTGCTATTCAGTGTGAGATTAAGTTCAGCTGCTCAGGTAGGGGCAGGGCCGCCTCATGGGCTCAGTTCCCTCAGGGGGTTTATGTGGAGACCTTCAACAATGGATCCAAGCTCCTGCCTGCTTGGGGAGCCCTGGTTCGCTGCTGCCCCTGCTGCTGCTTCCCGAGGGGGCCCGAGCCACGGGGACACCCCACTCCCCTGTCAGTCACCCAAAAAGACTTTCTCACCGACCCCCACCACCTGTGGGTGGAGGGACCCGCACGGCTGCTGGAGATTCTGTCCCTGAAGCCTGCTGGGATCTGCTCCTCTCGGAGCCGCGCGGCCAAGGCAGGGCTGGGCTCCGCTCCCGGTCCAGGTCCGGTGCGCTATGAACCTTTCGCGTCAGGTTTTCAAGGCTCTCTGGAACAGAAATCTCGTCTGCTCTGTTGTTCTGTGGCTTCTGCTGCTCCAGAATTTGTTGGGAGTTCTTCTTTACAGATATTTTATGGGCTGTGGGTTCAGAGCTAGCATATGTGTGTCTTTCTACTCCACCATCTTGGCTCCTCCCCAAATTATTTTATTCTTACAGAATAGTTTGCCTAGGATTATACAACCATGTCTTAGTATTAGGCAATTAGGTGGTACAGCATCTGGAGTCAGGTAGACCCAAGTTCAAATCTGGTCTCAGACACGTTATTTAGGCTATGTTTGCCTCAGTTTCTCAACTGTAAAATAGGGATAATAATAGCACCTACCTTCCAGGGTTTTGTGAGGATCAAATGAATTATAACAGTAGGTGCTATACAAATGCATCATTATTACTATTACGTGTTAGAGATGTGACTTGAACTCTGGTTTTTCTAACAGAGGCTGGGCCTCCATTCACTGGGACATGCCTCCTGTTTTAAAAATATAATATCTACATAAATATTTCTTAGATTGGAATGTAAATTAAAAATCCTCCTTTTTCTATATTTAAACTGAAATAGAGTTGTGATGTGTGAATTATTCAAAGATCAAAATACTGTGCGATGGTTTTCTTTAGATCAGAGGAGAGATACAGGGAGAATAAGGATATTACTCATTTACCTTTCCAAACAGGAGTGGGATAGGTACGGAAGGAGGCAAAACACTACATTTGCTCAGCTTTAGAGCTGAGAACTCCAAGGCTGTACAGTCCAAAATCCTCCACTCCCAGCCCGGTATTCTACAGATGAGGAAACTGAGGCTGCCAAGTGGCTGCCAAGATCACAAAGACAGGAAAAGGGCCAAACCTGGATCTGAACCGTGATCTTCTGACTCCCAAAGCCAGTTCTCTTTTCATTAAACCAGAGAGTTTCTTGGTACTACCTTATGGCTGCTTAGTATTACCATATACTGTCAGTGAGTAAGATTAGTCCATACTCTACAGACTGGCTTCCAAGTTCATATAATAAGTACAGCTGCTATCAGAATGACTCTCTCTGGCCTTTTCACCTGAATCAAAACTAAAAGAGGAATAAAACAGTCAAAGGATGGAGTGGAAAAATTACTGCCACCTTATCCTACTCACTACTCCTTGGTTTACTGTATTGCTCTGGGAACTGAATGGGAAATGGGATGTAGCACTTGGGGCTTCCCAACTGTGGGAAAGGAGTCTGCAGGGCTAGTAAGGGAAAGCAGGGGGGAGAGCGCAGCTTAACATCCCAATGAATATTCTTTGGAACAGGAACAATATACACAGGCACTTGTAAATAAGCATAAATCAAACTGATTGTAAGCTGTGGAGAGATTTCCTTTTTTGTAGCTCTGGAGCTGATGGCTGTTTGGAGTCAGGATTATCTGCTCCAATTACTTTGTTATGTATCTTGTTTTTCTCACATCTGGAGCAAAAGATGACATTTAGATTCACTCATGAGGGCTACTATTTTAGGGGTGATATTTCATTACATGTTGTCAAGAATGCTTGGCATGAATATAACGATTTAAGACTTAAAGGATCTATTGGAAAAAAATTATTTGACCCTTACAAGCTGTGCTGAATTTTCTTCTACTGACAGTAATTCTTTGACATCCTAGTTCACTGAGGAGAAAATCTAGCAGGATGGTTGCCTAAATAGCCTTGACTAAAGATCGTACCTCACTCCTCCTGAGAGCCTCAAAAATGGCTTCATAGGGATCAAATAAAAGAAAAAAGAAGAGAAGGAAAGTAAACCTTCCTATTGCCACCATGATCACCACAAAAATCGCCACATGCAGGAAATTACTTGGCTCCCTCCTCCAGAACTGAATTTCCAATTCATCTCCCTTCCATTTGAGCATGGCCCCCTAGCTTGTGTGTAGTGATATGGCAGTGTTTAATCATCTCCACTTAGCTGTGACACTGGGTCCTGCTCGATCTGTTTTGGAGAGTAGAGTGGAATAAAATCAGCATTTCCTTGCCCCCAGTGATGGAGAAAAGGCTGAACAAATGTAATGGAACATTACTATGCTGTAAGAAACAATACATATGATGAATTCAGAGAAGCAGGGGAAGACTATTGTGAACTGAGAGGCAAAGTGAACTAAGCAGAGTCAGGAAAACAGTCTATGTAATAGCTACAAAAATATAAATGGAAAGAACAGCCACCAATTCAATTCAAAACCATCAAAAATGAATGTAGCAAAATTACAAACAATTAATTTTGCCCTAAAGATGAGAAACGAGGAACAGACATCCCCTCATTTCTCTGCAGGGAAAGTGGTGGTAGTAGAACGGTGGTTAAATGACTTGCCGAGGGTCATACATTTAGGAAATGTCCGAGACCACATTTGAACTCAAGTCTTCCTGACTTCAGGTCCAGTTCTTTGTATATATGACACTGTGCCACCTACTTGACCAATTAAAAATCAGCCGCCTTTGGAGTGGTTTTAAAGTTCAATGAAATACGTGAAAATCATAGAAGGTGAGAGCTACATAGGACCTTAGAAGTCATGTAGTCTAACCCCTCATTTATTGATGAGAAAAATGAGACCCTAGAAAGAAGTTTACCTAAGGTCATCCAAGTAGTAAATGGTGGACCTGGTGTTTGCTTTTTCCACAACATCACTGTGATCTCTTTAAAAGTCAAAAGAAGGAGTATGTGAGATGAGTGGGGACAGAGGGAGCAGCTGAGGGAGAAGTGTGGTTGAGTAAAGGCAGCAGGCCTACAGTGGGCACAAGTCTAGATGGGGGAAATAAGAGGGGGAGGATGGTCCTAGTACAACTGCCTAGTGGGGCCCTGTCTGGATTTTGATCTTTTAAAAGACAGTGAGGGCGAGGGTCAAATAGACTGTTATCAAGCAGCTCACAGGAAGTAGCCTGTTAAAACTCTTACAAAAGTTACTTGTTTATCAAGACCTCATGCATAAAGATATTGCCAGGCTGCCCAGTAGGAGACATCTCCCCAGCTTTTGAGTAGACTGGCGAAGTTGATAGGAGACATTTGTAAAGCACTTTGCAAACCTAAAGCCCTCCATAAATGCTAGCTATTATTATTATTAATTATATTACACAGGCACGCTTGTGTAAGCACTATGTAGTACCATACTCCTCTTCATCCCCAGTGATCATAAAAAAAGTATGAAGGTTCCTATCCATTGAGCTACACATATTACTACCATAAGGGCCATATATATGTGGCAACCACATTTTAAAACAACAGTGGGACTAACCATGCTGGAGACCAGCTTGGAGTTATTCTGAGAAAGTGACTAAGATGTCCCTACCCTTTTGGCCCAGACAGCCCAACGCATATATCCCAAAGAAGTTAACGATAAGGAAGCCACAAAAATATTCACAGTAGTCTTTTTTTTTTTTTTGGAGAAGCAAATAACTAGAAATAAAGTAGAGGCCCAGCAATTAGGGAATGGAAACAAACTGTAACACATGAATGTAATGGAATATGACTGAAGATATGGTGGATGAAAATGAAGAACATGGAAAAGCATGAGAAGACTCATGATAATTTACACAAAGCAAACTTAGCCGAACCAGGAAAGCAATATGTATGACTCAAACATAAATAAAAAGATCAATAGCAAATTTGTGTTTTTATATGTGTATTTATATATACTGAATGCTGTGAAATTATAATGACCAAACTTGGCCCTGAAGAAAAGGTTATGAGAACTTTGCCTCCCCCTTCCTTCTTTGCAGTGATTAAATGGGGAAGAAGCAAGGAGAGGATGACTAGAGGTGTGGAACACTGGATGTAATGCTGGATTTGGCTGTTGTGTTAGTTTTGCCAAACATTTCCTTTTTTCTTTTTAATTCCTTGTCAAAAGAGTGGCTCTTGGTGAGTGAGAGATACACTGGGAAATAAAGGTCATATAGAAACAAAAGATTATCAGTATAATTAAAAAAAAATGGAACTGCTATACTACACCTCAATATTATGCAAATGAAGAAATCAAATCATGTTTACATGTTAATGATACCTGTATTCATCAGAAGGCACCTGGAGGAAAACTGTTCTATGACAGTCTTTGGGTATGGCTATGGCCAAGAAACCCAGCCACCCTTTGGTCAGCTTGGTGACACACTTCTCCAAATCTAGCTAGGCTGGTCCTCAAACAACAGACACAGAAGCAGGCCCATGCTGGTAAAGTCAAGGCATGTCCCTTGTGAAATAACTCCACATAGTTAAAGTCTCTTATTCATACTCTCAGCCTGTAACACAAAGATCTGCCTTCTCCCTACAACCAGAATTGTAAAGAGGTCTTCTATCCCCTTGTCAGTTACACAGCTCCTTTAATTCTTAAAGGTATGTCCCCCACTCCCTTTAGGAGTAATTTAAGGAATAATAAGCTCTTTTAGAGTAAGACCTAATTTATAAGATAAATTGCTTCTTTTTTGGTGTCGTTTTCTGAAGATAGAATCCTCTTTTCTTCTGTATGCTAATCCTGTTTTGATACCTTTTTCTTTTTTTAGAAAACAAGGAGTTGTTTCCATACTTCCTGTCTGGCTTGGGTGGTGGATAGTGTCAGTACCAGAATCAAATACTGTCTCTTACTCATTCCAGCTGTATGACCGGGGGCAGGTTTCTTAACCTCTCAGAGGTCCAAGTAACTCTCGATCTGTAAGTCAAAGCTGAATTGCTGCTCTGTGTTGGTGAAGGTCCAATTTCTGTTTGTGGCTTCTTTTCCTTTATCATTAAGTCATGTGAACTGTTTCTTGCCTTTGAATACTTATTTTAGATTAGCTATTGTTCATGCTTTAGGAAAATCCATGGGTATCTTCTTATGCATCCCATTTACTTTCCAGATCACAATGCTATCCTTTCCTTGTTTCTTCCCGCTTCTGTCATGAAGGATGGGGGTGAAATCCATCATTAGGGAACATCGATCATGCTATATACATTTACTGAATGGATCTTAACATGAAGCATCTTATCTTTAAATGATTTTGTAATAAGTGGTCTATGAGAAAAATAACCAGGCCTTTTCTATTAATAATCTAACTGAAATTGAATTTTTTTGGTTATTAACGGAATCTATAAAGAAAAGTTCTACAGATGGTAAGCCTTAATTTATGTGAAAAATGATCATAATTCATCTATGAGTATAACTTGTTCAACAAGACACTTCTGAGGAGTTTTTCTTTCTTTTTAAAAATATTCTCATACTACATAAAGGTCAGGCAAATGGTAATTAACATTCAGGCACTTTCACTTTGATTGGGACATTTCCAAAGCCCATGCTTTTCAAACAGTATTATTCATCGAAGTTTGCACAACTTTTACCTTTTCTTTTCCTTTTTTTTGCTCATTCCCCAGCATTTCACATAGAAAACCTGGTCAGCAGGGATAATGTGGCTACAAAAGGCCATTGTGTTTCCATAGGTAAATCAACCAATGTCACAGGAAGCACCTGGAAAAATTCTCAACCAACCCAAACAATTTGAAAGATAAATTTTGACTAGAGAGGGAAAAATAGAAAAACACATTTTTTTAAAGAAAAAAACTAGTATTTGTAACCTACCCTACATGGATTGTCAGCAGAGTCTTAAAAATTTTTTTTGGCATATATTGCAGATGAAAAATGCTACTTGGGTTTTCCATAAATTTATTATTATTCACTGAAATATATTTTGAAGCAAGACTTGTATAGCCTTATGTTACTGTCAAGTGTGTCCAAATAAAACATGGGCTAGCATGACCTTTTTGAGTCTCTAGACATAGCTGTATATTTTTTTGGTGGTTGCCATGACTACTAGTATTATCCTCTAGAAATGGAGATGAAGCTACTGACGCATATATTCTGAGATATTTTTTCAGGAGTGATCCATCCATGTTTTTTTCACTTAGTCCCTGCTGTGAACAAGTGCATGAATTTGTAGGAAAACTGGCCATGGATAGGGGATGAGGCCATGGACTGAGATGAAACTAACTGGTTCATATAAGAATAAAACCTCCATCTCCTGCTTCGCTAGCACTGGGAGGATGTAGTGTAGTGAAAGGAGTGTTAGATATGGAGCCAGTGTGATGAGTTCAAATCTTGTTTCAGACAATTATTAGCTGTGTGACCCTCAGCAAGTTAATTCCTCTCCCAGTGCCTCACTTTCCTCATCTGTGCAATAAGGATGGTTAACAGTACTTACATAATAGGGTTACTATGAGGCTCAAATGAGGTAACAAAGGTAAAGTGCTTGGCATGCCTTAAAGCACTAAATAAATGCTAGTTATATGGTTATTATTATTATCTGGCCGCCCCCACATGCACCTCCCCATTGTCTTGTGCAGGAGACTCATTCTCAAGTCTTCTAAAGCTGCTGTGGGCCACATCTCAAAGCTTTATGACAAAGTCAGCAGGAGACTGGAATTTATAAGATGGATTTTAGTTTCTAGGAGAGTCTAGGGATATAAAGGAGCTCAGTCATTTTCTAAAAGGAATCCTCCTGTTTAATGCTAAGACCAGCCCATTATCTATTTATGTTGCCAGTCCTAGAAAAAAATGCAGATACAGAGATTCTATAGACTGTTCATCCAAATGCCATGGTAAAATCTAGGCAATCACCAGGGATAGCATGAATTTGAAACATAAATTATGAGCCTGAAGGAAGTGAGAGCAATGGTTTACTAATATCTGAACCTTACTGAACTTACTTATGACAAAGAGTGACTGAACACAGCATAGTGAAGAGATCATTTATAAGTTGCCCCCCTGCTAATTATCCAAGAATTAATGTGAATACTAGGACAGAAAAACATGCAGCACCCTTTACGCTGAACCACGTGCTTTCTCCTTTCTTAATCCTCTCCAGTAAATGTGCATCTGTGCAAAGTCTGTGTATGTAGGACGTGACTCCGACAGTTTTTGCCCAGCCCTTAAAAACTCTTGTGCATTTCAGTCAGACCTGCTGCCACATGCTGCAAATGGAATTCCGTTAACCTTTGATTTCTATGTTTGCAGCAGCCAAAGAAGAAATGCAAAATAAATCCAGGGGTCAAAGTATAACTTGTTTTGGTACCAAAATTGTATTGTGCATGGGGAAAAGCCCCGAAATGGACTGTGTAAGTCTAATGACCAACCTTGTCCCTGACAAAGAGAGGAAAACACTTGTGTCTCCTTTGCAAAAACTGAGAGGGGTGTGTGGAGATTAGGGATGACTCTTTACCAGTACCTTCAGATTGCTGATGTGCTGGTAGTTGGTTTGGATGTACTGTTTTTTTCTCCTGCTCTTCTCTAATGTTTCTTACAAGGGTTGGTTTGATGGATAGGGGAGGAAGGAAGGATATGCTTGGACATAAAGGTAATGTGAATATAAAAGCTATTAAAATTAAAAAAATTATACAATGTGAAACAAGACTTTGACACAGACATGCCATTAATTCAGGGATGATGAAGACTGCCTACCCTCATTCCTAAAAGACACACTTTTTAAAAAATTCACATATCTTTTTGGTTAAATAGCTTCATGTCTGTTTATAGAAACTAAATTATCAGCAAGGAGAAGTCACATGATTGGGGTGAATTTTCCTGTGCAGAACAAGAAATAAATGTATGCAAACATACAAGAAGATTCACTTTTAAAGCTAGTTAATAATGGGTGGGGGATGAGAAGAGAGAAAGGGCAGCACAGGAAATTATTAAGGTATATTACAATTCAATTTGTACCTACTGACATTTTTCCAGAACAAGATAATTTAACATACCTGGATGGGGAAGACAACCAGATCTGCTTGTTGGGTGTCTGTTTGTTGATCACATAGGTTCCCAGGTCACCACCAAGGTTTACTGTTAGAACACCATTCTAGGAGGGGGGAATTGAAAATTTGCATCATGTCATAATTGCTTTGAACTTCCTGGTTGCTCAATACTTTGTAATCACATTCAAACACAACAGATATCACAACAATCTTGACTTAAGGTTTAGAAACAATAATATCTCACAACTTTAAAAGCCCTTCACATTCTTAATCTCATTTGATCCTTACTAAAAACCCTGTGTAAATGCAAGTTAGGGCAGCTATGATGAGCCCTACTTCTACAGAGGAGGAAACTGAGGTCCAGAGTTCTGCTCAAGGTCACAACATGGAGGCAGTTCTCTAACTGCCTAGTCTTATACCCAGGGTAGTGTTCTTATATACTCAATATCCACAAACACTCAAAATGCATATATAAACAAACAATAAAATTAGACATGTAAAATTCATCCATGTTCACAAAAAGAATATCAAACAGGTCAAATACACTTAACCATTTACTTTGCTTATTGTGGGAGGATGATAGTGAAGAATTCTAAAGCCAATTTCACATGTTACTAGAAAGTATTTTTTTAATTCTTAGAAGACACCTCTCTCATGCTTCAAGTCACACATGGAAGTATACCTGTTCACTCACCTTTGCCCTCCAAATAACTAATGTAAATTTTAAAATACCTTTTCAATGACAGAGCCTTTTATTTCCATATCTTCTGTGCCAATTTGAGATGTACAGGATATAGGAGAAACAGATTAGAAAAATAAAATTCCCTTTAGTCAGACTAGCAATGAATGATTTTCTGAGTCATCTTCACTACATATCAGCTGTGACCTGAAGAAGTTTCTCTACAACACCTATGTGGATGTAACCTATTCCTCTGGGTCAGTACCCAACCCCATGGCAACCTGTTATGAAGAATTACAACAAAAATTTCTACAAGTATGAAAACAAACTATTTAAATAAAAGTAACGATAACAATAATAGCACAATCATTAGGTATGGGAAGCCATTACAAGCAGCTTATTTTTCAGGCAAACCTAATCAATCCTAACTGTGCAGTGACAATTAAAACTAGACCCAATTACAGTACTAATATGTTATTAAATGGGGTGTATGAAGAATGCCACATTAGAGTTAGAACAAGAAATAAGAGGATGCTTCTGATTTACTGTTTCTTTTTTTATATGTATTATGAAATAGTTTCTATTTCAAAGTATGTTCATAACAGAACAAATATTCAAATTAAAGTTAATTTTTTCATTTGACATTTCAATGAGCAAAATGCTTGATTACAAGTAAGACGGTATTATCAACCTACTCAATTATGCTCCCAGTTACCTCGTGAAAGACATAACAGAGGTCCTACACCCTTTGGACACATAGGATAGGCCTTTCTGATGCAATTTGGTTCTCACTTTTCATCTTTAAAGTAGATTAATAAATTTTATGCCCAGGAAACATCTGGCAACAGAGCAACATATTCCTACATTAATTGTTTTAAAAAATTGTTTGAATGATGCTAATTAAGAATCAGGATGCTAATATTCATTAATGAACTCAATGAACAACCATTTCTTAAGTGCCTACTATGTGACAGGCATCATAATTTTTTTCTTGAAATAAGTTTTTCCAGTTTACTTGTAGGGACATGTTTTTTGCTTGGTAGAATCACAGCAATTTTGATAAAAATTCTAGTCAGTGCTTAAAATCTTATGTACAAGTGGGGAAAAATCCAAGAGATTTTTATTTAGACTATTCAGAAAAGCATCTGCAAGTAATGAAAACTGCATATCAGCAGTGGTGATACATACTTTAACCTTTAAGGTTCAGACATTTAGTACTTAAGACAAAGAGTATTTCCTCATGGCAGCAGAGGAAAAGAGCACAAGACTTGGAATCAGAAGACCAGCATTCAAGGTTTGGCAAACTACTTTGCGTCTGAGCCTCAGTTTTCTCCTCTAGAAGACGAGGATGCTAATACTACCTATGCTACCTATCTATCCCACGTAGTTGTGGAGAAAATGCTTGAGGATAAAGTCCTTATAGAAATGGGAATTGTCATTATTACTGCTTGTGCTATCTACCACACAGGAAAGCATTGTGTAAGCTGCAAAGCACTATTTACATGTGAGTTATAATTAAATAACAATTATGACTGTGATCCAGGGTTCTTTTCACACACAGTTTTCTTGTTTAACACAAATGCTTTTGTTTAAATTTTTTCTCAATCATACGTAATTTTAGCATTCATTTTCTTAAAAGTTTGAGTTCCAAATTCTCTTCCTTCCCTCCCTGCTTTCTTCAGAAGGCAAGCATTTTGATATAGATTATTCATGTACAGTTATGCAAAACATTTCCATATTAGTCATGTTACAAAAGAAAACACGGGAAAATAAAAAGAAAGTAAAAAAGTATGCTTTGATGTGCATACAGACTCCATCAGTTCTTTCTCAGGAGTTCAACAGCATTTTTCATCATAGGTCCTTTAGAATGGTCTTGGATCATCGTGTTGTTGAGAATAGCTAAGTCCTTCGTAGTTGATCATTGTCCAATATTGGTGTTACTGTGTACAGAGTTCTTCTGGTTCTGCTCATTTCACTTTGCATCAGTTCATATAAGTCTTTCCGGATTTTTCTGAAAGCTTCCTGCTCATGGTTTCTTGTAGCACAACAGTATTCCATCACAATCGTATACCACTTGTTCTGCCATTCCCTAATTGATGGGTACCCTCTCAATTTCCAATTCTTTGCCACTACAAAAAGAGCTGCTATAAATTGAGTGTTTTGTCTTAAAAGGAGTCTTCAGACATAAAAATGCAGTATGAACTTCTACCCATTAAAAATTTGAGACAAATAGAAAAACAATCTTTTCCTCACTAGAGGATAACTCTAAATGTTTTCAAAATTACACTTGACCTCTCTTTCTGAAGAAAGTGAAGTCATTAAAAGTATATCCCTTCAGTTTTGTTAATGCTAGGAAAATAGTTTTTAAGTGTGCAAGTCTAAATGCTTTTCAAGTAAATTAAGAACAAAAATACTTCACACTTTCAAAAAAGATGCCAATAAAATGGCAGTTGTACAAAGATTCAAGCCAATCTCCAATATCACAAGTTAGTTATAATACCATGTAATGGTTTTCTGACAAAGAGCTTATAGTATTAAAAACAGGAATAAAAATACCTTTTAATAATGATGGCTATGCTAATTATTTATACATGCATATACTTACCTTAGTCTCCCATTCAGAACGACTTACTACTGACTGAATTTGAGTATAGATTTTTTGTATTTTATTTAAATCTCTGTCCAACAAATTACCATTGTAAACAAATGTATCTATACCAAGGTACATGCTAGAATTCTGATGAAAGCAGGTACATGAGAATGTTTTACTCTTCATCTGGACATCCATCATCTTCGTGGGATCAGGTTGCGAAGGACAAGATTTTCTTTCAGGTTTTCCTAGGCTGCTAGTTCCTGCCTCTGCTTCATCAAGAATTAGATTCTCATTTTCTGAGTGTTTAGATGACATCCCAAAGAATTCTCCAAATCCTTTTTGCCATGGGGGTGTTGGCCATATACGTACTGGGTTCCCACCTGCATACTTACTTTCATCTTTCCAGGACAGAGGCGAAGGAGAGGCGTTGGCAAAGCTGGAGTGACCCAGAGCCTTCTGTGGCACTCAAGCTGCCACCATTTTGTGGTAGGAGCCTGGCAGGCAGTTGGCCTTAGTCTGCACCATGACCAAAGTGGGAGGGGATGGCAAAACAACAGGGACAGAGACAAGGCCAGCAGACAGAACTCAGACCCTCCAGAGAGCTGTGCAGCTGGATTTACTATTTACCATTTCTAAGCCTTAAATTGAAGGGGGGAAATCATGCTAAAAAATAATTCCCTGCCATTGGACTCAGAGATACCATTGCTAGGCATATACTACAAGGAGGTCAAAGACAGAAAAAAGGTCCCAAATTCACCAAAATATTCATAGCAGCACTTGTAGTAGAAAAAACTAGGAAATAAAGTAGATGCCGAGTGACTAGGGAATGGCTAAACAAATTGTAGTATATAAACGTAATGAATATTACTGTGCTGTAAGTACTAAGGAAAATGAAGAATTCAGAGAAGCATGGAAAGACTTAAATGAATTGATACAGAATGAAAAAAGCAGAACCAAGAAAATATACAGTGCCTACAACATTGTAAGTAGAAAGCCCCAAATCAAATGGAACATTGTTATTGGAATGAACAAGTTTGGTTCCAGAGAAAAGGTGAGAAAAGTACTTCTTTGCAGAAGTGCATTATGGATATGGAACACTGTATACACTCTGAGACTTGGTTGATGTGTAAATTAGTTTTGTGCAATTGCTTTTTACTTCTTCCTGTTTTATTCTTTGTAGAAAGGATGGCTCCTTGGTAGGAGAAGAGAAAGGTTATATTAAGAAATAAAAATGATATAAAATAAAAGCTATCAACACAAAGTTTTGAAAAGGATGTTCAACTAGTCCTCCTTAGACCTCTGAGAAAAGTATTTTAATAAGTCATGGGTTAAAGTCTTCTTATATCCATGGATTTCAGGTCCTGGAACATTTGGGAAAAAGGTAATAATTTGTGCAATAACTGTATCACATAAATACTGATTTAGGGTTTAGAAATAATATCTCACAACTTTCAAATTTGAAAACACTGCTGGAGCAGCTATCAAAGACAGTAAACCCCCAGGACAGTGGTTCCCATTTTTTGGGCCAAGATTAAAAATACATGTAAAGGCACAATTGATTTTATGGTAACTGTTATTGTAATTTTGTATTTTATCAATCAATAAATTCTACTAGTATAGCTCCTATCATGTGGCGGAAGGAGTCGGAAATTTTTTGACATTGATATTAGAAAAGGTCAGGTGCCACCACATTAATGGATACATGCTCCTTGCTTCCAACTCTCAACTACAATAACCTCTTGCTGTTTGTGGTGAATAATTATAATTCCCCCTATTATGTCTGTTTGTAATTTGAAGCTCTTTTAAAAGCAGCAGCCAAAAGGAGGAAAATGAAGGATGTTATCAGCCCACTAAGGCATTTTTCTGTTTGAACTGCCTATAAGGATACCTCCTGCACAGTAACTAAACATGCTAGCCAATTGGAAAAGGAATTGTTTATGTGGGCACAGAAATAAGAACTATTGTTATAAATAGGTAATTTGTAAAAGCAGTCAGACACGAGCCAGAATGCCCCACATGCAATTGCCTGGGCCAAAAAAAACACAGCTACAAACATCCTATGGTCCCCAAAGAATACATCAGTAATACTTGGACAAGATGTCAGTTTCCAACTTAGCGAACATGAAGACATTCGTTTACTATTCCAATCCTATATGATGTCTCTGGAAAAAAATCAAAAGAAAAACAGAGGTCCAATAATCCAGTGATATTCTATACGGGTGTGTCAGTGTTGTTTGGTTAGATTTCTTGTTGACAACGTAGTTAAGCAAAGGACGTAGGAGGTGTTCAGTGTACAAGGATTTTTGGCTCTATGGTGCTGCAGCCAAAACACAATTATTCACATCAATTAAAGAGAAAGCAGTAGCACAGATAATGGCCTCCTTTGATCAGGATACCCACAGTTTGATCGCAGGAAACAACACATGTAAGATAATCCTTAAATCAAACCATCTGGTACAGAAAACTGGAAATTGACTATAATCATTCTTTACCAATACCTACCTGCTCAAGGTTTTTGCCTGAGCTATCTAGGATAACTGTTTCAACTCTAATTTCAGCCTGAATTATTCTAGATAATTCTCTGTTTGGCCATGGGCAACCTAGCTAAGACCTGTCAATAAAAACAGCCAAGTTTTAAATCTTCATAGTGTTTATAACATTCAATTTATTATCAGCAGCATTTATGTAAATACTTCAACAGATGGGTTCACAAGGGATCAACAAGGCTAACCATAATTCCTGCCTAACTTAGTAGATTCTTTATTCATTGTTGTGGCCCGAGTCACGGAAACAGCCTCTTCAGTCTCTTCTCCCTCTGACCCGCACTCCACTATGCAGAGATCCAGCCATATCATTCTTTTGAAAGTCTTCAGCGGCATTCAGCTGCCCAGCAAGGAAAGTTAAAACTCCTTTTCCAAGCATTCAAGGCCCTCTCTAACTTGGCTCTACTTTGTTATCTTTATCTCATTCATTTTCCCCAAAGCGTTTTACCAACCAAGCAGGACAACTCGCTGTCTTGTCTTCCAGACATCACCCATGCAGGGGCTTTGCAGACATAAGGCACTCATGCTTTCACAGGTGTTCTTCATTCCTCTGTTCACCTAGCTGTTAAAACTCCACTTAAAGACTACCTCTATTAAGCCTTCTTCTCTCTCTGGTCTCATGTAGCACTTCATTTTTCATTTTCCTAATGTATTTACTACGTATTAGAGTTACTTGTGTTGGTACATCCCACTTCAATACTGCAAAGCTTCAAAAGGGCAGGGAATATGTTTCATCTAAACTTGGTAGTTCTGAGCTGAGCAGGAGTTTCCTAAACGTTCAGTGAAGCTAAGTCTCATTAGGTTGGCTGTTAGTCATCTGTTCCTAGGCCCATTTCAGAAGGCTTTTATGCTTCTATATCTTCTACTCTACTGATCTAGCTTTTAGAAACCATAATGAAGTTCTGATGGTGAGCTTCCTAACAGCTAGCACTTACATCATACTTACTGTGTGCTGGGCATTGTCTTAAACACTTTATCTCATTCAATCCTCACAACCACCCTGGGGATTAAGTACTGTTACTACTTTACAGTTGAGGAAACTGAGGCAAACAGTTCAAGGTCACACAAGTTGTAAGTATCTGAGGTCAAATTTGAACACAGGTCTTCTTGACTCTAGGCTCATCACTCTATCTACTGATAGCTACCTGGCTGTCTTTAGGTGCAAAGTACTGGAAAGTAAGGGGGAAGAAGGGGCATGGCTAAACAAATTATGGTATATGAATGTAATAGAATACTACTGTACAATAATCAGTGATGAAATAGATGGTTCCAGAGAAACCAGGAAGACTTGTATGAACTAATATAGAGGTACGTGAGTAGGACCAGGAGTTATATAACTAACAACAACATTGTAAAAGCAAAAGCAAAAAAAAAAAGAAAGAATTCTTACAAGTGCAGTCACCAACCAGGATTCTAAAGGATTAATGATGAAGTCTGCTAACCACCTGCTGACAAGGTACAAACTTGTCTCAGGGTGTAGGATGAGACATATTTTTGCACATGACCAATACAGAAATGAATTTTGCTTGATTATTCATATTTGTTACAAGGGAAAAATAAATAGATGATAAATAAACAAATAAAGACTTCCAGATGGAGTCTACTTGCATACATGATTTATATTCCTTGATTATGCTTATTTGTTACCAGATTCTACTGTTTCTCCCACTACTGGGGATTAGGGGAGCTAGTGACAGTGTTGTTCAAAATCAAAGAGAAAGAGGGAGAGAAGGAGAAAAAGAAAGGAAGCAGCTAGGTGGTACAGTAGATAGAATACCAGCCCTGAAGTCAGGAGGATCTGAGTTCAAATGTGGCCTCAGACACTTACTAGTTGTATGACCCTGGGCAAGTCACTTAACCCCAACTGCCTATGAAAAAAGAAGAAAAGCAGGCCATTGAAACAAGCACAGAATAGAACAGAAAGAAGTTCAGAAGGTAACAAAGACAAGAAGAATTGTTCCGAAAGTAACAAATTAAATTTATTATATACTTTTGAAAAAGACAAGCTGTAAGTAATAGCAAATTGTGGTTTTATAAAAATAATCTTTTCCTGTTCTACTCTGTATATGGAACTGTTTTTTTGGAATCATGGAACCCACATTCAAATACTGGCTCTGCCATTTACTACCCGTATAACCTTGTGCAAATCACTTACTCTTCATGGGCCTTGACTTCCCCATCTGTAAAATGCAGTTAGAGCAGCTGATCCCTCTCAGTGCTATTTCTATAATCCTATCAATCAATCAATGAACATTTATTAATGGCTTGCTCTGTGCCTACATTATGCATTTAATATTAGGGACTTTACAAAAAAAAAGCAAAATCAACCCCTGCCTTTAAGAAGCCTACATTGTAATGGGGGAGACCATGTATATAAATTGTGTATCTATATCTACATCTCTCTATATACATGCATATATATATATATATATATATATGTGTAAGTATGTGTATACATACATATATATACACACACACACACATATGTATATATAAGCTAGAGAATGTTCCTCCAGCTTTATTTTGCTAACTCAGGTCTCTATCCATAAAACCTGTCTCCAAACCCTCTTCTTCAAACCCTAGCCCAACTATTGTTCACACCCTTATCCTATATTCTCAAAGGATACGTGTACTCTGTTTACATTCTACTTATGTAACATTTAATAACATGTCCCTGTGAAGCCATCATGTAACTCTTTCCTTGTGTGCTGGTCAGTCTCCCCAGTTAGGCTGGGAAGCTCTTGGGGGCAGGGCTGACCATGTCTACCATGCTACTGCCATTCATTCTGTCCCTACAGGTCCTAGCAGAGTTCCTTGGGTGTGGGGGTAGGGGAAGGGACACAGGAGGGGAGGTACTCATTAAATGTTGTTTGTATACCTGAGATGATCCTTATCATAAATAATTCCAGAGTTTACACCAAAATGCCTGTTTCCTGGTATTAATTAACTGTTGTCAAGAGAATTAACCTTAACAGGGGATTTTCTTCTTTTTACTCAATGGGGAGTTAGTACTGACCAACAATTAAAAAGGGCAGAAGCCAGAAAGAACCCTTTCCTAAGTACGACACCTAGTGGTTTGTCATGACCACTTATTAAACACTCAAACATAAGTGGCTGTCTCCATTCAATTCAAGAAATCTTAACTCAGCACAGAGTACCACATATGAATACAAACATCCTACAGAAGAATTCCTAGCAGTGAGAAACATCTACTAAACACCTGCTGTTTGAAGACAAGTGTGAAAAGTGTTGGATAAAATATGAATTTTAGATGAGGGCCAGTTCATGACCCTATGGGGTTTACTCCAGGACAGTATTATTAAATGAGGTAGGGCAGCAAGACCTGAGTATAGTTGGGGGATAAGGAGAAGCTGGGGTGGAAGCATTCCTGTCCATTCAATCTGGGCTTCCCTTTGCAGGTTCAGTCCTGTGATTTCATCAGCGTAGGAAATCCCAGAGAGAAAACAAATTCCACAAATGTGCATTTTCTAGTCTTAGGGTAGAAGTTCTTACCCTGGGGTCTGAGAACTTTTTTTGTCATATTTGATAACTGTATTCCAATATATTTTATTTCCTTTGCAATCCTATGCACTTTATTTTCTGCATTAAAAACATTATTTTGAGAAGAGATCCAGTCTTCACCAGTCTGCCAAGGGCGGTCCATGACATAAAAAAGATTAGGCACTACTTACTCTCTTAGAGCTGCCTGGAAACCCTGAGGGTTTAAATGATTTGTCCAGGGTCCTAGAGCTAGCATGTGTGAAAGTGGGTCATGAATGCAGGTATTACTGATTCTAAAGCTGGCTCCCTATTAGTGATGAAGCAATTGGTGTCACACTGAACAGAGCCTAGATCTGGAGTTATTTAGCCTCTGCCTGCCTCAGTTTCCTGGACAGTAAAATGAGAATAATAGGTGCTACCTCCCAGGGCTGCTGTGAGAATCAAATGATATAATACTTGTAAAGCACTGTATATAAATGGTAGCTGTCATACTGCCTCAATATAATTCTACACCAGGTAGGGTATGAAAGTACAATTACTGTTGTCACTGTCGTCATTCATACTGCCTGTGCGGTTTTCTTGGCAAAGATACTAGGATGGATTGCCATGTCCCTCTCCTGTTTTATGTAAGCAGGGGTTAAGCGACTTGCCCAAGATCACACAGCTAGTAAGTGTTGGAGGTCAGACTGGAACTCTGGTCTTTTTGACTCCAGGGCCAGTGCTCTATCCACTGCATCACCTGGATGCCCCTAGTACAACAGAGAGGTTCAATGTAATATGGTGGTTCTAATGGGGAGAGATCACTTGTGGCTGGAGGTGGGAGATCAGGAAAGGCTTCATGGAGGAGACAGAATCTGAGCTACGACGTAGGGAACCAGAAAGTTGTACAGGTTCAAGTTTGCAACATCAAGGGTTTTGAAAATTACTTGAGTTTTTGTCAATGATGTGCTGACTGTCATCCTCCAAGCTCCTAAGGGTATTGGCCAGCCAGACTCTACTTGATTTAATTCAGTTCTCCTTTAATGTTTCAGTGCAGGATGGAGGTGATCCTGAATTCTTAAAGGCGATGCTAGTGAACACAAGCTGTCAGGTCCTACCAAGCTCCAAAGACTTTGCTTAGGGCCCTGGCAATAGGAATATATCATCCTAGAATCAACTCAGCTAAGTCTAAACAAAAACAAAACTCATCAAGTTGGTTACTTGGTGATGAATTATTTTCTGCCATTGCTACTAAGATGGTCTACTAAGGTACAGAGGGGCTAGGAGATGGATTGGCAGAAGTAGTCTATAATAGGGATCAATAAACTAAGGTCTTGGGCCAAATCTAGACTGCCTCCTGTTTTTGTACAGCCTGGGAGCTAAGAATTTTTTTTTTACATTTAAAAATAAAATTTTACTATATTTATTGCATTGTAGCACATTATTAATGGTATGTACTTTATTTATGCCAATGAAAAAATGGATCCTTCACAAAAGGCTTGGGGTTGAGCTTTTTTGTTTCTTTGTTTTTAAGTCCATCCTTCTTCATGGAAGGATACTGATAAACAAATACACAAAATCAGTATTAAGGTTTACAGACTGAGCAAGATTGCAAACAAGCGGGAAAATTCAAAACACTGATCTCAGAATGGGAAAGGAACAGCTCCCAGGACATTTGTTTGTGGGTTGGTGCTAGCTGAAACATTCAAAAGGACTGCTTGGCCAATCAGGAGTTGAGAAAGAATTTCTAGATTCATTTAAAATTATTTCCCTTCATGCACTCTCCCTATATTCCAGCTAAATTCACCTGCTTGCACAATGACAAGTTAGTTCTAAATAATAATTATGGAAGTCAACAGGCAGCAAGAACCCTTTCCCAAATTTCACATTCTATCTCTTGCCTCTGGAGAGGCTATGCTGCATACTTGGAATACATTTCATTTCCTTCTCTGTCTCTTAGAAGACTGAGCTGCCTCTGAGGCCCAGTTCATATGCCATCTCCTCCAGAAGTCTTTCCTGGAACCTCTAGTTCTTCTGGCTCACTCCTTGAATAATCCTGTATTTATTCATTTGTGTATATGATGTGAACTCCAGTACAATGTAAGCTCTAAGGGAGTAGAGACTGTAGTGGCTGCTTTAGATTCCTTTGCACACAAAAGGCACTTAATTAATGTCTGTTAGATTGGCTCATATACACAGACTTAATTTTTAAGTGGCAGATTCTGAGTCTTATTTCTGGCACATAGCAGGAACTTAATAAAGGCATGTTGACTTTTGTACTGCTACTTAGTAGGACTGCTATCCTACTGACAATTCCCATGAGAAGAAACCCCACCAAAGTTCACTGTTCCAAGAGGAGAAGGCCTCCTGTATCTTCTTAGAAGATGTTTCATTCTTTTTCTCCAAACCACCTGGGGAGATGTTTGTTCTCTTTACATCCTTGGGCCAGTTTTATAAAAAGATTCACTGAGCTACTTTCCTCAAAATGATTAGAAATGGCTAGCTGGTGGCAAGAACCCTGGATCAGTAGTTAGAGAACCTGGGTTCAAAATTTGGTCCTGACTTTTTTCCTGTGTGACCTTGGGCATGTCATCTGACCTCTTTGTAACTCATCTATAAATTGAGGAGGCGGGATGAAGATGACCTTTAAAGGCCCTTGCAGCTCAAAATCTATGATCTTGTGTCCTGCTTATTGAAGCTGCTGAGCCAGACTTTTCTCCCTTAATGTGCTGTTTTTCCAATGGGTCAGAAAATTAAAGTAAGAATAGAAATACCCCAAATGAAACATCGTAATCCTTAGATGTGTAAGGCTTGTCTCCGAGTTCTTCAAAAAAATATGCTAAGGAATCCAGCGTTTCCTCTGCAAGTTTTTCATAAGTGGTTTCATCTAGGGAGCTGTAGGAATGGCAAAAAACATAACAGCATCCAGTTAGCAAAATTCATTTATTCAGTCTCAAATTAACAGGATTTTTTAAACAATAAGAAAACATTAGAAACAACAACCTCCCTGTCCTGAAGACCAAGAAAGCTTGGAAAAAATCATCACTTTTTAAGATGGGCTGTTGTTGAGGGGATTCTTACAGGAGATGGACAAGACATTGTTTAAGGTTTCTCCAAACTCTAAGACTGATTTTATATTGGCACAATACTTTTTGCTCTCAAAGTAACTCTAGAAGCTGGAGAATGAGGGAGAGATTTTAGGAACTCTATAAATCTTCCTATTCCTTAAGAGGAACAAAAAAATTCCAAGCACCAAATGGACAAGTAAATATTAGGAGAATGGATTTGCATGGCTCAGCTGAAAACTAACAATCTAAAGAAGGATTTTGGGAGCAAACTGACAAATACATGATATGGTCAGATCACTTAATGCACAAGTGTTTACTGAATGTACATGAAAGCATTTTCTTAAAGAAAACGTGTGCACAAAGAAACACACACACACACACACACACACACACACACACACACACACACACGCCCCCAAGCCTGTCCTCAAAGATGAGACAATGCACCTTCCTCGCTGCTTAGCAGAGAGGCAGGAGAGATTCTACTGGTGTCAGACACCCTTGTGCACATTAAGTTTTGCTGAACTTTTTGTTCTTTCTCTTTGTTATGAGGGATGGTTTACTGGGGATAGGGCAGGTCAGGGTTATAGTCAGAAAGGGTAATACAAAAACAAAATATATCAATAAAATTTTAGTTAAATTATAATCAACAAATTCTCTTGGGGTTGTGTATTGATTTTAGAAATTAATTTTTATGGATAGTTTTTGTTGTTACATCACCTACATTTTGTGGTGTATCTTTTCTCCTTCCCCCTCCCAGAGAACCATCCCTTATACAAAGAACCAATGATTCTTAAATTATCCTTCCTTGACTTTCTGCCAGGTCAGTTGTCTTTGGTGGTAAATATCTCACATGTTCTTCTAATTTTTCAGTCTTTGGACTTTGTTTTTATACTTCACGTTGTCTCATTGAATTGTTGAGCTCTGATTGTTCCATCATATTTTTTCTGAGAGTCTACTATTTGGGTCATATTTTCCACCCTTCTGTCCTAAGTAGTCTACTCTCCTTCCATTTTTTTCCCACAAGTGCTCTAATTTCATTTAAAAAAATCTCTTGCTTCATGTCTTCCATTCCTCTTGGAGTTCTTATGAAAATGTCGTGTTTCTTTTTTGAAGTTCTACTTGTACTTATTATAGAGTTATTTCTTGGGCTTTTCTTTTTTTTTTAGTTTTCAACATTCACTTTTATAGGATTCCAAATTCTAAATATTTTCCTTCTCCCTCCTCTCCCTTTTCCCTAAGATGGCATGCAATTTGATATAGGCTATATATGTATGATCATAGTAAACATATTCCACATTAGTCATGTTGTGAAAGAAGAATTAGAACAAAAGGGAAAAACCATGAGAAAGAAAAAAGAAAAAAAAAGAGAAAATAGTATGCTTCAGCCTGCATTCAGACTTCAAAGTTCTTTTTCTGGATGTGGATAACTGGGCCTTTCTTAACCCACAGGATTGCTCCTCTGAGTCTGGAGTTTAATTTTTGTTCACTCATGATTCTAGCCTTGGTTCCTTGAACGGGACTTTGAGTCAGGGATGGGTTCCATCACCTCTATGTCCCCTAAGTCTGGTTGTTGCTGCTGCCCAGCCACAGTTTAGAATGGGGTTCAAGGGAATTCTGAAGACCCTCAGCCTAATGATAGCAATGCTGCTGCATGGGTGCTCCAGATCAAGCGAGTGATGATAAATGAGAAGCATTGTGAATGCAACTTACTTTCTGTCACCCAAGGTTCCTATTTTCCTCAAATTCATCAGATGAACACTTTGCCTTCTGACCTTTGGAATCTGGCCTCTGAAGCTCTGGAGCTGAGAACTCTAAAAGACAAGGATAATTATTACTGTTTTTCAGCATGTGTTTGAGTCACACTAAACACTAGTAGAGAACTATCATCACCCTACTTAGAAAGTTCACAGTGTTAAGAAGTACAGGCTCATGTTTCTAAGGAAAAAGGATTATACTCACAAATTTCTTCTTATTTTTATTACAGTATTACCAAGGCAGCCTGGCAAAGTGAATAAAGATCTAGGCTCAGAGCTGGGAAGACCTGGGATTAAGGCCCAGTTAAGATCCATAATGGCTGTGTGACTCTGAGCAAGTCACTTAATCCTAGGCAACCCTTTTAAGATGAGAAGCTGCACAGAAAGTGACATCAAGCATTGGAAGAGGGAATTTCCTCATTCAGGAGATTCCTATACTACTGAAGTCACAGCTCCAGTCTCTATGCTCTATTACCAAAAAAGGTAAACTTTAGTAATGTTGAAAAAGTATCCCACTATGATACAAGATGCAAAGTGCAAAAACAGTGCAAAGAACCCCACAAACTTTCAGACAGTTAACAATTTAAGGAGATGAAGGGAGTAGTTCCAGCTGGAAGAGAATCAGAGAAAGCTTCATGGAAATGGAAATTCCTGTTCTAGGCATCATATTTTGAGAAAGGTATTAATAAGTTAGATTGGATCCAGTAGAGTAGGATCACAATGTTGAGGAGATGGGCTGAAGGAATTAGGGATGTTTAGCTTGGAAAAGAAGAGAGAATTTAGCATTTTCTCAAATATCTGAAGATTTATATCCATGTGGAAAATGAATTAGACTTGACTTTCTTGGCCCCAAAAGGCAGAAACAGGACCAATGGGTAAAATTCATATAGAGCTGAAAAGAAGGAAAAACTTACTAGTGATGACAGCTACTGGTTCTTTCTGGAGACATCAAGTATCCTGTCAGTGGAGGTCTTTAAGAAAAGGTTAAATGACCACTTACTCGTCAACGATAAAAAAAAAAAAAGACAAGGCAAGCAATTTGGTTATCCTGGGCAAGTCACTTAACCCAAGATAGTTTCCTCATTTGTAAATATAGATATTAATAAATAGCATTTATATAGTGCTCTAAAGTTTGCAAATCTCTTTACTTAAATTATCTCACTTGATTCTTACAAGAACCCTGTGATATACATACTATTATTATCCCCAAAATTACAAAGAAACTGAGGCTCAGATTAGAATGACTCACCCAGGTCACATGGCTGATAAGTGTCTGAGGCAGAAGTCCAATGGTTGATGCATGCATTACACACCTGGCTGTCCCTTAGCAAGATCTTCCTCAGGCAGTTTTTCAAAGAACATGCCTTATAGACCACAAAGCACTTTATAGAAAGATAGGCCATCCTTAATGGCATTCAATGATTACTGGAGGCCTCTTCTCTGCTGAGATCCTAAGATTTTATTTGCCTCTCTCTCTCAGGTCCTAACCTGGGAATCTATGAACTTGTTTGAAAAATAATATTTTGACACCTACATTTCAGTATAAATGGTTTGTTTTGATTTTATTTTGTGCATTTTAAACATTATTCTGAGAAAAGGTCCACAGATTTTACCACATTGCCAGAGGAGTTCATGACACAAAAAGGGGAATAGGTTTATTTTCTTGTAAAATTCTTGTCAATATTCTTTTTAAAAGTCACTGCAAATACATGTAAAATAGTTTTCAGAAATGGTAAAGTGCCAAGTACTACTGGAAGTACACTAGACTGACTTAGGAGGAGTGGCTTTAAAGATTGCTTAGGAGACTTAAAGAGTTGTGATCAAACTGCGGTAGCTCAGCGACTTAGCAGTACAGAGCTCGAGGTCTGGAGTCAAGGTCAAACCTGGCCTCAGATACATATTGGCTGTGTGACCTTAGGCAAGTCACTTAACTTCTGCATGCCTCAGTTTTCTCAACTGTAAAATGGGAATAATAAGAGCACCAACCTTGAGGGATTTCTGTGAGAATCAAATGAGATCATACTTATAAAACACTTAGCACAGAGTCTGGCACATAGTAAGAGCTATATAAATGCTTATTTCCCTTACTTCCTGTTCACATGTGTGAACTCTCTGAGTCTTATTTTCCTTTATGAGATGAACTCATAAGACTGTCATAAGGATCAAATGGGATAATATATCTAAGTTTTGCAAACTTTAAAGTGATATATATGTATATAAAATGTCAGCTATTATTGTTACTTAATAAAAATGGGCAAGATGAAGTACAAAAATAAACCTAAATCAACAGCAGATGTGGAATAACTTACACTTAAACAATTTAATGCAATAAGCATGTTTATGCAAGGCACTCTGTTAAGCACTTACACTTACTAAGCATGTTCTTGACAACAGCAGAGGGCTTTTGGTCGAATGTTTTGTTGAAATGCTTTATTTTTCTTGTTTTCTTTTTTTTTATATCATAAGAGATGGATGGGGGATGGGACGGGGAGAAAGAAGGGATATAGTACATATACATAACAGTGTCCAGTATGGAAGTTATTTGGTTGTCATTGCTGTTTTCCAGTCATTCAGTCACGTCTGACTCTTCATGATCCCATTTGGGGTTTTCTTGGCAAATATATTGAAGTGGTTTGCTATTTCCTTTTTCACTGAATTAAGGCAAATAGAGGTTAAGTGATCTGCCCAAGGCCACACAGCTAGTATGTATCTGAGGCTACATTTCAACTCAGGTTTTCCTGCTACTTCATGGAAGTTATTTACCAACCTATAAACATTTTAAGTAAAGAAGATAGAGATTTAGAAAGACGAGAGCTTAAGTCCTAACTCTGGCACATACTAGCTGTGTGACTGTTCAAATCATTTATCTGCTAAATCCATCTGGGTAACTAAGACTCTACACTTCCCACAAACTGCTACTCTGTATCAACAGAGGGAGCATCTTCAATAGTAGTTTCCTATACAGATAAAATGTCAGATCCCTACCACAAAACAAAACAAAGAAAAAACAACTTTAAAATGTGGAAAGTCACACCTCACTGAAAACAGTCAGGGTTCCTACCATGGGTCATTGGACTCCCAAAAGGTGTTTAGGGAGGATTCAAAGTTATAATAATTAAAGATCTGTCAAATAAGACCAAGGAGGAAATGATTACAGAACTGAATAAGCCAGAAGAGAAGCTGAATTAAAGACCTCATCATCACCCAGTGACAAATTTTATACTCATGTTATATTAGAGCTAAAAAAGGACAGGCTTTAGAGATGATCTATTTTAATCCTCTCTTTGTATAAAAGAGGAATCTCTGTTCCAATCAATCAATAATCCAAAATTTATTAAGGGTACAGTATGTGCTAGGCTTTGCGAAAGCAAGAGATAAAAAATGAAATAACAGCCACTGCCTTCAGGAAAACCAAGTGGATAAGCAGGTGGGATCTGTGGTAGGGCACTGACCAGCTGGGAGACCCTGGGCAAGTCACTTAACCTGTCAGTTTCCTCCTCTGTAAAACGGAGATAATAAAGCATCCTATTGACCCTCTCCCTGTCTCCTCAGCCCTTATTGTGAGGATCAAATGACATAACAAATGTGAAGCGCTTGGAACAGTGCTGACACACCAAGTAAATGTAATTATTATTATTACATTTGTAAAATAGAATATATTTATTAAATATAAATGTAATATACTTATATATAATAAATATTATATATATTTATGTATTAACTGCATATATAAATATTATATATATACAAATATTAACCGTATCACGAGACAGTCAACAAACGTAAACACGGTAAAGCAAAGTCCACCGGTACAACCCAAGCCTCACCAGAGGCAGAGGGGAGGACTGAGCACTCCAGAAATGGGGGCACGGGCGCTGCAAAAGCGCGGAGGTGGCCGGAGTAAGGTGTAGAAAACAAGAGAGGAAAGCCACAGAGCAGATGGGGACCATGACAAACCCAAGCTTCCTGCTCCGCCACCCCCACCTCCTCAGGGCGCTAGAGCTAAGGAATGCGCATGTGCAGCTCCAGCCACCAAGGCCCCTCCCCACGCCCTGGGCCCCGCCTCCTCCCCGCCCCTTCCTTTAGGCCCCGCCCCTCCACCACCCCGGGTTTCCCTCCTCCAGCTCCCCAGGCCCCGCCCCCGCCCCGCCGGTTCCTCAGGCCCCGCCCCTTCCTTTAGGCCCCGCCCCTCCACCACCCCGGGTTTCCCTCCTCCAGCTCCCCAGGCCCCGCCCCCGCCCCGCCGGTTCCTCAGGCCCCGCCTCTTCCTTTAGGCCCCGCCCCTCAATCACCCTGGGTTTCCCCCCTCCGGCTCCCCAGATCCTGCCCCTCCCCCTGTTTCCCCAGGCCCCGCCCCCCCACCAGTTCCTCAGGCCCTGTCCCTCCAGTTCCCAGACCCCGCGGCTAGGGCCTTCTACCCGGGTGTGCGCACTCACCCAGTCTCCCGAAGAGCAGGACGCCACCGCTCCAACCCCTGCCCGCAGGGCCGTGGGGCCGGCCTGGGCCGGGGGGCTGCAGAGCCCAGCCCTCCTAGGCCCCGGCGCCGGCTGCTGCAGGGTGCGCGGCCCAGCGGCGCAGGGCCTCCGCGGGGCCGCCCGAGCCAGCGCTCCCAGCCCGGGCCTCCACATGTTCCTCGCGCTCCTCGCAGCGCGGCCGCGGCCCCTGGGGGGGATTGTGGGGGGGCTGGCCCCGCCTCCTGTGTCTGCGCCGGGTAAACCGCGCGAACCCCGGGCTGCACGCGGCTGCCCCCTGCTGGGGCAAGGCCGCCGCTTCCCGGGGATCCCTGTGAAGGCTGTGATCGCTGAGCAAGAACAGCGGTGGTTCCTGGCAGAGGCGGCGCTGCCGGAGGACTGGCAGGCCGAGGTGCAAGCCCGGCCTCTGCCGGCGCAGCCCCGGCGGGCAGCTCCTCGGGGACCCCGTCCCAAAGCGTGGGCCGATCTGCAGGAGGGCCGGGAGGAGCCACGGGGAGTGCCCGAGGCTGCTGGGCTCAGCTTTGGAAAGAATCCTGGATTTGGAATCAGAGGACCTGAAGTTTGGCATTTCAGTTCCTGCACTTTTTGCATATGTGGGAGACTTTCACCCTGCACCCTCTCCTCATTGATGCCTTCCCTAGGAAGGACTTATTCCATACTTCACCTTAATCTTAACCAGGATTTTCTCTGGACTTGGCCTTTTTTTTCTTGACTACCATATTCCTGTTCTCCCACCCATCCCACTTTGCAGCACCTCTATAGGTGTCTCTTCCCTCATTAGAATGTAGGTTCCCTGAGAGTAAGGACTAATTTGTGTGGTTGTATTTGCCTCCCTAAACTCTCAGCACAGTGAACATTTTCATATTAAGTCCTTAATAAGCACTCTAAGTCAGGCCTGCACAACATACTGCTTGCAGCCACTAAAGGATTTCTGGTGGCCATTGTCGTGGGGCACTCACCTGTTTGTCACATGACCTGCAGCACCCAACCATCATCAGTCTGTCTCTAGTCTAACTTATCTGTGGTCAAAGAAGTTTAGCCTATTTTAATTTTGGCCCCATCTACTGCCAAGTTGTGCAGGTAGATGTTGGAATAAAGAGCAAATGAAATCTGCAGTCAGAGAGAGAAACTTAAAATAGACCAAAGGAGCTATAGTGACTGAGACTGGATAACGGGCACACAATGAATGTTTCCAGAGATTTCTCTGGAATCTTAACAAGTGGTCAAAGCCAGGTAGGGCCATGTAGGTCACAAAACCTTCTCATACAGGAAATTTCTTGCTCCAATGATTTCCTTCCCCTTGTAGCCTGGCAAAAACATGGAGCTAGCTGAGATGACTCCTGACATGCATTCTAACCCTCTAGGGTGGCTGGGAAGGGATTCTCTCTCCAGTCTAGCTACCCTAGGGCAGGGCAAACCCTAGGTAAAGTGATGAAGCAAGCCATAAAGAGCCTTAGCTGCCTTCTGCCTCCACCATCTGTTTCTCTTCTTTCCTGGGCACTTATCTTGTGAGCCTCACTCAGCAAGTTAATTTAAATTAACCTGGCATTAGCTGATAAGGGATTAAGATTTCCTAGAAGTATTTGCCTTCCCCCCACCTCCTATCCCCAGCCTAGAGAACTTTTAGAGAGTGGAATGCTAGGAAGTAGGGTTGATACCTGGGTAGAGTCCTGCCCAGCTCTCCTCACTCAAAGCCATATTTCATAGGCAAAGTAGAGAAGTCCCTGTCCGCTCCAGATAGCTTTACTTCTGCTTAGTAAAGTTTGGGGCCCTTTTGGTATTCTAATAATCTCAAAGGGTGTTTCTAGGGGTCCTGAGAGACTCTTCTCTCTCCAGATAAGCTTCGATCCTGAGGGAGGAGGCTCTTTAGAACTGACAAAGCTGTTCAGGGTTTCCTCTAGAAATCAGACCAACTTCTGTTCAGGCTGAACATCAGAAGACATTTCTAGCAAGAAAAAAAAAGTAGATTGTTAGGACATATAGTCTTGAATGATCCAGAGGAACCCAAAGTATTTCCTTTCTTAACTGCAGCACCCCAATGTCATAGGATCATAAAATTACAGATTTAAAGCTCTTAGATACCTTAGAGGGCATTGAGATCAATTGCCTCATTTTAGAGGTGAGGAAACTGAGACTTAGAGGGTTCACATCACTGGCTCATTCACGTAGTTAGGAAATATCTAATTCAAAATTCAAAAAGAGGTCTTCCTGACTCCAAACCCAATATTCTATCCTATATACTGTATTTTGTAGTTTATAATATACTATGCTTCCTCATTATGTCACAGCATTAATTGTATTCATGATCTGAGATCAGTGAATAGGGTAAAAATTGTACATGATATATTTAATCTTAGATGCTATCTTAAAAACAACATTTATTTAATGGAAGCCCCGTATTGTCTTTGCCCCCCAAAATGAAGACACAGGAGGTGAACGCTGCTTAGCATCTCCCTAGCATGCCCTTCTTTTATCTTCTTTCAAGCCCTCTCTCCTTCCCACCCCAGGTCAGGCAAAGTCTGACTTTAACTGATAACGTAGCCCCTCCTGAACTAAAGGGTTATGGGGGGAAAGGCTGAGGGAAGTCTCTGGGAGCAAAGAAAGGGAGAATAAGCCCAGAAAGAGGGGAAAGCAGGAGAGCAGAAGCAGCTTTCAAGAGCAGGCATCCTCAATTCAGAAGCCAGACTGGATGGCTGAATGCTGTGTCACCAAAGCCTCTCCTTCTACCCCCAGCCCCCAAGTAATACCCCATGGCTTCTGCTCTCAGACTTCTGAACATCCTCTCTCCTCCAGCACCAGATCTAAGTGAGAAGAGAAGACTAATTCTGGATCAATTTCTCCCTGGTCAGTGGACATTCATCTGCATCCTGATTTCCCCTTTAGGTCCAAGCCAGCATATGAAACTAACAAAGATTTGTTAAATGTCTGTTCTGTGGGAGACACTGTGCTAAAGTCCCTGGGGAGGAGCCTCAGGGAACTTATTTACCTAATGGATGTATATATGTGAAACAAATACATAACTGTAATACATCCTATGACATGAGAAGTATACTAGAAAAGTACAGAGTAAGTACTATGTGACTGATATCTGAATGGGAAGGTCTGTTATGTACAAGCCATATCAGGGAAGGCTTCACAGAACAGGAGGAATTTAAACTGAATTTTTAAAGATAAATAGGAATTCAGCCAGTGAAGACAGGGAGAGAGGGCATTCCAAGGTTGGGAAACAACTGGAACAAAAATAAGACTGAGAGGAAGGTTTGTTCATCTTTTCTGTGTCATGAACCCCTTTGGCAATCTGGAGAAGTCTCTGGACCCCACCTCAGAAGAATGTTTTCAAAAGCATAAAATAAAATACACAAAATTACAAAGGAAACTAATTTTGTTAATATATAATTATCAAAATATAAAAAAAAAACCAAATCAAGTTCTTGGATCCCAGGTTAAGAGCTTCTACCTTGGTTCTTTATATTTTTTCCCTTTTGAAATGACTTTTTTAGGCTGTTTATATTTACCAACATATGTAATCATTAGTGGGCAGTTAGGTGGCATTAAGTGGATACAGTGCTGGTTTATCTTCCTGAGTTCAAATGTGGCCTCAGACACTTACTTGTATGACCCTGGGCAAGTAATTTAATCCTGTTTGCCTCAGTTTCCTCATCTGTAAAATGAGTTGGAGAAAGAAATGGCAAACCATTCCAGTATCTTTGTGAAGAAAATCTCAAATGGGGTTATGAGAATGTCTGGACAAGTGCTCACTAGTAGTGTATAAGCTCATTGAGAGCTCCTTGAGGGTAAAGAATCAATTGGTTTTTGTCTTTGTATCCATCTGGGTCTAGCACAGTGCTTTGTCTTGCTTAATAAATATTGGGTTAAAATGTATCTCCTCCCAAAACATATACAAACCTGTACTTTGAACTTCATTCACATTGGCTGATTCTTGATTAGATCAGGCAGAGGGGAATGTTCTGTCCAGCAGATTAGAACTTGGCTCTCAGCCTAAAATTGTATCCAGCCTACAACATGTTTTCTAAAATCATCTGTCAGACCTGGACTCCAGCTGTTAAAATGGACAGATTTAATCCTACTCATACCTGAGAGAGAGTTCCCCTGGTATGACACAGGTCCTGACTGTTCTCAGTGCCTCACTGCAAGAAATCCACTGCCAGAGTCAGAGGGACAGATGGCCAGGCAGATTGTCAGAGGTAAGTGTAGTTTTGCAGGTGGAGTGTGGGAGATGAGGAAAGAGAGCTGGTGGTCCTATCACTTTGAATCTGGGCTTATGTAGGGCTTAGGCTGGGCATAGAGTAGGTAAAGGGCTGGTGGAGCTTGGCAGGGATGCTAGTGAAATAGGGGTGACTGCTTGAGCAGGCCTGATGTTGTGGCTGATGGGTAAGGGAAACCAGTATGGCAGACTTGGGTGGCTGAAGATGGAGAGACAACACCAACAACTGTTATTATGATTATTATTATTTACACAATGCTTTGAGGTTTGCAAAGCTTTTTACACATTATCTCATTTAAACCTCCCAACAGCACTGGGAGTTAGGTACTTTTATTATTCCCATTTCACAAGTAAGGAAACTGATCCTGAAAGAGGTTAAATAATTTATTCAAATTAAAATTTGAATGTTTTTTTAAACAGTATTTTATTCCCCCCACATTAGATGTAAAGGCAGTTTTTAGCATTTATTTTTACAAAGATTTTGAATTCCAGATTTGTTTATTCCTTCCCTCCTCTCTTCTCCCCTCTTCCTAAAATGGTAAGCAATTTGATATGAATTTGATATGATATATATGTATATACATATATATATGCAATCATGTAAAACTGTGAAAGTTGTGAAAGAAGAGACCAAAAGAAAAAACACACACACACAAAAGTAAAGTAAAAAAAGTATCTTTCGATCTGCTCTCAGAGTCCATTAGTTCTTTGTCAGATAGTAAATGTTAAGGCATGATTTGAACTCAAGTCTTCCTGACTCCAAATACCATCCTTTATCTACTCTGTTGCCTAGCCTGCATAGTGGTGAGGGCACTGGGCTTGGAGTCAGAATTACTGTCTTTCAGTCCTTACTCCAACACTTACTAGCTGTGTGACCCTGGCCAAGTCACTTACCTTTCAGATATTCAGTTTTCCTCATCTGTAAAATGAGGGGATTGGACTCCTCTTTTAGGTGCTTTCCCACTCTAAATCTATTTTCCTGTCATTAGAGTTGCTTTACTGAAGCTTGGTAAGTAAGGTTTTTGAGGAGTTTTAATTTTGGTAAAACTAAGTGGGGGCAATAAGTAAACATTTATTGATCTGAGCTGAAAAGAGTACAGTTTAGAGATTATAGTGGAATAGGGCTCTCCCCGACCCAAGAAGGGGAGAGGGTGGGAAGCTTTGGCTTTTTTTCTGGCCTTCATACTCTTTTTTCTCATTTCCTCAGGTTTCCCCTCCACCTCTTCACTTTTAGTGTGTCATCTTTCCATCCTCTTTCTCTCTCTTTTCTTGCTCTACTTGGTGCATTCCCACTCCCCCTGGGTCTTGTCCCTACATGGCCTCCTCTTCCTTTAGAGAAATCTATTTAATCTAAAATAGTGTATTGTTCATCATTAATCTAGCAATTTTTTCAGTTTATCTTGGGAGGGAAGAGAGATAGGCCAGGCCTAGAGTGGTCCAAGGGGAGGAGCGACATCTAGGAGAAACATGATAATGACATGAAGTATACGTAATTGTTGGGCACAGACAAGGACTCTAAAAATTAAGTTTAATCATTATCAACAAACACTATTAAAAGGGGGACAAAGAAATAAAATCTTACAAAAAATTCTTATCATTCACCAAAACAGAACCACATGAATCCACTGATAGACTTCTTCCTGTCTTAAATCCTTCCTAACTAAATTAATTTACTTTGTTTTCACCCCCTCCCCAAGTCACTCCTTGGCTTTAAATTATCCCTCAAAGGAGTCACATTTACTTTTTTTCCCCTAGGACAACAGGATTCTTTTATGATAACAACATAACAACTTGTACCCAGGGAACCTAACTCATTACTGAGGAGGAACAGACTCTAGGGCAAGAGGGAGCCTATTAAATGCTATTTGGTTGATTGATAAGGGAAATAAAACAGATATTCCCTTGCAATTTCCAAGGATATTTTGATTGGGTTATAGGATGGAGATTTTCTACAATGAGTCACAGTCTATTAGTAGTAACACTTTCCAGTATAATAATTATGGAACTGTGAATTCCCTGTCACATATTCAGTCTGAATCTCAGCTATGGGATGGAATTTGATGTGTGACCTTCAGCGGGTGTACTTTCTGACTTAGTCAATATAGGGATCACAATATTGATTATAATGGATGGTAGGTAGAGCTTTCAGAGTTCTTTGACTATGAACATTATGTTATTACATAGGTGAAGACTGTAGTAATGTCTAAAAGCTCTTTCAAAGAAGAAAAAAGGAAACAAATATTGGATGAAATTTTCATCTATAGCCTAGTTAGTAGGTAGGGCATGACAGTCTGTTGCCATGTGATACAAAGCAGCAGACTTTCTATTGGAAGATCCCTTTTCTGGCTACTTATTCCTCGGGCCTGTTTCCTTCACTTTCCCACCCTTTACTTGTTCCATACTCTCACCTTCCATTGTGCTCTGGAACCCTGTAATACTATTAATAACTGCTCTTTCATATTGGATTTCCTCCTGTAATATTCCTGGCTCAGCTCACTTTCCAGACTTCTCTATGTCCCTGCCAGCCACCTTTTCACCCTGGTTATACCTTTGTGCCCTCAAGCCTGCTGGACTCTCTTTGGACTTGCTGTTTTCCAATTCTGATTTACTTATAATCTTCATCAAGCCTTGCTTAGTCACTGAATGGGCATTGCCTCTGATAAACTGAGACCTGGGAAAGCCCTCAGCTGAAAAAATCCATGGTCTCCCACTGCGTCCAGGGCCATCTCTAGTTGTTCGGATCTATATCTTGCCATTGCCCCCAGAAGGCTCTGGAGGAGACAGTGAGGCTGCTGACTTTGCACGGTGCTCCCTCACTTAAATCCCATTCACTTGCGTGTCCTAGCATCACCTCCCTGATGTCCTGGTTCTCACTGAAAACAAAGAAGAACCAACAGCAAGCCCTATGTGTAAGTTCTTTGAGGGCAGGGGTTGTCGTATTTGTTTTATAAGCTCAGCTCAGTGATAGTGCCTGGCACACATCAAGAACTTAAATGGCTCATTTATCTTATTTTTATTCTTGTAATCACAGAAACCTAGCTTTTCCCACATAATTCTGAATCTCTGACCACTTTCTCCAGTATTGGATACACCTTACTCCCTGACCCACTGACCAGGAGGAGGAGGAGGAGGAGGCATGTTTAAAGGATGGCCACTGCCAGACACTTTCCCTAAGTCTGTCCCTCAGCAATTTTTCCGCCATTGAAATGTATTCCATCCAGATTTATTGCATTATCTAGATCCTGGTGACTGTTATCTATTGGCCTTCACTGTCATTCTCTTTCCTTTATCATGCCACAATCCCCTGCCGTTATACTTGGGTACTTTCATTTACATGTTAGTATCCCTTCAAATAGGCATGCTTTCCAGCTGATCAACTTCCCCACCTCCACCTGATTTATATCTTCATTTCTTCCCCACCCCACCTCCACTTGAGGGATGGCCATATCCTTGCTTTTTATCATCACTCATTGTTCTATCTCCATAAGCCTTAACCCTGAACTTCCTCTGGCTAACCATAACCTCCTGTAATTCATTGTATCTTCTCTTACCTTTCCTACCACTCTCCCACCTTCATTGCTGAAACACAGGGGATCCACCTAGGACTGAGAAGCATTTCTCATTTTTTCATTTTCTTTCACATTTCCACAGTCAAATAATTCACCAAGTGATTAATCTAATGGTGATTAACTTCTCTAAGCTTAGTGATTCTGGTCCTAAAAGATAGTGTCCAGAACTCAACATTATTAATCCAGATATCAATTATCTAGCACAGAAAGTACCCTATACCTTTGCAAGCAAAGAATGCAACTTACTAGTACTCTAGAATATCAATAAATGTTCCCCACAACCTTTAGAGTTGCTTTGAGGACCCCCCCATTATGGAAGCTGTGGGAGTGCTTATTACTATAGAACTCTGAGTTAAAACTAGGAACATACTTTTTCCTATTAAATATGCGTTTTTTTCCTCAGAAATGGTAGTCAGTACAATTGAAATAGCACTATTGGTATTATTAGTATTATTAACTAATACAACATGTCTCTGCTGTCTTGGTGATGGTTATTTGGTGATAAATGCCAAGGAAGTAAAGGGGGTATTTTCAGGAAGGGAAGTAGAGTTTTAGATGTTATTTGTAGGTGGCACAGTGGATAAACTTGGAGTAAGGAAGTCTTGTGTTCAAATCCTGCTTCAGGATTATTGTGAGGATCAAATGATATAATATCTATGATTTGCTTTGCGAACCTTAAAGTTTTATCTAAATTCTGGCAATTAGTGCCATTTCTTTGTCAACATAAGTTTTTGTGGGCCCAGATAACTTTACAAAGCTCATCAAGGCTCCCTGTATCTAATACTGCCAACTACAACAACAGAAAGACAGGCAGGTATTGATGGATGATTGGCAAGGTCTTTGAAACTCAGACACAGGATTTTTTTAGGTGGTAGGAACCTTAGAGGTTCACCCAGGACCCTTATTTTTAGAGATGAGGAAACTGAAGGCCAGTGATTTGTCAGAAGTTTGTCAAACCTGCTCTTCATGACGCCTGCCTTGTAAAAACAACTTGAGCAAAACCAGTCACATCTAACAGCAGGTATACTATTAAGCGTACATAGTCTACTCTTTCTCAAGGGAAGAGGGCTCCATGTTTTTTCAATAGGATTCATTTTGTCTCTGTGTTCCCAGCACCTAATACAGTGCATTGTGCACAATAGGTGCTTAATAAATGTTGGATTAAACTGAAGTGGGATTCAAGCTCCCTCACCCACTTCTGTCTCCAAATTTAGTGTTCAACTTTGACTCTTATCGTCCAACATTTCATCCCACTTATGACCAAGGATGAAAATCAATACTTGCTATTAAAAATAATGATTTATGTATAGCATTTTATATTTTGCAGAGTAATTTCATTCATATTATTTCACTTGATCCTTATAAGAACTCAGTGAGGAACATTATTATACCCATTTTATAAAGGAAGAAAATAAGACTCATAGAGGTTAAGTAACTAGTTCAAATTCATACAACTAATAAGTGACAGATGTGGGACTCAAGTCAGGGACTTCTGACCAGTTTGACACAGAGTACTAGAATTCACAGAAATTCTACTAGACTCTTTAGCTAATCAGAAGAAATCAGATCAAAGACTGACTGGTTGCCAAAAAAAACAGGTACCATAAACTTCCCTGAATCAAATTCAGTTTTGAAAAAAATCACTGTAAATGGAAAGATGCCATTATGCACATTAAATGAGATAAAGTTCAGGTAATTACTCTTTTTGAAAGGCAATTCATTTATTCTATCCTCATATGAGATTTTCTTATGTTTTTTTGTCAAATATGTGGCAGGTAGGGGCAAAGCTTTGGTAGGAATAAATGAAAAAGTGCTCCTAAAAGATAATGGAATTTGAAGAAAACCAGTGTTTTCCATGTTTCTTTTGCTCCCACTTTATAGAAAAAAGTTATAGCTACTTGATAACAACAGAAACGATTACTAACTTGACCCAGGCACCCATCAAGGGAAATTAGATGGCCAGTGACTCCTCTTTAGAGACACCTAGTGGACAAATAGAGAGCAGGGATGAATTTGGCCTCTGGTCTACATCTGAGTCAAACCCAAACCCTGGAAAAAGAATAAGAAAACCTCAGATCATAATTTTAGAGCTGAAGAAGATCCTAGAAGTCACAGAGTGCACCCCCTTCTTTTTACAAATGAGAAAACTGAAGCTCAGACTTGTCAGTGTCACAAAGCCTGTTCTCTAGAGCATTCTCTAAGTTTGTACCGGGGAGATAGATTGCTTTTGTGACACTCAGTGTTTCTCAAGTGTTACTATGGCTTTCTCTTTCTTTGAAATATAGTGAAAGAGGTTTCAAACATGTGGCCAATATGTCACATGTAGCCCACAACAATCCTGAGTGCAGCCTGAATGAGATTAAAATATAATTTGGAAATATTTAATAAAACAAATAAAAATACAACAAAATATAGATGATAATTACATTTTAAAATTAAGTCAATATGAGGCCTGCAGGGATGGTTATGTATGGTTTAGTGGCCTCTGTTTCTATTTAAGTTTGATACCACTGGTATAATGAATAGGATAAACCACTGGACTTGGAATGAGAAAGATGTGAGTTCATATCCTATCTCACATGTTTACTAGCTGTGTGATCCTGGGCAGGTCACTTAACTTCTTTTGGCCTCATCCACCTTAAAGAGATCTATCTATCTATCTATCTATTTATCTATCTATCTATCTATCTACACATTTATCCACACACAATACATATATAGATATATATTTATACACACATATATACATATACATACTAGCTGGGGTGTATGGAGTGTTTAAGAAGGATTAGTACCTCTGGTAATAGGGTTTGCCAAGCCCTTTTCAGGACTGCTCATCTACCTTTAGTGTCCACTTTTCATCCAGCTCTTATCTGTGGCTCCAAGAAGCTCTAGCATGCACAATAGCCACACCTTGGTAGATGGACTAAACCAGATTGAGGATAACCTACAGGCCTCAAATCTGTTGGTAAGTTAGGGGGATGTCTGCTCTAAGCATGTGAAGACTTCCCCTAGTGGAATGGGCAGATAAGAACAGTTTGTTCCAATAGCCATGAAGGTGACTGGAGCAGGTGCTGTGCAGCACTTAGACCTTAGTCAGATATCAAAGACACCAAGGTCACCTACTGCATCCTGGGCTTGTCTTGCTACTGGGCTTTGATGACTGCAAAAGAGAGTGAGACTGAGGACTTGACACAACTCTGCCTCACTTAACTCAATCATAAAAGGAAGGATAACACTCATATGGCATCAAAAAAGCTAGAGCAGAATTACAAAGATAATAGCAATAGCTAGCACATTGTGGTTCATCCTTCATTTTCAAAGAGGACCAGTGACAAAATGAGTTGATGTCTTGTCTCCCTCCCATCTTCTCCTTCCCCATCAAAGAAAAAAAAACAGAAAAAAGAAAATCCTTATAACAAATTTGTATAGTCAAGCAAAACAAATTTCTGCTTTAGCCACAGCCAAAACTATACGTGTGAGTATTATCCTTGCAAATCCATATGAAGGGTTTGTGACTTCTCAGTTGCAGTACTATTGCTTTGCAAACTCCTAATGAATGCTCTGGGGATTTGGATGCTGATTTGCTCTTTACTTCTGAAACAAAAAGCCTAAACATGAATGAGCAAACCAAGATTATGGCTTACAAAGTGTTTTCTTCACAACCTTATTACTATCATCACAGTTTTAGAAATAAGGAAACTGAGGTCCAGAGAAGTTAGCCATCGTTGTCACAGTCATTAGGCTATTCAGTGACAAAGTCTGTGTCTGAATTCAACTTCTTTCCATGAGTACACACTGAAACAAATTGAGAAAATTCTTTTAGGATTTTTCTAATCAGGAAAATCAGGCTTCATTTGATATACAAAGGTTCCTATATACCTCTTTGACTCTGAAGCTTTTTTTCTCTCCCACAAGCTGTAGACATACATACTAGAAACTGTTTAGGAAGTACAAAGTGTAACTATTCCATGTTGGTTCCATGCTTCATGTGGCATTGTATAAATGAGGCATTGAAACACTCTTGGTGTGTAGACATCATCTTACTCATTTCTTTCCTTTTTTCTTAATGTTTATACTTTTGATTAAATTATTAAATGTTCATAAAAATTAAGTTCCAAATTCTTTCCTTCACCCCCCCTCACTCATTGAAAAGGCAAGCAGTATGATACCCATTATACATCTGAAGTCATGTAAAACATATTTCTGTATTATCTGTGTTGCAAAAAACCCCATGAAAAATAAACATGCTTCAGTCTGTACTCAGATCTCTCCCTGGAGGTGGCATTTTTCATCATGAGTCCTTTGAAATTGCCAGGGATCATTGTATTGCTAAGAGTAACTAAGTCATTCACAGTTTATTGTTACAATATTGCTGTTACTGTGTACAATATTCTCCTGGTTCTGCTCAATTCACTTTGCTTCTACTCATATAAGTCTTCCTGAGTTTTTCTGAATCCATTCCCCCTCATCTTTTCTTACAGCATAATAGTATCCCATCACAATCGTATAACACAACTTGTTCAGTCATTTTCCAATTAATTGGCATCCTCTCCATTTTCAATTCTTTTCCATGATAGTATATATGTATATATATATGTGTGTGTGTATATATATATATATATATATTCTCCTTTTCATTTTTCTTTAATCTCTTTTTACCAATTTCTTTTCAAGGGAACTTCATTTATGAATTGTCACATAGCTTTGTCAGAGAAAGGAACCAAGTGTTATGGGTGGCTAATTTCTATGTATGTGTCATATATGTACTGTCCAATTATGGAATTACCCTGAGGGAAGCAATATAACTGAACCTGACTAGCCTGTTATAGTATACTGGGGGAGTAGAATGGGTTCATTGAGAATATCCATGGCCCAGACTTGAGGCTCCAGTCATTAGGGTAACTCCCTGGTTTGACAGGGCAAAGGAGTGTTGACTTCTTTTTTTTTTTTTTTTTTTTAAAGCCAAAAAAAAACAAAGTTTATTAAGCATTCGCCTAATGGGGTTGCCTCTTAAGGAGCCTAAGCTTTTGTAACGCTTGTATTCACAAGTGGGCCAGACACAATCCCAGCTAGACAGAGTCTGAGCTGGATGGCATCTGAGCACCTTCATGGAGGCAAGGTGGGACTTAAATACAGAAAAGAGTATAGGAGGGATCTGGGGGGTGGTGTGGTAGTCCAGGGTGATGGGAGGAGGGATTTAGGGAGGGTCCTGAGGAGAAGTCCAAGGAGGGTCAAAGGCTGGAAACAGCTGGAGGCTATCAGGAGATATCAGACTAGGGAGGGTTTGGGTGGGAAGCAGGTGGGGCAATCCAGAGATCTTGATAGGAGCAGTATGGGTATGGGGTTGATGGGATCAAGGGTGGGGAGTGCAACAGAGACCTGAAATGATAATGAAAAGCCCATGGGCTTCCTGAGACTGCCTGAACAAATGGGAAGATTAGATTTGAGTAAGAAAGGCCAGATTAAGTGGGAAGATTCAAGGAGGCTCCCAGAGTCTGAACCTCATCATTCCCCCCCTCAAACAGATTGAACCCAAATTCTTTTGGGGTAAAGGGCGAAGGTCTCAGCTTCTGAAACTTCTTCCTGCTGGCAAGGGGCGTAGAGCTGTCCCTGACTTGATGGGTCCTGTTCAAGGGGTCAGACTTCAGAACCTGGGTGGTGCCACATCCAGTGGGCTGGAGACCTTGGATTCAGAGGGAGATTGGTATGCAGCCTGAGCTGTCATATGGAGGTTGATGGCTTGCACTCTGGAAAAGACAAACCTGGCAAGGAGGTTAGGCAAACACACACCAAACAGGTACAAAAGGAGTATAAAGAAAAGACAATTTCCCTGGCATAAAAGATAATTTCTCTGGAGAGAATTAAAGATGACTGTGGCAAGGCCAAAACATAGAAGGGCATGCTTGATAGGGGAGTTTTTTGCTGTCAGATATCCCCTTTCTTTCCAGATTGCTCCATAGGTATGTAGAACAAGGAAAGCATATTTTGAGTAAATAAAAACATCAACTGGCCTGGGATCAGGTTCTAAGGAGTGGGTTAAGACTCCCAAAGCTTGTCCTCTCCTTTCATCAATGTACAGAGGGAAAGGTTTTCCCAGATTGGGTAGGTCTAGTGATGGGGTGGTGGTCAAATTAGTTTTCAGAGTCTCAAAAACTTTAGCCTGGTCTGAGTCAATGCCCTGAGTAGAGTCATAAAGAGGTTTATCAAAACCAAAATTAGGAATCCAGAGTCTACAAAATGCAGTCATTTCCAAAAACACTCGAACTTGCTTCTTACTGTCTGGACCAGGGATAGACAGGATTGTCCTTTTTCTCTCAGAGGTTAAGGAGAGAGAGGTGGGTGTGAGTTCATGGCCCAGATACCTTATGGACTGGCATGCTATCTGGACTTTGTTCAAAGAGACCCTATAGCCTCGAATGCCTAAGAAATTAAGGGCTTCTGTGGCAGCAGCCAAAGAACCTGCCTGTGTGGGGCTACAAATAAGAATATCATGCACATACTGAATTAAGCTACTGCCTGCTAGTTTCGGGTGCCTTAAATCCCTTCCCAAACCCTGGCCAAATAAATGAGGGTTATCTGGAAAGGTTTGGGGCAAGACTGTCCGTGTTAGCAGATATGGACTTGATTCCCCAGGACAAGTACGTTCAAAAGCAAAAATAAATTGTGAGTATTCTCCATTAGGCCTTTTTGTGGGAAGGGTTGCAGTATTGCATGGACATAAACAAGGAACAAGGATTTTATACTTAAGGAATTTTTCAGTTAAAGGTTGCAGTCCTTCCCAGGCCTCAGGCTTAATCAGGCTGAGATGGGGGAGCACTTTAGCGTCTGCGAGACTAACAATAGCTGGAGTGGCAGAAGTAGCTCTCTCTGGAATTCCAGGGTCCCAGATACTTGGCCTGACTGTCTCCCACACTCTCAAGCAAACCTGGGAAGATATAGTGAACATCGGCAAAAGGGAGATGGGAGGTTTAACTAGAGAAAATTGACTTCCCAATTTCACCATCAGGTCCCTTCCCAACAAGGAGGCAGGGTCAGAGGAGGGCATTAAGGAAGGAGCGTTTAAACAACAGATTCTTGAGCAGGCTGGGGAGGGGATATGTCTGGAGACATTCCTTAGTTTCCCCTTCAATGCCTATGACCCGAGGGGTCAAGGGACAGGTAGAGCCAGAGTGACTGGTTAAAGCAGAGAATTTAGCCATGTTAAAGTGGGTAACCTTACCTTCAGCCTTCGTTTTTGCCCAGGGCTTGGTGAGAGAGGTAGAGAAAGTGGGAGCACTACCAGCACCCAGGTTTTCCTGTCGTTCCAAGTCTTGAGAAGACTGGAGGATGGGGTACTGGGGGGCGGCTCCACCACTTTTCCAACCTTGGGGACAATCCTTCCTCCAATGTCCCTTCTGGTCACATGGGCACGGTTCCACAGGCGTTGGTTCCTGGGGCTCCCTCTGGGGGGGCGCCCTGGAGGGGCACTCCTTGGACCAGTGACCCTCCTTGTGGCAACGAAAGCAGGTTTCCCCACTGCCCAAGTAGCCAGCCTTCCTCCAAGGGGGTGCCCTGGAGGGGTGCTCCCTGGGTCTCTTCCTGGCCAAGGCAGCAGCCAGGAATCGAGCATGCTTCTTGGCCCTGGCCCTTCTCCTTCGTTCTCTTTCCTCTGCTTCAACGAGGTCTCTGTTGTTAAAGACTCCAAAGGCTATCGCCAGTAACTGGGCCTGAGGTGTTTGGGGTCCCATTGCCAATTTCTGCAGTTTCCTCCTAATATCTGGAGCAGACTGATTAATAAAATACATGCTAAGGATCATTGCCCCTTCCACAGAGTCAGGATCCAAATTTGTATGCTTTTTAATAGCTTCTACTAGCTGGTTTTGAAAAAGGGCTGGGTTTTCCTTTTCTTCCTGAGTAATTGCCCTAATTTTTTGAAAATTTACTTGTTTTTGAAATGCAGTTTTTAGGCCTTCTATCAGGCAAATTACCAGAAAGTCTCTCTTTTCCCTGTCCTCACTCTTTTGATAGTCCCATCTGGGGTCACTCATGGGAACAGCAGCTGCTCCTGGGGGGTATTTTATGGGATTATTGCTAGCCATATGATCCCCAAACTTTTGGGCATGTTCCCAAATTCTCCCCTTCTCCTCAAAGGTACAACAGAGAAAAGAATATGCAGATCCTTCCAAGAAAGTTCAAATTGTAGGGATATGTCCCTAAAACGCTCAGTGAACCTAGTGGGGTCTTCCGAGTATCTCCCCAGTTTCTCTTTAATCTGGGGGAGATCCGAAAGAGAGAACGGAACACACATCCTGGTTGTCCCACTGGGTGGGGTAGGCACTTCTCTCAAGGGAAACAGCCCTGACAGCCCAGTGGGGACAGGGGCTTGTGGAGGAAGATAGGAAGTCCCACTTCTTGTGAGGGAGGGATTGGGGAATGCCTGCTGAACTGGATTAGGCTGCAGGGCCAGGGGATTTGGCTGGCAAGGGGAAAGATCTGCTGGTGCCTGAGGAAGAGTAGGGATCAAAGGGGGAGATGCCCCAGAGAATGCCACAGGAGCGGGGCCTAAGGCCTGAGTGAATATTGCCCCAGCGAGAGGGGCTGCAGAGGGAGGCACCCCAGCAAGACCCATAGTTGGGGACTGAGGTAGGGTCCCCAAGGAGGGGTGGGTTACAGGCAGTGTTACTGTAGAGACTGCTGTGGGGGTGGGGCCTGAGACCTGAGTGAGTGTTGCCCCAGCAAGAGGGGCTGCAGAGGGAGGCACCTCAGCAAGCCTCAAGGCTGGGAACTGATCGGGGGTTACCGGGATGGAGGGAGGCACGGGAGGAGATACAGGATAGGCAAATGAAGCAGGAATTGGGGGGGATTGGGGTAAAGGAAAGGTTGGGGTAGAGGTGACTGAGGGGGAGGTGGAAGGACTCAGGGAGAGTAGGGGAGCAGTAGGCGGTTGGGGAGCTGGAGTAGAGCTCAGGAGGGGTTGAGGGGGAGGGGAAAGGGGTACCGAAGGGGGGGGAGGCACGGGAGGAGGTACAGGATCAGGAATTGGGGGGGATTGGGGCAAAGGAAAGGTTGGGGTAGAGGTAGCTGGGGGGGGTGGAAGGACTCATGGGGGGTGGGGAAGCAGTAGGAGGTTGGGGAGCTGGAGGAGGACTCGGGAGGGGTTGGGATGGCGGTAACGGAGGTAGAGAAGGAGGTGAGGTCAAGATCCCAGGAACCATAAACAGGGGATCGTCCAAAACATCCAATTCACCCCCACTTCCCTTTTGTGGGACGACTTTAGCTACAAGCATCTTACAATCTGTTCTGAGAATGGGGTCCTGAGAGAGTTCCACGAAGGCCCTTACATAAGCTATTTCTATCCATTTTCCCTTTTGGAGGTAATATAATTGTAATTTTAAAAGGATATCACTTTGTAAGGTCCCAAATATGGGCCACACTTCGTTGTCCTTCAGGTGATACTGAGGCCAAAGTGTGTTGCAAAAGAATACCAACTTTTTCTTTTTAAGGTCTTTAGAGCAGTTAAATTTTTTCCAATTTTGTAAAAGACAGCCCAAAGGCGAATTCCTTGGAATTGATGAATTTTGACCCCCTTTTTTTTTTCCCTTTGGGACTGGAAGTCCCCCCCCCCTCCTTAAAAGAGGACGTGGAAGTAAGCCTTGAGAAAAAAACACAAGAGGACAAAAAATAACCGAGCTTTCCCTGATTTCCTTGCGCCCAGGAAATCCAGAGAATTGGGCACTCCCTTAACTGACGTTTCTCTAACCTTCTAGCGCCCAGAAAGTTCAGAGAATTGTGCTTTGGAGGGTATGCCCAGGTCCATGACCTCAAACACAGCCAATGAACCGACAACCTGAGTCTAACTCTCTAGCACCCAGAAAGTTCAGAGACTTAGGCACACACAAGAAAAGTAACCAAGTTTTCCCCGATTTCCTTGCGCCCAGGAAATCCAGAGAATTCCCAGGTCCACTGCCTAACCAATGGACCGACAACCTGAGTCTCTAACTCTCTAGTGCCCAGAGAGTTCAGAGACTTTGCCTGATACTGGGACCTGAAGACAGGTCCGGAAAAACCGCTTCCAAGGTGCTTGGAGAGCAAGTAGGGGATAGAGAGAGGGGGAGGCTTACATACCTTCCAGTTTGAGCAGAAGAACTTGAGATTAGCAGGTATCTGGATCAGGGAACCAAAAATGATGAGGTTTAGGGGTGATTGGGAACCCCAAAATACCGACGGTCCGGGTCGTGCTCGAATGAATTCGACTCAAGCCTTCTTAAAGCCAAAGAAAACAAAGTTTATTAAGGATTCGCCTAATTGGGTTGCCTCTTAAGGAGCCTAAGCTTTTGTAACGCTTGTATTCACAAGCGGGCCAGACACAATCCCAGCTAGACAGAGTCTGAGCTGGATGGCATCTGAGCCAGGAGTGTTGACTTCTTCTAAATATGTCCTCTTTGGGAGGTGGGGGAGTAGTTCTCCACTTTGGTTCTTCTTGTAGGTTTGTGGTTGTGCTTTTTGTAGGAGTAGGGACTTGTCAGAAAAAGGCACTGGGCCTCTCTCCGTATCTGAACTCATACTCCTTTGCAGTCCATTCAATGCATTGCTGGGGGAACACATGGGGAGTATGGAAAATACCGGAGCAATAGTTCCTTTTTATCATCATGCTAAGAAAGTTAAGCTTTCTGGGACCTCAAGTTAAGTGCTCCCTTGCCTGTCTCCTTTTGTCAGCCTAACTCTCTGGGACAGAAAAAAAATGTGATGAAAAGCGCACGTTGTCTGGATGACAACTTGCATCTGGATAGGTAGCCCATTGAGCAAGTCCATCATTGTATATATCATGGAAGGGAAATTAAAATGAACAATAAGCTTGGCCTAGAATTAAATGGGAATGCAGGCTGGACAGTGTCGAACAAATTGTATAGAATTTTCAGTGATTCTAGGCTGCTCTCTGCCGTGAAAAAACCATTTAAAAGAAAATTTTTATGGATGTATTTTATTTTTATATCATCTGTATTTCCCAATGTGCCCTTTTTCCTCCAAAAGATCAAGTTTTTATAACAAAGAATTAAAAAAAGAGAGGAAATACATTTCAGCAAAACTAACCAACATATTGGAAAAAGTCTGATAATTTATGTGGCATTTCACACCCATAGTTCCCAAGGTCTGCAATGATATGGGGAAAGTATCTTCTTATGGCTGTTCTTTGGGGGCAGGCTTGGTCTTTATAATTTGACAGCATTGTTTTAATTGCTTTGTTGTGATTCTTTGCAATAACATCATTGTAGTCGTTATTTATTGTTTCCCCAGTTCTTTTGACTTTATATCAGTTTATATAAGACTTTTCCATACTTTTCTGTCTTTATCATATTCATTTTACAGCCAGGTCCCAGTTAGCTCAAGTAATGAAAGGAAACAAGCATTTATTAAGCACCTACTATGCTAAATGATTTAGAATATCTCATTTTATCCTCACAATAATCCTAGACAGAGGTGGAGAACCTGTGGTCCTGCAGACTCATGTGGCTTTCTAGGTTGTTGGGTGTGACCTTTTGACTGAATCTACATTTTACAGAAAAAATTTTTTTATTAATGGTATTTTTTCTGTGAAGTTTGGATTCAGTCAAAGGGCCATGCTTGAGGACCTAGAAGGCCACATGTGACCTCGAGACTAAAGGTTCCCCATTCTGCAGGGGGTAGGTGCTTTCATGATCCTCATTTTACAGTTGATTTTACATGCAATACTCTTGAGGCAGACAGAAGTTAAGTAACTTGCCTAGGGTCACACAGTTAGTAAGTGCCTGAGGTCAGATTTTAACTCAGGTTTTCTTGAGATTACCTATCTGCTGTACCACCAAGTTGTCTTTTAATCCCAGCGAAATAGTTATATATATTGAAATTCATACTATTCAAACTTATAATTATGTAAAATACAATAGTTGCCTCTTGTTCAATCCTTTTCTGTTGTGTCTGACTCTTTGTGATCCCTTTTGGGGTTTTCTTGGCAAAGAGACTGGGGTAGTTTGCCATTTCATTCTCCAGCTCATTTTTAAGATTAGGAACTGAGGCCAACAGGGTTAGGTGACTTGCCCAGGGTCACACAGCTAGTAAATGTCTGAGGCTAGATTTGAACTCAAGAAGAAGAGTCTTCTTGATTCCAAGCCTAGCACTCTATCCGTTATACCACCTAACCACCCCAGTAATTGGTTCTAGCCCAATGGAATCTGTAGCATGCTTATCAGGACTTAGCTGCTTCTTATAGAATAGCAATCTTCTCTTGCATTCATGAACCACAACTTGTTTAGCTCTTCTCCAGTTGATGACCATCTGCTTTGTTTCTGCTTCTTTGCTACTACAAAAAAATGTTGCTGCAAATATTTTGGTATTATCTAAAAGCTTATCTTTTAAAATAGTGACATTCTCTGAGTGCTGCTAAGTGGCTACAAAATCAGAAGAACTGAAATTGTGGATGACCCAAAAGGCATTGGAAAGGTGCTTATTGAATAAGCAGACTGCGTCACACAGAGTTATCACAATGCTTTCACATAACTTGAGAGGGTCCAGTTACACTTGGAGAAATTTCCCCTGTCTCTGTCTTTTTGGCCCCACCTAGAAAAGCTGGAAACCTTACCCTATGACACAGTCCATTATATTGTCACCATTCCCACTTGTAAGTACCTTGCCTTATGAACTCAGATGAAACAAAGCAGACCCATCTTAGCTTGTGAAAAATACTGGCAGCTGTCAGACCTGTGTAGCTTGTCACTACAGTCATGTATTCAGTAGAGCTCCAGCAAGTGTTCCCTCTCACAGATTGTCCTCCAGCAGGTGGCGATGCTAGGCCTTTTTCTAAAGGAAAGCTATTTCTCTTTCATAAGCCTTAGTCCAGATAAGGGCATATAGGAGTTATTTCTGAGTTCCCTATTGTGTGGCTCAAATGCAGGGCCAAGCTTGTGTGCCCTTGCTCTAAAGATAATTCTGAATTCCCTCTCATAATATGGTTCTGAAAGACTGCTGATCGTATAAAAGTTTCCTGGGTTGTCAGGAGTACCAACCTACCCTTCTTATTCTCAAAACATTTTGGTTTTTCACGTTAGGTTGGGTCAGGGAGAAATTCAGTCTGATGGCCCATTTTCTAGTCCCCTACAAATATATTTTTGCTAACGCCTACCCTGTGTATTGGTCTAAAAACTTTCTCTGTTCTCCTCATTCTTGGGGCTAGCTGATTGGGTTTATTTAAGTTACTGGACTTCCTTCCTTGATAGCTGGGGTGGAGTGGAAGAATGCATGGATGGCCTAGTTATTACTAGTGTAGAATGTCTACAGCTTTGTCCGATGTACCAAATTCAAGGGGTGTGGACAGCGTCTTTGCTGCTTCAGTAAGGAAAAATAGAGTTTTGTACCTTGTAGTCAGAGTTAAAGGTTGAGATGGGAGCTACCAGAAGGCTGGAGGAATTTCTTTTCTGCCCATCCCAAAAGTGGCATGAAGCTTCCCTTTAAGTGAGGGTGAATTATATCCCTCTGGTCTCAAGCATAGTTACGTAAGGTTATAGTATCATAGACTAAGAAATGGAAGAGACCTTAGAGGCCATTTAGGCTAACTCCCTCATTTTATAGATGAAGAAAGAAGTTAAGTCCCTTGCCCAGGGTCACATAGCTAGTGAGTTTCTGAGGTGTGATTTGAATTCAAGTATTTTTAACTCCAAGCCTAGCATGCTGTCTATCATACTAGCTGCCTCTCCATTTTCTGAGAGTTGCTCCAGGTATAAAAGTACTTACTTATGGCTGTAATGGGGAGAGGAAGTCACTTGTCCCTCAGTCTTTCTGTGAATTTGGAAGAGGGAAATTTGTAGCCCTCAGATGTTTAATTTAATTTAAAAAAATTGTTTAAAACAACTCTTTGTGACCCCATTTGAGGTTTTCTTGGGAAAGATACTAGGGTGGTTTGACATTTTCTTCTCCTGCTCATTTTACAGATGAGGAAACTGAGGCAAACAGTTAAGTGACTTGCTCAGGGCCACATGGCTAGTAAGTGTCTGAGGCCACATTTGAATTCAGGAAGATGAGTCTTCCTGAGTCCAGGCAAGGAGCTCTATCTAGGGAGCCACCTAACTGTTCTAATAATTTTAGTTCACTCCCCCTCAGAAGTAATTTTGCATATATTTTGCTAGTGTGCCTCCTCAGAAATTGCTTTGTATAAATTCTGAGGGTACGTGTCCCCCTCAGAAGCAACTTTGTAAATATCTTTTCTGGTTACTTTGTATATGTTTTATATTTCTCTATCTTCACGTGTTTTTCTTTAATAGACTATTTGCTTCTTGAGAGCAGGTTTTTCTTTCCTTTTTATTGGTCTTTATATTCTCAATGCCTAGCACAGTTCCTGACACATAACAAGCACTGAAAGCATATTGAGTGAATGACTGAATCTAGACATGATGACTAGTTTTTATATTTAGGAGAAAGAGCTGGCTTTATATTTTTGTTCCTGATACTCCATGGTGATTACACCCAGTTACAATATTTGTTTTGCCAGTCTCTTTCCTTGGAGTTGCCTGCATGATATATATGCATGGTATGCTTCCTCACTGTAAACTTGGTCAAGAGGGAAGGAAACGTGTCACGTCATTCTCTGCCTAGCACAGGGTGTGTAACCCATCCACTGAAATGCAATTTATGTACAATGACACATTTAAAGTTCATTGGACAGAGGCCATTCAAGATAGGTCATGTTCATGTGCATCTAGAAATACCATCATGGAGTTCCCATGGGCACCATTATACTCTCCACCAAAGACAGAAAATGATATGGCATGAGAGATTGTCTTAGACTCAAATTCATCTTCATGTTCACAGTCTAACCTTCTACCTATAGCAGGAAATACAGGAAGGGTAGCCTGAGGTAGTGGAAAGAGTACTAGATTCAAGGGACTGGGATAAAATCCTGGCTATGCTAGTTATTGCCTGAATGACACTGGGCAAGTTTTTTAGCCTCCATGGGCCTCAGTTGTAAATTGAGGAGACTGGATTCAGTGGCCTCTAAGGTTCCTTCCAGCTCTCATTCTAAGATTCTCTGATTCCTCTGCATGTGATCTTGCTAGACAGTCTTATATCCACCTGTCAAATGAGATAATATTTGTGGGTGTGACTCTGGATATTTTATTTTTTCCCAATTACATGTAAAAATAATTTTTTACATTAAAAAAATTTGAATTCCAAATTCTCTCCTTTCCTTCTTCTCTTCCCCCCTCATTGAAGGCAAACAATTTTATGTAGATTATACATGTGCAGTCATGTAAAACATATTTCCATACTAGTCATGATGTGAAATAAAAAATAGACTCCCCCAAATGTCCCTCCCCCAAGAAAAATAAAGTTTAAAAAAAATGTATGCTTCATTCTACATTCTGACTCTATCAGTTCTTTCTCTGGAGGTGGATAATATTTTTCATAAGTCTTTTGAAATTGCCTTTGATCATTGTATTGCTGAGAATAGCTAAGTCATTTACAGATGATCATTGTGCAGTATTGTTATTGCTGAGTACAATGTTTTTCTGGTTCCGCTCACTTCACTTCAATTCATATGTTTTTCCAGGTTTTTTTGAAACCATCCTGCTCATCATTTCTTATAGCACAACAGTATTCTAATGAGATAATATTTGTTTAAAAAATGCTTAGCACAGTGTCTGGCACATAGTAGGTGCTAGAAAAATGTTTGTTTCCTTCTCTACTGGGCACTATGATGCAGTGGAAAGGTCTGTAGAAGAGTTCCTGGGTTCAAGTCCTGACTGTTCCTTGGCAAATCCTATTACCTCTTTCTTTCCCAGTTTTCTCATATGGAAAATGAGGAGCCTGGACTAGGTGCAGCATGATACAGTGGGGAGGATATCTGGTTTGGTTTGTATCTAGATTCCTATCCTGGCTCTGCCATTTTATTACCTGCATGACTATGGGCAAATCATTTGGCCTCTCTGGTCCTTTTTCATCTGTCATCTGAGGAGGAAGTGGAACTAGATGGTCTCTAGAATCCTTTCTAGCTTTTGATCTATGATCAGTAGGTTCCAAGGTAGCTCTAAATTCTGTACTTTTGTGTTTCCATTTTAGTTACAGGGAGCTGCAGTGAGCTGCTCTTATTGTGTGTGCTGTGGACAGAGCACCTGGCCTGAAGTCAAGAAGACTTGAGTTCATATCCAGCCTTGGATACTTACTATTTGTGTGACCCTGCACAAGTGACTTAACCCTGTTTGCCTCAGTTTCATTATCTATAAAATGAGGAGAAGAAAATGGCAAGCCACTCTATCTTTGCCAAGAAAACCCCAAATGGGTTTGTGAAGAGTTGGACATGACAACAACTCCTCCTCCTCCTCCTCTTCTCTTTCTCTCTCTCTCTCTCTCTCTCTCTCTCTCTCTCTCTCTCTCTCTCTTTCTCTCTCATAAGACTGGGTCTTATGCAACAGTACATTGGTGGGAATTGACATGATGACTTCTGGGAATAGCAAATAGGTCAGTCTGGTTGGAACACAGAGTGTATGAAGTAGAGTAAA